>NC_080093.1:9932500-10557500 GCF_950005125.1 Chionomys nivalis | reverse complement strand
AGTGTGAATCTCAAACGTCTCAGTCAGTGTTCTATTACTGTGAAGAGATGCCACAACTATGGCAACGCTTATAAAAGAAAGCATTTAATTGGGTATTGCTTGCAATTTCAGAGGTTTAGTCCATTATTGTCATGGCAGAAATTGTGAGATGCAGATGATATGCATTCCATACAGACAAAATGGATAGGTAGCTAAAACTTCTGCATTTGCATCTGTGGGCAGCAGGAAGAGTGACACTGTATCTGGTGAGGGCTTTTGAAACTTCACAACCCACCCCCACTGATATACTTCCTTCAACACAGCCACATCTACTCCAACAAGGTCATGAGGAATTTGACAAAGCCTCACTACCTAATTCTTTCAAACAATGCTACTCCCTAACCATTCAAATACATAAATCTATGTAGCCCATTCTTATTCAAGCCACCATATCAAATCACCACATCAAATTAAGCATGACAGATGTGCCTACGAGACTTTGGGATTTTAAATAAATCACCTCTTAACATAAAAACAAGAAGTGCAGAAAGCTTTGAAGTAGTGTACTTCAGAGGACCTTGCTGAAACTAAAGAGAGGACAGGTTCCATGGAAAACATCTGAAGAGGAGGTTGCTATGGGAACTCCTTGGTGTGGGATTCCCCTCTGTATGCTATGAATGTGTCTTATTACCATTGTTTAACAAAGACTCTGCTTTGGGCCTATGACAGCAAAGAATAGAGCAAGGTGAGAATTCCAGGCACGGATAGAAGAGAAAAGAAAGCAGAGTCAGGGAGACACCATGTAGCTGTCAAAGGAGAAAGACTCCCACCCCAGAACCTTACCAGTAAGCCACAAGCCTCATGGTAAAATACAAAATGATAGGAATGGATTAATTTAAGATGTAAGAGTTACTTAGTAAGAAGCCTGAGCTAACAGGCCAAAGAAGTGTTTTACTTAATACAGTTTCTGTGTGATTATTTCAGGTCTGGGTAGCCAGTAAAAGGAACAAGCAGCCACTGCCTACAAGAGGTGGCAGGAGAGCAAGGTTCCCGCCTCCGTGGAAGTCATCTTCTCTCAGAAAACATGGAGAGAATGTGAGTAGCAGTTGGACGCTTGGGGAGTTTAGAATGCAATGGAATACCACTGGATTTTTATCTACGTGACATGGCAAGACATTCTGTACTGAGGACAAAACTGGCAAGATGTAAACTGGAAATATGTTATTATTAATATTATTTCAATCGAAATAGGCCTAAATAGTAAAAATGCAAGAATGACTTCAGCTATATCCAAGTTGTCATTGCACCTGTTGTAGAAAGAATAAAAGTGAACTGTCTACAGCCAAGCAAAGATGTTCGACCAGACTCACTTTTCCCTGACGTGATGCTGTCACATAGGTTATCACAGCCTTCTTCCCTGTGACCTGTGGCAACTTCAAACCATCCAATAGGATGGTCATGATATGATTGCATAGGCCATAGCCTTACACACTCAGCAAGAAAGCTCAGGTACCTCTGCACAGGAAAAGTTCCAACTCTTTTGTTCTCTAGACCAGGATTTGTATGCATCAGTGGAAGCCACTTCCACCGCTTACTAATGTCCTTTTCCTTAAAAATGTCAGTTGGCTCATTCGCCCAGAGTTCAATCTACTCAGTGATATAAAGAAACTTTTTTCTTTCATTCCTGCAGTCAGGAGGGTAAGAAACATTTCCCCTGATGATGGTGTTATAATATTCAACTGCAGCTCCCTGGTGAGAAAGTATAATTCAAAATCTTAAATAAGATATTCAATTTGAGATTAGTTAAGTGATTATTTGGCTGAAAGGGATTTGACAAACAAGAGCTTCTCTATCTTCAGGTAAAAGAAACATTTTACTGGATTTAATTAGCACTGGGGTTTTTCTGGCACTTCTTTATTATAAATCTTCAAGCATTTAAAGGATAATTAAAATTTCTACAGGTTAATAATCACAATAAAATCTACTTTAAAACAGATAATTCTTTGCTAAAAAGCAAAATACCAGTGTGTGTTTCTCAAGCACACCTCACCAGAGATCATAGTTAACATACAGCTTGTGTTTTATTAACAGTTGTGGCCTTGGTAAATCTGCTTTAAAGCCACATGACGTTCGAGTCTAATACTTTTGAGCTTGGATGAACAAATGTCATGAATAGATGTTGGCACTCATTTTTATCTAAAGTTCCCAATAAGCCTGCTATCTCCTGGCAAAGAAAAATATACAAGTTAGATCACTTTTCCTGTCTTTGAATTGTCTTTAAAGGGATTCTTTGTGGAGATAAAAGTTCAGTATAAAGGACAGAACTCACCCAAATCAGATGAAATAATGAAAGGTGATGAAATACACCAGTATTCTGACAGAGGGAGATCCTGAGAAACATAGTCCAAGCTTTATTTTTCTGTACTAATTTTGTTTTTTTTCTATAATATTTCATTTACACACAATCGTCTACACTTGTAAGTTTCTTCATCACTATTTTAATCCCTGGTGTGAAAGAAAGATTTAAGTATTAAGTATGGCCTACCAAAAATCTGTGAGACAGGGTGGCTATTGTAATAGGAAGGAAGTTTGACGTGGTTTTGAGCTATTTCATCTATGAAGAGTGTGAGAATTTAATACAAAAGACCCCTAGTGACAAAATGCTGTTACTGTGAGATAAATTTATCCTATATGGAGAGTTGACGGGAAAGAAGAAGGGATAGTAAACTTGAGGTGTCACGTGAATCTGGATTTCAGGATGATAAAGATGGCAATACCTCATGGGACTCCAACGTAGGCTGAGAAGCTATTGGGTTGATTGCTTGGGAGAAGAATTACTTTTCTTTAGGAGTATGGCCACTTATTAGTTGTTTACACCCTGGTGGACTGCCCCACAGCTATGTGTATACGGGCAGCACTAATTAGACGCAATGGGCTAGATATGAACCAGATAGAAGGGACATGTGTTGGGAATGGTAGAGGTAAGGAATAGGGGGTGTGGGCTGAAATGACCAAGATATATTACATACATACATGAAATTTCTAAGAAATTAATAAAATATTATTTAAAAATATTCCATGACCTCTAGATATTATGAGAGGATATCATACCTCCATATGTTTATAAGACAGAAGCATGAGTTAATATGTTCATTTGCAAACCATTCAAAGAATGACTTAAAAATAATGTATTAACTTTCAATTCAAAATCATAAGACCTAATTAATATATTATTGTTAGCTTAAAATCAGTCATCAGGGAACAATGTAAATGTATGAACCTAGACAGTGCTACCAAAGCCCTAATTAAAACCTCGTTTGCCTCTCTTCACCATGGCAGTGCACTTTAATTGTTTCCCTACTTCAAATATCTGTTGGGTTTACAGGCATATATGAGCTAAAACATCCCTAGAATATTATAAGACTAAAGATGTGAAGATATGACTATTTTATAGCATCAGCATTCTTTTTTATCACTTCCTATGGATGTTTAAAGTTGTGTGAATATGTGTGTCTGTGTACGAAAATATGCATATGAGTATGGGTGCCTGCACAGGTGAGAGGTCTTGGATGCCCCTGGAGTCGGGGTTATGAGAAGTAGTGAGCAATGGATGCTGGGAAAGAAATCCTGGTTCTCTGGGAGATCAGTTAATGCCCTTTATCACTGTTTTCATTCCTGGAGAAGAAAGCTCTAAGTGAATACGTCTGGCAGTTTTAATTCAGGTTTTTACTTTCTTTGTTGTTTCTCCCTTATTGTTGTGGAGTACAACCCTTCCTTTCTACCCACTTTGGTGTAGGCTGGATTTGGAGAGCCTCGTGTAAGAAATTAGAAAGAGCAGATGTGACAGCAAGGTGTGCAACTTCAGAGGATAGGTCCCTGACAGCACCAAGGTTCCTTCCCAGTCACTTCCTCTTGTAACAATCTTGGGGTAAAAAAATAAAAAATATGTCATAAAAAATAAGTAAGTAGCAATTAATATCCCAATGAGTGAGAATAAGGGTTCTTGTGAATGCCATGGCACTGGTGTAATCCTG
The DNA here is from genome assembly GCF_950005125.1 of Chionomys nivalis. Taxonomy (NCBI): domain Eukaryota; kingdom Metazoa; phylum Chordata; class Mammalia; order Rodentia; family Cricetidae; genus Chionomys; species Chionomys nivalis. Next base: position 10,553,487 of record NC_080093.1, on the reverse strand, counting down.
GTTGGTTGACAGCTAGAACGCTGTCTCATGAGGGAACCCTGAGTCAAACTGCTTCTTTTCCTCACTCTTGAATTCTTCCATGCTGGAAACTGTATTTTAAAAGTGCTGGTAATTTAAAGCTGAGAATTTTGGTTTAATGCTTAAATCAGCAATAGATAACTACTGTAACACCTGTCTTTTCTATCTGCTGTAAAATAAATTCTGACAATGAAGTTTTGATCATTCCATCTGGATGCAAAATTTCTCTAGAGGAACTCCAATTGAATTTTCTACTCAGAACAGGCATAACATTTCAGTCAAATATTCAAGGTTTTATACAATATATTACCAATACATCTCTTCCTTTTCACAGCCTAGAATACGCCACTGCCGTTGATGTTTCAGCCAAAAGGGAAGACTATCTATTTTCTCTATGCTATGCTCTGCGTCCGATATTATATTTGCTCTTGAAGAAAAATGCTGTGAGCTTTTTTGTGCTGGCCATGGAGACTTTTATTTTCAATACCACTTCCAATCATCTACCCTTAGGAAATGCTAACATAGATACATTTTTTCCTTTTTCTATTAAGAATTTTTTTTTTTTTTTTTTTTTTTTTTTTTTTTTTTTGGTTTTTCGAGACAGGGTTTCTCTGTGGCTTTGGAGCCTGTCCTGGAACTAGCTCTGTTGACCAGGCTGGTCTCGAACTCACAGAGATCCGCCTGCCTCTGCCTCCCGAGTGCTGGGATTAAAGGCGTGTGCCACCACCGCCCGGCTATTAAGAATATTTTAATACAATCTTTTCTCATTTTACATAGCTATCCCCATTTCCACTCCCTCTCCTCCTCCCGCTTCCTCCACCTTCCCCCCACCCCACCTCCCCATCCACTCCTCAGAAAGGGTAAGTCTCCCCACTGGGAGTCAGCAAAGTCTGACACTTTACTTCGAGGCAAGACCAAGGCTCTCCCATTATATCTAGGCTGAGCAAGGTATCCCTCCAAAAAGAATGTGCTCCTAGATGTGGGAATTCCTTCAGCCAATAACCTTTAAGATAACAACACACTTTGGGCGTTGTCTCATGTACTATAAATGAAGACATACAGCATGCATGGGCCTGGATTTCGTTCCAGTTGCCAGGACATGCAGAGAACTCTAGATCGCTACCCTTTCTGTGAGTTCACCCACTATTAAATAAACCTTTATTACACTCCATTCAGGGATAGTGTGGGACTTTATTATTATAAATTACAACAGATTGGTGTCCCATGGCTAGAGTTCACGCCTACTGAACTATGCACACAGCTGAACTACCCTATGGCACACAGCTGCAAACAATTTGGCTGGCCCACCAGGTGGCAACTTGACAATTTCCTGCCAACCCGCCTGTTTGGTTTGCTCCCACCTACTAAACAGATTGCTTCTCTGGTTTCTGCCAGGTATGCTTTAATGGGGCCTCGCTCTGTCTCCAGTGACAGGGACCTACGGTTAGCATTCCCAGTTCGGATCCGCAAATGCCTGTCCTAACCTCCAGTCAGTAACCTCACACCTCGCAACTGCCTGAAAGCTCTGTTTCACTCAGACCGTCTTTGTATATGGAATTAATTTAATCGCTCTTAATTTGTTAGTATGTTAGCCACCAACCACCACTGCAGAACCACCGCGGGACTGCTCATGTTGCTGCTGGTGGTGTCTCCTCACCCCGCGTCAGCAACCACGACACCTGCTGGCCAATAAAGATTATTACCGCTGCAACAATTTCCTGAAAAAATATAATGGAGTTGTAAGTTCATTTGATTAATAAACAAATGAATAAATTTGAAAATTGTAAACAAACCCAAAGCTAATTGCATACAATATCATCATCATCCAGAAATTTAATAACCTTTTTGTTTCTACTATGGATGGAATTCTGTAAGGATTATATTGAGTTCCTAGTATATCCATTTTTGTGATCATGGAACTTAGCCTAGTTCTTCATGTTATATCCTTAAAGAAATCGTTTGATAACAGTGAATGAGACACTTTTAGAAATGATACAGTTTTTACAGACTAATAATGAGAAATTAGCTATAAGGATTCATACCATTGAAAAGGATAACCTTAACTTGACAGATAAAATTCAATTCATCAATGGGTTATGATGCTTATTTTAAGACTTTCCACCCCCCTGTAGTTTATAAAACTTCTCTGTGCTATGTATATTTTAAATAGAAAAAAGTAATCCTTCTTGTAATTCTTCTTTTCTTCTTGCTCTTTATTTATGTTTTACAACTGTATTTTGTGTTCCTTACTTCTCTTTAGGTTTAAGGACTAATCTTTATCGAATCTGTCCTTGGCTAGCTTGTACCTTTCTATGTTGATTAGACTGGTCTTGAACTCAGAGATTGAATCTGCCTCCCTATTGCTTGTACCAAAGGCATTTGCCACCACACCTAGCCCTTACTTACTATTCTTTATACTTTCTCTCTGGGGAAGGTGTTTTCATCATTTTTTCATTGTTACAGAAAAATACCAAACTTGGGTAATTAATAAAGAATAATTTTTATTGTACAAATGGTGTTAGAGATTGGGATATCTAACAGAATGCTTCAAGAATTTTATGTGTATGTTCAATACCTGCCACTTGGTGAGCTCCAGGTTCCATTCCCATCTCAAAAAATAATATGAAAGCCGGGCAGTGGTGGCGCACGCCTTTAATCCCAGCACTTGGGAGGCAGAGGCAGGTGAATCTCTGTGAGTTCGAGACCAGCCTGGTCTACAAGAGCTAGTTCCAGGACAGGCTCCAAAACCACAGAGAAACCCTGTCTCGAAAAACCAAAATAATAATAATAATAATAATAATAATAATAATAATATGAAGAGTGATTAAGAAAACACCTGCTATAGATCCCCTGTCCTCTGTAATTTAATCCTAGGCATATGCATACCCATAAATATGCACATGATCAAGAACACATTCACACATGTTCAACACACACATACCACACACATACATGCACACATGATTGTCAATGTCCAGTTAAGCTCTGCAATTCACCAAGGCTGATTGTAGTCAAGAAATTTGACATGCTTGGTTCTTAACATCAATGTTCTCTGAACTCTGACATTTGTTCTCTTTGTTGAGTTACTTCCTGTCTCAGCTTCCTAGGAGTGCATGGCATGTGGTGCCATTCTGCAATTCAAGAGCAGACCACTGTCGTAGGCTTTATAAACCATTTTGGCCACACTTCAGCTTTATTCCTATAAACTGCTTACTGCACATTCTACAAGAAAGATCAGTTTTGATTCCATATACACAAGCCTTCAGGTATAAGAAAAAGGTTTACTTGACTAAGAGTCAAAACTGAGTTAGTTACAAGTTAATTTTCTATGTTGTCTCCTAATGCTACACTGCAAGTATCACAAATAAAATGTAGTGTGCAGCACTCACTCAGAAGAAAGTATAGACAAAAATCTGAACTGGATAATGACTATGACAAGTCACATGTACATTTGATATACCTTGGTTATCCCTAGGCACTAAGATATTGGCTGAATCCAGACTATTCTCGTATCTACCATGTGTTTCAGCTGCGGGCACTCTGTTTTTTGCTAGATTTTTGCTGAGACACTATTTTCATGGTATATTTTGATGTGACCAGTTGAATTCAGATGGTATGTGTGGTCGTTTGAATGAGAATGGCTTCCATAGCCTTTATGTTTAAGTGCTTGCTCCACAACTAACGGAACTTTTTGGGAAGGATGAGGAGGCGCAGACTTGTTGGATAAGTCTGGTGTTGTAGGAGAAGGTATCAATGGGGGTGGATTTTGAGGCTTCAAAGGGCCCAATCTCTCACTCTCTCTGCCTGTAGCTTATGGAACACATGTGAACTCTTAGCTACTTCTCAATCACACTATCTGCCAGTTGCCTTGCTCCTTACCATGATGACAATAGACTAGCCCTCTGAAACTGTAACTCCAGTTAAATGCTTTATTTTCTAGGAGTTGCCTTGGTCATGGTGTCTACTCACAGCAATAAAAGAGTAAATAGGACCTCATGATTTGTTTCTGATAGTGTCTTTTTTGTAGTAGCAGCCTTATAAGAATAGATATTAACTATTCTGCAATCCCAAGGATCACCTGATTTTTATTATTTTTCTATAGCTATGATACAGCACCATGATCAGGTAATTTATAGAAGAGTTTGTTTGGATATATGGTTTAGGAAGGAGAAGATCCATACTGACAGAACGGTGACAGGGTGGATAGAGCTGAATATGAGTGTATAGAACCACAAGATGGAAGTTTCCTCTCTAGGGAACTCAAACTTATCTGAGTTTTAGTGTGTGTGTGTGTATGAAATGTCCAAAGAAAAATAAAATATTTATTAACATCTTAAATACACACACAAAACAGAACAAAGTCAAATAAACACAAAAATGCTTAATCAAAAGTGTTCACATGCAACAAAACCACAAGACTTAATACTGAGTTCTTGAAGGAAACTTTCTACTCCATGTGCAAAACAAATGTGGGAAAGTCTTACCCTGCAATGAGGCCATCTTGCGTGAACATGACCGTCAGACTAATGTAATTATCTCTAGTAAGTAAAGATAATTTTGTGAATTTTGTGTGTGCGGACGTGCATTCGTGTGTGTGTGTGTGTGTGTGTTAGATATGTGGTATGACCTATTAGGTGTCAAATTACTTAGTGTTGGTATTTGCAACAGACTTCCTGTATATATTTTTTTTTTTTTCGAGACAGGGTTTCTCTGTAGCTTTTGGTTCCTGTCCTGGAACTAGCTCTTGTAGACCAGGCTGGCCTCGAACTCACAGAGATCTGTCTGCCTCTGCCTCCTGAGAGCTGGGATTAAAGGCGTGCGCCATCACCGCCCAGCCTGGAATAATTCTTTCTGTGGAACTCAGTAGCAAAGGCTAGCAAAGAATTTGATGCCACTTTCAGAAGAATGATAACTTTTTCCCTTGTATAAATACTGTACCATATTTTGAAAAGATTCTGTAATCTTTGAAATGTGGTTAAAGTTTCTAGTGTTAAGTCCCTCATTTTTAAATGAAGACATCTACCTCAATATTTGCATATTTTAATCAAATATCCCCCATCTATTTTTTAACCTCTAAGTATCCACCAGACCACAACTTTTAACTCTACTTTCTGATGGCTTTTTGGACCCCGCTTTTATTAAACAATTTGCATTTTCTTGAATCACATCATAAACACTTTGGACTGCTTTTATATAAATTCTAGAGGATAAAATGAAGGAATGATATTTATAGGTAATTTGTAAATACATGACATACTAGATAGCCTTCGGCAGTACAATTAGTAAACAAAATTTTCTCCCCTTCTTTGTCTCTCAGTAGTTCTCTTGGTTATTTCTTTGGGAAAAAAATTACACCCAGTCCCATTGTGCTTGCTAGTTAAGGAGATGGAATGGAGGGAGGGAATAAGGAAGAGAGGTGGGGGAGATTACATATACCCTCCCTCTTCTCCAGATGTTCAGAGGCTACGCATCCATAGCCCTTCACAAGATCCATTAAAATCCAGCAGCAGCAATGATCTGAAGAAGAGAAGGGTGAATTCAATCTTTTCTGGGCGCTCTTCCAGAAAGAAACTTGGTCTGGCACATTGCTGAGGACAACTGTGTCTGCTTTCCTTTTGAGCCCTGTGAAATGTGGCACATGAAGAAGTTGGAAAATGATTTGCATGGTTTTGAACAGCTCGGTTTAATGGAGCACACAGCTGAGCCCTGATGGGAGCAGGACCCCTGGGGAATTCATTTCTGTGACAATGATCACAGTGAGTCCTTCCTGCTTTCTGAACTCCACTTAACAAAAGAGCAAACAACCGCTCTCCCTTAAAGTCCTTATAATAATTGAATAGCATAATGAGTACACAGTGATATATACAATTTTTAAAAATAAGAGTTGCTCTACTATTATTGTATTCACCATTCACAATTTCTTCATTTGACTTCTTTGTTTATTCTCTTTATTTTCAATAGGAAAATCTGGAGGCTGAGAGCTTAGTGTCCCAGCACATCCCCACCTTCATTTGCATATGTGATTCCACTGATAATTAAATCGACTTCTGTCAGTACTGCCTTTGGGCCTTGGCACTGGCCAATGAAAACTTCCTCTCCAGAGTTCTTCAGTACTCACTGGACTAGGCCAGTCCCAGCCACTTGTCAAGTCTGTATATGTGCCCTGGTATAGGAAGTACTATAAACACATTGGTACTATTACTAAGTGCTGTTGACATCCTTTTTAGTGCCTGAAACAGGCTAAAGCAACAAACAGTTGCTTGTTAGAAAATCAACAAGATGACTATGAAAAGTGAGGTGGCAGGCATGTGCAACAACTTCCGCATCCAACTCAAAGTAAATCTGCCTGCATTAAAAAATTAAAATTAAAATAATAGAAAACTATTATTGGAGCTTATTATTGTGGCTGAAGAATGACAGTCTTCAAAATGCATTGGTTTGGGACAGACAAAACAGTGGAAACAATAGGTCTAGGTCGTCAAAGCACACCTTCCTGTGTGTTTATGACCCATAATGGATCACTGTCCCTTCTTTTCATAGATAACACATGAGTTAACTTTTACATATGTGTGAATGTACATAAAAATGTATAAGTGTGCACTTATATCTGCCAACATGCTATAAAATTTTTCTTTAATCTAGTTATCATACCTTTATGCTATAAAATTTGTTATCTACATCATATATAAATTTGTATGTGTGTGTGCACGTGGGTAGTAAGATTATACATTTTAAGTATTTTGAACCTTGGAAAGTTTATTGGAGTTGGTGAGGAAACAAATGATTGTAAAAAATAATGACACATGTGTAAGAAAATGTCAAAGTGAAACTCATTGCTTTCCATGATAACCTAAAAATTTAATTAAAACGAATAAAATATATTCAGAAAGTTCATGGATTACAGATACGAAAACAGCATAGTAATATTCTCATCTCAGTATGAATTTCAAGTGATAAAAATGACATTCAGAGTTGTTTAATTTTTAGTTCTTAAAGAGAATAATTACATACTTCAATAATTGTGATGCTCCTAGGAACTTTATATACATCTTACAATTATATTATTACTAAATAGGCATATAGAGTTCCTTATAATAATGTCTTTCATACCTGATTTAAAGTACATTTAGTCCAAGTGTATGCAAACTGACTACATGTTCATTTCAAAGACAAAGGGAATGAATTAAACCATCCATGGTCTTAGAAATTAGAAATAACAAGGGGTAATATACGTTTTTTAGATTTTTATTCAGTCTTCCTTATTTACATGTGTGTACATATTCACATTTTGTGGCAGGTACTGGTGACTGAATCCAGGGCACTGCGTGTTAGGCAAGTAGACCTCTATCACTGAGGTCCTTGCCCCGTGGTTTCTGTACAAACTATTATTTCATCCTGAAACATTTTAAATTCTGCTGTTCACATCTCACAAAATTTTCTTATGCCTCTACTTAGGAAAAATAATTCTATTTTTATTTTATATGTATGGGTGTTTTGCCTGGATGTATATCTGTGCACCACGTGTGTTCCTGGTGCCTGTGGAGGTCAGAAGAGGATGCCGGATCTCTTGGAACTGGAGTTACGGATGCTTGTGAGCCACCTTGTTGGTGCTGAGAACTGAACCCGGATCCTCTGCAAGAGCAGCCAATGTTCTTAACTGCTGAGCCATCTCTCCAGCCTCTAGAAAAATAATTTTAATGGAAATCATCTATATTAAATACAGTTCTGTCATGATGCCTTTAATTAGTTTATATGCACTCATTAAGTCTTTTCTTCTATACCTAAAAGCTGTTAACATTATATATATATATATATATATATATATATATATATATACACACACACACATTATTTAAAGCTTTTAAGCAGGTACATACAGAGTCACATATCTAAATACATTCGTGTTGTTCATGACATGTTTTTATATCTGGAAGTGTGTGTCTACCTTTAAAACCCTTCACTTGTCTTGTCGTAGAGAATCTCAAATGCTGGCTTCACATAACCGTCAGTAATGCTGCTCTAATGATAGTTTAGCATTGCTGGGAGCAGAGTCAGGTTGTCAAATGTGTATTGCTGTGAAATCCGTGAACTGTGTGTTGCTTCCGGGTGCTGGGAAGTGGGTTATGATGCCATGCTCATCTAGGGGCCTCAGACTAAAATGATGATAGCTATGAGGCTTGTCTTATTGTTTTATCTTTCCCCTTTCCTTCCAGAAAGGACCTCTTCTTTCAACTACTATATTCAGATACTTCCTCTTTGTTTTGCTTTTGGGATGGCATCTTTAAGTAACTAAGGCAAGTGGTGATCCTCCTGCCTTAGCACGAAAGCCAGTTCAAATTACTTTCAACCTATCAACTACACTATTCTATGGTTTTATTTTGTGTAAAACGAAACAAACAAAAAAATCAATCTGCCCTCCCATTTTAGTGTGGTTGATACCTATTAATTATGTTTTTCATCTGTTTTGAGCTTCCAGGCATGAGGTATGTGAAGGTGCTTGCCGAGCTTTCCTTATGATGCTCTGTGAGTTGGGGGACTTATATTGTGCTGTATTGCAAAGTGTGGCGATTCTTCTTTTTTTAAATGCACTTGCCTCTTGATCATGAGAAGTCTATTTTCCCATAAGCATTCCTAATTGGATTTGTTTTCTGGGGAATGCAATCCCAAGGTTAACTTTGAAAACAGGCAATGCACTTTGTCTCCAAACAGATTGTCTAGTTTCCAGCCTTTCAGATCCAAGAGAAACATTCCCTGGACATCTAGACATTGTTGCTGCTGAAGACAAACTACCCTCTTCCTTATTCCTGTCCCTATCACTCCAATTCCTATGATGTTTTATTTTTACACCTCAGTGCCTTGAAACTATCGTTTATGTAAAATAGCAGTATATGTTATAGTGAATTATACAGTTCCTTAGTATCCCATTAGCATGCATATTTTATGAAGGCAGCTATAAAATATCTGCCTTATTGGCAGTTGTGTTATCATTGTCTATAACTATGTTTGTACATCAATTCATGTATATTGAATTGATATATATAAACCATAGATTCCTCTCAGTGTATGCCACATTTATAATAGCCATTTTCCTGCAATTCTTTCACCTGGAATCATTTTTCGATTCTCTTATTATGAAAGCAACATCCAAATATGCATTTTTTTCTTTAAATATTCATTTTTCTTTCTTAATCAATTAATTGTGTGTGTGTGTGTGTGCAAGTGCATGCACACCAGGATGAACATATAGAGGTAAGAGGACCACTCTTGGGAGTCAGTTCACTTCTGCCACCTTGTGGGGTCTGGACTGAGTAGTTCAGACTATGTACAAACATCTCCACCCTCTAAAGTTAACTTGCCAGGCCCAAACATGATTTTTTTTTCAAACGCCCTTTCTATTATTTCCATAGAAAAGAAGTAGAGAAATTATTGATGATTCAGAAACCAAAATTAGGACTTTGATTTTTATCCCACTTTCTAGCTAGTATTTTTCCTTCCTTTTTTTTCCTAAACAGCAATTATTTTCCTTAAATTAATGTCTAAGAATAGCTCTTTGAACACAGCAGTTTGAGCACTAGCAGGGAGGAAGGGCAGGGAGGTGTTGATTCTTGACAAATAGCAATTGGACATGTAATTAGAGGTGCTGGCCGTGTTAGGTTTGCCCTGTGAAGCCACCTCAGAGATCAGTGCTAAATAAAATGGACTTACTGACAATGCTAAGCTAAAAGTCAGGGTTTGAGTTTCTTCAAACATCTATCTACTGCCCCCTAATGGCAATGTCCAGTGGCCAATGATGAAGGAATGTAAAGAATAAGCTAAAATATAGATTCTTGCCTAAATGAGCATAGGATTTGGGAAGAAAAGTATAACAGGCCACATTCACTTAGACACTACATCAACCATCTAAACATGTCCACGTGACAAATACGTCAGAGAAGGGCGTATCCATTTAATCTGTGTGCGGGACGGGGAGCTCTCTCCCTTTGATCTCGGTTGTCCCCTTACTAGTCTGTTCTTTCAAACTCACCCTCTACACTCCCTTTTCTACTCTCTGTCTCATTAATTGGCATCTCATAGACTCTGGTGCCCACAGCGGCAGCATCGCTGGCCTGGGTTGTGCCTTCTCCATGACTCGAGTTCTGGCCAGATGTAGATGCTGTGTCCTGAGCTTCTGTTAGTCGTCCCAGCCCAAGAACTCTGGAAATACCTGTGTCCCTCCAGCTTTGCAAAATTCCAGTCTTCCTCTTGAGGCTTATGTGCTCTTTGTTGGCAAATTGGCTCTTTTGTTATTTAAGCAACAAATCTCATGTTTAATCACTTCTGTATGAATTACCTAGGGACATTGTTTTTTGATCCCACCTGACTGACACAAGAGGTAGCCCGCTCTGTTAAGACAGAACAGCATACATTCTGGCCTGGAAAAGATCGAAGGATCAGAGTACTTAATTTGTGAAGTTAAAGGCAGGCTAAAAACAGTCAGGATTCTCATTCTAAAACTGGGTTAATTATCAGTGACATTCTAACCCCAATAGACCTTTGGGAAGGCAAAGGGTGGTTAGTGTTTGTAGACCCAATATGAGGAACAACATATGTCCAATGAAATTTCAATTATGTGGGCAAGCCACATGAATGAAAATATTTGTATCTATTCGACATTTTTATTTCCACTAATTTCAAACCACCTAAAGTCCTCTTTTGGAAATGACCCCCCCACAAAGAATGACAAAACTAGAAGGGGTCATCCTCCTCCTCCTATATGCAGAAAGACACTGCAGTGTGTGTTTGTGGGAGCAAATTTGCTCAAGGCCGCACAGCTGCACAGCCAGATGCAGAAGCTCCTTCTCCATTTCACAGTGCAAAGTTCATTCTGTCTACCGAAGGAGCCCTGAACATGACCCAAGTTCCATTTCATTGCATTCAGGTTTTGTCCTTCTGTAACCATTTGGCTTTTCTTAAAAAATAGTTTTGCTTGTCCGGGCGGTGGTGGCGCACGCCTTTAATCCCAGCACTCGGGAGGCAGAGGCAGGCGGATCTCTGTGAGTTCGAGACCAGCCTGGTCTACAAGAGCTAGTTCCAGGACAGGCTCCAAAACCACAGAGAAACCCTGTCTCGAAAAACAAAAAACAAAACAAAACAAAAAAAAATAGCTTTGCTCCTTATTAATAGCATACACATTTGAACTAGTAGCCACAGACATATTGCTCATTCCAAAGTAACCACTTTGGGGTGATCTTTAAATGCAACATTGTGCTTGAATAAAGTAACAGACATTGTACAGTCAACTGGGATGGAAAATAGAGTTTAGGGAACAGAGCACATTGTGACTTAAAAACTCAAGGGTACACAGTTAAAGATGTTCTCACACAATTAGCATTCATGAAGTCTTATAACTGCATCATTTTTATATTAAAATATCTAGACCATGTTTTGACAGTAAATAAACACATTGAGGTCAAGACTTTAGAGACATTATCTGTTTAATAAATATGATTGTAAAAGCAATAAACAAGAGCAATTATACATTACACTACATAGTATTTAACAAAAAAATACATCAAAAAGTCATTTAAAATTAGAAGTAGTTCCAATTCTATAAGAAAACTTTCATTTTATTTTTAAATTGGCTTCCTATAAAAATAAGTTGGCAAATGAGGGGTTTCAATGACTAGTTGGAATCCTGGAAAACACAGAACAGCTGCCAAGAACCCCATTGCTTTCAATGTTGCTGTTTGGAACTTCTGGAAAAGAAAATCAAAGCAAACCTCTGCAATTTGGACAGTGAATCCAATCAGGAATAAGGCAAAGGGGAAATGTTGGTGGGTAGTGCAGGGTACAGTGTGCACAGTTTGCCCTCTGGGCTTTTAAGCAATGTTGCAGTATCATCCTTTTTTTTAGCTTGCCTGGAATCTTACTTTCGACACATTCCTTCCACACTCCTTTGGCCTTGAGTTCACCAGACTCCTCATTATACTTGCAGCTGCTATTAGTGATTGATAGGCACTTGGGTCCCTCCCACTTGTAGGTTCTCAATGTTACTTTCTCCTTGGGATTTTACAGCAAGACCTGGTATGGAGGTTCTCAAACTTGAATGTGTATCATAATCACCTGAATGGCTTGTTGAAACAGATTGTTGGGGGCACCTGACCCATAAGTAGAAAACAACACTATCGATCAGTTAGAATTTCCAACATGGCAGGGTGTGTTTTAGCCTGGTTTGAATCCACATTTCAAACAAGTATAGGTGACAGTGATACTGTCATCCTAAGCCTTACACTTTGAGAACCACGAGGCCAGGTTAGAGGAACTGTGAGGTCTCCTTGCCTCACCAGTTACCTACAGGAGGGAGGGAACTTTGAGGAGAGGCACACGAGGACACTGGAGAGGCTGAATCTATCGCTGGCCACTTCGGTCACTTTCCAGGATGCCAGGTATCTCATGCCCGTCGCTACTTTAGAGGAAAATTGACAGCCCCTTCTTCCTTGTGCCTCTTCATTCACTCACCTTCATTTCACCAGGAAATATGTCTCACAATACTATTCTAGGCAAGGCACTGTACTAAATCGAGTGGTCTCCATTTTTCAATAATAATTTTCTAGTTAGAATAATTTGAACTGCAACTCTGAGGATTCCCTGTGCTGGTTTGAATGAATGTGATTTGGTTTTCAAATACTTTGTCTTCCGGACTAAATATGGAAGACTCCAATTGAAGAGAATCAATGAAGACTTTTCCTATCAGGTAGGAAACCCGGCAGGTTGAGGGCTGATTATGTCCCCAGGCATAATTTACTGCCCAAATCACATGGACATCTTCTACCATAAAGCTTTCTGCTTGAATCACCTCTGACAACTCTGACAACAGTTTTTCTACTCTCCCCTTTTCTGGGCCATTCATGTGCAGGGGTCATGTGATCACTGAATTGGTTACACAAGGGTAGAAATCATACTGATCACTGAGATACATCAGGGTCCTTGCCAATCCTCTGTTGTTGGCTTTGGGACACAGTCAAGAAAGAGGCTAGGTTCTAAAAGTGGTTACTAAAATGTCTTTCATCTTTACTTAAGAGCTGTCTCTGTCTAATCCAGAGAAATGAGAAGACAAGTCATATGAAAGGACCTCCTTGGGGCACAGGCTCTGCTCCTTTCTGTGAGTCTTCTTTCATGATTTCTCTTAGGAAACTGATTTTGTCTTTTTTTAAGGCCCTGAAGTTTGTGAACCTTACTTTTCTGTCAGCAGATATTCCTCCTTTATATTGACTTCTTTTTTCCTTATAAATACCATGGCAGTTGAAGATCAAAATTGCACACATGAAATCATTGAGATCATCTTAAACTGCCAAAGCCTCATCCAGACAAAAGAGAAGACTGGTTGATTTTTTTATGGTTTTTTTTTTCAATATTTTTATGTAGTAAGTCCATTAACCTACTTCTCCTTCTGGTTAAAAAATCAGCTTTATTTTATAAACATGGTTATTCTAGAGAGGAAATATCAGATAACAGCAACTATCATAGAACATAGTACCCTGCAATATAGTCACACATTCAAAACATTTCTCATGAGAATCTTCTAGATTCAGACCACATAAGATTTTGTTAATGCACAGAAAACCATCCCTGTTCATATGTCTTACTTTCCAAAGTATATGGGCAGATTTGGGTTGCTTTGCGTGTATCACCTCTTTCACACACAAGTATATGTTTCCACGTGGGAAAGACAGAGGTATTTGGCAAAAGAAGATTCTAGAGGAAGAGAAAAAGGGGAAATGTAACTGAAGCCAGCTGGGCAGGATGCAGCAGCCTGGCCAGAGTGAGGGAAGCTGGCATGCGTGGGAGTGTAGAAGATTGATAGGATGAAGACCTGTGAGAGAAGGCGCCAGGGTTGGCATCGGCTAGGCCGGTGTTTGGAATTAACAGGTTTAATGTCCAAAATCTAGCAACACATTTGAAGAGAAAACATGAGAGCTGTCGAAAGATAATGAGGGATAAAAAGGAAAAAAATTGAGAGACATCAAGAGAAACATGTCCACACAGCAAACAAACAGAATAACAAGTATGTACTGGAAAAAATTTCCCCTTTTTTTTTTTTTGTCTTTTTTTTTTTTTTTACATTACTTGGGGCAAGGAGAAAAGCTGAGCAGGAAACAGAGGTCCATTTCTGATATGCTTTGCTTCCCAGCCTCCCTTCTGTTCCTCCTGAACCTGCCTATATGGATATGGATCTTTATGAAGGATCTTTGTTTTTGCGGCCACAGAGAATGGAGAGAAATCAGCCTGAGGTCACCGTTGACCAACAGAGCCTCTAACACTAACTTAGAAAGGAAAAATACCAATAAGTAAAACAGAGAAGCAGCTCAGGGTTTCAAACTCCTGTGCACGTCTTTGTGTCTTGTGAAAAGACTGGGGATAGCTAATCCACCATCAGCCTGTAGGGCTAAAATAGCTAGGAAATCTAGAGCCAAGAATATTTCCAAAACTACATGCAGATTTCCTTGGCCTATATATGTTATGAATTTTCTACAAACACGACCGATCAGAAAAAGAGAAGAGAAGGGGAGGGGAGTGTTTTCCATTAAAATAGAGCACCTGTAGACCGCCCCTCCGAACGTGTTCTCAAGGTATTGTCCACATGCACAGGCTTAAAGCTAAAAACCCTTGTTGTCTGTGTCTGAAGGATTTAAAAGTTCCGATGCAGTGAGTGTTTATTTGTTAGTTTAGATTTTGATTGTTTTTATTTTATTTTTGTTTGTTTTACTGGCGTCCTCCATTCAAACATTTACATAGGTAGGGATTTCTTTTGTGCTTTGATTCTCAGCAACTATGGAAATACTTCCTGGCAAAATAGGAAACAACAACAGAAGAAAAAAAAACATAAAGTTAGTGGTCAGGAAGGGTGATGTACTTGACAAGAGCGCAATTCTTTCTGATCAGCAGGTCTCCTGTAGTCTTTGGGGGTTTTCCTTAGATTGCAAATTGTGCCCCAGCAGATCCCCGCTTTGGTGATGAAGGTGGAGTGGCTTGTCTTGATCTTTGCACTCGGAGAGATGAGTCACCAGGTTGAGAAGAAGGGGAGGGAGGGGAGGGTAAAGCTACTCTCCTAAGAGAAAACGTGTAACACTTACTCATTTAATGACACTGGAAATAGAAAGGAATCAGAGACTGCATTGTGCGCGACATGTGGCTCGCAAAGGAGGAACTGTCACTTTAATAAGCAGCTACTGTGATTCACACCACAGAAATGGAGACAGAGGACCAAAGGACCCCCTAGATGATGCAGCATTTGGGATGCTTTGGAAGGGGATAGGCAGAGTAGGTGGTGTTACACTGGACAGTCAGATAGAAAAGCCTTTGTACTTTTTAACCCAATGCTATTGTGTCTTTTTATTACCCTGTCTCCACCAAATGAAAGAAAATGAACTGTGAAAATTGGACACCAAATGTGGCTGCAATTGCTATTATTATCTCTGGCTAGTGCTATTCATTGCATTTAAACTTCCCCAATACAGCCACAGCCTTTCTCATATCCATTTAAACTCATTTGTTCCCAAGTAACAGATTAAAAATCTTGTCTCTGAGGGCATGCTAGGTGATCTGGCCTCATGACTTTAGTATGAAGAACTATCCTGTAATTTCCCCATCTTAGTCAGCCATAGACAGTGGGACCCAAGGAAGAAGAGGGATCGGCCATGACGGTTCCATCAATTTGTCTTAGTATCTCAAAAACATCTGTAATACACAGTAAGATTTACCAGCTGAGCTCTAGGCTTCCTCAAGTTGGTCTCAGACTCCCATGCTTTGGCCCCAGGGAGACAGAGCAGCATTGTCATCCAATGCCAAAGCTTGTAGTTATCACAGAAAAAGGCACCTCTCTAGCCTAATTCTCCAATTGGTCTCTCAACATCCCCAAATCCTAAGTATTCTACAAACTGCTCGCCCCTCCTTGTTCTCGGTTTTCATATGGGTGATAGTTTCAAGACAGCCATTGGATCAAAAACAGAACAAAATACCAAAATCCCTTCCTAATTGTGAGGTTAGCCAATGTTCTTTTGTTGGGCTCTTCTGGTATTTTAAAACAGTCTGGTCTTAGAGCTATCCACAGTAGAGACTGCGGATTTGTGTACAACTTGCTTACTGCCTGCCTTTCTTCCTACGTCCCTGAGCCCCTGCAGCCTTTTCTGCTTCAATAGCAGTAGTGAAAGCCTATATGCTCATTGCTAATATACTTTGAAGCTTGGAGTTTTAGAAACCGATTTTCTTTCTTTCTTTCTTTCTTTCTTTCTTTCTTTCTTTCTTTCTTTCTTCCTTTCTTTCTTTAATTTTTTTAATTAAAGGAGGGAAATTTAAAGGAGAGTAAAAAAAAATCTACAAAAGAGCAAGAAAGGGACATTTTAGCTGTTTCTCTCACAAGTGTTAGAACAGAAAAAAGTGGTTATGTGAAGCCAAAAAGGGGTTAGAACGTGGGTTAGTGTGGACTACTCAGCCTGGGAAGCTGATAACCACTGGGCATCATTTACCTAGGTGCTGCGATTCCACCTTCTCATCTACAAGCCGGCCAGGCCACCTGAGGTCAGGGTGAGGGACACTGGGCCTGCTTTCAGTGTGACTGACTGGACTGATCAGCTCCTGTTCTTTCTCATTTTGCATCTGGGCATAAACATTAATCCCCGGAATCTTCCTAAAACATTAATAGAAAGCATCACCGCTCTGTTCCAAGGTGATTTATTGCTTCTGAACCTGTCAGAAAGAGGAAAGCGGTTGGGGGCGGGGATGGACAAGGGAACACGCACCTTTTAAACTTGTAGATGACGAATACAGCCAGACCCACAAACACGACTGAGAGCAACATCAGCATGGCAGATCCACTGTGGGTTGGAGTGAGGTCCACCAGGGGGGCTGGGGGAACATACAAAGTACAAACATTAGCAGAGTCTTGAGAAGGTCCATATGGCTCACACACAATATTGGTAGGTCCTGGAAAACCATGTGGGATATACAGGTCATTGAACCACAGCTATGCATGCATCTGAGTGTGCCCCCATCCTGAACATGCTCTAACCTGTCTGTGCAAGCCTTACAGTGGATCAAGGGAAAACAGAAGAGGTCCTAGCTCTGTTCAACCAAAAGTCTACTGTCTAGACTTGGACTGTTTGCTTCATCTTAATTTGTCTATTGTAGTTAAAGAATAATGGCACATACCTGACTGGATGTCTTTGAGGACTGAGTTGTTATATCTACTAATCAATCTCTTTATAAGCATTTCCTTTCTTTCTAGCATTGCTGCTATCATTATAATTAATTAACCAACACGTGTTACTGATGAGTTTACATCCTGATAAAAAGTCACTGTAAGAACGAACTATCAAACATGGAACCTACCCCATATAGCTCAGTGAAGCCCACCTTCGTTGTGCTTAGAGCCCCTACCTGAGCAAACACTTGGTTGGGTAAAATCATCTTTAAAAAAAAAACTCTGCAATAAAACATTCAATGTTTTATGTAATTTACTGAGTAGTATATTAAAAGGAGCAGCGAAAGGTTCTATGGATACACTTCCAGGTTATTATAAGGTAGAAACATGGGAAGCTATTTTAAGTCAGAAATAGTCTGCATTTCTATTCTTAATATTATTCTTTTGTATGGTTTTTATGTATTATGTGCAAGTTTTACCAACTAAGCACAGTCAAAGGACAGTCAAACCATAAATAAGAGGTGTGTGTGTGTGAGAGAGAGAGAGAGAGAGAGAGAGAGAGAGAGAGAGAGAGAGAGAGAGAGAAATATGACTTAAACATATCTCTATGGAGCATGCTAACATTTATTTTGCACCCAGGAAACTCAGTGAATGCTTGGGAAGGTCAACACCCTGATTCTGGAGGAAAGGAATGTCATGTGATGGGCCCAACAATGTCTAAAATTTGTGGCAACCTACCCCAGGAACTCCAGCACTTCATATATGAACTTCCTCACAGACAAAGCTGAAATATCTGCACACTTGAGGTTCTGTCTCTGAGTTTTCTTTATAAGGCACTTCTATGAAACATCACTCCCCAATTCCAACGCTCATCCTCAAGGTCAAGCTTCTTGCACTTGTAAAGACTATTTTCAATTAATGTTTACCATGTCAAGAACTGACAATTGTCAAACGTGGTACAGCTCAAACCTGAAAACAATCTACCCGTACCTTGTGGAAGCATGGACCGTGACCTTTACCTTCCATCCATTTAAGCAAAGCCCAATACCCAGAAATGCAGGTGACCTTTAAGCGCCCTTTCTATGACTTTTCTCTGTTGAGAGTCAAGAGGGTGATGCTCTGGTCATCCAAGCAGAAAAGTTCAGGAGCAAATGACTACAATATTAATAGTCTCAGGCAATAGCCATGATTGCATCGGCTCTGTCTGATTTTTGCAAGATTATATTTCAGCTATTATTAGAAAGCATATTTCATACGAATATAAAGTTGGTGCAAAGTAAAAATCTAAGCTTCCTTATCAGGAAATTGACTTAATATATGCAGGATGATCCACTCTTAGCAGGCACTGAGCATAAGGAACCCGCTTGTTCTGTCTCTCCTGTAAGTCTAGCAACTTTGTGCAATGAACGTCCTTGTGAGTGAGTTGATTGGGCAACTTCAGTGTGGTTGAACACCGGATCCAAGGTGCTTCATATTTAAACTAAGAAAATGAAGCTCTTGGTGCCATCAACAAAGCCCAGAAACAGATCTGCGTGCATACTGCTATCAGTAGAATATCACAGGAGCAAAGAACACATTCCATTGCTACAAATATTATCTTGACTATTTTTCACAGATGGAAGGCAAGGCTATCGACCACGTGACAAAAACAAAAACAAAAAGGTGTTCAGTGATAAATGCCATGCAGGACTTGAACTAGTTAGCAGAAGAAAGAAGACTTCAGTCTGAGCCACTCAAACACACACAAATACAATTCTGTATGCCCTGCCTGAAGGATATTTTTTCAGGAAAAAGTTTAAGACAAAGGTGATAGATAGCATAGAAAAAATTCACAAGTGACATGAGTTAATATATTATGCCTTAAAAGGAGTCCTTAGGTTTCTAGATTCCTAGATCATACACTCTTTTTGTTTGTGTTTCTGTTTTTCAAGTCCGGGTTTCTCTGTGTAGCTTTGAAGCCTATCTTGTAACTTGCTCTCTAGACCACAGTGGATCATAGACTTTTAAACTTTTGTGACACATACATGTGTATTCAAAGGAATGGGTCATGGAGAGACAGATAGGCAGACGGAAAGATCATGATAGAACAACTCTCCTCTCCCAAACAATCTTGTTATCTTTGTATTTGCACACAGCTCCCACAAGCTCAACCACTGCATTGTTTTGAAATAGCTCTGCCCCCCTCCCCATCATTATTAGCTATCACCGTATTGTTATCATATGAAAGGAATGAGGATATAATATAAAAGGTCTCTAATGTAAACCATTAATTTTCAGTGAACAAATGAAGTCCAGAGGAACCATAGACGATGAGGCCAGTCAGAGGCATTAATGAAGTTAAAATACTAATACTAATCAGAAGACCTCTGTAGCACAAACAGAACAGCCGAGAAAATCACAAAGCTTACTAGAACGAATAACATTCTAAATTGTTCATTGTTATTTTTTTCTTTTGAAACAGGGTCTCTACATAAAGCCTTGGTTATTCTAAAATTCACTATGCAGACCAGGCTGGTCCTTAACTCACAGAGCTCTGCCTGCCTCTGCCTACTTTCTGAGTCCAGGGATTAAAGGTGTACACCATTATGCCTGGCACAAACTTTGAATTGCATGGAAAATAATAAGAGGAAATTACCTTAACTCTGTTCCTACACATATGAAGGGGAACACACATACACATGTGTGTGCACACACAGACACAATTGAACTTATGTTTGCTTCCACCTCCTATCTACTGCTTTCCTCTTTTTTGGGTTGAATTTCCCAACCTGACATCATTCACACTCAGATGATCATTCTTAATGAAGCAGCATTAATACTGTTGGGAAATCATCACATTCTTTGGAGAACATTAGTTTCTGAATTTTGGGTTCTACAATATATGATCCATTAGACATTCCAGGTCTGCATCACTTAGCCATTTCTCAGAGACGGGAGCAGCACAGCCAACAGCAGTGGGGAGAGTGAGCGGCGCTGTCCTCAGTGTTCCTTGGCTGGCTTATGCTTGCTGATCTCTGCCTGCATATAAAGGGGTCTATTAGTGCTCCACACAGCAGCAGCCACCTATCTTAATTTCCCCCACGTTTAGGTGTGTTTGTATGCATTGCTAAGGAATGGAAATTGCTGATAAATGGATTTGGGCTTGTTGTGTGGAATTAGCATAAATTAATCCCTCTTCAGTTGCAGCTTCAGCAAGGTAGCTGTGAGGAAGAAAGGCGCCTAGAAGGCTTTTGCCTTTACAAATGCACAGTGTACAACATGGATACGAGCATTGCTCCAGGTAATTGGACACCCCACACCCTCTGCTCATACACCATTTCTAAAACCCTGTGAGGAAGTAGGATATGCTTTGAATTATTGTATTCTATTCACATGGGTCTAAGCTGATTATAGTAATAGAAATATTACCACTTCCATAAAAGGGTGACAGACATATAGGAAATGCTAAATAAACAGTCCCAGCTATGTTTGTGCAAGTCAAATCAGAACTCCAGAGTTGGGGTTCAGTATTTGTTTTTTTTTTTAAATATCCTCAATAAAATCTTCATTAACAAAAGATAATACACAAAATAGACACCAGTGACTGACTTTGTGTTAACATATGTTGAGGTAGGGACAGAACAATTTTGGCCTTGAGATCTGTTTGCATTTCAGTTTTTTGTGCTTGTGTGGGTACATGGGCATGGCATGTGTGTAAAGATCAAAGAGCCAGTTCCTCAGGTTCTGCTCACTGGCCTGGTACTGGCAGGTTTGTCTGGGCTGACTGGCCATCTGTCTGTCTGCCTCTCCAAGGCTGAGATTACATGCACCACCGCTGTATCTGGCCAGCCTGCTTTCTTTCTCTCTTTGATGTGGGCCCTGGAGTTGGAACTCACATCCTCAGGCTTGCAAGGCAAGTCCTTCTCTGACCAAGTGAATTCCCCAAGCCTGCACCATAGTGTTCGTCTCAGCCTGAATACGGACGTCATGTGCAGCCAGGTATCTGATAACTGATTCAGTTGCTTTCCCTCTGCCATGTCTGAGATGCTGACTTGACACAGTATCCTAGAAGTCAGTTTGGAACACATTTGTTGAGTCAGTGTACCCAGACTGTGTTCTCACAATCGTACTGTGGCATTGTCTCTGCCGTAGTTCTAGGCAAGAAAGGCTGGGGATCACAGCAGTATCAGTATGAATATGCCAGGAGGCTAACCTTAAGATGTCTTTGAGAACCTTCAGCTTCAAGTTTTTCTGTTCTTCAAATTACATCGTGATGCCTGGTGGGTATACAGATTAGATAACTAGATGTCTAAGATCTTTTGTAACTTTTTATTATTGATTTTATTGAGCTATACATTTTTCTCTGTTCCCCTCCACTTCAACCCTCTCCCATGGTCCCCATTGACTCAGGAGATCTTGTCTTCTTGTACTTTCCATGTAGATTAGATCAATGTATGTCTCTCTTAGGGTCCTCAATGTTGTCTAGGTTCTCTAGAATTGTGAATTTTAGGCTGGTTTTCTTTGCTTTGTGTCTAAAAGCCACTTATAAGTGAGTACATATGATATTTGTCTTTCTGCCTCTGGGTTACCTAACTCAATGTCAAGTTTTCTAGAACCATCCATCTGCCTGCGGGGTTCAGTATTTGATATAGTCTCTGTAGAACCAGACTCCAGGCCTACCTTTCTGGGATAACTGAAATAGTGGAAGCGTCAATTCTTCACCTGAAAAATTCAAGTGACAACTGTAGGGGGTTGCAAGGGCAGAGAGTGGCTACGAAGGGACAGAGAAACAAAGGGGATGGGGATGCATGATGTCAACCACACAAATAATAAATAATAAGAAAAAGTCCAGTGAAAATAATCTTTGCTGTAGTAAAGCTGTGAAGGTCAGAGGAGATGGAACTGACTGTGGTGGCATCTGGCACTGCAGATATGGCCAATGCTGTAAGCTGTCATATTAATATCCCCATATTGCTGAAGGACATCCCTCAGAGAGAGTTCTGAAAGATGAAGAATTTCTCACTTAAGTCAGTTTGGCCCCTGGCATGCCCCCCACCTTGAGATTCTTGGCACACATCCGTGTATGAAAGGTATCCAGTCTTGCAGGAGGGAAACATGCCACACCACAGTTTTCGCACACTCCTTCCACCACAGACCCTTTGGAAATTGAGGTCCTGTTCAGCAAGGGGCTTTCTTGGCACATCTCTTCTCCAGGGCTACTGTGGTCAAGAAGCTGCAGAAGTACAGTCTATTTTGATTCTCAGTTTTTCCTTTCATACCTCTGAAGCAGACCTATGGCTTTATGTTAAATACTTTAAATATAAGATATGTGTAATCCAAACATTTGAAAGAATGTGTGTTTGGGGGCCTATTAGATACTTTATATACTGATAGAAAAAAAAAAACACTTGACCAGTGCAACTTCATGATGGAACAGTTTGTTTTGGCTACCTGTGCTAGGAAGTCTGCCACAGTGGAGAAGCCATGGTGATAAGAACATAAGGCTGCTGATCACCTTATGTCTGTGACCTGAAATGAGGGCAATGAATCCCAGTTCTCAAACATGTTAACCTTTCTATTCAGGCTGAAGTTCAAGCCTTCAGGATGCACTGCTAAGGTGAATCTTCACACTTCAGTTAACCTTATATGTACAATCCAGCAAAGACATGCCAGCTACTAACCTAACCTTACAGTCCACTATAGGCATGACCAGAAGTTTGTCTTCTAGGTGGTTCTAGATCCTTCCATGTTGATGCTCAGCACAGAGGGATTATGGTGACATGGAAATGGCACAGAAGGGCAGAACAGCTCCCATTTGCAGTACACCCTAACTTGGATAATGGTGCTCCCCTCAGTTCATATACAATCCCAATCATGAGTCTCATAATACTTGTTCTAACTCTGATAGCTAACTGGCAAGCCTCATAGCGAGGCATCTCCAGCACCCTGAGTTCCCATATAAACTATTAAACCTCTGACATTGTAAATTGTCGTATTCCAAGGGAAGAGAAAAAAAGAACTTATAAGCCTAACCAATGCAAAGCTGCCATCTAATTTCTGTCTGAGAACTTTCTCTGGGAATGATACAGTGGCTCCAATCCAGCCAGTCAAATATTTTCTTTGTCCTCCATACTAATTCCCTGTGTGCTGAGAGGATTCCTGGACCTGGAGCAACTCAGTGATCTGCTGGAGCCCACAGCTGTCGATTTGTTCCACCTTGGCCAAAGGTCAGAGAGTTCAGGCCTATTCTTGCTCGTTCAAGGTATTGACAGGAGGTTTGGCCCAGGGTGTGACTACTAACAGGAAGTCCCAACCTAGGGTGTGGTTACTTGATGCCTTGGGTATTTGAGAAGATGATCACTTTATTTGTTCCTTGCATTTTGGTAGAGAGGTCTTTTGCCTTCCCCCTCCTCTTTGGATTGGAGCATACAAAGCCTATGAGAAATAAACAGGAGCACATTCAGTATTCACAGGGTTGCCCTCCCAACTCTATCCTGTGTCTCTGTCTATTTCTATTGTATCTCATTTCTGGCTTTTCTGCCTAACATTTCTAATCTACATACCCCTACCCTGGAACATACGAAACCATGGAGGCTGAAACCTGACCGATGTCAACCCAACGTGGAACTGTGACAGATGGCCCTCAACATGGGGTTCATGACAGTGATCTTGCTTCCATATTCTGAGTGTCACCCAACCTGGTTTACATGCTGAGATTAAGTCCAGACAGGGCCCTGTGCATGCCAGGAAATCACTTGGCTAACTGAAGGGCAGACTGCCTTCTTAAAAGAACTGATCACAAATCTATTGCAAACTGAGATGTTATTTCATCTTTGCTATGAATGTATGTGTATATATTATTCATATATATGTATATGAAAGTGTTACAGTCATTTAATCACATTGGAGGGAAAGATATTTATATCTCTTGGCACCTGTTATTATTTATTATAGTACCACAATAATTTCATGTTCATTAAAAGCTACTCTGTTACAATGTGATTATTTAAAGATAAAATATATTTAATTTTAGGAAAAACAGAAGGAAATTAAAAATCATGGCTTCACTCATAAATGACTTACTTGTAAATAATAACTGGGTGACCAGAGAGTAAAGAGGCGAATAAATTTATTGACTGTGAAGAACTTCACTAGCGCTAATTTCGCCTCTAAATGGAAAATGTTATTGCAACAATTTATTTCACTTCACAGTTGAGTGCTCCACAGCAACTATTTGGCATCTGCATCGATTATACTTTGGCTTCGATTACATTGTTGTTTCGACAACATCCCACCTGGGGCTTCTGCTACCTCACATGGAAAGCATCTTCACCAAGATGAAGCTGGGGAGCAGAATTCACTTAGAGTCATGATGAGCCCAAAAGCTGTGCTTTCGTCCCCACCCCCGCCTTTCACTTTTAACCCATCCAGTGTTAGTGACTGAGGTCTGGAAATATCAATCCTCTAATGTGCCTCTGATATCTTTTTATTGTACCTGCAAAAGAAGTTAAATCAGTTGGCAACAGCACAGAGGCCAAGATAACAGTTTTATTACAAAACCCACACATGCCCTTGACAAAGGACAATTTTCCTAAATGTAGCTTCTTGAAAAAAGCATTAACGGATAAGAAGGGATAGGAACAATATTCTCAGTGTGTATGTTTTATGTTTTATGCTTTCATACAATATAAGCTTTGAGACTCTTCCTTTGCAAAAATGTTAGCTTTTTACCATTTAAATTTTAATCAACTGTGCTCTAAACTGTAGGAGACCAAGGACCTACTAGGAAAACTAAGAGCAAAACCTTACATCTCTGAAATATAGGTGGAAATAGTGAAAGGTGGATGTAGCATTTTTCTGCTTATATTAGCACATGAATTGCACATAGATAGTACCATTTGCTTAACTCTCTTAAAGCTCCCAGCAATCCAATTCACTTTGCCACTGAGATTCTAGCTCACATCTTAATCATTTTCCAATGGCTTCCCAGCCACACCTCTTGGCTGCCCTTAGCCACTTATCTTGATTATGGATATACTCTATCCTGTATTTGAAGGTATGTTTCACCTATTACCTACTTTCTTTCACTGTTATCTGCCCATACTGACTATTAGGGCTGACTCTACCTATGCCAGGGAATTAGATTTTAATGTTTATTACTATATTAGTGTCACAAGCTCCTCTCTGTTTTAGTGAATGCCCAGAGCTGAAAATCATACTTAATGCTGGAGGAGAGTGTCCTGTACCGTCCCTCATTGCAGAAGAATTTTTGCTCATGAAATTATTTCTACAGTGTTCTGGAGACTTCCAAGGGGGCTGGGCATATAAGCATGATTTGGAGATATTGATCCAAAAGTAAGATCTTGATTAGCAGTCTCTTGGGTCCCCCATATGATATTTTTTTTATTAAACAGAATTTGTTGCTGCAAATTGGCATAAGGCCCTACTCAAATATTTCTTTGAGAGCCCAGGCACTATTTTAGTTTTCTTTCCTTTTAATTTTCCTTTTTGCTAGTGTGGAATAGCACCTTTGGGCCCTGAGCAACTGCTGGGATGACCACTCCAGTGCTGCCTTGTTGGTTCGGGTACCAGCCATCATACCACTGCCAATCACCAAAAAGACTAAGCAGACTAAGATGACCCTGTATTGAGAGAAACGAGATTCTGGAGAGACAGCTGCAGATTGGTGTCATCGCGGTGTCTGCTGTTGCAGCCATGGTTGCAGGACTGGCAATGACACAAACATTGTTGGTGTCGGACACCGTGGATAAACTGGCGAGACAAGTCAACGATGCTCTCCAGACTCAGAATGCCCTCAGTGTCCACATTAAATTTGGACTTTTGAATTTAAATCAAGAGACTGCCCTACTGTAGGAGCAGGTGGACTTATGGCTAGTACAACAAATGTCTTGTTCACATCTGTTAATATTGCTAATGCCTCTTATGTGGTGAAACAACTCAATGGTTACTTGAATAGCCCTTGAAATGTTACAATCAGCACACCAGATTGGAACTGTTTAGCCAAAGGGATGGTTGAATACCATAGCCCAAATGGGAGGCTGGGTCCAGTGGTGACTGGGGACCCTATTGCTGGCAATCAACACCTGTTGCCATGGGCATTCATTTCTGAATTCTGTGTAAGATCAGACAACCCATGAAATACAGCATATGGTCACTTAGCAAGTCCTTCTGACCCTGTTGGCCAGTAAGGTTTGGTTGCAAATACTGCACGAACAATGAAGACTCCTCTGCAGACGGGCAACTTCTACAGAAGAGGACCCGCCTAAGACAGGGAAGGGGCCTCCCAAAGACAGGTAAGGGTTTATTCTTCTGAGATGACCTAAGACAGGAGGGTTTTCTGTTTTTTAAAAAATTTAGGGGGAAGATGTTGGGATTAATGAGTCCTGGCCTTCAGTTGCTTTTCCCTCCTAGAACCTTCTAATATAAGTTACTAGAAGCTGTGACTAGTTAGAGGATCAGAGGATGGGATTATCACCTGTTGACCATTGACTGCAGTGTATTTAAGTCTACATGGTGTTAATAAAGATGGGCTTTCTGAACCAGCGTTTAGAGCTGCACGTATCAGTCTGTCTCTCAGTCTCCAGCCCCTTGCCTGAAGCTTGGGAACTGGGTGCCAGCGAACAGAGCGCATACACAGGGGTGCGGTGCCCGGCATGGGTGGTTAGTATGAACAAAGTCACACTTGGTCCAAATTCCAAATGTTGCTGATTTGTGTACCTCCTTCTACGTTTCTGGTAGGTTCTAGCCCCTATATGTTGACCAATGTTCTAAAAGCCAAAAGTATTTGTTCAATCTGTGACCTCGGTTCTGCCTTCTTAACAACACGTTCTTTACTTCTCCCTGTTCTTACATAATGCTATATCTCTTGTTTCTACAAAGAGAATTCTAGAAACGTATCTGTCAGATGTGGCTAGACCCTCAAGAGAAATCACACAGTTTCCAAAAAGCGCAGGAAAACTATGAACAAAATAAACACAGCGCTCAAAGTTTAGCTCGGCGTAGCTGCAGAAATTAATGAATTCCCAAAGAGAGAATACGGGAGGAGATAAGCAAAATCCAGTCTCTAATGACACCTAGATTCCTGCAAATGCTTATCTTATGCTCCCCTGAAAGCAAACAGGGAAGTGAATGTGAAGAGCAAAATAAGGCCAGTAAATTCCTGAAAGAAGACAGTTCATTTCCCTGGGAGGATAAGCAAACCATGCACTGCCTCTCACCAGCCAAGTACTCTGGCTTGAACATTTTAAAAAGGAGGCTGGTGAACATCTGCCGAGCAATTAATGGAGGCAGCAGTGTGCGATAATGGTCCCTGAGAAGGTTTCCCTAGTCCTGCTTAGGGACATGAAATGCTGCAGATAGTGGTCCTTTAAAAGGGGATTTTCCCTTTCTGTAAGGGATATGAGAGGATGAGAAGAGAACGGGAACTAAAATGCTGTACAGGCAGCAAACAGTCTTCTTCGCCCATATATGAATATGCTAATTTCAGTTTAGAAATCACGACTGCAAGATCCACCCACCCTTCATCTAATGTGCCCTGTTTTGCTTGCATGAAAGGAAATTTCCCTCTATTCTGTTTGGTAGATATGCGGTCCAATGCACTGGTGTTCAAATAGCTGTTTTTGTTTTTCTAAATAAGGCAGCAAGAGCTATGCCAGGATCAATGTCAAGTAAGAAACTAATACTTCATCATCATAATTATTTAAGTGTCATTCTTGACACACATGTTTGTCTGTTCATGTTATTATGAACGTCCATCCCAGAATGTCTGTACCTAGGAATATGGCCAGTTCTATACTCTTAGGTGAACAGGCAGCATTTTGAAGTTCACTTATTCTTTTAGTCTTGGTCATTTTCATCCTGTAAGGAAACTAATGTTCCACATTAAGTCTACATCAATATAGCTGCTGAGTCATTTGTGACAGAAACTTCATAATGCTGGCAGATAGAGTTTGCAATTGGACTAGCAGAAGACATTAGTGACAAGTCTAATAGGAAGGAAAGTAAACAGCCACAACGATAGGAAGACAAAGATTTTCTTTCTGATTAAGCTGCCCCAATTTACGTGCTTTTCCCTCCTGCCCTGCCTACAGCTGTATCTTTTTCTTGTTGTCTTGGCAATCTTGATGAGTCATACACATCTTTAATACATTATATGTCTTTCAAATATGATAGTTATGTGGACTTTCAATGACATCTATTCTTTTTGCTAGCTTTTCCTCCCAGAAAAATAACTCCTGTTCCCAAACACTCATCTGTGAAGAATTCTAAGCATGAAATGGAGGGAATTCTCATTTGTCTTCAACTTGGTATTGTTCCTGGTCACTGCAGTGGCATGAATTTCTCATAGTTACCAAGAATGAAGCTCCCATGTGAGCTATGGATCCACATATATCTTAGGATTTCCTTGCTGCATTAGTTTCTCATGGCTAATGCATGGGCTATATCAGCCTCAAATATCTAACTACCCACTTTTCAACTTGGTTTTAATTTGAAATTAGCTCTCAAAAAAAGTCCACCCACCTACTCACTCCTTTTTCTATTCTTCTTTTATTTGAGATAGGATCTCTAACCAACCAGGCTTGCCTTGATTCTCCTGGCCACCTCTTGAGTGCTGTATTGCTGCGTGTCAAACTTACTAAAATAATGTGACACATATTAAAGTATAATATGACAGGTGAAATGAAAAGCTGGCACACATAATAACTGAGAGAAAATCTGTGTGAAAAAATAGAGGATCAAAACATAGATGGCCTCTAGAATAGAGAAACTGGAGAAATATAGCTAGATTTTTGTTTAGCTTTCCTGGGCTATTCCCCTCACTCCAATAGAGTCTTTATGTACATAGAAAAAGGATGTTTTTTCTGATCAAGTCACACAACAATGTAATTTATCATTTGCTGAATTCATTCAGAAGCTGAATATGCTGTGAGGCAAGCTTTAATTTCCAAGAAATGAAACATATCCCTTAAAATGCAGAATTCTGTATAGAACGTCAGGCTCTACTGTACTCAGTCTCGAAATTGATAGATACATGAGCAAGTAGCTCTGTGTCCTGTGGGAGAGGATGGTGATATGAATTCTAGGCAAGTTCAGCTAATGAATTAAGTAAACGTCACACCCCTTCTCAAAGACTCTTATGGCTTCTTAGAGTTCACTAAAGTACAGAAGGCTCACATGGCATGTTCTATACTCTACCTCCCTTCCCTCTGTTCCATAAGAATTACATCTGACTACTTAGTTTTTGAGATAGTGGGAGAAAAATAGACAGTGACAATATAGTAAACCTGCTTCTAGACATGGGGACCTCCTGGAATCACCAAGAAAATGAAGGATTGAGACGGAAGCTTCTCCCCTCCTTCCTCATTTGTTTGCCTCCTCAGCAACCTTAAGCCTTTTACCCTTGGTGCGTTGGTCTTTGGAATATCTCATGAGTTCTGTCCTATCGATCCTTCAAGATTCTCCCCAAATACCACCTCCTTTAATAAAAATATTCAATATCATTTGGAACTAATAGAATTCATCTCTACCTTTAACATTTTTAATTGTGTCAATTGTTAATAATACAAAGGAATTAAAAGAAAAACAACAACTTTCCACGTGCCACACATTCTTCTAAGTATATTGTCCAAATTAAGCTGCTTCTCCCACTGACTTACATTCCATGGCCACCTCTATCGTACACAAAATTTAAATCTGTATTTTAGGTGTGCACAGTGAGTTTTAGAAAAATGATAGAAACTATAGATCGGGCTAAAAAAAAAGAAAGCGAACAAAACAAAAAAGCTTTTAAAGTTAAATATTAATACACAATGTGTTTACTTTGTACACAAACATGCATACATTTACTTATTGTGAGACCCCCTTAACTGCCTACACTATATCCCTGTCCTATAGCAGACCTCTATGCAATGCCATCACAATACTTTCCCGCACCAAACCATTTCATTAGTTTTATCACTAAACAAACAATTTCCAGTTGGCATCTGTGCCCCATGAAGCACCAGTAAAATACTCTGCCAAAAAAGTAATTCCTAAATATTGTTCATCTAATTATTTATTAACATACACAATGATATATATTTATAAATTCTTAAGATTACTTATTTCTCATTGAGAGCTCTCTCTGTAGAGAAGAAGACTTCCTTGACTGCTTTTTATAAGTAAAGAGACAGAAGATCAAACATATTTATTTATAAAATTAGGACAAAATGAAGGTTTACTCTATTGCTCCTAAACCTCTTCTTAACCTGTACTCTCATAGCATGGAATATAAAGAAAAAATTTCTTTGAGCTATGAATGAATCAAAACTCGAGCTTTATAGGAAAATTTGAAAAACATCACTTATGAGATTAATGCTCCTTTTACATGTATATTGAGACAAAGCATGTTATGGCATGAGAGCATGTGCCCAGGTGATTTATTGAACTGTTTTCCAGGAACTAAGGGGAAACAACAGCTTGTTCTCTTGCCAAACTGGTACCCCATTAGGGCAGAACAATCAATTAAGGAGACTTTCAAGAACTGTGCCCAATTTATAGCTAATATCTCTCCATGATCACAATGAAATTGATTTCTCTGCAGCACAGTTGCTGGCAAGAACCCCAAACATGGAAACTGACCTGCTGTTAAGTGGGCTGCGTGAACAAGAACTTGGACCCCAGGCTTCAGCTCGAAGTGCACCAAGTTTTGGTTGAGTTTGTGGATTAGAACTTCAGATATCTGAAACAAGTCTTACAGTTAGTGCTACCAAAGTAGTAATATTGACTATGAACAGCCACACTGGGGAATATGTTGAATGTTTACCAACACCTACTAACAATCTACGGCAAACGGCAGAAAGAGCAGGTCTGTTGTGCATAAGACTGAGCAGTAGCTTGGTACAACCCACACATTCTGGGTTTCACTTACTTTGCTTCCTTCACTTTCTCTAAACCACCATGGGTAAGCACTTTTTGACTGTTGGATAAATTAATATTGTCAATACCATAATAAACAATACTGTTAAACACAATGCCACCACAGTTTAAGCAATGAGTTAGTTAATCATTGTGTCATGCATATAGGCATTTGCTAAACTATTCCTGATGCTGGTGTATGTTTGGAAGAGACATGGAATTCTAGACCATAGACTGTTAGCCTGAGCAAGGTGTTTGAATAGAAATTACATGCAGTAAAGTATTACAGATAGGGTAAAAACTTTTTTGTTTGTTTTTTTAGCATAGAAATTTATTATGCCTGACTTATACATTTTGGGGAACTTCGGAAAGGCTCTGAGGAATAACCATGCTACTTATTTTTATCTGCTATCTTTGCCTTCTTTGTAATACACTATTTTAAGCAGCAAGTTCATATTTTATTTAATATTCTATTACGTCTAATTAGCTGGATGCTGACCATTATTTTTATAGTTAAATTCTTCTGCTTTCCCTTTATTTTCTGAGTTTCATCTTCTCTACTAAGTTGCTAAAATGGCACCGTGGAGCCTAAATAGTTAAGCAGGCCCTGATGGTTTAGTTTGGAGTTCATGCTAGAAGTCACTAGTTGGCAATGAACCTGCAGTGCTTAGCACATAAACTTCTCTACTGACCAAGAGGAGTGTGAGATTGTTCCCCGAGTCCCATGGATAAGCACATGGGGTCCTTCTCTCAAATGTTGTCATTTGTGAAACCATGAAGAAAAGCAAGGGTGTGATAAAGCCAGGCTGAAAACAATTTGGTCCCTTTTTCATAAGCATGAGAAATTTCCCTTAACCATCCAGGTTTACAGGAAGGACAGGTTTTCAAGCAATTTCATCAAAGTGTTTTCTCTGTAATATCTGATTACTGCTTATTTAGTGAGATCTTGATAGGAAATAAATATGGATTTTTAGTAAATGTCTATTACAAAAGTTTTGACTTTGAAACTTACAAATGCATGTAAATATTAATATACACATACATGTAAGCATGCAAACACAGGCATATATGGCATATATAGATATATAATGAAGAAACACTCTAGTTAAAGCATGAAAGATATCTCAAAAACAATTAAGAAACTTACCTGTTTCCTAAAGACTATTAGAAACATAAAACAGAACTTTGTATCAACAGCAGGAGAACTTCTCACAGTGAAGTGAAATTACTTCTTAATACTGAACATGAACATATTCAAGTGAGACATATAAATAATTAAATCAGAAAATATAATTTATCAGAACAATCTACTATTAATTTATTATCTCTAAGAGAGTCCCTCGTGAAAATAATTAGATTTGTGTTGGTTTCTATCATTGCTTCATTGAATTTGTCTATATCACTTACAAAGCAGAGCCAGGTATGCAAAATTAATCAGGTAACAAAACTCATTCCATGTTATTTAACTTGCATCAAAAGATATTTGAAAAAGGAAATATACTCTATGGGAAAGAAATTGCACATAAGAAGTTAAAGTAAATGTAATTTACATTCTATACAAGAATAACCGTAATTAGAACCAGGCATTTTGCTATTTAAATAAATTAGTAGTACGCGATTTACAAATTTCAACAATACTTTAAAGCTCTTACCAGGTTAGTTACAGAAGTACTTATGCTGCATTGTCTTCACTAGATCATGAGATGCTATTTATATATTTAAGTATATGATATCTGCATTGAACACTTTATCTTGATAACGCTGCTTATGTCTGTCTATTTTTCCTTATGTTTATGCTGCCATCCCCATGGCACAGGCTCAAAGGACATATCCAAGTTTACCGAGTTAATATTTGAGGAGTTGAGACTAGACTTTAGCTTTGTTTCACTCCTAAACCTAGTTCAGCATTACTAAAAATAAAACAGGTTTCTTGAAGCATTTAATTAAGAGGGAGAGAGGAAGATGTCTAGTTGTATATCTGGGTAAGTGGGTTTAGAAAATAAAAATGGCACAGTGTGTAACTCACTGCACTGACATTTTTAATCCATCTGTAACACACACACACATATACACACATGCACACGCACACACACGCACACACACACACACGCACACACATGCACACACAGAGAACTAAAAGTGACCCCAAAGCCACTGAAAAATGTAGACCACAAGAATAGGCATTTCCTAACACTTTGCTCATGAAAGTGTTCATTCCACCAATCTATGCAGATTGTAATATATGAAAGCTTGGACGACAGAAAGAGTAACACACTTCAGTCTACAGGAAGCATAGCAAGAGCCCAGATGAGAAGAGCAAGCACTTGCTTGATAAAAGACTCAAGTGAAATAATATGTAATTACTCAGAGACCAGCCTTGCTGAAGCGAGATGAATTTACTTTCCTTTCTGTTCAGTGAAAAGTGTGCCTCCTAAGTGAATTTCATTGTTAATTCATAGTGCATTCCTCTTCTGATGCTTTCCTATTTGAGTCCAGCTGAACAATCATAGCACAAGAAACAGCCTATTATTCTTGCTATCTGCCTGTTTCATAGAATATACCTATGATTTGGATGAAGTTCACACTTCATGCAAGTTACTATTTGAAAAGGCAATAGGAACTCGATACAGACACTAGAAAAGGATGTCATGGAAGAGCCTTACTACAGCAAAAACAGTAATTCAATTCTCTCCCTTATGTTTATCTCAAAAGATGAAGACTGAGTGTAACAATCAGAATCAACACAGCTAGAGTGTAGTAACAATGGAAAATTCTCAGGGACTTGAATCAAAATGACATTTTCCCCACCGTGCACAATATGCCACACAGGTGGGCAGATGCTTCCCACCTCATGGGGACCAGACTGTAGAAGCAGCCATTTCAAATGTTTCCATTCATTATAGCACAAGAGAAAAAGAGCTTGCAAACACTTGACTTCTTCCGGTTGAAAGAGGCACATGGAATTCCTTCTTCCAACTCAAATTTCAAGATGACATTTTTTTCTGCTGTGTAAACTCCGTTGTGTAAATGTACCACATTTTCCTTATCCATTTTTTGGTTGAATGATGGAGGTGGGTCTTGTATTAATCTGTTGCTTTCATTGGTTAATTAATAAAGAAACTGCCTAGGCCCATTTGATAGGCCAACCCTTAGGTGGGTGGAGTAAACAGAAAAGAATGCTGGGAGAAAGAAGTCGAGTCAGGGAGTCGCCATGATTCTCCCACCTGACACAGACGCAAGTTAAGATCTCCCTGGTAAGCCACCTCGTGGGGCTACACAGAATATCAAAAATGGGTTAGCTCAATATGTAAGAGCTAGCCAATAAAAGGTTAAAACTAATGGGCCAAGCAGTGTTTAAAAGAATACAGTTTCCGTGTAATTATTTCGGGTAAAGCCATGCAGGTGGCCAGGTGCCGGGGACGCAGCCCCGCCACTCTTATTACAACAGTTGAGGGGCATTTAGGTTGTTTCCAGGTTCTGGCTATGACAAACAGTGTGGCTATGAACACAGCTGAGCACATGTCCTGTGGTATGATTGAGTATCCTTTGGATATATACCCAAAAGTGGTATTGCTGGGTCTTGAGGTAAGTTGTATCCTAATTTTCTGTGAAATCACCATACTGATTTCCAAAGTGGCTGTACCAGTTTGCACTCCTACCAGTAATGGAGGAGTGTTCTCTTTACCTCACATCTTCTCCAGTATAAGTTGTCATCAGTGCTTTTGATCTTGACCATTCTTACAGGTGTGAGATGGACTCTCAGAGTTGTTTTGATTTGCATTCTCTGATGTCTAAGGATGTCAAGCATTTCTTTAAGTGTCTTTCAGGCATTTTAGATTCCTCTGTTGAGAGTTATTTGTTTATGTCTGCACCCCATTTTTTATTGGATTATTTGTTCTTTTGATAGCCAATTTCTTGAGTTCTTTGTATATTTTGGAGATCAGCCCTGTCCGATGTAGGTTTGGTGAAGATCTTTTTCCATTTCGTAGGCTGCCAGTTTGTCTTGTTGACTGTGTCCTTTGCTTTATAGATGCTTCTCAGTTTCAGAAGGTCTCATTTATTAATTGTTTCTCTGAGTGACTGTGCTACTGGGGTTATAGTTAGGAAGTGGTCTCCTGTGCCAATGCATTCAAGTATACTTCCCACTTTCTTTTCTACAATGTTCAATGTGGTTGTTTTTATGTTGAGGTCTTTGATTCATTTGGACTTGAGTTTCGTGCATGGTGACAGATATGGTGACAGATAATCTATTTTCATTATTCTACATGTTGATATCCAGTTATGCCAGCACCATTTGTTGAGTATGCTTTCTTTTTTTCCATTTTAAGTTTTTGCTTCTTTGTCAAAAATCAGGTGTTAATAGGTGTGTGGGTTGATATCTGGGACTTCGATTCAGTTCCACTGGTCCTCCTGTCTATTTTTATACCAATTCCAGGCTGTTCACAGTACGAGACAGTCAATTTTTTAAACAATCCAAAACAGGTGGCACAAGGTGGAGATGTGAATTCAGGAAAGGCCATATGAAGTTAAGAGGGGGATGTGCTGTGAGGGGGGAGAGATGTGATGGGGTGTGAAAAGTGAGTGTAATGAAAATTCATTGTTTACACATATGGAATTTTCAAATAATAAAAATATACTTAAATAAAGCAAAATGTTGAATTGTTTTCCTTATTTTATTTGAACGCTTGTGTTTTCTTAGTCTTCATCACAGAATTTATTCATATTATTCCTTGAGTTCCTTGGACATGTTTATAATTGTTATTTTGAATTTATTACCTTGTACATAATCTAAGTTGCTTCCCTTGGTGTACATTATTATTGTGGGACTAATATTTTACTTTGGAGGACAGATATTTTCTTGGTGGTTAGTGTTGTTTCTGGGTTTTTTTTTTTTTTTTTTTTTGAAACCTGGGTTTCTGAGTTAGAAAATTGGTAGTGTATTTTATTTTGATATGGACTTCTGCCCCACCTTTGTTGAGTGGGCATTTGAGCCTCTATTTGCTGGTACCCCAACTTGTTAGGTTTGGGGTCAACTAGATGATACATGCTATTTGGTCTTAGGGACACTCCGTGTTGATATCCAAATGGATTCTCTCAAGTGTCCTAGCTTAGCTAGGCTAGTGCAGCTTCTCAGCTCAGGAATGAACCCCCTCCCCCCAGAGAGCCTATTAAAGTTCTCCCTGCAGATCCTCAGAAATCTAAAGAAAGCACATATAATCCTGAATGGCCCTCATGTGGCATGTGCTATGGTCATTGCAGGGATGTGTGGTGCTCTTATACACATTTTTTGAAATTCCCACACAGCAAATACTTTTTTAAAATAGTCTTTGGCAAATTTATCAATGACAAGACTACTCAGGTTCAAAGTAGTAACACTTGCTCAAAAAGTTGATCTGGGGAATGTAAACATTGCTGAATAGAATACTACTCTGGTGACATCTTTAGAGACAATATAGGGTGGGGTGACTTTGGAGAAGACCCAGTTGATAAAGCCTGGACCTGCAGTCCCATCAACTTGGAGTTGAGGAAGTCATTGTTTGTAACAGAGGAAGCTTTTCCCCATCACACAACACAACTACATGGTGAAGAGACAGTGGAACCAAATTCTAAATTCCAGTTGAAGCTTCCTTACCTAGTTCCATTCTTTCTTTGATAGTTTATTGCCAGCTTCAAGTTTTTTTTTTTAATGTAGCATATGCCTTTGAATCACCTCTTATTAGCCTTATATTGACTACAGTTCTTCTCTTTTCATGACCTTCCTTGTCCATATCATATTATCTTTACAACCCAAATCCCCATGTTTCAAATTCAGGACTGACAGGTAATAGCATAAGTACAAAAAAGAAATTTGTGCTTGTTGACTACACTTAATAGTGAATATTAAGCTTATTAAATGATACCAATAGATTAATATATTTTATAGATGTTTTTCATTTATCTCTTCTCAAAATTTGCAATCTGTGTCTATGAGGACTAACACAGATTAAGCAGAAAATGTATTATTTGTGTTTCATATTTTTTATACTATCCCTTTTGTTTCTTTTAAATACCTTTTAATTTTACTTTTATTTTTGATATTACAATACAATTATAATATTTCCGCTTTTTCTTTACTTCCTGTAAACTCTAATATAATTCTCTTAGCTCTGTTCTGAAATTATGGTCTCTTCTTTCATTGTCATATACTTATGTTTATGTCATATATGTTCCTAAATATGACCTGCTCATATACTTATATTTATGTACACACATATTATGTTCCAAAATATGACCTTCTCTGTCTACATATTGTTATTTGTATGTATGTTCAGGTCTGAGCACTTGGTTTTGGATAACCAGTCGGTGTGCTCCTCCCATAATATCATGTAAGGAGTGGAAAGACCACAAGCACGAGCCCCTCCTTTTTCTCCAGCATGACATCATAGCCTCCATAGAGCATCATGATCTTCTCCTTCCAGGAGTGACAGATCCACATCTCTCAATGTAGAGGACTCAGAGAGAAGCAAGGGATGAAAGGCCCAGAGGGCAGAGCTTGCTCCATACTTGAGCAGTTGGTCTTAGGATAGCATGATGTGCTTTTCTTGATGAGGCCTCCGAGAGCAAGAGAGCCTTTTCACACTCTCTGGAGACCTGAAAACAAGACTGGTAGAGCAGTCAGAGAGAGGGCACTTGATTAACCCAGCAGTGGCATCCTGATAAAGGGGTCAAGTGCTTCTCACTGCTAAGAATTCGCTATTTATTTCACAGGCAAGATAGTCTAACAGCATTTCTGTTCCCTGGGGAGTGCTTTCAGAAGTGGCTCAGGGAAGAGAGCCAGGGACACTTCATTGGGGGTTTCCCTCCCACTCTTCAGGATCTACTGGATAGGATCCATGCTCTTATTTTACAGGGCCTTCTGTACAATTTCTAAAAGGAGGGGACCAAAGCATGAAGGATGTGGCTAAGATCAGCAGCATTCCTGAGTCAGCTCTCACAGAATGGACTCTATTTTGCTGCTTGTATCTTTTGTATCTGTCTTAGAAGTCTGCTTCTTTTATTACAATGGAAGTGTTTTAGCACCCCCAATGCTCCTTCCTCCTTCACATCCTTCTATGAAGAACCTTGTCCTCTGATTTCACATTTATTAATAGTTAGGGACAGGCTACTCACACCCTCTGATCCACAAAGGGGCAAAAACAGCTGAAATTTTAGCAGTGCTACTCTATCTATATGACTGCAAGGGTTAAGAAGTGCCACCCGTTTGACCTACACTTGACCCGTGACAACTGTAAACGTGGGACTGCTGGTAGTGCTACTGGAAGGAAGACACAATCTTTAGAGCAGGATTAGCTTCAGACTAAATAGAATCCAGGGTTGCATAGCCATCCTTGCTTTCTGTGCACTGGCTCTATTCTCGCAGCAGTTTCTATGTGTCCACAAGAAGAGGAGAGACGAAGTAGTTTGATGACACTCTGGTTTGGTTCTGAACTGTATCCCTGGACCTTTAAATTAAATGAGTCTGTAAGCTCACTCCTTCCACTCCCTCAGTTATTTAAGTGACTGAGAAAAGCATCAACAGATCTTAACTAGAATGAAAACTACAGGTTATCAGTGGGAAGCCTATTTTAAGGAGTCTCAATACACAGCCTGGCCTTTCTTGTAAGGTAATTTTATCAATGCACTTTTCAATCAGGATAATAATATTCTCCATAAATAAATAACTAATTTCTCATGGGTTTTATTGGATGCTGGATTTACTTTGATTACAGTCTGGGACAGGCTAAAATATAATCAATTTCCTTAATCAATGTTTTGATCTCTAGCTTGGTATATTGCTTTTCCCTGAAATAGTTGAAGTACCTTTTTTCACTATAAACCCTCATAACTGATAATGATACTAGCTACTTTGTCATGATATATTCTTCCATTTTCTTACTGTTCTTGTTTGATTCTCCACATTGTGAAAGTCAATTCATTAATCATTCCACTTCCTCACTATCAACATTATTTCTTTCAAAAATGTCCTTCAGTATCCCAGTCTATTTAATAAACTGAAGAACTTAGTTTTCTTATTTCCAAATGGTTTTCTATCATAAAACAGCCATAAAAGTAATTGGTACACTTACTGAACATTTATTATATTGGCCAAGTACTTTCTTGTATTTTTTTCTTTAATCAAAACACAAATACCTATGGGATTGCTGTGACTTTTGCTAAATTATAAATACTAATTTATTGTCCTTATTTTCTTAATATCCATGAATATCAGTGACAAAACTACAAAACTGGCTCTACACCTGTGATCTCTTCACCAAAATGTAGACCTCCCTAAATCAGTACCAAATTCTAAGTGGCATGGCCATCAAAAAAGTTACCTGCTCTCAGATCTCTGATTAAATTGTCTACTGATGCTAAGGTTTAAACACAGACTCCAAGAGTCCTGTGAGAGCTATTGGGGTAGGAGATGATGCAGGGAGATCTTGGAAAGGTCTTCTGGGCAACTCACCTGCTCCAGGTCCTCTGTTGACCTTTTGTTTTCTCTATTTGCATCTTGGTAGGGCAAAACAAAGAGTTCAGCAGCGGTGGGTAAGCCAGGTAACACCGCCACCAGGATATGCTGGCTGGGAATCCCTGTGGCCTGTGGGAGAGACAGAGACTGGGTGAGTCCTATGGAGAATGGTGATAGAGACATGAGGATTAGACAGAAGCCGTAAGCCATACTGGAATGTGAGGAGTGGTGACTCAGGAACAGAGACATGGGCAGTGCGGACAGTAGAGGACAGGATGGGCATCATCGGGTCATCAGTTAGGCTCAAAGCCAGAATGTTAGATTCAGGCTCTACTCCACATTCATCACAGGGACTGTTTTATTAGTCATTTAGGCCTGTATGTATATTTCCTTAAGTAGTTTTTTTTTCATTTTTTTATTGATTTTATTGAGCTATACATTTGTCTCTGCTCCCTTCCCTGCCTTTCCTCTCTCCTTCAACCCTCTCCCAAGGTCCCCATGCTCCTAATTTACTCAGTAGATCTTGTCATTTTCTACTTCCCATGTAGATTAGATCCATGTATGTGTCTCTTTTAGGGTCCTCATTGTTGTCTAGGTTCTCTGTGTTTGTGGGTTTTAGGCTGGCTTTCTCTGTTTATGTTTAAAAACCACTTATGAGTGAGTACATATGATAATTATCTTTCTGGATCTGGGTTACCTTACTCAATACGATGCTTTCTAGATCCATCCATTTGCCTGCAAATTTCAAGATGCCATTATTTTTCTCTGCTGTGTAGTACTCCGTTGTTTAAAAGTACCACGTTTTTCTTATCCATTCTTATGTTGAAGGGCATTTAGGTTGTTTCCAGGTTCTGACTATGACAAAAAAAGCTGCTATGAATATAGTTGAGCTCATGTCGTTGTGGTATGATTGAGCATCCTTTGGGTATATACCCAAAAGTGGTATTGCTGGGTCTTGAGGAAGGTTGCTTCCTAATTTTCTGTGAAATCGCCATATCGATATCCAAATAGCTGTACCAGCTTGCACTCCCACCAGCAATGCAGGAGTGTTCCCTCTTGGAGTAAGTCTAACCAAACAAGTGGAAGATTTGTATGACAAGAACTTTAAATCTTTGAAGAAAGAAATTAAAGAACACACCAGAGAGTGGAAAGATCTCCCATGCTCTTGAGTGGGTATAATTAACATAGTAAAAATGGCAATCTTACCAAAAGCAATCTACAAGTTCAATGCAATGCCCATCAAAATTCTTTACAAACCTCGAAAAAATGGTACTCAACTTCATATGGAAAAGCAAAAAAAAACAGGATAGCCAAAACAATCCTGTACAATAAAAGAACTTCTGGAGGCATCATAATCCCTGACTTCAAACTCTACTACAGAGCTACAGTACTGAAAACAACCTGGTGTTTGCATAAAAACAGACAGGAGGACCAATGGAACCAAATTGAAGACCTGAATATTAATCTACACATGTATGAACACCTGATTTTTGACAAAGAAGCAAAAATATAAAATGGAAAAAAGAAAGCATATTTAACAAATGGTGCTGGCATAACAAGTAATGCTGACTTACTAACCTACGACTCTCAGTACATGAAGCACTTCTGCTGGAATTCAAATTCTTAAAGGGGATGAAATTGATCAACATATATTACATACCTATATGAAATAAAATGTCCCATTTATATAATTCATACATACTCATAGAAATTAAAATAAAGATAAAAAGTTCAAATAGCATTGAGAAGCTTATTCATTGTTTAATTATTTGGTCTCATACTGATAGCCTAGGGTTCACTCTGAGCCCATTCTCAAGATGGCTCTAGAATTAACTTTTCCTCTTGTGGCCACTCAAAATACTATGTTTATTTCACTAAGATTTTAATAGTCATATTAAAAGTAATTTCTTATTATCACTCCCATGTCTTCCTTTTGTATTTCTTTGACCCAAAGTAGGCTTTTGTCGAGTTATGTTAGTTTGGGACCATCACCCTTTCTCCTCCTAGATATACCCTCCTCTTTTTCTCCTGCTATGTGTGAGAATTTTACCTGTTGCCCTCTGCACGAATGATCTTTTCATTCCTGCATGTGGGTGTCCATCTACTGTTGATATCTCAAGTTGTCTGTTCAGGTCACCACCCTAGAGTTTGGCAATGGTATCCTCACCTCAAAGAGGCAGGTTACTTTGTTCTCATTTACCCCTACTATAGCACAACTCCAGCCATGTTCTCCTGTCTAACGTGCTTGCAATCTGTCCCATTGCTACTAAATCAACCAAGTGCTCAAGGATGTGTATAGAGTGCTTCTACTCTCCCTTTTCAAATCCATTACCCAGAGCTCACATGGGCTTTTCTTGTTCCAGCCAAATGCAATTCTGAACAATTTCTCCATGTTTTAGCATTTCCTGTAGGTATATTTGTGCATGCCAACAATGCTTCTTAGAATGTCTTATGTATTTTGCTGGGATGTTTCTACATATCTCCTATAAGCCATCGAAAGGGCTATGCATTTTAGTACATTTTTTCATGATTTCCAACTGTCGTGTTATTTCTTAACTGTTGT
This sequence comes from Chionomys nivalis, assembly GCF_950005125.1. NCBI lineage: Eukaryota > Metazoa > Chordata > Mammalia > Rodentia > Cricetidae > Chionomys > Chionomys nivalis. Next base: position 10,511,343 of record NC_080093.1, on the reverse strand, counting down.
TTTATCCAAATTAGCAGTAAATCCAAGAGATTAGTACATTTTGATCTGCCTAGAAGTTGTGCTTATGCTGAGAAACTTAGCAAAGTTATATGCAGCTCCTCACCATAAGGCCTTGAAGCATGAGTATGCCCTACTATTCATATCGTGTGTGTGTGTGTGTGTGTGTGTGTGTGTGAAGGTATACTACAGGTTGGGGTCCTCTGGTAGCTGACTCAATGGCTCTAGCATGTTGAAGAAATCTTCTCTTTATTTCCTATGAGAATGGAGAAAATGGAGCAGGAGTGGGCAGCAGGAGCTGGGCTGTCATGAAGACCCAATGGGAGTCTCAAGAGGTCCCAGAAGCAGACAGACTGGCTCTTCAGAGATGTCTTAAAATGAGTGATAAATTACTCTATAGACTCATATTTACTTGACATTATCTACTCTAAGGAGTATTAGAATAAGGCAGCCCTCAGTACCACCCCAGCTAAGACAAGTCTCTCCCTGAATAGGAATCTATGTATCTGGGACTCAGGGCAGACAGAAAGTGCAGTAATGTCAAGAAGTAGCTGAAAGTCACCTGGGAAGGGTTTGGTAACACAGTGAGCTTTGATCTAACTGTGAGGTATATAAATATAACCTATCTTCTGTAATTCCTTTATCCTGATGCCACAATATAACTCTGGTTACAGCTGACGCCACACTGTTATATGGGCCTACAAAGTTTCAAACTCTGAGAATAAGTTCAAAGCATCTTCATTATATGCAAAAAAGAAAAGATCTACTGACAGAAATTCATTTAAAGATACCATTATGCTATGTCCATATCAAAAGCCAATTTGCTGAAGAAACGATAACCACTTTTTTATGGAGCTTTGTCACATAGCAACAGGATAAACTGTAAACAAGATAACTCAAGCTGTCCTTCTTGTTGGAGGAGCACAATTAATGAGGTCCCTTAGGAATTAAAGAAGTAGCCAAGTGTAATTACTGATCTCAAGGATGAGGGGAATAACTGGGACAAGAGAACGGATCAGTGGCCTCTTGGGGAAACTGAACAGCATTAATTATCCCTTATCTTTAGATCAATACCACCCTGTCCTGAGGGATGTTGATCCAACACAGTTGTTCTGCATCCAGTTGGCTATTACATGCAGCAGACTGGAAATATTAATGAGCAGTGTTTCTAGACCACTGGGAAGCTGGTTGGAAGGTAGATGTTCACGATTTCTGATTATGAACAGAAATTAGGTTCAGAAATCTCAGCATTATTGAGCTAATGCCTTGTTGATGAACTACTGGGCATGATCGCAGTTTCCAGGGAACCAAGGTGCTTAGAATATCAGAGACATTAAAGTCTGGGAAAGGGTTCATTGAAGGGGATAACCTATCTTGCTTGGATATCAGAAGAAAGAAATCAGTTGTGGTTCTGGTGACAGGAAACTCCAAGGACAGTAACCCTAATTTCTGTTGGGCCAGTGGTCTACCACTGAGCAACGCAAACAGAGGTGAGATGACAGTTACTTAGAGATAACATAGTTTTCCTTTCTACACCCAAATATTCCCTTTATCCTATTTCCTATTGTAAAAAGACTCAAGTACATTAGCACTGCATAGGCTTAAGGATCTACCTCTGAGGGTCTGACTTCAAACACTGACTTTTAATTACATGACCTTTGCCTCCTTGATGAAGTTCTTTACCCAAAGTAGAAATGAACAAAAAATAAATATCAGCTTAATTTTGCTACTAAGTATAGCTCAATAATATGAAACATCAAGAAAACCGAAGTGTTTTTAGTGTTAACTATTTATAAGTAAAGGCACAGGTAAGAAGTTAAATACTAACAGGCAGTATATGTGATTGCCTTCCTAATCAGAGGTTATCTGAGTGTCTTTGCTGCATCCTTGTTAACCATCAAGTATTGGGAGCAGAAAAGTACTGGCTCTTTGGGACCCTAGTCTATTTGGATGCACAGCTACCTAGGCCTGGATGTAGGGGGGAGGGCCTTGGACTTCCCACAGGGCAGGGTTCCCTGCCCTCTCTTAAGGAGGGAGGGGGAGAGAAGAGGGGGAATGGGGGAGCAGGAGGGGAATGGCAGGAGGGGAGGAAGTGTAAATTTTTTAATGGAAAAATAAAAATAAAAAAAAACAAATGATGTATTGGTATTTCCTATTGTGCTTAGAGCACATGATGGTGTATCTTGACTGTCAACTACATCTGCAATCAACTAAAACCCAGGCATCTAGGTGTTGCTTTGATCTGCTGCTTTGTCCCACTGAACTTCACTTCAGGCGAATGCCTGAGTAGGCATGGGGTCAATGGCACAGACTCGGTGGCCAGGCAGGATGCAGCAAGCTCAGTTTATTTTAGCCTTTACTCCCTCCACCTGACCCAGGGGAGGGGAAGCAGCAGCACTAGCATCAGGGTCTCTGGTGGCAGTTGGAGACTGGTTCAGGTTGTCTGTCTCATGTCACAGGAGCTGTTGCTGGATCTCTTGGCAGACTTAGGCTGGCTCAATCTGGGGAAGTTACAGACTGCATTCTCAGATAGCCAGTTTAGTCTGGTTCAGGCCAGCAAGGGCCTCTTGTTTCCCAGGCCCTTTGTGCCTAGGGAAATAACCCCCCACGGCTGGATAGAGCTGTGAGGATTTTTCTTGATTGGATCATTTGAGATGGGAAGAACCACTCTAAATTTTACCAGTTTAAGTTGGGAATATCTGCCATTTCTTCACCAGTGTTAGAACCTAGTTCTTTGGGATTCCAAGGTATTTTGAAGGCCAGGTGAAACAGTCAGTCTCATGGACTGAACGACTGTCAGATTTGGGGCTTTACTTTGGGAGACAACCACTGTTGGATTAGCTGGACCACAGCCTACAAGCCACTCTAATAATAATAAAAAAAACCTTTTAAATGTATTCATTCATTCTATCAGTTTTGTATGTCTCGAAATCATACTGTTTCTGATTTCCCATGTTTGGGCACTGCATTGACCAGATACCTTGCTGAGGAAGATGAAGCAGATAGGGGAAATTATGTTTAAGAAATATGTCTCCTTCAGTCTTCAGGAACCCTGTGCCCACTAAGGAATAATCCACATCACCTTGCTACTCTTCCAGAAAACTTAGAGGGATTCGAGGCTGGTTACATTGTAAGACCCCAGACATGAGAAACAGGACATTCACTTCAATTATGGAGTTTTGTCACTTATTTATTCGTGAGAGTCTGGGAGAGATATCGTAAATGCTTTTTCTACAAAATGAGGGCACTGATCAGCTTCTCTTGGGAAGGAAAAGAAATCTTTCAAAAGAATTAAGACACAGACATATGGGTAGGTATCCTGTACCATGTGCTCTTAGAGCTGTGTGGTGACAGATAAGGATCTGGAGCTTGTGGTTCTTTTATTAATTACACTCGCTCTTGAAGACACTTAGTATTCTCCTTGGTTATGCACAACCATTGGGTTTTCATTTACCAATGAAAAACTTACCCAATCCTGAACTCAGCTGTATGCATAACTGTCACAGACATCCATGTTCTTCTTGAAGAAGTAGCTTGATAGGGGCAAAGGTCATACGTTTCTGAAGGCTGCACTGACCCAATAATAAAGACAGGCATGCGTATGTGGATCACAAATATTAAGATACCAAACTGACATCTCCTCTGGGCTCCAGGTTCTGTTCTCCAGGAAGCCATTTGAGGACAGAGAAGGACTGTCTGACGGAGAGAAGGGAATACTCATACTCACTTCCACCAGAGACTTTTTGATGACTCGGCTGATGTCCCTCCTCCACTCGGGGATGTCAGGGTTGTAGTCATCCAAGTTTGGAGAAAAGGCCAAGCGAAGAGACCGGAATTCCTCTGTGAATAAAACAGTAAGTCCATTACTACAAGTTAAATAGCTCCACAAAGCAACCAAAACATTGTGTTTCCTACAAAGTCTTAAACACTCACCATATTTACCCTTCTAGAAGGCAAAGTCACTATCCTCTCCCTGTTATCTCTCTAACTGTAACTTTGCTAAACTGAAGCCATAGACTCTGGCCCATACCTAGCTCAGTAGCCTTTGCCTATTATCCCCAGCTCTAGGCTTTGATATCCTGGACATTAAATGAGCCAAGGTTCCTGGATACATGGCAATGTCATGATGCCAGAACATATTCATACCCTGTTCCTCTAACAGGAATGCCATTTATTCCAGTTCTTACCTATAAAAATATTCTAAAGCTATTGAAAGTTTTTCTTGACAGACCATTCATCTTCACCATTGATGCTTTAATTTCATTTTTTAAATGATACTACTGTATTGAGCATATGCTTCTATCATTTTATGAGGGAATAATAATTAAGGTATCAGTAGTTAAATTTATTTAAATACTCATTCTATTTTTAAGAGAGGGGTTGCTCATAAGTTTCAAAGAATGGCATTTCATGCCATTCCTAACATCAGGGATATTTTTATTTTCATTCCTCTGTAGACCCTGAGTTAGTCTTGATCCTCCAGGAAGTGGGATGGTGATTCAGCTGACAATGATATTTCTAGAGGGATTTTCTGGGAGGAAACTGAAGGGGCTCCTAGAAGAATGGAGAACATTTAGACAAAGGAATGCAGGACAAGAGTCAGCTTGTAGAGGAAGCCCTGTGTCCCAAGAAAGGGTCAACTTTAGCACTCTGTGACACTGTGTCATTAGCTGGCATCTGTCTCAAGAAAGTGACACTAAGTCCTCAGGCTGGTGTGAGCTTCAGAACACAGAGTCAGGGTGTGTTTTTATGCCTTCAATACTCCTACCTCAGTGTTGGGCACACAGAACATACAGAACACAGTACTGTCTCCCTGGATCTGCTAGTTGTTCCACACTACACTTAGGATAAATACATTTTCTTATCACAGTCTTTAATCCCACTACACATAGTGTACCCTACCTCTGCTACCTTGTGTCCTGCTGGGCTTCCTTGCCTGTGCACCTTGTACTGCTGGGCTGTGTGCGATGGCTTCTGCATCGTGCCATCCACTTTCCACAGCAGATGCTTCAACTTGCCACACATAACAGCATGCCTGACTTCCCCTAAAACCTCTCATTAGAGAGGCTTTCTGACCACCAAATAGAGAACATCCTCCTCTCCACTAATTGACTCCATCATCTGATAGTTCATGCCTTCTTTATATTCACTGGTATTGTGTGTGTGTGTGTGTGTTGTGTGTGTATGTGTTGTGTGTATGGTCAATGAGGACAGAGATTTTGTGCTTTTGACCTTGGGACTGTACTTAGCAACTTGTAGGCTTTTAAAGATCACGCATGGATCGTGTAATTTGTGGATGTGTATTCAATGTGTAAATGACTCCATTTCCATGAGGGTTTTGTTATTATTCATTTACTTATTTGACAATCGGTTCTTGTTTCAAGCATGTCCTTGTGCTTCGGTGGGGGCTAAGTGACTTCAGTGATGCCAATTATAATCTAGGAAGCATAAAAGCCCACTTGTGCATTTCCTAACAAAGCTAACGAGCTATCAAACACACACTTTGAAAACTCTTACATAATAAAATGTGTATTTATGAGAGTGGCTTTGTTCCAAAGATACGGTTTTCAAAGTTTGACTATTTTGTGAGTCACTGGCCACCCATGTGAACATCCCTGATTCATTTCTGGTGGAGAATAATTACAAGAATACAAATGTGCAGTGTGATAAATGGCAGCATTAAAGTGACGCCCACTGAGTTCTAACTTTACTCCGACGGCAGAGGTTGATGTCATTCTCACTTTCTCCTTACCTCTCATCACAGGGCAGTGACTTCATCTCTCTATAAAGAAAGCTGTCTAGCCTAGTGGAAGGACACAAACGGTGCAGCCTTCTCATTATCACTTAGCGCACGAACCAGCATGAGGTGAAGAGAGAATGGCTTAGAAATGTGCTTCCTAAGAATTCAAATACATGAAGAAGGACTGGAAAAAAATAAAATGCCAATTAAGTGGCATTTTTTTGAAGTGTTAAAGTAGATCAGTTCAATACATATGCCATCTGTAAAGGCAGACCTGTGCCCAAGAATGTTTGGGGAGAAAGAACACAAGTTAGAGGACCTTCCTTTTGGTCTGTTTGGTGGCCTTGGGCAGTCCAGTCTTCCCCAATCATGTCTCAATAGCTTGCCTCCTACTGTTCAACACAATGGTCCTTACTTTCCCTCTATCTTGCTAAGCTCTATGCAGGTATCCTCTGGGTGCACCTGCTGGCCTCTCTTAGGGTATTCAATCTAGAAAACTTGCAGCTGTCGATTCTATTTCTGTCAATTTACGAGGTAAATCCTGACTAATTTAGGAGCATATTTCCCTAGGACCATGGGGGAGATATTTCTTTGAAATATAGCCATAATCAGAAAAGACAGAGCTGTCCTCTTCCCACCTCTGCAGGAAGGTAGAGACTAAATTCCCTAAGTGACAGTAGTTCTTCAGGTGGTTTAGTCACAGTAATGACCCCATATACTTCCTAAGGCTCTCCAATACACATCCACCAGCTAACCCCGGGATTAAAAAACAAAACACTATTCCTTGTTTTCAGTTAAGTCCAAGGCTTCCTGTCTAACTCTGGTCAGTATAATGTTTATTTAAGAAGTCACAACGCATTAAAAGTTTCAAATTACTGGGCATATGCTATTGCAGGCACACCACTAAGGTTCAGTACTAGTACTTCCTTAACAAACTCACAAACAAATTTAAAAAAAGCATTTCAAACCATGTGTATGACTCACGGTATAACTTGTCTGATTAAAAATGAATGGAGGATAGCTAGAGCATGCCATCTGTTCTATTAATACTTTTAATGAAGAGATAGATGATCCCCCCACTGAATGTAGATATGTAGATAGATGGATGGATAGATAGATAGATAGATAGATAGATAGATAGATAGATAGATAGATAGTTGAGTGTGTGGTTAGGTGAATGGAATTATGGATGGATGGATGAATGGACGGATGGATGGATGGATGGATGGATGGATGGATGGATGGATGGATCATTGCCACTGTATGTAGACAGATGATAGGCAGATGGATAGATAGATGATCACTGAATGTATGCAGATAGGATAGATAGTTGGATAGATAGATAGATAGATAGATAGATAGATAGATAGATAGATAGATGCATAGATAGATGATCTCCTACTTCTACTTTTAGAAGATGACTTTACAGAGACTGAGCATAAGGGCCAAAGCATAGCAAGGGAAAACTTATGTGTAACTGACCCTTCTAGACACAGGATTTGTATGCTGTGTTTGTTCATTACACTTATGCCATGTTTTCTCATTTGTAAAGCAGGGATAATTATAGAATTTTCCTCTCAAGTCTGTTCACAGGATTTAATAAGGCAGTTCATATATCTCAAGTGCTAGGGACAGATGCTGGTGATTAGAACAGGCTTCATCAGTGTTAGCCTGTGTCACTGACACCATTGCTATTAATGGAACTGTCACAAAGTAGCAGAATGACTTTAAACCAGCAATTTCGCATGTCTGCCCACAATTCCCTAGCAGTAAATGATGGTTTGGATAAGAACAATACAGAGACCTTCTAGATTTAAGAATCTCTCGGAGATTCTAATAAGGAGGTCATGTATACACTTGACATGCAGGACAACTTGTGACATCCAAGAGTGAGAGGGATCCATCTAAGGAGGTGAAGAGCACCCATGGAAAGGATATGAGTCACATAGTTAGAGTCTTGTAGTTTTAATGTGAATGTCCTGCACGTGGTCATGTTTAAATACTTTGTCCTCAATTGGTAGCACTGTTCATACAGGTTACAAAACCTTTAGAACAGTGATTCTCAACCTTCCTAATGCAGCAACCCTTTAATAGAGTTCCTCTTGTTGTGGTAACCCCAATCCTAAAATTATTATTGTTACTACTTCATAACTGTATTTTTACTACTATTATGAATCATAATGTATTTGTGTCCATCCTCCAGTGGTCTTAGGTGATTTGATGGAACCCACTGTTTTAGGAGGTGAAACATCACTGGAGGGAATATGCCACTGTCTGTGGGTTTTGAGGATTTTATAGTCTGACTTTATCTCTGGTGCTTTCTGCTCTGCTTCCTGAATACGGATGTGATATTATCAGGCAGCTTTCCCAACTGCTGCTATGTCTTACGTGGCACAATGGACTCTATCCCTCTGGAAAGGTGAAACAGGACATTTTCAGGGTATTTTGGGACAGAAATAGAAAAAAAAAAAACTAATACAGAGGGCAATTTCAGACCATGGGCCCAGGGCTGGGGTGAAGCCTTATTCTAACCATCACCAGTGGGGGATACTTACAAATAGTACAATTATTTTCCTTACACTAGGGGTTCTGGAAATATTCAATTCATCCACAGAACATAGAAAGGAGACAGGTATGGAAATTGAATCAACAGCTCACCCCACTATGCATGCTGGCATGGTAGCCCTCTGGTTGGAAAATATCTATGTTTATTTCCTTTCACTGTCTAAGCTGATCAGACCTCTTCAAAGGGGAGGGATAGGCAAAAGCATGAGCTCTCACGCTGAGCCATCTCTTTCTAGAACAATATCCTTAGGCCTTTTCATCTTCAGACATGTTCAAAGTTGCTTACAAATTACTCTCTGGTTTTGAAGGTCAAGTTGGCACAACAAGGAATTGAAAGAAAGAGCTGTATTCCCCAAAGAACAATCTAGACTTACATTACATTATTGGAAGCAATTGATTCTGGAACTGGGTTAAATTGATATTTGGGGAAAAAAAAAGGCCCACTTCTCTCTCCCATATTTCCCTTCTCCCTCCCACCTTCGAATTCTTTCTCCTTAGCCAGCAAACATATTCTGTATCTAGTTTTAAAACCTTGTTTTCTTTAAATTTTAATTTCCCATGATACATATGTACTACTTTCATATTAATAAACATTTACATCTTTACTATCTGCTGGTAACACTGAGTTCATATCCAACTAATTAGCATTTTATATAGAAAAAAATATTACCAAAGTGGAATCAATCTGTAAAAACTGTTCTTAATCTCTCATTTTGAAGTAATAATCCTACCTTTCCATTTCAGTAAATTTCATCTCATCTAATACTTGGAATATATTAGTTTCCCCAGATGATCACAAAATTGTACTGTATGGCTACTATTCCAACTGACAGGAAATTCTTGGCTGGCCTCTGATGGCTGTAACATTTCTATTGCTTTTAGTCTAGTAGAGGGTTTGCTGTTGTCAATGGTGTCATTAAGTTTTTCTTGTTGTTGTTTCAAGTACAAATTTGTGAAAGAAGTTTAAAAATTTTGAATAATGGAAAGGTCTTCTTCAAATGGAATCGAAAAACAAAATCTCTCTGAATTATCCATTTCCTAATACGTAATTCTAACTACCCAAATGTCAGATAAAATTGTAATGAGTTAGCCATACTCATGATGAGGAACCAGTCTATCCCACCCACACTGATGGAGCTAAGATTCTCCCTGAATGCACCAGAAACTTCCACCATACGATGACCACTGCTCAGCTAGTGAAAGGCATTCTCTACAAACATCCTAGCTCTTTCTCAAGCTCTGCTATCTCTAATACAGGGCAGTCTTTAGCATCATGAACCAATCACATCTGAGAATGTGGGCAAAGGTGCATCAGCAAACATGGGCACTCACCGTAGACTGCGATGGTCTTCGTGTCTTGCAGGATGGCATTCCCAGCTGAAACCTGCACTGTGATGGTATTCATTCCTTCAGAAGTAAACTTGAATGATATGCTTCCCTCCAAGGTTATTAAGGGCTAAAACACACAAGGGCATGGAGAGAAGGGAAAGTCACAACCGTGGTTGAAACAGCCTCCATCTCTAGGTGTCCCCACATTTCCCACGTTCTGGGACCAGAGACAGGCTCATCCTGGCTATCCACTCTATTACTGTCTGTTCTTCCCCGTCAGCTGAAGTCCATGGATGGCTGGTGCAGGAGTAGCCATAAGCAATTCTGTGTCTTTCTTAAAAATTAACACCTGCCTCCTGGTATCATCCTGAGTACGGACTTGGGAAATCAATATGTCTGATAGGCCTTGGGTATTGACAGGATACATGCCCCTGCTTACTTCGCCTACCCAGCAGAACTTTTAATCAAATGAACCATTTGGATAAATGAAGACCAGAAGGCTCAAATGTATCAACAAACAGTGAGACTTGCTAAGCTTTCTGGTATTCATCTGCAGGGTAAACCATTTATAGAGAATTATATTGGAATTCAGCAGCCCCAGCCTCAGAAGTAAACTCTAGATAGGGAGGAGTGGCCTGTGTGATGTCACTCTGTAACACCAGTTTCCTGGAAGTTGCCGCTATGAAAGCAAGCACGAACTGGATAATGGTTTAAGGACTCTAAAGAAAAAAATGAGTTGAAAGAGTCGTGCTATAACACAATCAAAGAATCATATCCTAAAAGAAAAAAAAATCTACTGACATCTCTTGACTGATTCCTCACAAATACTTCTTTTCTGTCTTTCTTGATTAGTTTTAAAGTCAAGATTCACAATATTTCATAGGGAAAGCATCCTGCCTTGTTGAAAAATTGGCTTTAGAAGGTGGGGGAAAGAAACAGAAGAACTTTGTTTTGTTCTCTTTTTTGTTTCTAGTGTTAATTTTCAGATGAACAGCAACCCCATCCTGACATCAAGGATGGAAGGTTTGGTTGGTGAGGCCTGGCTACAGACTTTCTGGTAGGACTTTTGAGGAACAAGTCAATTGTCTCAGCGGAGGGATATAGCAGGGATGGTTCACCTAGAGAACACAAGTGAAAAGCAAAGGAGAGATGTAGGGCAGAGCTGGATAAGTCAGACAGAGGTGGGAGAAAGGGAGAAACCTGGTGAGGATTTGAGCACAGATGCCCTGCTGTCATGGAAGCTTAGGCTACCCTGAGACTCAAAGCCACAAGCCAGCTCATCCTCTTGGGCTCCCAGGAAGCATAAGTTGCGCCTCTATCACTGGGGACGACCAGGAAGGCCAGCTCACCTCTGTGTTGTTTCCGTACCACCACACGTACGTGAGAGTGCCCACTTGGCTGGGCCAGAGCACTGCAGTGGCATTGACCTCTTTGTTCTTCGTTGTGACGAAAGGGAGCGACAGGTGCACATGCTCCAGGGGACCTGAGGCACAGAGGAAGAGAGAGGGACATAGAGAGGGAAGAGTTGCTTCAGCTCCACCTTCTCTGCTCAGAGAGGATACACAATCAGCCCCAAAACCCCAAACATTGCAGCCATGTTCTACAAGGGAAATATTTGCTGCTTTCCTACTCAGAGATAAATCCATGTTATGAACAACCACATATAACAACTCAATTTACTGATCCATCTTCTGGGTCTGAGTTATGTAAGTGGAAAAGGCAAAAATTAAGTAACTCACGAAGTCTAAACATCAACAGCTAAAATAGAAGAGTTCACAGGGAATCACAGTTCTTCCCACAAGGCTATATTCTCAGAGATAAACAGGATCCAGGGTCGCTGGACATCTGTTAGGGATGAGGATCAGGAAGTCACAAACTCCCCTTCAATAATTACTCTTACAGTTTAAGGTGTTAAAATATGGATATGTATAAATGTGGTCATATCTACACCTGAGACAAAGCCATCTGCTTAGGCTAGCAGGCAACACATTGGTATTTGTGGTTGAATCAGGCTTGCCTAGAACTGTGTTGCTTACAAATGGAAAGTGAGTTCTGTGTAAATAGGTCCCAGGCATCAGATAATACACTTTGGTCCTGGATTCACTTACTGCACAGTTCTCAGACTCTCTTAACTGCAGTTGTCTCCCAGCACGCCAAGGCTTGATCTTCCACAGACCTTTTGTTTACAGACCTGTCTCAGATCCTTGCAACCCTCAAACCAAGCAGACCTTCTTCTTTGACATCCTGATGACCTACTCTGAGCTAAATGAATCAGATGATGAGGAGCCAGTGAGGGAGGTCAATGGGAAAAGTTTCTTGTTGTGCCACTCCAGTGACCTGAGTTAGGTTCCTTGTTACCTATGTAAAGATGAAAAGGGAGGAGACTCCCAAAAGGTGTCCTCTGACCTCTCCATATGCTGTGATGTGCACGTTCCCAACTCACCTTGCATAGCCACACACACACACACACACACAGAGAGAGAGAGAGAGAGAATAAATCAATTTCAAAGGAAATTAAAAAACAGATAGTCTATTCTAGAAATCCAAGGTTCATTTAATAGGAATTCATTTTCTCTATATCATAGATGAGCATTCTGTTTCATTTTTGCTTTTTTTTTTTTCCCAGTCAGAACATCAGAATGAGGACAATGTCTAGGTGTCATTGTAGCAATGATGAGGTGGGATCCTTGCTGAACTGTGGCCACGCCATTCACCCAACAGTTTTGATTGCTGCTGGACTCTGGGTGTGGTTTTCAGTGGAGGAAACACCTGGAACTTGGTGGTGCTTAGGAAGTTTGGAAGGAAGAAGGCAGTGAACCTCTAATGAAGAGTTAGGAATGAGGGGGGTACTGTTGATAGAGTGTTCAAGGAGGGCTCCAGAAATGGCACCAAGCATCAGTGAAAGAAAGATTGTGCCAAAAATCTATTTGGAATGTTCAAAGATGAGATTAGAGTCAGTAGAAACATCTTGAGAAGGTGTGTCTGCCATGCTAGCCGGAAAGCAAGAAAATCCAATAGGGCAGTGTAAGATGGTGGACGAGGATGCAACAAGGGACATCCAGGAAGCACTGAGGACCCATGCTGATTTTTCTGGCCCTGAAGTAGAGGCATATGTGTTTTGTAGTTTTACCCGTGTGTGTGTGTGTGTGTGTGTGTGTGTGTGTACCCAGATACAGGTATGAAATTTATACTGCAATTTTCTATGGCTTCTTGCATTTATTTACTTTTTAGTGACATAAAACAGATGGTTCTTGTCATAAATGTATACTTTAAGATGTGTCATGAACAGAAAGACAAACTCCTCACTCTGACAATCCCCAGCTATGTACTGAAAAAGCAAGCCTATTCGGCCTTGTAGCATACGGGTACTTGTGATGCAGAAAAATGACAGCAGGTGGCGCTGCATCATTTCATATTATTGAAAAACTACAGAATTTCTAGAGTGAACTTCATTTGCCTTCTTTGGGTTATTAGACTTTCTAGAATGCACGAAACAGCTAATGTCTGTGAGAATGAATTTTTTGGTGTGTGTGTGTGTGTTTAATGACTGTGGCCTGCCTCTTAGACTTATGTTCTAAAGCTATTTGAGCTTGCATATATCTAACTAAATCTTGGATATGTATCATGTTGCTGTTTCTTTAAACAGCTAAAAAATGAAAACTCCATGAGAAGTAGACACTGGACACACTATAAGGATGTGTTAAAGTGGGACTCCTTAGACTTCAACATCCATAAGAATTGTGTGCGTGAAGGATGTTAGGGTGTCATTTTTCCAGATAAGATAATAAATGAGATCTGAGCTAGAACCCAGATCACAACATTTATATAATTTAATTCCAGGGCAGATGACCTACTAAACCACACTTCACACGATTCTGCTCTGCCATTTCTAGGCCAACATAATAATGGTGTCAATACTTGAAAGTGTCATGATGTTTTTAAGGCACACAGGTAAGGCTGTGGTATCAGAAAGACACAAGCTCGTTGCTCCTCTTTGGGGCGAAGGAAAAAGATGGACAAAGGATAGATTAAAGCACCCAGCTCATATTTTGTTCATGTTGTTTACTTTTCATTCTATAGGTCCACAGACACTCCACTTCCCTGGCCAGGAAGAGGCAGTTTCTGAGCCGAAATCCTCATTCCTTCTACATTTTCTGCCCCATCCAGCTGAAGGCCAGAAAGTCTGCACCAAGTGTCTCATTAGTCTGCAAAGTAGGAGAGCACAGTGAACACTATCCCCAAGGAATTTCCACCTGTCAGGCTTCAATAGATTACCCTGGCATCCTGCAAGAGCTGCATGCTCCCTCCTGGATACACTACAGCGGGAACATCAGCTCCATTTGTTTCTGATGACCTTTGCAAACTCACATCGAAAAGCCTTTAATTTGGAGTCAAATCGCCTTTCTGTTCTGGTGAGTGGAGGGAATGTGTATTCAAGCAAGCACTGTGATTTCTGGGAGAGCCTTGGGACAAAGGGGAAGCAGGAACAGAGGAGAGGAAGGGGAAGCCTGGGAAGAGGAAAGGTCTGAAGGGGAAGGGGGAGCAGAGGAGAGGTGTGACAGCTAAGAATTGCTGCCAATCCTCAGCTAACTCATAGCTCACTTAGTCCAAATACATCTGCTACTCTACTGTGAGGGAAAAATCAAATTTTATGAATTGGCAGAATGCCACATAATTTGTGTGATAGAATCACTGGGTGCAAAATGTGCATCTTTTGACAGAGGAAAGAATTTAGGCTTAGAGAGGAGTGACTCACCCAATAGGGATCTATCCTTAATCACTGTGCTGGCCATACTGGTTGTTTGTCAACTTGACAGGATCTAGGATCAACCAAGGATCAAAACTACCTAAATTCCATCAAGTGTCAGGAACCTGGCCACTAAAACAACAGCCAGTGTACAGAAACACTCAAAAATTAGACTTGATGGGGGAGCTTCTGGATTGGGATAATGGAGGCAGAGAGACACACCCTGAGTGTGGGAAATCCTGAGTGTGGGAACCACAACTCCATGGGCTTGAGTCCACAACCACACACACACACACACTCACATACACACACAAACACACACACACACGCACACACACAGACACACATACATACACACATATACACACACATACATACACACACAGACACACACATATATACACATACATATACACACACATATATACACATACATATACACACACAGACACACACACATATACACACACAGACACACACATACATACACACATATACACACACATACATACACAATACATACAAACACACATACACACACAAACACACACATATACACACACATACATACATACACACACACACACACACTAGCCAAGCACAAGCTGTCATCACACTCTGTCTCCTGACTGTGGATGCAGTGTGACCAGATATGTCATGTCCCTGCAGTTGTTATTGCTGGGGATGATAGCCTTCCAGCAAAAACCACAGCCTCCTATGAGAAGAGGTAAGATGAGACACACAGCCATTCTTAACAAACACAATCTTACTTCACTGGCAAATTGTTTGGTTACTGATATCGTTTGGGGCATACTTTTAAAGATTTTAAGATTATTCCAAACCTGTCATCATTTTTATTCCCATAAACAAAGTAGGTAGAGAATAGAGTGTCCTAGGCTGTATTGGAGCCTTAAGGTACTATAGGCAATAGAAGGGATAGAGGTCTATGAACCTAAAACTCCCTTTGTCTCAAGAAATAGGTGAAAGGAGAAGATTGCTGATGGGGGCTACCCATCCAACTTTATCACTGACATTCACCTTAGGGATTAGCCTGGCAGTGTGAGGGAGTCAGTCTGACTTTTTAGATTGTTGATTTCAGCTCTGTAAACCTTAGGAAAGTATGGTTTCTAACCATTCGTACCTCACAGATGGCTTTCAGAACTAAGGCGATATACACAGAAAGTGTGGTTAGTGCAACGCCTAACTGGCATACGCGGTAAGAGACTGATGAAATATAACCAAAAAGAGGAAGATTGGGTAAGCGAACAGGGAATTGGGTCTAGCTTTGTTCAGAACCAGAGAAGGAAATGTGTTCTTGAAAGCACTCTCACACCTTAGTAAGATACACAGACAAGTCTCCATCAGTCACACAGTCTGCTGGCCATCTCTCACGAGACCCAGCCTTTCACTGGACCACTGCGGAAAGATGTTCTTGGTGGGACCTTCTACATTCAGTTTCATTCCATGGGCCAGGTGCAGGAGAGAGGCATAAAATAATTCCCATCAGTAACACTTTGGCTCTTGAACTTGAAATCTGAACAAGGTCATTTATGCAAACGGCACATTCCATTTTAGCAGAAATTATTACTTTCTATAATAACAAGGCAAGTCCTAGAACCATTGGGGGAGCCTCACATCTACAAATCCATATGCCACGAACTTACTCAATTCAATTTAGAAGTTATTATTTCACCTTGTGGCTCACAACTTCAATTTCTTTATTGGGGAGGGCACCTAAGAGTCTTGAACCTGCTTCCTAATATAGGGAATTCTTTACATTATATAATCTTTCCCTTTAGATCATCTTCTCTCAAATCAAAGGCCACTTAAAGATACAAACCCAGAAAACCATTTTTAAAAGGAGAAAAAGACTAAGGGGATCATTCCTGGTAAGGTATCCCTAATCTTATGGGAGAGAAATTCTTCACCTGTAATGATTGAGCTGTCATTCATCCATTGCTATACATTGATATGTGTGCCCTTGATATATATTGAGAGGTGCTTGAGCACCTAAAAGGGCAGATTTGTATCTCTGAAGGCTCTGGAAAAGGCATGGGACGTAAACTGAGAACAATTTGACTTTATCCAGAGTCTAAGAGTTTTATCTGTCACACTTTTTAACTTTCTTCTTTCTCACTCTGATGTTCTCTTATATTCAATTTCCCTTTCTGAAAGATATCTACTGTACTACTCTGGATAAGACACTGTACATTAGAGTTTCTAAAGGGCAAATATTCAATATATGTCATAAGTCAACAACAGTAATAACATACAAGTTACATGTAAGTACAGGACGGCGCTGTCAGACCCCAGACTGTTGTCCACCTGCACGGTCACTCGGAAAATGCCCACATTCTGATAGACATGCTTGATTCCATCTTCCATGGAGCTGAGGTTGACATAAGACACTGCAATGCCATCTCCAAAGTCCACCTGGATGAGTGTCCGTTGCACATCACCCTGCAGAAAACGGGCAGTGTTAAATGGAGGCGAGTTAGTGCTTAGCTGCTCTTACCTTGGGGTCTGAGGTTCACTCGTCTTCCTCCTATGGTTGGGAGCATCTGTATTCTGCTATAATAGCATCCTTATAACAATTAGTTTGCTGAGCATACTCTCTAAGGCAAAGAGGCACCAATGATCAAATTTCCAAGGCTTAGAAGAGCAGGTGCTTGATTACCAATTTAGTTGACTGTAATATTCAGTTAATTAGAAGACTTTATTAATAATCTTATCTGGCATGGTCAAAGACTACTTCCTAGGTCTTCAAGAACTGTGAATTGTCTTTATTTCCAGTTCCTTAACCAAGTTGGAAAAAGAATGTAAAATGCCTTGCTTAACACCTAATATGACACGAGAATTAGAATTATTTATAAAAATTATTATTAGTCTTTTTGGTTTGCTTGCTATCTGTTTTTGCAAATAGATTTTTATCTCAGTATGCTGTTCTATCAGAGAATTTCTGTAAAATATTAGCCTAGAGAGAAGAGTAGGAAATGGTCATCATCTTCACAGATGAACGTTAAGTCTAAAAAGCTTTCATCATTTACTGAAGTTTCACTCAGCTAGGAAATTACAGTCTGGGATAATAAACCATTGTCTTTGAATTTCCCATTCATTTCTGTAAATAAGAGTTAGTCCTATGGCTAAAGCATGAAGGTCTCACTCAGCCTTGAATCTTAATCACCATTAACAAGTTATATGACTTCATATGAATCATTCAGCTTCTCTTTGAGTTAGTTACTAAACTTACGAAGTGGGCACAACAGTACTTCACCATCTTATTGAATGGGTTGCTATAAAAGCTATATAAATAGCAATTTATACAGTGATATGCAAATAAATAACTGCTGAAAAAATATTAAAATGAGGCTTAAAAGACACACAATATTTCTTCAAATCTTACTTTATCTATTGTTCTATTTTTCTCCTGTGCAGTTAGGAGATGAAAGTCTGCATTTACAAAGTCCTGTAAAAAGAAAGGACCTTTGGAATGATGGTTTAGACTTTCAAGGAACAACATTGGTTAGACTCAACTGGCAAAATTGAGCTTCCTACCTTTAACACCTTCTTTTTTTGATAGCCTTCCACAGTTTCAGGCAAACAACAAAACAAAACACAAACTAAATCACCAAAAACCTTTGAACTAGAAATGTATTTTTGATTAAGTAAGGTTTACGTGGTATCACAACTTTTGAAAAGGCCAACTTTACAATGTTGACATTTAAAGGATTAATACACAGAAAAAAAAGTGAAGCAGTTCAAACCCTGCGAGTATCTGCGACCTACAGCTTCAATCTGTGCCGAGTAGCACGGTGTGGCATGCACGGTGACCAATGCTCAGGCAGAGGGAGTAGGGCTTTCGGTAACATCACAGACTGAAATCTTTTGCTGGGTTAAAAAACAAAAACAACAGCAGCAACAACAAAACCCTCCATTTAAGCTACTACACAAATATCCATAGGTTAGCACATTGTGTGGTTATTTGAATTTCCTCATTTAATGAGTACAAATGCCAGCAATCTTGCTAATATGTCTGTCATGTGGACAACTCAAGTGCATTGATCAATCTTTTTCTGTTCCTGGCATATAACTACTTCCACGTTTTCACAGGATTCAGAGTCATTAAGAAGTCAACCAGAGGTGTGGTTGAGGGAAAGGAAGCCAGACTTTAAAACAAGTGTCTGAGATAAATATGAGAGGTAGATATCATGGGTTGTGGCTTAAGATGAGCAATAGAAATTGCACTGGATACAGAGGAGCAAGTTTGAGGTAGACTCACTGAGTAGATATCAAACAGGGTCCATATTTGTAAGACAACATGGAGAGAGTGTATCTTCAACCAACTCTGCTTTAGCCTGTACTAAGAGGGTACAGCACCCACTCAACTCAGAAAAGGAAGATTTTAGCTGCCACTACTTGATTCTACAATTTCTTCACCGTCCTGTCAAGTTAGTAGTACTCATTTCATTTAGACATTGTCACTTACAAAACTCTTCTCCCAAGGAACAGAGGAGATAGTTCACAGGTAAGGTGCTTTCACTGGAAAAGCATGAAGGCCTGCGTGGAGCATATATCCTGAACCTCAGCTCTGGGGCTTGTTGGACAAGGGATCTCAGAACTTGTTGAAAACCTAGGTTAATCAATTGCCAATGAGAATCCAACAAGAGACTAAACCTCAAATAGTAAGGTAGAAACCAACAGAGGATACCTTACATCTCTGTACACACACACACACACACACACACACACACACTACTCCCTTACCATGCTCTGTTTTCTGTTTGTCTAGTTGTCATGATGGTTTTTGCGCCTAATAGCATTCTTAATTCTCTGCTCATGATAATGCTCTCCTTGTGGAAGATAGGAGACACTCAATCTTCACACCAGAGCATTAGTAATAAGGGTCAGCTTTTAATTACTGAGAACTCTGAAGGTCATGGCATGGCATATTCCATTTAAACAGGAAGTCCCCAGGATCCTGGATGTAGTGGTAGCCCTTTGTGTCTGAATTATGCATGAGGAGGTAAGAATGTCTTACTATTAAGATAAAAATTACAGATAAAAATCACAACAGGTACAGATTTGCCTTTTCAGTGGAAAGAACTGGGCCCTGAGCTCATTGTAGTGGCTAACATATCATGATCATTGATCGCTTGGGGATTCGTCAGCCACCCTCCTTTAGTTTTCCTAGACTAGATTTTAATTACTACATGTGGCAGGGATGACAACCCTCTTTGAATAACAGTAATAAGAAAAAAGTAATGATGGACTAAGTCCCAGATAATCCCTTCCCTGGACAAGCTGGCACATTCATTCATTTATTAAATCAATCAAATATAGATATCATAGAGTATCTATCTCTTGTAACATACTAAATGGGAAAATGTGGCTAAGAAAATAACTTCAGTGACAATGCAAATGTAGTTAGAGCTCTTAAGACTTTATAGACTATTTTGAGATTGATGCAGATTAAAAGGACTGCTATATGGTATCATAAACTTGTGCCATGGAAACCGATGGAAAGCTACTCTGATTGGGAACTTCTCGGAAGGACTTCCAGAACAAGTGAGCTGAGGCCTCAAGGAAATGAGCAGAGCAAAGTTATGAGCCATGTGGAGATTATGTAACCCAGGGAATGAGGATATGGTGAAACAGATGTTCAAGGGCCCAGGAGCATAAGGAGAAAGTAAAATTGAAAAGATTAAAGGATGATGAAAAGAAAGATTATAAGAATAGGAGAATACAATATAAGATTATAAGAATATGCTATACAATTGGTAGAGAGGAGAAAAAGGCCTTTAGGTCTTGTGGGCCAAGTTTCTGATTTCAATCTTTCTTCTAAGAACAATGTCAAGATAGCAAAATGTTTTAAGAAAGAGTGTTGGGGAAACATCATACTGATAGTATTTATTCCAAATGATCACTCTGTACACTACCTGAGGAGGAGCTGAAAAGCATCCTAGTGTTCTGGGAAACCAATGAGGGACAATCCAGTAGATGATGGCGGATGGGAAAGAGCTTCACCGTGAAAGTCTGTGTGCCTCTGAAAAGAACTCTGGTATCACCAGCACCAATGCTCCTCTTAATGCACATACCCAAACACTTTCCAAGACTCATGTGTTTCAGGGACCCTCGAGAGAATGCTCAGTCCTGCTGATTATTTATAGATGATGTTGGATGTGTACCAAATGTTGATGCCCTCTGCTCAGATGCTGAACATTAGACTTTCCTTGGCTTTGGGTTTGTTCAAGGATGAACAAACTACTACCTAAGTTTGTTATACGTTTTATTTGATTGTGTAAGGGGATGATAGGGGTTCACAGACTTCAGGGATGCAGACCCTCACAAAATGGTTTAATCCTTCACTTGTGAATGATCTAATGTACCATATATTTTGTTGACCCATTTATTCTCATGATCTTCTTGTATCTTTTGTACTCTGGACCAGTCTTGCTGTGATCAGAACACAGGGCAGGAAGAACACAGGGAAGGAAGATAGATGCCAGGAAGCTGAGGCTTCTTGATTCTATCCATAAGAAATTAGAGACTTTTGCTGTATTATTACCACTGCACAGTGACTTTAGCATTTACCTCCATAGGCTTTGGAAGAAAAACCCTGGGACTACTAAATGGCATAAATCATATAAATGCTTTTGAATGACACTTTAAAAATCAGTCATAAAGCAAAACATTCAGCTATGTAATAAGAACAAAATTACATTTAAAAAAAATGAGCGGTGGGAAGGTTCCTTTAGGAATAAACCTGTACATACAGCTTTTCCTAGTAGTAAGATATATACTGGAAATGTATCAGTTTTATTAAAAGTAAAATAGAAAAGGGGGAAGAGGAATGGTGTATTCACTAGGGGTATGTGGAAATGCACATCATGATGAAAAATAAAACTAAAATTGTACATACTAATTATGTTGTTAATATAGCTAAATGTTGGTGAATTTTCACTAGTGAGAACACATACAGATACACACACATACAGCAACCACAGCATCACCAGAACCTTGTTCTTTTCTTGATTTGTTACTAATGTTTTAAATTAACTTTCAACATTTTGCATCTACCATCACTGGACAGACTTAGCCAAGTTATACAAACTCTGAACAAATGTGTGAATTCTTCCTTGGGAAGTCGCTGAATTCCTTTCCCAAATTATTATGCTGCAGTGAAAGAGCAGTGGGTTTACAGAGGTCTGTGGAGGTCCAACATGAAGGAAAAGATGTACTAAAAATCTCTACACTCTGTTATGGAAGCTAATTAAATGTCCTCTGAAGTATACTTCACCTTAGAAACCCTGTTTAAACATTCTAACAGGGGATGTTTGTATTACCTTGGTTGAACAATGCTTCTCTAGTTCATTTTCTGTCCTAAGTAGGACAGTGTTCCTATTTAAATGAACATGCAACTCTTGAAGAGAAAGATGCAAGGGAAGGAGGGAAGATGGAGACATCCTCTTATGCAGTCAGATGAGCTGAATCATCCCTGGTAGTGCGGGTGACAGATGTCACAGTTAGATCGTGCTCAAACCATACTTTGCACAAATGGCTCTCTACTTTTTCTCTTATAAATTAAAGATGGGTAGAGACATGACCCTCATGAAATAGAAATAGTCACTTCTATTTCAAATAAGCCAAGTTTCCTGTTTTATTATTGAAATGTGTCATATTAAAAATAGGTATATTGACATCTCTTCAGGATGTTAGAGTAGCACCTACATTTAGGTGAAGAAGAGGCTGTATTCAAGTTTCCTGTCCCACAGTGGGTGTTTAGTTTCACATCAGCTGTGGGTGAGGTTTAGGGCTGAGCACCTGGTGCAGGGAGATGAGCAATCAGCGGAGAACTGCAGAAGGCTTGCCTTTCAGACAAGGAAGAGGGAACCTCTGATCCTGGGGTGGCTGCCTTCAAGGAAGGTGGAGTGGGATGCCTTCAGCAAGCAGGGTAGGACACTAAAAATCCAACCTGAAGACTAAAACATGTCACCAGACTTTGGAATGTTCACTGAACTGAAACTATCACTAATATACTGCTTCTCTCTTTGCTTTTCAAGGTAGACTATAAACACCTGCCATTTTTGGCTCCGATGAATATGAACACTGTCATGTATGAGGTCCAGTTTTGAGAAGAGAGAAAAATGGGACCCAAGAGAAACCTGCTAACCAATGCAACATGAACTGGAGACACTAGACTGCTCCCTGAAATCAACCTATTTTGCCTAACTCATTTATTTTTCTCCTTTTAACCTGAAGCAAGAAAGGAAAAGAGAGAAAATGTCTCAATTAATTCTTGGAGGCAAAGAGAATAAAGCAGAAAGGAAGAAGGAATAAGACATGAGAAAATCTCAAATTTCATGGATTATTGATATCAGTACCCACTTCTTTGTGTAGGAGGAGAAGTAATAACTAGGCTTCTAGGAGTGAACTGAATATCAGCAGCTCTGATAGTTGTCCCAAACAAATTCAGTCAGCTGCCTCTTTGTGCCACTTCTTACGGCTTCAAATAGGCTTTCCAGTGGGGGAAGGATTAAAGCTAAATTCAGTTACATGTCCAAATAAAGGAGGGTCTCTTAGGAAGTTTTATACAAAGTGGACTTCTCTGTCATCTGAGCGCTTGAAGTATCCTGAAGTATTTATTTTTATGAATACATTTTGGGGACTTTAATGTCCCTGTAACTCTTTAAATAATCCAAGATTACAGTTGGTATGCATCCATCTAATGAGGACGCAGCCCTCTCTCCTCATGCTTCACAGCTAAATCCCATGGAAACTATAACCAAAAACTTTGCTTATTGAGATCTACTCTTTGTATATAAATTGGAGTAGTATTTAAACAATGGGATACAGACCAAATTTTTAGTTTTAATCCCTTGCCTCAGCCTTAATTTTCAAGCCTTAAAATATGCAGAGAATTGCCTCTCCTTATTCATACAGCTGTTTTAAACAGATTTAATTATCTTCTGTAGCGCACAGACACCACTTCTGGCTAGCAGCTCTTTCAGATAAATGCCTTCCAAATTAGTGTTGTTGAGTTCCTAAGACTGATTAGGCCCTTCCTGGTCACTGCGTGCCTGCCAGGCTCACACCGGATCTCTTTGCAGAGCTGAGTGATGGTAGTGGAAGTCTTCGGGCTCATTAGGTGTTCATTAGTGATCTAGAGGCTATCCATCATAACGGAGTCTACAAACAGAGATGCCACCTCTTATTGCATGCTTGGGTTTCAGGACAAAATACTTTTGACTGGCCTCTTAATATTTGGGCATAGCTGGAAATGTTTGACTTCTCAGATAAAATTTCATGGATTCTTCCATTTCCCTCCTAGGTTGGTTCCTTGAACAATTTCTTCTTGGTTTTTAATGAAACAATAATGTGTTATTTCAGTTATCAATAAAATGATTATTATTAAAGAACTACTATGTGTGTGTATGCACACATGTGCTTGTGTAAATCATTCTTGACTTTGCCACAGTGAGTCACAGTGGAAGTACCCTCATTTCTCTGCAATGCTGTTCCTAATGAGGGTCCTTCTTTATATGTTCGATAACTTTAAAAGCAACAGGAATTGGTTAGATGACAGTGGAATTTCTAATCAACCATAACAAAGTTATGGTTACAGAGTTGAGTAACACCAGATAAGAATCTTGTGGGACTCTGTTTGAATTATGTTACTCAACTGTTGTGTCTTCTATGTTTTGAGGGTGATGTCATATACCATGTGCATGAAGAGGTTTCCATTCAATTTGATATAATCAAACTTAACAACATCGTGGCTTGGGTATATACTGAATACATAGGATTATGTAGGAGCATGGGCACTTCCTGCCATTGAATTCCTTCTGTCAGTAAGACATTCTCTTGTTTTCAACAGTGCTTGCATTGATACTCTTATGTTAGAATTAGGAGATGAACCAGTTCAGGATAAAAAAAGAGATTTTGTTTTCAGATGAAAGCTTTAAGATGCTGGGATACAACTTGAGTTTAAGAATCTTTTCCTTTCAAGTTTGGGCATTATCTATATTCTCTTAGGGCAAGCGATCCAAATCCACACACGCTTATTGGATTTTTTTATTCTCCTACTGAGGTATTAGACCTTTGGAGCGCAGACGCTGAAGTTGTAGCTTATGGTGACACAGTTTCTACTTCAGTGATATCCATGGCTTATTGAGAGATTTCAAAATGTTATTACAATATCGTGCAACAGATTAGATTTATTTATGTGAATTTTCTCCTGCTTCCTACTTCATATGATTGTACTGCTGTCCCAGTTAACTCAAAGCATATGTTCTCACAACAGAGTCAATAACAAACGGAAAGTACAAGCTGAAAAATTGGCACTTAGCAAAATATTTATTGAAAAACAAAAAAATGAATATGCAACTATCTGGGAAGACCCTTGATTTCTCAATGGTTTGGTTGACATGCACAGAAAATGGAGGTTACATGGAGGGGTTTGTATGCAAAGTACTAAGTGCAAAGGAAGATCACCCTTAAGCCTAACTGATAGAGGTAAAATAGGAAAGGTGAAGTATAATTTAACCGTGCGACAGAAGCACAAGTTTTGGGTTAAATTTCAATACCAACACGAGGAGGTGAGTCTTTCACTTGCTTCTGCATTAACCATGACTGTGGTGAAAGTAGCATGGACATCTGGGGTTCTTGGGCACCTGAAAGTCTTACTGTTTCCCCAACATCAGAGGCGTGACATGGATATCTATTTCTCTTGTTACGTAAATGGTACTAGGTGTGGAGCAAGGGGCAGGCACTGTTTTCAGAGTAACTGGTGTATCAGATTCAAGTAAGAAATGAAATTCAGGAAATTTTGAGGAGGATATATAGGCCCATGTTTTACTTGTGTAGCAACATATCATATTTTTCAGTATGTAGGAGTCTTGTTTTTATTTTTGTTTGTTTTAGATAATGTCTCACCGAATAGCAACTGGCTATGCTGTATTCCAGGCTGGCCTGGAAACCTCCACCTGTCTCTCTATTAAGTACTGATATTAAAGGTATGTGTCAGCATGCCTGATAATACTCATTTTTTATTAAATGTAGTTCAATTTAGACTAATCTTTAATACATGGTCATGAACATTAAACTCCTTGGGTGCTACTTTATCTTGTTTATCAATAGACTTTAGGACAAAGTACACCTTAATAAAGGCAAAATTATGCAAAGTGGGAAAACCCAAGAGAAGAAATAGTATCTAGATTTGTAGGAATATCTTCATTAATCTGTGGATACTTTTTGAAAATCTAGAAGGATATTTTTGATAGCTTTGTTGAATTGTATGTTATATAAAAACATGGGGGCAGCCACAGGCCAGTCTGGCTCTTGTGCATGAGAACTCAGCTTTTCTTATGTTTCCAGATCACCGTTGCTACCCATACCACCCAAGGCTTATGAAATTGAAAAAGGCTTGGAAAATACATGAGGTTTGAGCACCAAAATTAGTTCTTTGTACCTCAGGGAAATGGCAAAATGGCAAAGCCTGAGTCTGACTGTTGCTCCACTATTTAGTAAATGCGATCTCAGGTAAGAAACTGTGTTTTTCTGTGCCTTCGATGTGGCTATCACCTCTCTGTGTAAGGTTCATGTGAGATCTTCTTGAAAAAACTCTGTGGGAGACGTGTACAAGCCACTAAGTCTCTGACATCTGAATTGCTATCATTGTGTAGATGTGAATTTTCACTGGCTTATCATTTATTCTTCATTGTTTATCCCACAAATCACCCATGTAGATGCACAAAATCAACAGAGAGAAAGTAAAACCGAGGCTGTCAGTAATTAGTACAGAATCTGATCATCATATGTGAGGTCCCCAGGCTCTGCTCATCTGAGGTGAGTCATCTTCACTGTGTTTTCTGCCCAAGAAGACAAGAGTATGAAGGAGCTGTGTCTGGCAACAGAAGGCAGCATATTTCATACCTGCTATGCTTGCTCTGGGTGCTTATCTGGAATGGACTGACTTGATAATTTTTTTCTCATCTTGAACACATCTCATAAACAAACTTCCCAATGTTTCCACATCTTCAGTCTTCTATGAGATGCATGATGCTCTTGTTACATGGAAAGGGAGTTGAGTAGGCGAGACCCTGACTCCTAGCTCTGAACTGTGTTCTCTGTCATGATAAAAAACACAGAACCTGACCTAGACAGAAAGTTATACCCCCTAAGCTTGGCTGTATTATGTTCATGTAGCTGGAATGCAGCGTAAATTCTGCCCTAGCATAAGTATCCAATACTTAAATAAGCTGTTATTCTGATGTCATAGTTAGTTTTTTTTGCCTTTGAGAAAGAACGTTCACCCACATTTAACATGTAGATAAGTTTAGGTTAGAGTATTGGTACTCCAAAAATACAAGATAGGTTTTCTTTGCCAGTCTCAAGACACAAGCATAAACTATTGTATTTTGTATAAACATATTTTTGATACATAAAATATGTTTTTAAATATACAAAGTATTAAATGTGCAAATTAAATTAATTTGTAAAAAGTGGGCATATCTATTTAGTACCAACAAATCAAGTAACAAAACTGTTCATATTGCCCAAATCCCATCTGTCAGTTCACTGCCCACTCAACAAGAGTAATAATTAGTCTCCTTTTATCATCAGTTAGTCTTAGCTTTCTCTGCAGTCTTATTTAGTGGAATAATTCTACATTTATTAATTATTAAGTTTCTGAAATTAAAATATAATTGCATCATTTCTTCCTTCCATTTCCTTCATTCTGCTTTTACCATGCATCCTCTTTTGTTCTTTCTAGAATTTATGCTCTTTTTCTTTAATTGTTCACACACAGAAACAGAGACACACATAAACACATACAAACACACACTCCTAAATTTATAAATACAATCAACTAAGAAAGGCACAAATAGATATGATAAGATGAAAATGGGAAAGAGACAACCAACCTTCAATAAAGAACTACAGGAAACTAAGGAATACTGACAGCAGGAAAAATAGTCTTCCCCAGGAAAGAGTACCCCTCTAATAGTTTACTCAAACCAAGAGGTCAGCCCTGAAGTTATACGCTATGGAACAATCTCTTTGTACACTGCGAATACGTCTTACTCTCATTGATTAATAAAGAGCTGACTGGCCTATAGCTAGGCAGGAAAAGGTTAGGCAGTATTTGTGGACAAAAAGAGGGTTGGGGGATGGCAGAGTCACCAGGAGAGGTAGAGAGAAGCAAGATGAATATGGCATGCTGGGAAAAGAAAGGTCCTGGCACATAGTAGAGCATAGCTAAGAAATATGGGTTAATTTAAGTTGCATGAGCTAGCTAGTAATAGGCCTAAGCTATTTGCTGAGCATTTATAGTTAATAAATTCTCAGTGGAGGTGTTCGGGAGCTAAGCTAGTGGGACAGAAAACTCCACCTACAGTCATATACATACACAAATTATTTTTTCTTATCTTACTTCTAAACTAATTATTGGAATGGGATTCATCCCCAAGTATCTGTCCATAACTTCAGTTTGTTCTTTTTTACTATGGCAACTATTCCACTATGTAAATATGCTATACATATCCTATTAACATATATATAGTATATACATTTTACTATTTTCTTGCAAATATGTGAATGCACTAATGATTAATATAGTAGTTTCTCCTAATTAGAAGAGATTACCTTTCAAATTCTCATGTCAGCCTGAAACAGAAGATCCCAGATAGTTTACATGGATAGGAAAAATGCTACTTGGCCTAAAATGATTCATGATTTTCTAATTTCAATGAATAATTTCCAAGAATAAGATTATAGGGCTGGAGAGATGGCTCAAAGGTTAAGGGCACTGGCTGAGCTTCCGGAAGTCCTGAGTTCAATTTCCAAAACCCACATGGGTAGCTCACAACCATCTACTATGAGTTCTGGTGCCCTTTTCTACCATGCAGGCAGAATAGTGCATATATAATAAGTAAATAAATAAATAAATCTTTTTTAAAAATTAAAGAATCAGTTCATAGAAGCCTATGAACAGTTAAGTGCAATGACTTGGAAAGATTAAGCTAAAATACTTATGATTTTGTTACACACACATACTCCTAAATATATAATTATAATACCACCAAACATATAAAAAGAATATACTCAATTTGTATGTTACTTAAATGTAGAATTAAAGAAGCAGAGGTTATGAATTTCACTGTAAGGAAGGAGCACATGGGATGGGTTTGAGGGAGGAAGGGAGAATGATGTAATTACAATCTCAAAAATAATGGCAATTATAAGAAAAAATACGGTTTTGATTAATCATGGCAACACAATCGTAACTCCTTCATCTTTCTCTCCTGTCACACTCCAAATCTTCTGGATTTGCTTTTCCCACTCCCATTCCTTGTCCTGCATTTTTGCTTTACTAGAAAGACTGTGTGTAACTGTATTTCTTATGAATGAGTAGTCTTTTCTGTTTCCTTGTTCAAGACAAGGTTTCTCTGTGTAACAGCCCTGGCTGTCCTGGAAGTTGTTTTGTAGACCAAGCTGGCCTTGAACTCACTAAGATCCACCTGCCTCTGCCTCCCAAGTGCTGGGATTAAAGATGTGTGCCATCACCGACTGACATGAGTGAGTATTCTTAACTTCCACCACATACAACTGAACAAAAATGTGCATATGTGGCCATGTATACAGGCAACTCACGTATGTTAAAGACTGAGGGCCACTGGCTTCTTGGAAGAGAAGGCTGAAAGCCAACCCTGTGCACTTTGGTGTTGATTTCATTACTTTCATTTTAAAATCCTGTTATCTTCAGTCGAATGCTGGCTGAACTTAAATATGCAGAAAATGTGGTTGCAGACATGATGATAGCTCCTAATTTAATAACTGAGGTCATGTATTTAACATACTCAATCTTAAAAAACATCTACCTCATTCCAAGATGACAAGTTTGCCTTCGCACAGTTCTAAGGACATAGAACACATTTTTCTTCAGTTCTCCACCCACATAGTCATACATTTCAGACAAACATCATTTGTCAAAGAAAAATCAGTGCTCATAATGATATCCTCATTGTATTACCAAGATACAAAGTCTCAACTGTCAAAGACGTTATACTAATTTATACCTTAGTGATATATTTGATCAGTATATTTAACGAGCCTGTTGCTTTTGGAAAGAAAAGCAATGATGTCAGGCTGAGAGAAGCAAAAGCACATATTTTTTCACTTGATTAAGTCTTTGTATTTAATTATTCTGAGGAAACCATTCACACAATTTGAGAAAGTATTTTCCTAACAATGCCAATAAGGAAGAGTTAAATCCAAAGAGAACCACGGATGTAAAGGAGTGAAAATCAATTTACAGTAAATGGAAAGAAACTGGAGAATGTTTCAGGGAAAGAGAGATGGCAACAGCAGACAGGAAGCCAAAAGTAGAACGAAATAACAAAAATACTTGCAACTAAAACTTGAGAATGTGAACAAGGATATGTAAACAAAGCCACGATTTTGTCGGAATATCACATGTCCTACAAAGCAGAGGACAGACAGGAGTCAGCCTTACCTCTTCTAACTGTACCATGAGCGTGACATTGTGTCCTTGTTCTGCTGTTAGTTTTCCGTCTGCAGTTACGATCCGGAGCCCGCGAGGGGCCTTCCCTGGGCACTTCTGTGGTTTGGCAGTATACTGCTCTCTCACTCCATCCGTGCAGTTATTGGAGACCACTTTTCTATACCTACGTGTAGAAATTCACAAGTCATACATCAGGTCATGTAATTACTACTGAAATTCTAAACTAGACCTATAGCGTAGCATGAGGACCAATAACCCCTAACTACCGACCTTTCATGTTGCCAGCAGTATCTGAGATGATTCATATAAAGTACCTTTTACTGTTTGAGTGTATAATGTCCTCCATAGGCTCATTTGTGAGAACATATGGTACCCAGCTGGTGACCCTGCTTTGGGACGTGGAAGGACTTTTATGCAGGGGGCTTAGATGGCAAACTATCATTGAGGATGAGTCTTAAAGTGGATTTATCCCTTGGTTTCTTGATCAGTTAAGATGCAAACAAGCTGCTTTGCAAGCTCCCATTGTCATTTATTCCCTGACATGCAGGACTGAATCTCTCAACCTGTGAAGAAAAACAATACTCTCCTACCTTAAGTTGGTTTTGTTACATATTTTGCCACAAAGACAAAGAAAGTAATGGACGTGACATCCAGCAACAGGAAAAAAAACAAATCAAGAAATACTAACTATATTTAGCATTTCCATTGACTTTTAAAAACTATGTCTTTATTTTGTGTATGTGTATGTACATGAGTGTATGTATGTATACCCACAAGCAAGCAGACTCCTAGGGAGGCCAGAAGAGGGCACTGCATCTCCTGGAACTGGAGTCAGAGCTCATTGTGAGCCTGCTCTCTAGCCTGCTATACACTTAGACATCTACTCAACAGATGAATCTTTCCTTCATTGGGAGCTGTGAGATATGCATAGAGGTGAAAGACTTGATCTCTTGGATCACTGTTAATAATCAGTTGAAAATACATAGCGATAATTTAGATGATAATTCAAAGATCACATAATTGTGGATTAGAAAAAGCACCGTTTGTCCTCTTTTGCCCCTTGTATACATATACTAGGACCCCCAGTGAAACATTTGTGATGGCAGAGAGTATTAAAATCTGGAACTGGTATGCTTTTTTCCTATAAATGAAGATTAATTTACAAATTAAGCATAACAAACTAAAACAAAACCTAATGGCAAAGTAAATGCCTAAAATAAAGACTGTCATAAAATTTGTGTGAATTTGGGTTTTATATTGCCACTCACACCTTTGATGATGATGTAAAAAGATGCTATCTTTATAAGAAGAGATGAAATTAAGGGTGTGATACAGACATGGAGAAGCATGCAGAGCTGGGTAAGTGTTCATTCCAGAATGCAGCACATGAACCATTCATCCCCGTCATTTTCCATCCAGACTGTAGTTGACCCTGGGCAGCTAAATGTGTGGAATATAAAGCTATGAGTTGTAGAAACTAGGGATAAATGTGCATATTGTAAGACTATGTGCAAGTCAGAGAAAGCATAGATTACTAGGGGTATGTGACTCAGACTGAAGTTAAGGGTACAGTAGCAGCAAAAGACAAGAAAAGATGGCAAGATTTGGTAATATGTGCTCATTCTTTCATGAATGTCAATTCTGATTAAGCCTGGAAGCCTTATTCTGAAGATAGTTAAACATCTGCAGACTGAGTAAACCTTATACTATTGCTTTCATTCTTTGTTTAACCTTAGTAAAAACAATGGGTCACTTTGCAAACTTATCTTTTGCAATTCATTTTATCTGTGGTAAATTAAGTCTATGATTTTAGGACAGCAATTTTAAGAATTCTGGGGTTCTATATCACCCACTGCAGTGTGTACAGTTGAGTACTTTAAGCATGTATGTACCTGATTTCCCAAATTTCCCCTTTAGAGTTAATGCAGAGTTCAAGTTAGAAGCTGTTTAACCCAGTTTCCCACTGTTTTAGAACAAAAATTAGATAATAAATCTTGTGACTGGCCTAGACAACTAGTAAAAGAATGAACAAACTTGGCTCTCCTTTAAAGTCTGTTCATTACATCACTGGTGGTGGACTGGATTTGCCTGCAGGTGCTTTTCTAATCCATTGATACCTAGCAAATATGCTTTCCTCTATAGGCAAGACTCCAGACTGACTACTTAAAACTAGGACTGAGAAACAAATGAGATTGTTTTTTGTTAAAGATCTTCATACACTATGAATTAAGACTAAGTAGATAATTAATAATTTACTTTGTAGTATAGGTACAAGATCAAATGAATTAAGGCAAAAAGATTAAATTAGTAAGTGTTGATGAACTATTACTAACTATTTAAAAATATTATGACTTCACCTTCCCACTTCCAACCTGTATGGTATCCAACCAGCCTCGGGATATGTTGAAATATAAGCCATTACTTAATGCTCTCTATAAGCATTCTGCCTCCTTTCTGCCTCTCTGAACTCTTTCTTCCAAGCAAACTCATTTGACTCCAGCCAAATCTTACTCACTAATCCCTTAGGAAGCATTGGATCGTTCCTCCATGCTCTATGTGCTACCCAGAGCTCACCCATCCTTTACAGGGCAGCTTACCTCTTACTCTCTCAAAAACAAAATTTCTAGACTAGAATGGGAAAATAGCAACAACAAAAACACAGATTCACATTTCCAGAGTTATTCTTGTGCTCCGATTATGATACAGGCTCTCTGCATGATTTCCTTCATCTATTTCCACATGTCTTTAGTGAGGAAGCCATTACTGTCATTCCCAGTATGTAGATAGAAAGTTGGGACTTAGAAGAGTTAACTCACATTCTCAATATCACACAGCCAGGATCCTGGACCATCGGTCACATGAGCATCTTTTTCTGTTCTGCTCCATTTCAGTGTCTCTTTAAATGGAGTGAGATTGCCCTTCTGACCACCTAAGTCTTAACTGATTATTTACATGCTAAAATCCTTTGCATGATTTTATTCCTTTCTGTGACTTTGAAGTGTAAGCTCCTTAATAACCTAACCTCATTGTATCTCAAATAAATGCAAGGCTAGGCAACAGGGGGCACACTCTGGCATGACTGTTTCAGCTTAAATGTTGAAAATGCCTGCGGGACAATGGCTTAGATACCCCCTCCAGTGATACAGGTGTGTGGACTCTATCCTCTCCTAATTATCCAGCACCTCAGGGTTTTAACATCTAGACCAACAGGAGAACCCCAAACCCTTCCATTAGCATTATGATCACTGTCCACTGGGGTGGTGTATTGTCATGTCTGAGGATTTTGAATATCAGTCCAGTTTAGGTGTTTATGAATAAACATCAGAAGAGAGGAGAGAGAGAGAGAGAGAGAGAGAGAGAGAGAGAGAGAGAGAGAGAGAGAGAGAGAGAGAGAGAATCATGGCAGGTGAGAAAGATTGAAGAAAACGGTGTAAAGAAAGAAACCTCTAGTGTAGGTGTTGGAAACCGTTAGCATTTTGGTACCAGCAAAGATGTGAAGACATTGATTAGCAAGGCCGTCTGGTATAATTATGGCCTTTCAGAGTGTAAAACTGCATCAAAGCTGCCTGCATGTTTCTGCAGTGTAGCTCTGCGCAAATGGAAGGTGGTTGGGATTCTTAATTACTTAGAATCTAAACACACCTGTGGCTCTGCCTTGGCAAGCAGCTAGAGAAGCCTGGGCTCTTTATCATCCATCACTGCCATCATCAGAGAGAGTGCTCTTCCTTTGTTTGCTGCTGTTCTGACCAATCATCACTTGGGCTTTCCTAAATCCTGTAGCTACAGGATTCTGCTTAAATCCAAAGCACGAATCCAACCCTCTGGGAATCTGCCACTAAGAGAACTATTGGCAATTTTTCTTTTTAATGCTCATTAAAATCCATTCTGAAACCATTTTATATCTTGGATGAAAATGGCATCACATTAGTCCGACCAGACCTGTCCCTGAAATTTAGAAGAAAATTGTGCAGAAATACAGAGTTAATTTACTCAAGTCAGCACACACCTGCCTTTCACATCACAGAATGGTTCTATTTTCATCTCAGCAGCTGTCCCTGGGTCTGAGTTACATAAATGAATAATGCATTTAATATGTTATTAAATGGGACTGCTACCTCCATAATAACAAGGCAACTTATGATTATTTTGGACCTGAGGTCTGAATATTACAGGGATGCATTTAGTTGGTAAAGCATTCTTCAATCCGCCACAAAGAAAAGTGCTTTGTAATGGCAAGGGAGTTTTTTACAATTACTGAAAAGGAAACATTCTGTAAATGTGCCTTTGATATTACCTGTGGCTCATCAGTAGACAGTGTCTTATTATTCCAACAGCCCCCGTTCCAGCTATTCTCTTCCTTTCCATATTATATGCCTTCCTAACCTTCTACTTTGTACTCATACTTTCTTTGATTTTACTTTCTATGCTGCCTGACAGTCTTAACAAAAAAAGCCTTATATTTCCTTTGTGAAACTAAACTGGAAAGAAACAGTAAAAGCAGCTATATTCCATGATGTTTCAATTTAGTATTTGTCCTCTGAGTTTGTGGTGATGTTATTGAACTGCAGACGACTACAGGCATTCATTGTAGAATATGATGACATTATTGCCTAATCTTGGCATATCTTAATTCAGTATGTATTTCTTTTTAAAATCTATTTTTAATTGATAGAAAAACTTTATATTTAAGGACTGTAATATTATGCTTTAATCTGTGTAGACACGATAGAACGATAATGAAGGTAATAGCTATGTCCATTATTTCAGCAGCATAACTAATCTTCTGTGGCAGGAATGTCAAAACAGAGGATCTGCTTTTTAATGTTTATATCCATTGACAAATGCTACTCTCACCTTTAATCAGGGAAGACCCCCTTTTTTGACACTGAATTCAAGTGACATTGAGGCAGATTCGTGGATGACTAGGTGCTAGGAATAAGTGGCAGATGAGTGCTTGACCCTACACTAGACCTTTGTGATATTCCTGTAAGTATCAGAGAACACTGTAGAAGAGGGAATAACATAAGAGCTAGAAGAAAGACAGGACTTCAAAATGTATTTTCACATAAAAGGCATCCACCTAAATCACTAACTCACATTAACTTCCAGTGCCTGAACTGTGTCTGTACAAAAACTGGGCACATCAACACTTGGGTATGACTGGAGGAGAGGCACTGAAGGTCCTAGCTCTCGCCACTGAGCTAATAACAACTAATGGATTCAGGAAAAGAGTTGCTCATGGTTTTCCAATGAAAACCTACTGATGGTCCAATAGACTCAATTGGATAGTTTCAGTCCGGTGGCCATCCAGACAGATGATCGTGGTTAAACTAAATGGGTCACAAATAAATCTCAAGAGTCATGAATTTGAGAAGGGTAATTGTCTGAGTCCGCGGATGTATATTCATTCTACATTGACCAAAAGTCAGAGAGTTCAAGCCTATTCTTGCTCCTTCAAGGTTATGACAGGGGATTTGACCCAGGGTGTGCTTACCTACAGGATGGTTGGCCTAGGGTGTGGTGGCAGCAAAATCATTTAAAAAATGTCTATTCAAGATGTTCATATTCCAAAAACATAAGTAAGTAAAGTTGAGGTTCAAAATAAAGGTCCATAATCTGACCTCTCCTTGGTTTTCCTAGTTTGGGTCTTTCTATGGCACAGAGTACTTCCTGTACTAGGCCGTACAAATGCTACCTGATTTCTTTACCTGTGTTACTCATTTTGAGCAGGATGCTTTTTCTTCCTGTCATTATGTGACTCGTCCTTTAAACTTCAGCTTTGATGTCATGCTTTTCTGTGAATGTCTATTCATTCACAGTATTTATCCCATGTAAGGATCAAGGTAGAACTATAGCTCTAGGTCTTCTTGTCCTCTGGGTGGGCTATCACTGAACAGTGATGGCTACAGGGCCACACACAGTGAGAAAACAAAACAGTTTCGATTACTGGGTTGTGTTTGTGCCTTTGCTTGCAGGGAAAAGAGCAAGCATTGGGTATCAGGAATGAAGGCTGTGATGAGTAGAGGCTATGGCAAAGGCTTGAAATATTCACAGACTTCGGGAGGGGAAGTAGGCAGTGAGCAACAGGTGCAAGTTCATGTCTGCAAATAAAAGGATATATAGAATCACAGATCATTGGCATCAGGGAGTTGCAGCTACAGTAGCATGACTTAGTAACCAGGACTGAAGTTGCTTATTTCATTCCCAATTTAGGGAGAATGAAGGAAGACAGTGTGGTGGGGTCAAGGCTGTCTCTTTCTTTGTGAGTATGGAATGTAGCTGGCTTCCAGGATGGCATCCCTTTTTGGAAGCTGTTGTCAGTATGCATGTGAACCAAGGATGGGCATTTGTGCTTTAGATAGTATGTGATGTGACAAGGCTTCACTAGGGATGGACTTTTCCTTTAAACCAAGTATTCAGACACAGGAACTGACAGCTTGATATGAGTCATTGCCAGGTCTAGGTGGACAGTTAATTTTACTTATATTAAATGGTATAAAAGCACAACTCAATTTGAAAAGTAAATGGAACACAACTGAATTCTGGAGACAGTTTGGATGAAATAGTTTATATGGACACACTTAACTAAATGATTTCCTGGAAACAGTCTTGAGTGGGACTCTCCGAATCCACCATCTGAGTCAATCGTACAACTAAATCTGATAATGTTTTTCTTCCTCTTGAGCACACACAGACTAAATTTTACTTTTGAATCATCTCAACCAGTTATTGAACTGCCAGTGATGAAGACATCTCAAAATACCTACTACAGTACATTTTTTCCCTAACAGGGAAAGGAGGGACAGATTATGGAGGTCACACAATGAAGAGCTAGCAATGCCACAGTGTCACAACACCTGTGAGGGAATCTGTAATTTCAGTGTGATTGAGGGGTGGGTAGGAGCAGCAATCTGAAAGAGTAGGTCTCCGCGATGGGAACATGCCCATTATCTATTTCCCATTAAAAGATAAAACACCTCATCTAAGAGACAACTTCATAGCAGGTAACAATTATTTTGTATCCACTGTGAGACAACAGGAGTCTTGGCTAGAAAACAGGAACACTGGCTCCTGCAGGGTTCAGTCTGTAAATAATGCAAGTGATTTCCTATCTGTGGACTTTCAACGTATGTACCGCTTTTAAGGCTAATTATTCTCCTTGATGCACACTGGCAAATCTTATAGAGTATAGATCAGACAGCACATCAGGATCCCCACACGTCACCAGGAACAGTCAGTTGGGAAGAACCTAAATTCCCCCACAATGAGACTAGAAATAGAAATCACATAGGAATAGCAGATTACCCAAGGTCTGTGTCTATGACTGGTGAAGAGAGGATTATATTTATAACTATCATATTTTTAAAACATCTCAGTATATGGTAATGCTATGGAAGTTATTCTTTTACTTGAATGTATATGTGATATTTTATTTATGGACCTACTAAATGTTTTTGCATAGATACTCCACTTAAGTTATTTTTAAGTGAATCTCTTGAGTAAAGATCCTTATCACATATTAAGCAACTAACCATGAAAAACAGTGTCTGAATATTACTCCATGAGGGATTCTCATCTCCTATAAAGAAATTGCATAGACAGAGATTTCTATATGCATTCTTTTGTACACAGCTAGGAAAATCCCCAACTGAATAACAAGAATAAATCTGTCTCTTAAGAAAACTGCCTAGTCTTCTTAGAATAAACTGACTCCGTCTCCACTGTAACATGAAATAAGCAATGTCCTAGTTAATTTAGCAATTTAAATTTTCAGTATGCTTCTTGTTTCCAGAGAGTATAAACACCACATATAACCAATAAGCTTGTGCATTCACAATTTGAGATATATAGAAATATTACTGGAGAGAAACCAAAAGGGCAGGGGAGGTTTTAGAGCTATCTGATTATTTTCACGCAATAAAATAAACCAATGAATGTGGTTTTCATATTGGAACATTACTGGAGAAAAACCAAAAGGGCAGGGGAGGTTTTAGGGCTATCTGATTATGCACATGCTATAAAATAAACCATGAATGTGGTTTTCATATTGTTTGAGAAAAGAAGAAACTTTCTCCATTATCAAGCAAGCTAGTCATCAGTCTGGGAGGTATAGAGGAATAGATACAGCTTTTGGTTTGCTGTGTGTGGTATACCACATCCTCATCAGGAGACTTTATTACAGTGTGTGGCACATTACTTCCTAGTCACATGACTTTATTGGTCTTTGGAGATCCCATTTTCTGGTTTACAGATAAGAAATGTTGATTAAATATATCTTTGACATAAACTCTACAGGGGCCACTAAGGATCATGCAGGCCTAGATTAAACATTCACAATAAGTAAAAGGTTTTTCTCTCTCTCTTTTAATCCCCCACCTCAGAAAAATTATGATTAACTGATAGCAATAGGTGTGGTCTGTATTTCACAAAGTAATGGCTGTGTCTTGGTGTTTAGGCGACATGTTCTCTGTACAGTACCACATTTAATTGCAAGCTAAATATAAAAAGGAAATTCCCATAGGTTAAGACACCGAGGCACAAAGAAACAAACTGTAGGCTAAAGATTAGCAGCAGATAGCAAGACACCCCTTTTTTGAACTAAATACAACTTCTTCACACATATTTAACATTTAGTGCACCTTAGGCAGAAAACCTGTTTCAGCCTCATTACTTGAATTCTGGCTATGATGATGCATAAAAGTTGTAAGGGCAAAAGAAGAAAGGACTGTGTGTGGACGTTAGAAATCTTGACATCTTAGGAGCAAACCACAAAGAAGGAAGACTCCTAGGTGCCGTGCACTTGTTTACTTCACACTAAAGCTATCTACTCTAGATGCTGTCTATCAGCTGCAAGAGAAAAAATGTGAACCCATTCATGTCTACAGGCACGTTGATAAAAAAGTTCCTATCTCCTCAAAATAACATTTTTATTGGGCATAATAATACCCTATGCTGAATCTTTCCATCCTGGTGAGGTAGGTGTACCTGGGAACAGTGCTATATACACAGAGTAATGAGCTTTTTCTAAAAGCAGACTAACTATTTATACAGAAAACCATTTACAAATAAATAAATAAATAAATAAGGAGCACAGAGATCGCTTCATGCTTCTGAACGTGCTCTCAGAGGTGGGGTGCCCATAGATTTGTTAGTTAGCCTTAGCTGTGATTAACCTTTAACTAGAAGACTTTACTCCACTCATGTTCTGACTATATGTCTGCACTCTCTGCTCTACAACCAGATAGAGAGTAGGCTATCAAGGAAGCAGCAGGTAGGCCAGTATGCTCTATCAGGCTACTCTTACAGTCTTGAGTCTTCTGCATTTCATCCTGCAGTTATAAGCTACACACTGACTAGGGCTGACAACAGGGGTTAAAGGTGGCATCGGAGAGAGTGTCAGCTTGGTTACTTAATTCTAAGACTCTTCTAAACAACAGTGTAAATAGAAAATAACTCCTGTGGATCTTGCCACCAGGGTCAGTCTTATTGTTTATTTAGTCTGAACTGACCTTCTACACCTGCTCAACTGGGAAGAAAACTGTAATTCCCTCGCATTGCAGTTTGGCTTCGCAAAATTCACTGGCATCAGATTTTCAAGAAGATGTTAGTTGATTACCGTGAATCTCTAGTCTGTGGGATTCCTGGGCAGCATGTGAGTAGGACCTACTTTTTCATCTTAGTGAGAGAAACATTGGCAGTGTCTGATATGGGAACCTAAGAGGAACCAGTTTACTAAATGTAATTTGCTCTGCAAGCTAGAAGAAATACTTTCAATTAACAAAAGAAACCCTAATTATCTTGGAGTGGTTTTTAACAACAAGGGTAAAGACTGTTAATTGTAACTTTGTTTATAATGGGAGGAAAACAAAAAAACAAAAACAATAGCCCAACAGTCCATGTTAAAAAAGAAACAACAGATAATTACATAATCAACTAGTATTTAGAATGATGGAATAAAAAGTACCCTAATCTGTTCAGACTTAGGACGATGCTTAAAATATATTTTTGAATGAAAAAGGAAAATTAAAGAACAACATAGCTAGAAGCAAATAGTATAAAAAAACCTTCCAAGTTGATTTTATGGATTTTTCTTGAAGTAATTAATTGTTGGAAAAAATGCCAAGAAGTGTGTAGAAACCTACATACCACACAGATCACAGTTGTATGAGAAATAGGGCCAGGATTGAGGTGATGAAGTAAGTTGGACTTTTAAATATAGGAATCATTTGTATATTTTTTCTAAAATTAAATATGTAAATCAAAAGCTTAAATGTCTGTGCTGGAAAGACAGCATGGTATATAAGCATGAGGAAGTACCACAATTCAGAATCCCAGTGCACATGTGAAAAGCTAAGCATGACAGCACATAGCTGCAACTCCAGTAGGGTGGAGGTAGACAAATCCCTGAAGCTCATTGACCAACTAGTATAGCTGGATTGGTGAGTTCTAGATTCAGTCAGAGATCCTGTCTCATAAAATTTCAGTGAGAAGCAATTGAGGAAGACACGTGAGTTTAACCCCTAGCCCCCAAACACACATATATGTCCATCACTTGCACATACACACATACATGCCACACAAATACACAGACACGTGCATGTGAAATGTTTAATTGCAGTAATATAGTAACAAGAAACAACATTCTATCAAGAAATGCATTGTGTTTGGGGAAAACAAGTTCAGTCTTTGATCAGAGGAACTGTGTTGTGTAACACTTACTCATTGGCAGAAGAGCTTGGCCCCTGAAGGCCACTACCACCGAAACTCACCCAGTGCTGTTGAGGTAGCTCTGTCCCAAGCTGCAGTCTTTTGACAGTGAGGATGGGTTGAACCAAAAAGCTGGCAGGCATTGCCCATTACTATGTCTCTCATAGCCATAGTCACTGTTAGGGAAATACCCAAGATAAAACTTTTAGCCAGAGGCAAACTTACTCAGAACTATTTCATATTAGACCACAGCAACCTCTAATCAGTTAATAAAATGAGCATTTCCTAAACCAATTTCTTCTAAAAATTAAACATTTTTCTAGTCATTATCTATTACCCAGGAAGAAATCTCATAGAATCAATATTCCCACTTAAATGCCTTTAAGATATAGGAATGGGTTAGTTCTCAGGTAATTAGGAACCTGGCAGTGTCGGACGCTTGAATCTTAGGGAAAACATCATCATAGAGGTTAAGACAGCCACATGTGGCACAGTCCTCATTACCAGTGGTGTCTTTGGGATGTTCTTCCAAAACATCTGGTTGTAACAAGTAGAGCACAGCCAGGTTTCCCTGTGTGCAAGCCATATGCTTCAGAGTTCCAGCCAAAAAGAGAATGCCCTTCAGGAATATCTCAAGCACTTCCCCAAGGAAAACTTTTGTCCTCAGCAGTCAGCAGTGCCAGTGATACTAGCTGCCTTAAATCTTGCCTCTGCACTGAAAACGCTCAGAAGAATTTTCTCTCAGTCTCTATTCATTCTTGCTTCCAGGCGACTCTGATTTTCTTGGCTTCTGGAAGATGAAACTCGGCACCGAAAAGGACAACAAATTGTACCTCCACATGCACAGACAAATCCCAGGCAGCAATGGGAAAGCATTAGTCTGAATTGGCCCATTTTTGTAATAGAGGTGAGTTACTGGCACAGGGTGTGCATGGCGGGAGCAATGGGCTCAGCCTCAGGGGCCTGTCATCAGGCAGCTGGAGCTGAGCATTCTGTACAGACCCTCTGGATTAGGGCCTGATTCACCACAGCATGAATAGGGAGGCTACAGAAGAGCCACTTCCAGAACACCCAGGGCTCACTCCAGGGAAATAGCTTAAAAACCTGGAGCATGGCAAGGAGCATCCAATGAGAGTATCTTTCATTATGCTACTGTCAAAGAAGATTGTAGAAAACCCAGCTACTAACAGAAACCCAACAAGGGCATGGTGAGCCTTCCAAAATATTTTCAGACACCACACAGTCACAAAAATTCCATTCGCGTAGG
The DNA here is from genome assembly GCF_950005125.1 of Chionomys nivalis. Lineage (NCBI taxonomy): Eukaryota > Metazoa > Chordata > Mammalia > Rodentia > Cricetidae > Chionomys > Chionomys nivalis. Next base: position 10,469,468 of record NC_080093.1, on the reverse strand, counting down.
AAACCTTGCAATAGTTTTACTCAAGACTCCTTTTCTGCTCCTTAGAACACTGTTCAGTTTAAGGGATTAGTAACAGACTCCAGCCACCACTGAATTCAAGAGTCTGAATGAGACAGACATGGGGGTTGGCAAGGAGAGAAACATAGTTAAATTCCTTACCTTGTGTTATTTTTGCCTTGAGCAAAACCAAAATATTGGTTTATTTGGAAATAAAATTCAAAGTAGAAAATGTTTTCATGAAAAAAGTAGAATATTTGGGGTATCTTATCTCACTCATCTTGTTTTTCCTGACAGGCTTTCTTTGTATAGCCCTGGCTATCCTGGAACTAGCTCTGTAGACCAGACTGGTATTGAGCTTAGAGAGCTCCACCTTCCTCTACCTACCAAGTGCTGGGATTAGAGAAGTACACCACCACTGCCCTGCCTAGATTTTCCATTAGAGGAAAATTTTGCTCCTTTTGGAGAATGACTAGTTCACCGAAGAACCACAGCTCGGCCAGTAATGTGTCATGTTCATTTCCTTTGCAAATTCTCCTTCAATATAATAGATCATCAAGAACTGGTTAGCCTTCAGAAAGAGAGATGTGATGGATGACTTAGAATCTCAAGGTAGGTATTCCTGTGGATAACTTTCTGGGTGACAGTCCCAAGGGCAGGGCGGGGATAAAGAACTGTTGCTGTTGCAGTTATATAGCATTGACAGAAGTCCTGCTTGGGGAAGCCCATCTAGAACTCCTGTGAGTTCCACTGTTGATGAAGCCCTGATGCCCTTCGACTAAATGCAAAGAGCCGCAATGCTGGTTCTTGGTTTGCCTTGTTCACCAACAAGAGAAAGCAAAGGTAGGTTATTGGTTTTACAACTGGCAGACATTCTCATCACCACTAATTCAGAGAGCATCTCTAGTGGTCTGCCATTAGAGAAGACCAACTTTTCTGTGATGGGAGATGCATGTTTAGACTGCATCTCACATGAATGACTCACATTTTAATGACTATACATATGAGCTGTTATAGGTACACGGCTAAAAACAAAATAAGAAGGAATAATTTATATACGGTTCAAGTTTTGAGTGTTTATAACATTTATATGAACATATATTAAGTTCTTCCTTTAGTATATATTCTGAGATAAATAAGAAAAATGTAAGAGGGAAAGAGCAACAGAAAATGTGATTGCTTAGTTATTCATCTTCATCAATCATTTTTCAATTTCACCTGGAGATCAAACACCGACCAAAATTAAGTCAAGAGCATTGCTGGCTCTTCAATATAGGTTTCTGCTTAGCTAATGTCTGGGCAGAACTCTACTGCTTTCTTTAGTTGATATCTCTCCGTGTCTCTCTGCTTCTCAAGTTTAAATTTATCTCTATAACCACTCAGATCAAAAGGTCAAATTGAGTCCACTCTTGCAGTGAGTTTATAAATGTCACCCTCTTAAGCTCTCACAAGCTGTGGATAGTTGACCACCACAGATTGAAAACTTTTAGGAACAGAGAGTTTATGCCTTTTGAAGTTATTATGCCTACCATGGATGCTAGCTAGATTCTAGGAAGATTTTATGTAGTACATAAGTGTATTTGCTCCCTGAGAACTGCAATTACTATTTGCCATGTTGTTATCTATCTACTTAAAGCAGCTCAATATAGATATGGCCCCTCTCTCTTTTTTTCTGAGAATATACCATCAATATGAAGATAATTGCCAATCATCTTATAAGGCCTCTTAAAATCCAAAGAAGAAACTGCTGGTTTTTTGAAAGATACAATCACATGGCTAATAAAAAGCATAATGCTGCCAAGAGAGAATTGTATAAAGACATGAAGTCTGCCACTTAGCTCTAAGTGGATTATCACTTTTTCAAATCTAAGCTTTTATTGAGGGCTTCATGGATGTCATATTACTGAACAGCTTTGTGAAATAGCTATGGAAGCTCACCAGTCAAAATCTGCCTCTGTACAAACACAAGGCTCAGACTCCATTGCTCCTGCATATTTTCCCTGCATACACTTCCGCTCAGATTTTCGCTTCTTATATATCCTTTTGGCTCCCATGATGCATGCTTCACCCTGCAAGGAAACAAATATGGCACAAAATCAAGCACATAGTTAGATTTCTCTTATAACATAACAATGTGGTTTGGGGAGATATTCACAAACTTTAATATAAATAAGATATTTAGGAATCCAATTTGTGCTATTGGTATTTTTCTCCTGATGCCTATTATGAAGTATGAACACAAAGGCAGTTCCAATAATCAATGCAGATTTTTCTAATGATAGCCTCAACTCCTTATATATTCAGTAAACCTTTTTGGGAAAAGTGTTAGGCTTAGTGCAAAGAAGGGCACACCAGAATATAAGGTTGCCAATAACTAATAAATTGACTGCTAACCTGTAATGATTAATTTTAGTTTAGTATAAGAAAAGATTTATAGAGTTGGTCATTTATGAGCACATGAAAGAACATTACTAAGAAACATATCAATTCTATCTCAATTGCTATGTTTTTCTGTATAACTTTATAGTACTAATTTTATGATCATCTACCAGAGAAGCAAGAAAGCCAAGTTCATTCTCTTTTCCAATAAATAAAAGTTGTAATTGTTACAATGTGTAGGCACCCCAAAAAGAAAAACCAGCAGCAATATGAGTGAAAATTTCTTTGGTTTGACTCTGAATAGGGGAAGTGTTCCTTGCTAATGCTGCACACACTTTCAAATATAGCACCTTTGTGTTCTGAAAAATCAGAGCAGGATTTTTAAAATCTATTTTCCCCTGTCTATACAGAGGAAACTTACTTTTCCATTTCACATCATGAGTAAATACTTCACTCAGTCAGAGTATAGCAGGTAAATGTTTCACTTCCTGAATATAGGCATGACTTCTTAGTGGGTACCTCCACTATATCCCTTAAATTGCCTGCAAGACTGACATCTATATTGGGAAATCAAAAAGAGAAGATCTCATCCATGGATTTTGATGAGATGTATAACTAAGGGAGATGATGTAGGAAGTCAGTTTTCCATTAGCAATTTCACATTCTTATGCCATAAGTATCTTAGAGGAAGCAAGAGCCACTCTAGACTCCTAAATAATCACAGTAATGTAAAAGGACTTCTTTGGCATCACTCACCCAGCATTCTTTGATGATTTTATGCCTTAGCTGTATCTCCATTGTTCAATGAAACTGAAAAACCAACCCTCACTCTGCATCTTTCATGCAGCCCTATGCTATGCTCAGACAAATTATGTTTGCATCTCAGTTCTGAGTTCATATTTCATTTTGAGGTATAAATCTAAGCTAAGCATATTTTAATTTTTATTCCATTGTATCTTATCATAAATAAAACAGAAACAACTTCACAACAGGATATAAATGTTAAGGTAGATTATGCTGTGAGACATAAAACATAGAATGAAATGGACAACATGGACTTGAGAACTCCAATTCTTAAGCCATAAGGAGTAGTTGTTTTCCATATATCCTCTGCCTACTTCCCACAGTACATGTTCATCTCTCTAACTCCTACCTGACTGTGCAGCTGCCAAGGTCTGTAGTCTTCTTCAGCACAGCGTCTATCAAAAATGGACTTATAATCCACTTTGACAAGCTGCCATTCGGAGCGGTGGCTGAAATGTCCAAACACTCTGCAGGGTTTACAGTGATAAATAAGAGTCACAATCATGAAAACAACAGCAGTTTAACGACAGCTTGCATTAAATTGTCTGCTGTGAAGATGACGCACTGTGAGCCACATTACACGGATCACATCCCCTCACTGTTGAGAACATTTACGAAGACGATCTTATCACTGACTGCACTTTGCAGACAGATAAATTGAGGCTCAAAGACTTTTTGTCAACACATAGTTAACATTCATATTACTAGCAACTGGGAAAGCCAGATTCCAAAATAGTTGATTCAAAGACACAAGAATGGTTTAGCCGGGCGGTGGTGGTGCACGCCTTTAATCCCAGCACTCGGGAGGCAGAGGCAGGCGGATCTCTGTGAGTTCGAGACCAGCCTGGTCTACAAGAGCTAGTTCCAGGACAGGCTCCAAAACCACAGAGAAACCCTGTCTCGAAAAACCAAAAAAAAAAAAAAAAAAAAGAATGGTTTAGAAAAACAACTGAAGAAACACCCACAAATGCTGTATTCTAGGTGATCCAACATATACTTCTAGATGGTTTTGTTACTATATATAGTCCACGACTTCCATATTCTTTACCTTTTTGTAAGGTCCTACAGAAAGTGGACAAGAGGACTAAGTAATCACAACTCTTCTTACTTTATAAAGCATGCTCTCCTGCAGGGATTCAGTTAGTTAGTATAGAATTTAGTCACTAGACAGTATAGACAAAGTAGTCTTTCAGATCAGCATAGACAAAGTCTACAATGTAGCCTTTCAGATCAACTTTGCTGCATGTGAAACAATATTTTGAAAACATAAATATTGAATAAAAGTGAGCTACTTAATAGACTTCAGATACAGATGTGTTTGCCATGTACAAAAGTGAAAGTGTGACTACTAGGCATAGTAGATGAGTCTTATCTTTTCTCACTGCTACAAGTGAGGAGGTTTAAATGTATGACAATTTTTCACTTTGAGTTTGACATTTTTACTGATTTCTCATTCAACTACTTTGGAATTATCTATCTTTACAGATTTTCCATGATCCATTTTCTAAGAGCAGGGAATATCACAGTTACATATTTCAAATTCAAAGTTCAAGTTTTGAAACCCACAGTCAGTTAAGTCATTAATCAAGTCTTTCATGAATAAATGATCATTACTTTCCAGACAAGAATGAATGTAAATTAAATTTTTGCAAAGCCAGATGCTCTCATAACCATAATATGTCCATATCCTTAATATGTCTCACAATCATTTAGTGCAAGAAGTCAGGGGAAAATGGAATGTCATCATCTTAAAGGTCTAGAATTTTCTATATCTGTAGTGTACACAGTGTCATTACATTTTAAAAAATACATAGTTTTATTTTCTATTAAGACAGCTATTGTTAATTTACCTAAACTCATTGAGTACAGAAAGAAAAGATCAGAGCCTTTTCCTACCATCCTTTAGCTTGGGTCTTCAAAAATAGTTTGCGTTCTTTTTCTTCTTTGCTGGAGTTTGTTGAAGTACAATGTATTAACATTGCTAACAATTAACAATAACAAATCCAACAGACCACTGAAAAACACATCTCTAGGTCATAGTGAGATGGGATAATACCATACCACTTACGTCATGATTAGTGTCTCTTCTCCAGGCTCCCCCAGAACTCCATCCACAAAAAGTGGAATGGATGTGAAACTGTATTTACTCCAAGATCGTCCTTCATCAAAACTCAACCTAATGGCAGAACAGTTTGACAGTCATCACATATCAAATGGAAAAGGTGACATCTCTGTGTAAGGAAAGATGTTAGTCACCAGCACAGAAAGTAATACCACACTGAGACTTCATTACAAATAAGTGTACATATTTACAACAAAAGACAGAAATAGAGATACTCAAGCTACTATGACAAGATGTGTTGGAATATGAACAAGGGAGAATTGAATGAAATAGGAATAGTCTAATAGCAGCGAATAATAGTTATCTTTTAAGTTCTTACACCTCATGGGACTATCTTCAAATCTGCAAGCAAGTTTGACAAAAATTAAACAAATCTATTCCAAAAGGACCAACTCATAAATAAGTCCCACTTATATTACATAAATCCTTACTGATCTCACTGGAATGCCTATGGAAGGACAGGCTGATGAAGGCAAGAGAAGTCTGCATTTCTGGTGGTCCGTTATAACATAAATGCCTGTGTTCTCTTCAAAATCCATATGTTGAAAATTGCATCACTAATGATATTAGAAAATAGATACTTGGCTAAAAATAGATCTAAAGGTTAGAGTCCTCAGTGTTTGGGGACAATTGTCTTGTACCCTGTAAAGATTTGTCTCTTGTATTGGTTTAATAAAATGCTGATTGACCAATAGCCAGGCAGGTAGTGTAGGTGGGGCAACTAAGCAGTCAGTATAGGCTGGGTGACCAGAATAGGAGAATTCTGGGAAGAGAAAAGGCTCAGTCTGCAGTTGTACCACAGACACAGGAGGCAAGATGAGAATGCCTCGCTGATAAAAGCATCTGTATCCTTCTTTGGGACTGAATGACTGTGTGACCTGGCCGGACAGAAACCTCTATCAAACAAAATTGGATAGAATAATAGGTAGGTTAGTATGAGCTTGCTCACACTAATCATAATAGTGAATAGTAGAGTGAATACTTGTGAGATATTACTTGTAGGCAATTGACATTGGTATAGATTCTTGTAAATTTATACAAATTCAAGTTATATTAAATATGCTCCTATTTCTGTTTATAATATTGTACACTAGGGAAAGTTATTTTGTCATATTGTAAGCATGCATGCTTCTGATATTTTGTATATTGATGTAATTTTAGAATATATTTATAATATTACACTGTACATTTCTACCTCTGATCAAGATAATTATATATTGTTTACATGTTGGGGTCATTGTCCTCATTTGCTACACAGCTGTTTAAAGATTAATATTCTAATATAAAGTTTTTGTCTTTAAGCTACATATGAATTAAGTATTATAGGTCTATCATCATCCATGTTTGCATATTTATGGTTAGACTAACCAGGTTCTTTAAATACATAGAGACTGTATTCCATGTGGATAGGTAATCTTCAACTACTTCAAAGAACTGTAGAATATGGCATTTAAATAATTTAGGGTTCTATTGACCTGAAACACAATTGCTCCTGGCAGCACCAATCTATTCCTGAGAGAATGCTGAGCACCAAAGGCACTCCACTTGGAGCTTGTGTTCTTGTCAAAACTGGCCTTTGGGCAAGGAACTGTCCATGTCTCAACCACTGACAAAATGCACGGTGTCTGGACAAGACAAAAAGGATACAAGAAAAAAAATGCCAAACCTTGCCAAGACAGGGTAAGATTGTTCTGAAAATTTTCTTGCCTCCAAAATGGTCTGTCAGTTATTCTAGTCCGTAACCAAAGATGGTTGCTACAACACTGCAAATGAGACTTTGGGTGATTGCCCAAGTAGCCTGTTGTCTCTGTCACTTATTGCACATTTTGGAAGTTGCTTGATTGCACTTCCTGCCTACTCAAGTAATATTATTTCGCTTCTCAGATCTTCAATGGAGTTGAAGACTAGATAGTCATAGTTACTTACCTCTCATGACTTGACCAGCTATTTCTAATACAAGACTTTGAATCCTTAAGACAAAATAATTAGTGAGATTATTGTTTATGCTTGTTGTAATTCTAATTTTTATACTTGATATTTGCTCTTATTTTATATAGTTTTGTATTAGGATTAGAACTCTTTTATTTAAGCAAAAGTGAAAGGTGCTGTGGAACTCCTTCAGCCAATAACCTTTAAAATACTAGTCCACTTGGGTGTGGCCTCTTATACTCTAAATGCCAACATAAGACCTGTACACTCTCTCCCAGCTTCTGGATTTGGTTCCTGTTCCTCATTCATCAGAGGACTGTGATCTGTGAGTTTACCCCTAAATAAATAACCTTTTATTATGCTCAATTCTAAGTGAGTATGGGATTATTTTACAGCATGCATCATTACCTCAGAAATGGAAGTATTGTCTTAAGAAAAGGGCTTGGACTTTTTTCTTATGTGGAAACAGAGGAACAAGGCACCATTTAGGGATTCAAAAGTGGTTGTTCAGTTAAAATGGACTTGGCCAGCATTTGTGTCTTATACTTCAAGCTCACAAAACTATGAAGAAATAAATTTCTCCTGTTCATGAGTTTTCTTGTTATGGTATTTGGTAACAGCAGCCTGAGCACTAACTGAGACAACTTAATGAGAGGGTATGTTTTACTCTGTCTTTCTCTGTAGATGCCTTTCCTCAGGACCAACCTTTGAAGTTTTCTCCTTAGGTCATTAATATAATAAAAGATGGGAGGAAAATCAGGCTTTTGACTTTTCACAAGCAAAATATTCAGTGGACCACTTCCAAATATGAATAAATAAATCTGTTAGAAACCCCTGTAGACATTAGGCCTTGCACATTCATCAATAAAAGACACAAGTATATTTGAGGAATGTCACCTCATTAAGGGGAACTAAGGAAGTATCACAGGTGAAATAAGATAAGAGCAGAATAATCATGAACTGCAAATCTCCGTGTGGGATGCACAAAACTGTGTATATACTAAACTTCATGAGAGGCTGCTAGGGATGGGTGATTGCAAATACTGTCCTCTGCTGAGAAATTACGGGAAAGTGTGAATGAGGCTGTCCAGCTGATGGCGCTGAGGAACTACGAAACTGATGCATGCATTGTCACATTTGAACACCATAATGCAGTTGTTCTTGTAGGAGCAGAAACACTTGCCCATCCTTCTGTTTACCCCAATTTCCTCTTTCCAGTCTTAGGCCACAATCTTACTTCAGTGGAACAAACATGAAATTATGTAATAGTTAGAACATAGTCGTAGTGTGATGGCCGATTCAAATGCTGGCCTGGATAAAATGGCCACATGCATTTTTCTATGCTAGAAGTAGCCTTACCAAAGGTGACGAATTGGGAGAGATGTGTGTTTCATAGCAACCAGGACTCCACCTTGATCTAAGTACAAAATACTGTGCTCTTCTTCAAAGATCTGCATGAATGAAAGAAGAACACATGGGCACATAATGACATTACATCTGTACCTGGTATTCAGGGTATGGAGAATCAGTATAGGTAGGAGACTAAAATCTCTCACATAGAAATAGGTTTCCCTAAACTTTGAGAAAATGTAAGTGAAAAGACAATGCTTCTTGACATGGGCTATACCTATCACCGATACTAAATAAAATAACTTTATAGTTCTACAAAATAAATTTTAAGCATGAATGGTACCTATTCATGTTTTTATTATCTTATATTGTGCAGTACTTATCAATTCCTATTTCTGAAGATGATGTCAGAGCACAGGGAAACTGTAAATAGTGTGCATATCTAGATGGAAGGAACCTTGGCGACAGTTTGGTACAACATTCTCATTCATATACTAAGATTTGAAGAGTGGGAACGCACAAATAACTATGGGTGAAGCTGAAGCTCACTGCACCACATTGACCTCTTCAGATATAATTCTCTAATATCTTCAAATTCCCACACTTGATCAAAAGAGATGTTTTCTCATTTGACTCATAGATATCCTTCCAAGTGACAAGTAGCTCTAATCAAGACAAAATCATTAACTTTGGTCACATTTAAAATAGAGTCTTTCATAAAATGTGGAAAAATGAATCTAAAATCAAATGGAGACACTCCAGAAAGAATCTCTAAATTTTTCTATATAAAATGCTTTCTGGGTTTTCAGTTAAAATGTTATGGTGGACTCATCTAAAGTTATATTAGAGACATATTCTCTCTCTTTAATCTTTTCAGTAAGTGTGTGTGTGAGAGAGAGAGAAAGAGAGAGATGTAGGGAGGGAGGGAGGGAGGGAGAGAGAGAGAGAGAGAGAGAATGAGGGAGAGATGAGACACACACACAAACACACATACACACACACAGAGGGAGAGAGAGAGAGAGAGAGAGAGAGAGAGAGAGAGAGAGAGAGAGAGAGAGAGAGAAATGCATGAGGCCAGAAGAAGGTATTGAACTCTTTGAAGCTGAAGTTACAGGTGGTCATGAATTTCTGGATGTGGGTGTTAGGGGACCAAATTTTGGGTCTCTAAAGTGCAGAAAGGAACTTAATCACATAACCACTCTCCAGTCTCATTAATTGTTATGCATAATATATGACCCCTGCTTGTATCAGAAGAGAGTTCTATGGCTTTTTTAGTGTCAGAAGAAAGAAATGGAATCCTGACAATGTTCCCCCCAAATTTCCTTAAGATTGTCCATCTTCTTTCAGATACCCCAAATTTCTTTTGTCCTCTTTTATCAAAATATGCAATACCATTGAGGGATTAAAACTAAGAAAGAACATTGGGCCATCAGGTCCTCCTCCTCTCTTTTTCCTTTCATGAAATTGCAAGTAAAGTGAGCCCATTGTTAAGTATGATTACCTGTGCACTAGATTTCAATTTACAGTGCTAGTTATTGTATGATAATTAAGCACCAGAGGCTTATTAAAACATATTTATTGAGGTGTAACAGTCATACATTAGGCTTGTTGTGATAGCTAAACCTCATTAAATGCCTGCTTTATAAGCTGTCAAATTTCTAATTTTCATTCAAAAGAAAGGTAGGAGGCAGCTAAGCACATCGGTTTGAAGTGGCTCCATTTGTGTTTATTGACCATATGTAGTCTGAGAGTTATTACTCAGTCATTTACACATGAAATTTAAACAATGCAGAATGCTAACTAGGTAATGACGAATTTTGGTTCTCTTTGAGGCAAGGAGAATTTATAAAGACAACTAAGTTTTACATGTGCAATCCACTCAGAAGGATCCAAGGACTCAGAGAATTCATTTGATTTTGCATAAAAATGCCTTCCAAGTTGATTTCAGATGCATTTAGGTATGAACCTGTGATATGAAATATCTTTATCAAAGGATAAAAACATCAACCTTCATACATTTAGTTTAGTTCACTTCTAACTTGCATTAAAAGGAGAAAAAGAAATACATTATCCATGTCAGAATATATGTACAATGCTGTCCTTAGGTTTCTAGATTTGAAATAAGTTGAGCTATGACATAGAACTTGAGCAGGCCAACCTAGACCAAGGTATTTTCTTACCTGCCTCCAAGTGTTTCCTGCGTCTGAAGAGACAAACATGCTGATGTCGCTGTCTGACAGTTCAGAACCTATATTACCTAGAAAGAGTACGAGGCCATTAGTGGGAGGCAGATTCTGAAAGAGTCATGAACAGATCACATCAGCAGTCTGCACTGCATAGATGGATTTCAATTGTAAACTTTCTGTCTAAGCAAGGATTTTCAGTAAACTTGCTTCAGGTCAATGGTTTAGTTGGCTTTCAAAAATATTTTTATCTTGCCCTTGAAATTCCAACCACAGATGTCTAGTTTCTTAAAATAAAGGCATATACAATAGTAAGCAGAGCATTCACACATCTTACCTGAAGCAACTATAATACTTGGGGCTGTGTCCCTGCTGGCAATGATCCCAGAGGTGTAGGGATTCTCAGAGACCTTGAGATGAAGGTGTAGTGAGCAATAAGGCTAGGAGGAAGAGAACTGAAGGTCATATATGCACAAAATCAACATGGCCACTGGAAACATAGATTCTACAGCCAGGAACATTGCTACAAATTCAGGGTCAACCTGATCTACAGAGTATGTTCGAGGGATTCCTAGAGAGACCCTATCTCATTTTTTAAAGTAAACACAAAACAAAATAAACTAAAAGACCTAGATTCAGAACATCTAATCTATCTATCTATCTATCTATCTATCTATCTATCTATCTATCTATCTATCCATCTAGCTACGTATCCAGTCTGTCTTCCATCTATGAACATCTTTTTCTACCCATTGCACTCATCCATCCACCAACTCATCAATATTGTGTTCTTAAATTTCTATTGCCAACCAAGTATATGATATCTGTTAGGTCCTAATTTACCTAAATTATATTTATGTGATAAACTTTCTAACAACTGTAAAATGCTAGTCAGAACTCATTAAACAATTATGGACCAAAATTTGATTTCTGCCATTACAGGCTAAAAAAAAAAGAAAGAAAGAAAGAAAGAAAGAAAGAAAGAAAGAAAGAAAGAAAGAAAGAAAGGACATGAGATCTTTCTATCGGTCACTGGGTTAAAACAAAGTATTTTAGTGCTCCTAATAAAGACAAAAATAAAACATTATAAAACTCTAGATGGTGAAGAGGAATGGGCCAGTTTGGAGTTAAGACTGGCTCCTAAGAGACAGTACAACCTGAGGGAGGATGGGAAGGTGATATGACCAAGGTATTTGAGAGGACATTTGGGACATGAGCAATGTCCCAAACAAATAACAAAGAACAGAGGGGACTTGATAGACTATCACAGTATGTTGCCAGGAAAGACTAAAGGAAAAATGGAACATGATGCTAAGAAATGGGGATGGGTTGACCTAGGAGAACTTGAGAAATCAGTTGGCAGCTCAGCCATTAAATACCACAGAACATGGTCTCAGCATAGAAAATTCTGTATGAGGTGTGAAACTGCCCTAACATCTGCAAACAAATGACACAGTGTCATCACCAGATTCTGATTCTTTTTTAATGACTGTGTATTAATTATACAAACTAATGAGTTTCATCACTGACATGTACACAACACACTTTAATCATCTTTACCCCTTCACTTATCCCAATTTTGGTTTTGCTCATTACAAAATCATTTTTATAGACAAAATGCAGTAGCAATAAATTTTAAATGAAAATTTTTGGCAATTGTTTATGTGTGCTTAGAGGCCTTGGTCAAATTCTCTGATTAAGAAATCAATATTTTCTCAAAAGTAGATAGTACTTCTTTATATGAATTTTGTTGATAGTACTCCATATAAAGAACTGTCAAAAACACAAGCTTGTGTCTGAACCTCAGTTTCCGCCGTCTCTTAGGAAGATTGCTTCCTAATCTTATTGAGTTGAGTTTTGGGAATCACTAGTGTATCTCAGTTATGACTTTTATTCTTCTCTGTAAGTCTCAGTCAGAAAATATTCAGAGAACTTCTGAAATGCAATGATTAAATTTCTAGAGGATGGTGGAAATGACAAAGCAAAAATGAAACTCAGGAATAAATGCAGCCAAACACTGCAAAATGAAATCACAGATCACAATAGTGTAGCAGAACTCTCACTAACAGCACGGAAAGTACAGCCCTGAAGGAACAATGAATCACTGGTTCTGCATGAAAATTCTATGCAAAGTTTCAAGGAGAGTTTCATGCTCATAACATTCTGAAAAGGAACACACAGCTCTGAAAGAGAAGGAACCAAATACTAGGCTTCTTTATGCCCATCAGGAAGACGACTGGAACCAAGAGCAATGTTGTGGGACACCTAGACATGCTACGACAAGAAGAATGGAGCCACCACACCTTGGAAACTTTCCCATCATATGTAGATTACATATTTCCTTTTGTCTGATTTACCATTTATTTTACTATGAGTAATCCTGAATGGTCTGTTTCAGGTATGGTATAATTTTATCTTTCTCAGACAATCTAGAGATAAAAACAAATCAGGTTCTATACTGCATCTCATATGGAATCTTGCATATAATTTATAGCATTCCAAAGAGTGTCATATAGCCCGGGTATTATCTCTAGACAGAGATTTCATGGAGTGCCATTTAAATCACTTAACAGAGCACTAGATTCATGTACAAGGGAGTGTCCAGGTCACAGTCTTGAGCCAATCAATTGCAGCAATTGAAAGATTATGAGGCTCAGTTGACATCTGAGCCAGTAATTATTTGGTATGGAAACGTGCGATAACAAAGAGACGAGGGCATTTCAATCAGCTATCTCAGACCTGCTCTCTGGCCCTGGCTTTCAGAGGGCCAAGGCATTAAGTTGAGAAGCAAAGGCACAAATGATCTCACTGACTTGGCCTCCTCTCTCACATTCGTAGTCTTGGATTGCCCCCAGCTGGTACATAGAGAATTTTCTATACCATATTTTTCTGTTTCTTTCATTTTCTTTATCAAACAGTTTATATGGCTGACTCCAATGTCTCAAAAAAATCAAGAGAAAGTGACTTACTTTAGTTAAGATTTTGTATTTGGCCTGTTGTGTCAAAAGTTATTCCATGACAAACCACTGTCAGGAATATTATAAGGACCATCATGCTGTTCTGAGTCTTTGGAGGACATGGAAAACGGCTTCTGAATTCTCATGTACATTTTGGCCAGGAAGGGGAACTTAGGGTTTCTTTTTCCCCCTTTCTTTTTGCCTTTATTTATTTAAAATGTCTTTATTTTGCTCATGGGCATATAGGTGTAGAGGACCTACATTATGTTGCTTCTTACAGCTGCAGTTGCTGCAGTGATCTCTCTAAGGTCATATCCAACACAACAAAGAATGGGATGTTTCAGGTTTCAAGGGTGCTTCCTGATATCTTTTCCCTTCCTTCCGTACAAAGCAAAGAGGAGAATGTTCACTGATACCAACCATGTTCTAGCAGCTGGTTTACAGAAGATGGGTCACCAGTATCCACAGTCAGAAACTGCCCTTTGTGTCCTTCATCTACTTATTAGCCATGGTACATTATGAATCTTCCTAGTGGCTCTGAGATACTGGCTTCTTAGTCTCTAACGTTATCCTACTGAGGCACAAGGTATCTGGAGAATCAGAAGCTCATGGAAGGCCATAGAAACGGAAGAAATGCATGTGCAGAGTTCCATCGGATTTTAGGAAGTTCCCAAACCCATTAGCATTACCTCCAGATCAAATTACCTTTCTTTCCTACATTGGTGTTTTCTTTTATCTAACAAAACTATTTTGACAAGTGTATGTGTTCCATAAATACTCAATGGGACGAAATTAACACATTGTTTCTTCATCTTGGATACTTACCATTCAATCCTCCTGTCTAACTGAAACACTGTACCCACCCATCATTTTGTTTATTTTTTTTTAATCATTGCTTTTCTGAGCCATGGTCTCAGTTGTAGCCCCTTTAGGCATCCTTTGATTCAATCTACCCTGTTATAAAACTTCCCTGTTTTTTGGTTTGCTTGATTTGTTTCATAGAATATCCTCTGTTAAGAGATATTTTGCTCTTTGATGTTGAGAACACCACTACTTACATCTCATAGGTTAGTAGCAAATCATATTTGTCATTTGCTTGCTGCTTACTATACTTATCACAGTTTTTCAGGGGTCCATTAATTATCTTCTGTGTTTCAAGTACAATGGGGAATCACCTGATGCTAAAAGACACTTGTCCAATTAAGATATGAACTTAAAAATCTAGTAGGATTGATTTAATAAAGAACCAGTCCAAAAGTCTACTTTTTCCCCTCCACCCGCTGTAATAGCAGCTTTTACATCTCACACTCACGGCAGCTCATCCCATAGCTACCAATGTAAAGGTTATACCTTAAACACAAGTCAGAACTTTCAATAGGCACAAGACAGCCACTAAGTTCCCAAATAGCATTCTCAAACACTTCTCCAAGCACACATGATTTTGTGTATTTCTTATTCCAAATTATAGCAAATAATTCATTTTGTATTCAGTAAAGATTCAATCACAAAGAAGAATGGCCTCAAAGGAGTTATTTAAATGTGGGATATCCAGTACTTCAGGTCACTTCAAGTCAACACATTGGAGTCCTAGAATATACAGGAATCTCTCACAGACACTCCCTATCAGCTTCCAGATTGAAAATTAAAAAAAAAAAAAAAAAAGCGAAATGATTACAAGGAAGTCAGGGTCTCTCTGCACAGAACCCTGTGCTTTTCCTCAAAGGCCCAAGCATTTGTCAGAGTCTTGGGTGTGCCCCCACATTGCCTCTGAGGAGCCCGAGTCTCAGGCTTTGGTGGAAGATGACTATGACCTGCAATACCCTATCTAACTGTTCAATGCAGTCTTCAGAAGAAAGAAATCTCAGCTGAGTCTCTGGGCAATCAGTCTGAAAGTCCTAAAAATACAGCCCCAAATTACTCTGGATGTCTTATTCTATAGAATGCATCTTGCCAGGGACATTCCATTTGGGGCTGTAATTCGGGACTTGTTCACGTTTGTAACAGCCCCGCTGGAAAGTCTCTTCTCTAATCACTGGTCTCTGCTTTGAGTGACACTGCCACTGTCCAAGTACCACAATCTAAAATCGCTTTATTTTTAATCTCCGCTGCCACTGTCGCCCAAGCCTTAGAAGCGTTCTTTTCTTTCCTTCTTTCTTTCTTTTCAGTTGAGGTATCCTGTAGTTCAAAGATTTTTCTCTCCTATTTTGTGCCTTTGGGATGATTTCTAAAACTGATTTCGCCTCTCTTTCCTATTTCCTTTGTCAGCTTCCCTTCTTTACTCTGTTCCCTGGTTTTTAAAAGTTTATGTTAAACTACTTTGAGTAACAAGATTAATAAAGGACGAAGGCCCAAAGACTCCTGGATCCAAACCATCTGCATCCCAATAATTCATATGTCCTTAATCTCAATTAGCCTCTTGATTTTGTTAACATTGGGGTCAATTTGAATTCATGAGAATGTTACAGCGATGTCTTCAGACAAGGATGGCACAGCTTCGGTTAAAATCAAATCTGAAAGCCAAACACCTTTCAATGGTGATTACATTTACCACACAAAACACACAAATATAGTATATATATATTCTGCCATGACTCAAGTTTATATGATTCTTGATACAAATTTTTGAAATTGACATAAAAATGGTCATAGTTTTTGTATTCTTGGAGTAGACATTTAATACAGGAAGATGGGAAAGAAAATCAGCATATAAATGTACTGATAATAAATCTTATAAAGAAAAAGAATAAACAGTTTTGACATCATTGGATACTCATGAAAACCAACTAAGAAGCAAGTATCTGAATGGAAAGAAAAGGCCTGTTTTGAAAATGGCATCCTTTAAAAGAAATAATAGGAAATCCCATGGCAAGACATACACGAACATAGTAAGTTCATAATGTGAAAAGAAGTGAACTCTTTCTTCTCCATAATGACTTGTGGGTGAGGAAGGATGGAGGGAATGGGTAGGGTCTAACTAAAAGGAACAGACAGAGGCCAGGTAATAGGACATCATACATACTTTGATAAAATATTGGATTTATTGTACCTGAACTAGGAAGTCAACAGAAATCCTAAGTAAATGGTGCACATTAAAACTTTCATATGACACTGTCTAATAAAAATGGATAAATGAGAAATCTAGTAGGGAAGATAATATGCAAGAGACGTAGTAGTCATCTAGGGCCATAAGTGTGCTTCTAACTGCAGAACACAAGTGAAATTTTGAAGGTGATGGAAATCACACAGCATACACATTTGTCTGTCACTGATGCTTTTTATATACACTTTACCTCAATAGAATTGACTTTTTTAAAAAAACGGGCTACTGTGTGAAGGATGAATTGCCAGGTAGAAATGAGAAGAGAGTGTGGCCAATAGGAGATTTTCACTGAGCACCAACCAATGAGTGATTACACTTGGATTAATAGTCCCATGGCAATGGGCAAGGGGGTCAATACTGTATCTCTATTTCGGAAATATAATAATACAGCTTCACAATTCTGGGGTGGGGTTGGTAGAAAGCGTGCCTTGCTCAGTATCTTGCTAAAAAGAGCCACTTTCAGTAGTCCCTTTATGATGCCACAGAGGAGAGACAAAGCTGTCTTTGTGAGATGGTTAATGGTCTTTCTCATAGGTATTGATTTTCCAGTTATGTGGTATGTGTGAAAGAAGTTATTAAGGTGGTAGTATATTTTAACATCATAGTTCCATAACCTGGAGTAGTTGGATAGGAAACTGATACATTTTAATAGCACTGACCCATACCTTGACTAATATAGACATCCAATAGATAACTAAAGCATTTACCTAGTCGATGACTGGACTGTGAACTCTCAATCACAAGGGGCTATTTTTCTCCCAGTAGATTGCTGGTAATAATGATAGTGTCTGAGTAGGGGTTGAAATTTAAGACTGCTTTGCTGATGCACAATGATGACGTAAATGTCTGTTACAACTAATAAGGTCAAACTATAGCATCCTTTTGAGAAAGATGTTGACCTACCTACTGCTATGTGAGATGAACCTGAAAAGTGACTGCCCCAGAATTGTGGGATAAATGAAGCAGAGTGAAGATTACATCAAAGTCAGTGTTATGAATAGTGAGATCAATAATAGATGCACATATAGATGAAATAGATTTGAATAGATACACATATGCATATAGCCACATCTTAAGACCTTACTATAAAACTACGTGATCGTCCCCACAATGATAGCTCCTTTGTGTGATCTTTAAAGTAACTTCTGAGATGTTTTAAAGAACATTATATGTATTAAAATATACTTTGATTGAAAATGTATCTCTTCCTCCTCTGTTTCTGTATTCACTAGGTATCCACTGATGTGCTGAGCATACCATGGCCATCAGAGCCAGATGATGCAACTAAGAAACGCTTTGTTTAGAAATCTAGTATCTCTCAGGCAAGTAAGCTGAAAACTCCTTGATAATACTGTCTTTCATCTTTCTCTAGGATACCATCCTATCTTTTATTTATTTATTTATTTATTTTGGTTTTTTCGAGACAGGGTTTCTCTGTGGTTTTGGAGCCTGTTCTGGAACTAGCTCTTGTAGACCAGGCTGATCTTGAACTCACAGAGATCCACCTGCCTCTGCCTCCCGAGTGCTGGGATTAAAGGCGTGCGCCACCACTGCCTGGCTCTATCTTTTAATATATAAATAATTTCTTGCTGACATATCTGATAAAGAAAAGTCAATGAAAGAAAGCCATGACTTAAAGCAATGATATGGATATGCAAACTTTCCTTTAAAGGGTAGTAATATAAATATCTTAGACTTGCTTTGAATGCACATGGCTACTGATTCTACCTTCATAAAGTGAAAATAGCCATGGACAATGAATAACCATGTAAGTGTGACTGTGTCCCAGTAGAGCATTACACAGCAAAACAAGTGCTAAGCTACATTTTTCCCTACATGTCACAAATTTTTGCAAGGCCAGACATTATAGACTAAAGCAGATAAACTGATAAGAATATGTAGAAGAAGCAAATGCATGCTTAAACCATTGATTCAACCATTGACTCAACAAAGGGTTGAGTCAAAAACTTCTTTCAAAATGAGGTAAAATGTGTCTACAGGAAAATACTAAGACAATCTGAATTTATTTCACCAATGGATATGGGATTCTCCTCTGTATGCTATGAATATATTTTATTATCACGGGTTAATAAAAAAAAAGCTGCTTTGGCCTATAGCAGGGCAGAATATAGCTAGGTGGGGAAAACTAAACTAAATGCAAGGAGAAAGAAGGAGGAGTCAGGCAGATACCATGTAGCTGCTGAAGTAGAAAGATGCTGGAACTTTACGGGCAAGCCACAACCTCATGGTGATACATAGAAATGGGTTAAGATGTAGGAGCTAGTTAGGAATATGCTTGAGCCATCAGCCAAACAGTGTTGTAATTAATATAGTTTCTGCATGATTATTCACACCAGGGTGGCTAGGCAGCCAATGCACTGTCTCTGTTTGCAACCAATTCTACAGATAAATGTATGCAGCATTAGCTCTGTAACTGGTGATTTATCTTGAATTATAAGAGAGCTTAGGGAACAGCCTCACAAGAGATGAAAAACATCGCATTTCCCTAAAACTGGAGGTACTCGTCCACAGCTGAGATAGAGGGCTTTGGTTACATCTCAGTAATAGAGATAACAATTTAGCGTATAAATAAAACAGAAAATCTCATCACCACCACCACCACCCCAAACACCAGATAAACAGAAATTATTCAGGCTAGAAATAAGAATGTTATAGTAGAACAAAGGTCTGGGACATATTCTTATTTATTTGATCATCAAAAATGATAGGCCTAACTGCTCTTTTCTTTGGATTCTGCCCATCTTTTTCATCAGCTGAACAGAAGTCCCAAAAGTATCTTCAACATCTTGTTGGACACCAACTCCAACCCTTCACCATGTGAGGCATGCTGCTTCAGCCCACAGGACTCACCAGTAAACAGTGCACAGGGTCCCCTCTTAGATCTGCATCTGGAGCCTGCAGCAAACGCCAGTCTCTGCCTTTGTTGTAAGTGATGAAAGTCTTCACTTGGTTGTCAATCTTCTTGTTAGCCAAGAACATTCCCTTTATCCCTGCTACCTGGGAAAAATTGACATGGCTGAAAAATACATCAATTTGAGAAAGGACATTCTTTTTACATTAAAATAACAACCAACTGCCAAATTTTTATCCTAGAGAAAAGACAGGATAGGTGTAAGTGCTTAGATATCCCTCGCAAGTCTATCTGACAGAAACCAATAGCCTTGCACCCCCTGCTGTATGCGAGTCATAATACAAACTGAGTAGAGGTTTATCATCTTTTTGTCTGTTTGCTTTGCTGATACTGATGTCTATAATAACTTTATTCAATCACAAAAGATCAGAAATAATCAAGATATTCATTATGAGGAAGAAAGTAAAATCAACAGTGGTATATACAAACAATGGAATATTACTTGACAATAAAAGCACCAAAACCCATAACATGATGGGAAGGTGGAGGCAGACACATACTATAAGTGAAGGATGGTAACTGCACACACACACACAAAAAAAACCACTCACTTATGCATGCACGCACATGCACACATACACACACACAAAAGGTCAGCGATTGCCCAGGTCTAACTTGGAGCGAGGTATGAATACGTGAAACATAGAGGATTCTACATGAAGTGATCACATAATGATGCATGTATGTAGCAGGATATTTGTCAACTCCATGAAATGTAAAACTGAAGCTGTGGTCCTTTCTGTAAGCTGTGACTTGCAGAGATTTGTCATCTAATGGTAGGTTGTCTGCAGCCATCAGTCTCCAAGAAACAAACCCCAACACTTTCAAGTCTGTTACTTGACAAGCTGTAAGTAAATAGGGACAACTTATATTGTACACTAACTGTCATGCAGTGTAATACATATATATATATGATAGTATATATATGATATTATATATATATATAAAATCTCTCATTTAATCTTTACAGTACTCTGGGAGATAATTGCTAGTTGTACCTCACATGTCAGAGATATCTCAGGTACATGCCAGGCCACACTGTTAATGACACAGCAAATGGCAGACCTGAGATTGTAGCCCAGAACAATGTAGTTTCCGAGTGCATGGCTGTAATGGCTATCTAAATTACTGAGGCTTTTCCAATTAAAAGAGGTCAGTTGAAAGACTCTTTTGGGGTTTGTTGTTGTTTGTTTTCCTTAGACAGGGTTTCTCTGTGTAATAATCCTGTCTGTCCTGGAATTCTCTTTGTAGACCAGGCTGGCCTTGAACTCACACATCTATCTGCCTCTGCCTCCTGAGTACTGGAATTAAAGGTATGTGCCACCATCACTCGATGAAAGACTCATATAGTTATTATTATTTCTTTTTTGATGTAAGAGTTCTCTCTGTTAATTCACCAAATATACTGAACATTAGAGAAACAATAAATTTTAAGAAGTAACTGTTTTGTTATCAAATAACCATTCCTTCAGTCTCGTGATGTTGCTGTTCTTACCAAAATCAGTTAGCATCAGAGCTGTAGAAATGGCTCAGCACTTAGGATTACCAGTTTCTCCTCTAAAGAACCCTAGTTTTGCTCCTAGCACCCACACAGCTGTTCTGACACTAAACGCTGCTAACAACTATGAAAATGCTTACTCATTCTACATGCTAAGGCTAAGAATTAACAAGCTATCAAAATGGGAAATTTAGAGTTTTATAAAACATATGTTAGTCCCTGCAAAATGATTACAACCCAGAAAAATTGGAGATTGGTGAGGGAAAGGTCCAAAACATGTTGAATGATCCATCCCATGTCTATGCATTTTTACTCATCCGATGCCCATCATTACCATGGGGTAGAATGGTCAATAATCACCTATTCAGCATGAGAAAATGGAGACTTAGATTACATTTGGAGCAAGCTGCAACATATATGGGGAATAAAAAAATACTTGAGAATTTTGAAGTAATTTAAGTTAGCTTTTTATTGTGATATGATTCATTTTAAGCAGAAGAAATACACAAAAGTTGTAGTTTTGCCTGTCCTTGTTAATACAGAGCATTATGCTCATTCCCCTGCTTTTCAAGGGTTGCTACAAACCTGTGTAATAGCTTTCATCCCAAGTCTCTGCAGAAGGAAACTGATGTGTTGACAAATGTTAATTGTTTTCGATCACAGAGACTGGAGTTTCATATTCTGTTTGACTTCCAAAATTGTTTCAGCAGATAGCTCAGAATTTGTCAGTTCTAAAGTCTGGGTCTCAACCCACACTAGACACTCGTTTCGATTTTGTTTTTGACACAGGCAGATCTCATTAGTCTGTACCTGTGGATTTGGCATCTGGGATAATTTAGAGACAGGCCAAATCTGTACTGTTTTGGAAGAAGATTGTTTAACAATAAATGCAGTAAATGAGCTGTTGAGAGGAATACTTTGAACTACTTAGGAAAACGAGCCACATTCTAAGCAATCAACAGCTCAAATAATTTCTGGTGCATTGTTGATTCTCACCAAATGTGGAAGGCATAAACTCCAGGAGCACTCTACTTCCCAACGACTAGGTGTTAATTACCAATGATATTTAGTTATTCACTATAACAGCTCCATACAGGCTGCTTCCCAGGAACCCCCATGTTAGTTTTCCATATGTTCAAGAGGCTGTTATGTTCTTAAATAGGACCACACTGCCAGTTCTTTAAGAATTAAATTGCATAAATCAGAATTTTCATAAAGCCCTGTTGGTCTTCCTTCTCAACCAGTATCTAGCCAGAAATGAGAAACAATGTAGTCACCCAGTCCTCTATAGGGTTAAAAAATAAGTGCAAAAGGAATTTGAAAAAATGTTACCTATTTCAATCATTTCATTCTCTGCTTCCTCCTCTGCCCTCTCTCCTTCTTTGACAAGAGTCACAGAGCAGGAGGCTATGTGTTTAGGAGCTGGTTCATTTGATTTGTAGACGTGGTGACTTTACTGGCCCCCGACTGCTTGGCATTATCAAATGCCACTTGAGCAGAGAGCTAGCCTGTGTTATTCATCTTTCAAAGTGTGGCCTTCAGGTTTATCTTGAGGAATAAAAACTTGGCAAAGAGGGAATGTGTGTCAAGAGGGGTAAAAGCTGGAGAGAGTTGGTTTATTTTTCTCTTGTAAACAAGGCACTTTGTTTGAATTGCTTTCTTCTTTTTAATTGCTTTGCTTCTTTAGCTTGACCTGCAAAGATGGTCAACTGTGTCTTTTATTGTCACGGTGAGCTTGATGAATGCATTTTTCTATCTTTCTCACTGAAATCCTTTGAATGAGGCTCCTTATTCCAACAGTTTTTAAGTAAGATTTCATCACATCTTACTTGGACTATCCACCGATTCTATCAAAGGGACAGAGTTAGTGCATAAAGTATGGAATCATGTGGGTGTCCTTGTGTGCACATTTATTTGAGAGTGGGGGGGATGCGTGGGATGTTGTTGGGGATTATAGAGTGTGATTTTGCCACATACCTTTCTCTGTGCTCATACTACATGCATACTTAGAATGGAGTGGAGGGATGGCAGGAGACACAGAGAAGAATATCCAATGGAAGTTGCAGCTTCACACAGACAAAGAATAACCAATAAATATTCCTTGCTACATCCTGATACTAAAAGTGCATCTTCTTTTGGAAAAAGACCTGTTAAATTTCATTCCTATTGAATTCAGCATAATAATTTCTAAGAATGTTGACTGTGCTTGAAGTAACTTTTCTCTCCTCATTTCTCATAGGGAGGAATTTGATTCCACAAGTCCCAAAAGTAATTTAAAGTTATTTATTGCCATTTAACATCTGAAGCTAAGATATCATTTTGATTAGGCTTTAAATATGAAGTACTACAGCTCAAACTTCAAGCTAAACAGCATACTTATTGTATTTAATGTATTGTATTCCTTTCTTTATCGTGTTCTCTGTACACACTGGCCGCCCTGGAATCTCACAGACAATCTACCAAAGTGTTTCTCCCTGCTTGTCCCTCAGAGCCAGCTCAGTACACCTCTTCCAGAAGTCAGAATGTCTTCATTCTTATCCACTGTCCCTAGCACTTTTATGTTCTCTATTTTGCCTCTTTTATATATGGTACCATGCCTTGGTTTCAACTCTGTGGACTTGTCTAAGAGGTAATAACCTGCCCAAAAATTTCTCTAGTAGCCTTTAAACTTTTATCAGAAGTTAAAGTGACATCATCTACCATCATGATCTTTTTTTTTAATGGCATAAAGAAATAATTTATTGAACAAACCAGAATTTTGAAGTAGCTAATTTTTATGTGACTTTTTAATATCTGTATTATCATTGCATAAAAGCCCTCTCTTTTATTTAAGGACAATATAAACTTAATATTATTAATGGCGCAGCCACTTTGTATAAGGAATCCTGGTTTTGCTTTATCAAGATAGGTTATAAGAGTTCTCTCCTAGGTGACATAATTACTCTGGAAGACTTGGGAAGAAGGACTGCCATGCAGTGAGTCAATACCATGTCTACATACTCTGATCATGTCTTCAAAATATCAAATCAAACCAAAATTATGACAATTAATTTAGTTAAATGCATTGAGACCTCATGAAATGCTAGGCTTCACAAACCTCCACACATGAACCAACTTCGTGTATTCTGTAAATTAAAAAATTGTAATCACTTTGAGGTGAATAAATAAATGCTCAGATATGGCAAATCATCTTCCCAATGCCATTTAGTCAGAGGCATTGACTGTCCATCAGTCTGTCCAATTTCAGAGCCCATATATTTAGTACTATAGTTGTCTTTTTTACACAACTTTTCTGCTATTCTACAGTATTGTGAGAAAAATATCACACTGGCACATCATACTTATAGGACTAACCAGTAATCATTCTTTGATGCCTTTTACTCTGTAGTCATTCAGTAAATTCCTGAACATGTGTTTCTTTCCTTTAACCACTGAAGTTCTAATAACCGGAATATTTTAAGCACCTGTCCCTTCATCTTTGAAATGGTCTTTGAGATGTAAAATATGCTAGGTGTTGGGCAGTTCTTGGATGATTTAAAGGAAGGGTATCAGACACCTTCCTTTTCATGTTTATTGTCTAGCAAGTTCTCTCCTCTGCCAATTTTCCATGTGTTCCAAGTGGAGCTCAGACTGGGAGGCCTCTTGTGCTAGAGTATCTTGTTTATTTCTTCCTCTGTCTTCCTCTGATACTGATGGGCAAACCATGATACCTACCTTCTCAGACTTAAAGTGGAAAACTTAAGTGTCAAACTTCAAGAATGTAGATGAAAGAAGTGTGGCAAGAAAGAGACCACTTTCACGGTCATTTTTCCTTTGTGTTTGAGGGTGGGCTATATTCATCTTCTAAATACGATCCCCCAGCCAAGAAAAGATGAGTGTTCTGAAGGAGTTAGGGATGCCACTATAATCAAAGTACTCACTTGACAAAAAAAAAAAAAATCTAAGTGGTCCTCCTTCTTTCCATCCTCCTGCTACTGGTGATTGGAACTGTTTCAAATATTCTACCATGGAGATATACTCCCAGCTAAATGTTATTTCTTCTTCTAATACCTGATCAATTAGTACTCTCATATAAAGACTGTAGCCTGTAAAAACTCTGACTTGGCTTAGACAGGGGGTGTATCCTCTGTGTCTGACCTTGGCTTTTAAGAGGCACTTTTTATTAAGAAATCGTGGTACATCGTCACCATCATCATGGTTGGGTTTTCTCTTTTAAAGACGAGCTGCATATCCTGTGCAGACACAGCCTGCCTGCTGCACATCTTTTCTGGTGCACGGCATGCCTCACAGTTTGTGCATTCGGTACTTAATAGCCAAGTAGACTCACTCCCAACCACCACCTTTGGCACTCAGCTGCCCTGAGCCATCATTTTCCATTAAGCCAAAGCGCTCTTTATCATCATTAATTAATTTTCCTTTCCCAAAGGGAGGGTGGCATTGTCCAAATCTGTCCAACTCCCTTTCGTCACTCACACACAAATATACTAGGAATCACAGTTCTCAGATACACCCATTACATCTCTTCCACACTGGTCACAATGAAACATGTTATCTTGTGTTACTCAACCCACATGGTCACTGATGCATTCATGTTCTTTGGGAATAATGGAAGTTTAGAATATTTGCTTTCATAATTTCCACACATATATACTTCCTTCTACAAGACAAAGTTGGCAACTATATGCAATTATTGTCTGGATTTGTATGGAACTTTGGACTTTCTCCTGAAAGTCTGGGCACAGGCATAAAGCAACTGACTGTTTTCCTCATTACTTTCTTCTTCATGTCTGCTTTTTTCTCCTCGTCTGGGAAGATGAATACTATTTCTATAGTCTTAACTTATCCTTCAGTCTTTACACTATTGAACATCCACAGTCAAACCAAAGGACTCTGATCTTTCAGGAGAGACATGGTACACTGTAGTTGAACATCCATATACCCTTAGATTTGAGCCCTAAGTTGACTCTGTAACCTTGTGAAGGTGCCTATGCATTCTCTCCTTTTTACCTAACAAGGAGGAAGAGACTGTAGTCATCCAAATGTTAATTTATGGGTCAATCAAAAGAATTATGGAAAGTTCTTTATACATTGTTTTGTACATGATGATACCCCAAATTAACTATTATTACTAAATTTTGTTTAAAAATCCATTCCTGGGATGTTTGGTCCATGACTAAAAGTCCTGGCTCACATTTCTTCACCTTCTTGACTACAGAGCATGTCAAATAGATAACTCACACTATGAGAAAATTCTGGTATTCCATTGACTAAACCAGAGTACTCTGTCTCTAATATTTTGTTTCATCACTTTCATATCTCATTACACATACACACATAGTTATAGAATTGAAAGTCTCACGATCCAAAGGAGGAGCAGAAGGAGAGTGAGCACAAGCAAGGAACTCAGGACTGTGAGGGGTGCACCCACACACTGAGGCAATGGGGATGTTCTATCGGGAACTCACCAAGGCCAGCTGGCCGGGGACTGAAAAAGCATGGGACAAAACCGGTCTCGCTGAACATAATGGACAATGAGGACTACTGAGAACTGAAGAACAATGGCAATGGGTTCTTGATCCTATTGCACGTAATGGCTTTGTGGGAGCCCAGGTAGTTTGGATGCTCACCTTAATAGACCTGGATGGAGGTGGGTGGTCCTTGGACCTCCCACAGGGCAGAGAAACCTGCTTGCTCTTTGGGCTGAGGAGGAAGGAAGACTTGATTGGGGGAGGGGGAGGGAATGGGAGGTGGTAGCGGGGAAGAGGCAGAAATCTTTAATAATTAAATAAATTAATTAATAAAAGAAAAAAAAGAAAAAAAAAAAGAAAGCACAGAGCTTGTCCCCAGGAGACAATATGTGTGAAGTAAATGGTTGTATTTAGTATGAAGTGAGTTTTCTGTTGTTTTCACAAAGCTCTCCATGTGGATGCATACTTGAGACAGAGTCCCACCTATACACTTCTCTCTCCAGTTTGTATTTCCTCAATGGCTTCACGAGTACACATGTGCAGGAATGGCAGGTAACTGGTATTCAGAGGCACATCAAGGAATGGCATTCTCCATCACCCCGGTGTGAGCAAACACACACTCCATGGGTCCTATCTCTGTCACGCCCACCTCATATGATGTTCATCTCTGCTACTTATTAATTCATTTATGGATTCTCTTGCTTCTCACTTATCTCTAAGCGCTCATCATTCATTGCAATTCTACGGGGAAATTCACGCTGGATGAATTTCATCTTCCTGCTAGCCAGAACAATCAGATTTAATGGAACATTTGTGCCAGGCCTTGTGTCTGCCAATATTCTTTCTATCTAGGTAATCAGCAGATATGCCACTGCTGTTCTGTTCACATCAATTTCAATTCAAGTTGCTCTGAACTGTCAAGCTAATAAAACAAAGACACTGCTCTCCCTGGCCCAGGATGCAGAACACCTTTACATAATGTAGTCACACCACTGCTCAAAGTGATGCTAATAAGAGCCAGCAGTTTCCCTGCATATAGTCAACAGCAAGAGACATGAAGGGCAAATGCAGGATTAACAAGGAATGCTTGTTGTGTCCTGCAGTCATGCTGCTGCTGCTTCCCCTCATCCCATACCTGATGCAGTGTTTGAATTCATGAAGCCATTTGTTAAAAAGAAATGGTTGCAAATGGTTCATTGCAAAGTCGTTCCTGCCCAGTTTATTCACCTGTTTCGCCATCAGAGGACCAATATTTAACATGGTCTTCATTTCCTACAGAAAATAAAACTAATCTAGAGAATCCATTTTTGAATTGAATTGGAAAGAACCTATTTGAATTGAAAGGGAAAGGGGTAGTCAGGAAGAAGAAAAGAAAACTAAAAGTGTGTTTTGTTTGCTTTTATTGTTCCAGAGATGTTTACTGATTTGTATAAATCAAAACATGACTAATATTAGCATCTTACTAAAATTTACTATTAACTTACTTATCTGGTCAAATATGGCTAAAAATATCCTGAGGGGACCACCTGGGGTGACTCTGCTGCCTTTCCTGGAGTACTGGGTATACATTCTTCAGGTTTTTGTTTGTTTGTTATGCATTTTTATCTACTCTTTTCTTCCTTTCATCTTTTAAATTTTTAAATTAATTTACATATTTCACATCCCAGTCTATTTCCCTCCCCCTTTCCTCTCAGTCTCTTCCCGCCCACCCTTTCTATTCCCATCCCCACAATTCATTCCCCCTCAATTTCTGTTTAGGAAAGGGCAGGTCTCTCATGAGTACCAACAAAACATGCATATCGAGTTGCAGTAAGACTAAGCACCTCCCCATGTATTAAGCCTGGGCTGTGAGGCAAAGGATGGAACTAGGCTCAAGAAACTGAACTGGATCATTAAGCTGGCATAGCCACTGTGACTTTACATGGGCAATACCCTCACAGATGTGTGGCTGTCTCAAGACAAGGGAATGCCAGGCATTTCAACAAAACAAAGTTCAAGTTTAAATGTTCATAGGAAATTTCCAAAGGAGAAAAGGAGAGTTGAAATTTCTACTTCTTGGCAAGACAAGTACCCACCCAGTGTTAAGAATGTCAGATTTCATTGCTCATTGCAATATGGAAAGAAGCAGAAATCCTCACTGGTGGGATGTGCTGGACATTAAAAATGTGGGTATGTTTTAAGGCATTCAGAATAGAATGCTAAGTGGTGTCTAGGCACACTGCAAGTTTGCACTAACAATTCTACATTTTGTTAAAACACTGTATTTCAGGCAGGAGAATAGTAGTTAACAAGGATTAATTGACTTCATCCTCAGAGCAGTCTATTGGATAGTATGTTTATCTCTATATTCTCAACAAGGCAAGTGTGGCTCAGAAGGCATGCACTTGTCTTGAGCAGACATTTCAACAGGAAGAGCATTACAACTAGAACGCAAACTCAGTCAGCCTGAACTTTAAAAATGTCATAATATAAGTCAAACTTTATCTAGAGCATTCTTGACACTAAATCTTTAAACTATGTAAATGTTTTCTAGAATAAATATTCAATTGGAGCCTGAGAGATGAGACACTATATCTAGCTGAAACGTGGGATGAAAAGTGGGATAAAAGCTTATACAAAGATGAAAAGATCTGCAGTATATTTTCTTAAGTATATATACACTAAGTATATCATATACTAGTCTGTCAAATTCTGAATTTAGCGTGCACTTCATCTTATTTTTTATTTTGCGGGACATTTCAGTCTATGAGCCTGGTTTTATGCATACAAAAGAGGCTGAGCTACTATGGAAAGGTTGCTTTACACCTCTAAAAATAGAGGAAATAGAACACATTAAAGGGATGTACATTTGGGCTTGAGTTTCTTAAGTGAAGTTGGTTTCTTTCTCTGGACATAACACAGATGCTTTTTGTGAATCCCTGATCTTAACAAAATGACAGTGCCTTTACGGCTGCATGGGTTTGACACCATTTCTGACTTTTTTTCCAGATAGAGTATAGACTTGTTACTATATTTCTCTGTTGACTGAGGTTTTTGTCCTGCCAGGTCCCACAGCCATTTAGACCCAAATAAACACACAGAGATTTATATTGATCATAAACTGGTTGGCCAATTAGCTCAGACTTCTTATTAACTCTTATAACTTATATTAGCCTACAATACTTGTCTGTGTTAGCCACATGGCTTGGTACCTTTTTCAGCAAGGCAGTTACATCTTGCTTTCTCTATGTCTGAATGACAACTGTAGACTGACTCTTTCTCTTCCCAGAATTCTCCTGTTCTCATTCTCTTCTCATTGCCCTGCCTATACTTCCTGCCTGGCTACTGGCCAATCAGCATTTTATTAAACAAGTACAAGAAACAAATCTTTACAGGGTAAAACCATTGTCCCACAGCACTTTTCTAACCCTGAATATGTTATTAAATAACCCCTTCTAACTCATTCAGAAACCATCATCATACATCCACACTGACCAAAAGATGCAATTCATCACCAAAGAGTAGCCTGTTTTATATCCATTGTGCCTTTAAAGACAATTCATCCCAGAAGAAGACTAACTCCCCTTATTGCTCCCACATCCATCAGTTTCTAGGAGCTCTTCCACAAGGGCTGGGACTTCCCATTCTAAGATTTTCTCTGACTTGATACTGGGCAGATCTTATGCATGCAGTCAACAACCACTAAGTTTCTGTGTACACCTGTTCTATCATGTCCAGAAAATACTGCCTGTAATCATCCACTGCATCTAGAATTTATAATCTTCCTCCACCCTCTTCAGTGATGGTCCCTGGGCCTTAGGAGGAAGAGGTAAGAAAACATTAATTCTGTTTTCTAAAGAAATGGAATGATGTACCACATTCTATTTAAAAAAATACTAAGTATATAACTGACCCATTCTGTTTCTATCAGAGTATAAATCTTCATAACCACAGTAATACCATTGCAG
Organism: Chionomys nivalis; assembly: GCF_950005125.1. NCBI lineage: Eukaryota > Metazoa > Chordata > Mammalia > Rodentia > Cricetidae > Chionomys > Chionomys nivalis. The sequence continues at coordinate 10,438,802 of NC_080093.1, read as the reverse complement.
TTCATAACAAGGATAATGAAACCTTTGGTACTTTTTTTCATTATAACTGATTGATACAACTTAGATGGTTTTACTTTGAATATTGGTTATTAAAAAACCAAAGAGCCACTATTTCCCAAGGGAGGTTGGATAATCTCTGGCTTATTGACCTTTTCTGCTAATTTAATTTTCCAGGTTTATTTTGGTTAAAAAAAAATAATCTTATGAATATTATCTCATGCATTGGCCATTGAGAGGTGGGTCACTAGCCAGCCAAGGTTATCAAGGTGGGAAATTCTTCAAGGCCAACAGGATGCATTCTCATAGCATACAAAGATGCACCATGCAAGTCACTTCAAAGGCAGGCAAGAGTGCTGCCCACTCATTCACTACACAAAACCCTGACAGCCATTCAAATCTATTTTGAAATATTATATCTTATATCAAATATCATATTATTATGTAGATCAATCATATGCAAGCCTTTAATTGTGTGGTTTCTTTCTTTTTTTTTTTTTTTCGAGACAGGGTTTCTCTGTGGTTTTGGAGCCTGTCCTGGAACTAGCTCTTGTACACCAGGCTGGTCTCGAATCTCCCAAGTGCTGGGATTAAAGGCGTGCACCACCACCGCCCGGCAATTGTGTGGTTTCTATCCCCAGACAATTTCTAATTTTTCTGGAGCTGTTCTTACCTAGTAGGATCAATTTAAAAAAAAAAACTCTTAAAAAATTGTATGGGTTGCAAGTTAAACAAGAACTTCCTGCAAGTCTTCCCTTGTCTCAGGTGGAGTGATACTGTTCAAGGGTCAGCATTAGCATGATCAGGTGACCCATATTTCATCAGTTTGTCTGGGTGCTGCTGTCCTCCAGAACCACATATGCTTGGTGACATACCTCATAGAGGTCTATCATGACATTGCCTTCAGGTCCTCTGCTACTCTGGACATTCTCCAAGGCCAGGGTAAAGTATACACCACGGGTGTCCGAGATGTAGAGGTTGTACGTGTCATTCTGGTTCCATTCTTGGACAGCTGCAAACACTTGGTTCTCATCTGTGCTGATGACATGCATGTCCTGAAGAAAAACACAAGGAAGTGAAGCAGGAAGGATTTTATACACTAACCTCGCACACATTCAAAGAGTGGGGATGATCAAGAGCTTTGATGGGCCGGGGGGTGGTGGCGCACGCCTTTAATCCCAGCACTTGGGAGGCAGAGGCAGGTGAATCTCTGTGAGTTCGAGACCAGCCTGGTCTACAAGAGCTAGTTCCAGGACAGGCTCCAAAGCCACAGAGAAACCCTGTCTCGAAAAACCAAAAAAAAAAAAAAAAAAAAAAAAGAGCTTTGATGGGAAGCAGAGGGAGAGATAGCAAAAGCTGCCTTTCACATATATGAATATGAGTTAAACCAGGCAGTGATGGTACACACCTTTAATCCCAGGACACAGGAGGCAGAGGCAGACGGATCTCTGTAAGTTCGAAGACAGCCTGGTCCACAGAGAGAATTCCAGGACAGTCTCCAAAGCTACACAGAGATACCCTGTCTCAAATGCCCCCACCCCTGAAAAAAAAGAGTTAAATAGTAATTGAGCATTTTCTCTGTCACTTTGGGGTGAAGCAATGAACCATGACACAATAAGACAGAAGGAGGTATAGAAGTCTTATTGCAATTTAATTGCCTTGTTACATAATTTGAAGTCAGTGTTCTTAAATATGCATGAATTTGGAGAGCCAGTCATTTTTATGTATTTGTCAAGTTTGCGTCCTACTAACTCAGAAGTCATACACAAGGCAAACATAAGGACAATCTGCAGTGGCCAGAAGAAGCCAGACAAGCCCTGGATTCCGCTGTAGTCTGTAGACTGGCGGCAAACTCATTAGACACACAGAACCTCAGACCCTACCCACTGAATTACAATGTGTTTTTAATGAGGTCCCTCCATGAATAATATGCACATTCAAGTTTGACAAGCACTACCAAAGGTTCGGCAACACCCTGAAATTCCCTGGGCGAAAAACGTCCACCAGAAAAATCCCAAAGCATTAATGTCTGTATTAGCAATTAGTTTAAGAACTCAGCTATTAATCTAATGTTTTCCTCTGCCATGTTCTCTAAGAAAACCGCAAGAGATGAAGGAGTTATCATAAAGGATGGTGCTCCCAGACCCCAAGACAGAGTAGTTAAGTGAACAGAACATGAAGGCCTCATCTGCCATCCTCTGGCAAGAATTCCAAATCCTTCATTCCCCACACAGGACTCTAGCCACTGTCTAACACTATTTGAAACTGGCTGTCTCCAGTCAAGGCTTACTGTTTCCTTAAGGGAAGCCTGCTGCTGTGCTTTGAGCTGATTTTTAATCCTGTGGCCTAAAAAGTCTACACAGAATAAATTCCAAAGAACTCAGAGTAAAGCAGTTAAAATATAAAAAGGCCAAAAATAAACAGAGGTACCCAAAAATATACAGCAAAAGAAAAATATAGAAATGACCTTGGATTTTGTAAAACTCAAATCTTCATAAATGAACCATGCTGTGTGTACGCTTGAAAAACTTTACATCTGATGATCTTCCCAGAAACCATCCTGACCCAAACTGTTCAGTGTGCCTTGAGTCCTCCTTCTAACCTCGAGTTCTCATAATGTGAGTTCTGTCTCGGCTTGGGACACAGTCACCTGGGTGGAACTTCATGCTCAGATGTTCTATCTGTGAGCACAAGATAATAACATGTCCTTCACAGGACAGTGAAGATAAAATCAGCAAGTCTCAAATACCATAACAATATTCACCACTTAGGGCAGTCAGTGTTTCATTTAAGGGAGTCTGTCTATCCCTTTTGTTGATTACAAAAGATCAACTTGGCTTCTCTGCCTTTGAAATATTTCAATATTCACTCAGTGTTATACTCAAGAAAGGGTTCATCCAAATGTTTTCTGTCTGACGGAAGAATTAGCTACAGAAATTATCCTTAATAAGTTCACTAGTTCATTCTAGTGGACAAACCTTCTATGGTTCATAATTCATAATAGGATAGAAGCCAAAACCTTTAAAATAGCTGAACAACTCCTTCCTGTTTATGTGTCCTTCCCTCAAGTATGTTATAATCCTGGATTTCTGTTAAATTGTTTCAAATGAGAGCTGCGCCTAGCACAGCCAGTTCCCACCCATGGGTTTCTGTGGGAGTTTCTGCAGCAGTGAGCTTTTGATGGACGCACACCACAGACTTGAGAACATAATCCTGGGAAACGGCTGTCATACTTCTACGGCACTGTACTTCGTAATCCACTGTGGAGATTCGGTTCTTGTAGATACGTGCTAACATTAATCATCAGCTTGACAAGAATTACCTTAGAGATAAGACTCTGGGAATACAACAATTCTCTAGACTGGGTTAACTGACTTGAGAAGACCCACTCCGAAAGGGAACAGCACAACGGGCTCTGTCCTAGACTGAATGAACATGGGAAAGGTGGCTGAACACAGACATTCATCTCTCTCTGCTTCCTTAAAGCAGATGCAACATGGCCAGCAGCCTCAAGCCTCTACTGCAAGTATCCAACCCTGAGCACCTTGAACTGTGAACCATGTTAAGCCCTTTTTCCCTTAAGTTGCTTTTGCCAGGGCATTTTACCACAGCAACAGGACAAATAACTAACACAATATTGAAAATACACCTCTTTTACACAGCTTTAACAGGGTCGCTTAGAGAACTTGTCATACAATGTTAACTGGGAAAAATGACCATGTCTGAAGGTTGCAAACCAACCTCTCTTTATCTTTATGTAATTTTACTAAGTAGACTTTACACGATGATGCTGGTCATAAATGTTTAATACATTTCGAATTTAATTCACCTTTCCCCAACACCTTATGAAGAAAATGTGTTCTTACTGCTGCATTGATTCCCTTGATTCTGAATCAGTCCAGACTCTTATTTGGAATTCTACTGGAATACCTTGCAAAGTCTGTTCTATAGGTTACTAGCATTACTGGGTTTTAGTGGATTTTTCAATGGAGGTAGAAGCTCCTTTGAAACTTTTTGTATGTACTAGTGGTGGTGGTTTACTCATTCGGGTTTTTGTGTGTGCTTGCTTATAAAATAGAATCATGCTATATAGTGAGCTCTATCACCAAGTTAGCCTTGAAATCACTAAATCATCTCAGCTCAACCTGTTTTTCTTTTCAAAACCTATTTTTATTGTATTTAAGCATATGGATGTCTCCATCTTTATGAGTATATGACACACACACACACGCGCACACGCACATGTGAGTAGCCTTGGAGGCCAGAAGAGGGTATCAGATACCCTGGAGCTGGGGCTAGAGATACCTGATACAGGTGCTAGAAACCCAACTCAGGTCCTCTGAAAGAGCAGCACAAACCCTTAACTACTGAGTCATTTCTCCAGTCCCTGGACTCAAACTACTAATAATCGTGCCTTTACCTCCCAGAGGCTGGGGTAATTATGGTTTATTCCACTATGCATGGTGGTAAACTATTGAATTAATGCTGAACTAAAGGGTTTTGCTGCTCATAGGATGTTCATGAACCATAGCAATATTAGTAACCTCCTCTCAGTCTCAAAGAAAATCACACAGATTGAAGTTTACTTTCTTTTTAAATTTATTTGACTACAGAACCAAATTTTTCCAATATATCACCAGGGACATTTTATTCTGAGTGACAAACTGAGGAAAATATTGTTTTGATTCTAAGCTCTTTATTTTTTAAAAAATGAATAAAAGAAAAAGTAATAAATCCCAGATAGCTAAGGTTTCTAAGCAAGTTAGTGACAGATCCACGTCTGAAGTTAGGTCTCCTGTTGCAAATTGAGCATCCTTTGTACCCTGTGCATGTTGGTACCCATCTATCTTCCACTATGGAGACAACTAGATCCATACTAATAATAATATTACCTTGCTTTTATAGAGTATCTGTCCTCTAAAACCCTGGAGGTGCTTCGTATGTATTGCCTCATCTATCTCGCTGGAGCTGCTGAGAAGAGGCTGCGAGTCAGTCAGGGGAAGCAAGAACTGTCACTGTGTCACTCTGGCTCACAGGCCATATCCTCTGGCCTGCCATGGCAACGTTTAGCTGTCACTCTTTGATGGTTTCCCTTCACTTATTACTAATTGTTTAAACACAGCCCAAGGCAACGTTTTGTTCTGTCAACATCTGATACGACGGCAGTAGGTGTGATGAAAGACATTTGAGCAGGAGAGAGCGGATGAGTCTCCATTTCTTCCATCAGCGTGAAGCTTTGTTCGCTTGCAGATGCAGCCCTGATTCTGACAGAAGGCCATGGAAGGCAGCACCTTGGAGGCAGAACACTCCACCCATGCTGGAGCTTCTCTTTGAAGCTCTAACGGGATTCTAATGAAGTTTCTCTTTTGATTTAAATTATAAACACCCACCTGGACCAAATAACCCTTTTATTTGTGACACTTGCTTCCATTTTCGTAGTAACAAGCCAAATTAATGGCTTCATCCTACCCTGAGAACTCATATGAAGCTAAGTCATGGAACATGATCATCTGGGTGGCAGGGGACGGGGTGGTACAGATGGTCAATTCAGCTCCAAAGGCAGTGGGGAATGCTGCCTTCTAGATTGTCTAAAGGCCACAGGGGACAGCTGCCAACAATGATCTCTGCAAGGACTATGGACAAGCAATGTAAAACACCTGTCCAGCAGTCCATCCACAGAAGCTGTTGAGTTTAACCTACCATTTCTAGGGCACCTACACCAGTGTGGCTTTTCCCCTCCTTCATGTTTTTTGAAAGCACAACAATTTGGTGGGGTGGGGAGCATGCTAAGCTTTGACAAAGGGAGTTATTAGTTTACCTACCAGGAAAGAAATTTTTAGAAATCACTAGATGGATGACAGAAAATTTGGGCTCCAACCTTGTCTGTGTGGCAGATAGAATTTGGTTTTTGCTGAAGTTATTCTAAGAATATGCTGACCCAAGAAAGAACGTGTGAGGAATGAGTGAAATGAAATATGCAGTCCCCTGATTTAGGCTCCATTCCGTATGCCTCTTGACTCAGGGCACCTCACTGATGTGAGTATAAATCTTGTTCTTAAATGTACAAATCTTTCAACTTTTCTTCAAATTTTGGAGAATGAATCACAAGTCACTTCAGTACTCAGCCAAGGGAGGGGTACTCCTTCCTCCCCCCACCCCGAATTGCTGTCTGTTGTGGGATCCTTACTAGGAGACTCTCATAGACAATTTTAACAATTCTCAGCCTTCCTCTCGCATTTTAATTTTGCTTAAAGACGAGACTCAGCTCAAAATAAATTTCATTATATTCTGTGTTCAACTTAAATTATTCAGAGTTGAGTTATAATTCTGTTTAGATCAATGTAATAACTTCCTCCCCCATACATACATCTCATTTTCTGTAAAAGTCAGCCACAACAGGCTAAACTTTGGTCACTTCAAATACAATACAGAAACCTTGAGATTGCAAATAGGTATTTTTAAGAAGCCACATCACCTGTTTTCCACTAGGTGGCGCTCCATATTAACACAGTTTTTCAGAGTTTGTGGAAAGAGCCTGAGGATGCCAGGGATGAGGGTCGAGATCTCACTTTTATTTTCTACTGTTTCTGAAAGGCTCACTAGAGAAGTCAGGGGACTCAGCTGTTCCTAGGTCTCTGAAGATAACCCACTTCTCAACACCCACTGAGAACAACTAATGTTCTATAGCATAAAGTTAATGGTTTTTTTTTTTTTCCTGTTTTGATTTAAAAACAGTGCTTGGGAATGTTTAATATTGAAAGACAAAAATGAGGATATTATTTACGTACCCAGGCACTTCTATAGCAAGAATTCCAAAGAAAGAAAAATCAGAGGGAAAAAGAACAGGAGAAGGACCCATAGAGAAAGGGAGACAGAAATACCTAGATGCAGAAGTAGGCCTGAATGAGCAAGGAACTCGTTACTGGAGGCTGGCGGTGACCTTGAAAATATGGTTGAGGGAGACCGTAGCTGAGAGGAAAGCAACGAAAACCACAACCCAGCATGTACCTTAGGCAAAGCGTACTTCGGGAGCTTCATTTGTGCAAACGGGCTTCTTCGGTAGGACACGTAGTAATGTGGTCTTCCTCCAGATGTCAGCTGGATCACAGAAACAAGGTGTTAAGAGGAGCTATGGGAGACATTTGGGGTCACAGAAGACCTGCGGCTTGAGTGGAGCAGGCAGCTGCCACACAGCACCAACAGTGCCTGCCAAGGACGCTACCCACTGTTGGTATTCACAGAAAGCAACTTACTCACTGTATAGGGGTGCCCAAAAGCCCAACAACAACCATTTAATAGATGAAAATGTAATCTGCAAATATGCGCTGTGGGTCTGGAGAGATGACTCAATGGTTAAGAACACTTGTTGTTCTGCCAGAGGACTGGGTTTTGATTCCCAGCACCTACAGTGCAGCTCCCAACCATCTGTAACTCCAATTCCAAGGGTTCTGACTTTCTCTCCTGAGTTCAGCCAGGCATGTGGTACACAGACATGAAAAAGCACGAAAGGAAAAACACTGACACAGAAAAATAAATTATATATATATGTGTGTGTGTGTGTGCGCGCACGCGCGTAGGTTATATATTATATGTACATATAAATTATGAGTGTATATATTTGCATATGCATGTTTCTATATATGCTAGATGAATAGCATATATTTATATACACTATATCTATATAGTGTATATATACAATTTATATAGTATAAATTATATACACTAGATACATAATTTAGTGACTCTAAAGTCAAGAAAGTGTATTAGCTCTGTTCTTTCCAATGCTAGACGCCTCAGGAGATATTAGCTTACTGTGCTTCAGGGGTCTGGCTTTTCAGCCTCAAGTCCCTGCCATTCAAGTAGTCACAATGGGACAGAAGGAAGTAGCTCAGATTCAGCAGTGGAGAGAAGCCTTCTCATCTCCACAGAGTTCCTATTGACAGCATCACACCGATTTCTTAGTGTGTGTTCAAGCATGTTAGCAGAACGTCACTTCAGGCTTGGGTTCCAAATTAATTCTTGGTCTCTATCTTTTAGAAACTGGCACTGTTTTGTCCAAAGCAGATCAATGGATCCTGCAGGGCTTGCAGGACAAAAGGAAAAGGTGTGGTTTCCATCCAGACTTGAGCACTACTCTGGGCAGAGTAGAAGGCACCTCTGACAATGTGCCAACCGTGACCTATGTAAATACCTGCAGTTTGAATGTCACTGGAGTTTGCATGCTTAAAATGTCAACAAAGCTTGGGGTAAATGATAATCAGACACAGGGGAGTGACTGGAAAGAGACATTCTTCAGCACTATGAGTGGAAATGATGGGTTAGATGAGGCCGCTAATATAATTCTAAATATAGATTCTGAGATTGATTTATATGCCTGATATGTGGATTATAAATTGTTGCCAGGAACTAGAGAAATACTCCTGACAGCATTAGTGTTGGAGCAATGAATGAGACAGGACTAACACATGCAACCATTGGAATGTCACTTGAAGCTATCCCAGAAGGAAAAGGAACTCGTGAAACATTTCAAAATTACATAGGCTGATGCTGGGAAGTCTTCTTTTAATGAACAAAATTAGATACCATAATTCATTTTTCAAATAAACTCATGCCTAGAATGTATCTTAACTGTAGCATGTGTATATACCCATATTATATAAATATATTTATAGTAATATTTAATGTATTCACTTAATTAGCTATAAATGTATATATTTATACACTTATTTTGCCATTATACCTTTTCCATTCTTACCCTGGAAAGTAATAACATGATTTTTAGACGAATTGACTAAACAAGACCAAAACAATCCTTAAGAGTTAAATGAAACAGCACACGGTTATTGTGGTCTCCTGTCACTACTCATGAAATCTCACTTCTCAAATAGTTTTTCATTCCGTTAGGAGAAGGAAATTAGCCATTCCATGTTTCCCTGGGAACCACAGTGCTTCCTGACCATACCAGTGGATTATCCTTGTTGGCCTCTTGCCAGTCCAACCTCCATCTCCCGCACAATTTCCCGTTCACATTCTTTTCTTTGAAGTGGTACTGAGAAGGGGGCTGATAAGGAGAAATGGATGTAATGTCTCAGTTCACTTCTGCCTGGAGTTTCTTTGTGGAAACAGGTAAATAGCAATGTATATCACTCCTGAGTCAATGTAGCACGTTTTAGAGAGCTTGGTAAATTCCTATGGAGAATAGGCTAAAAAATTGCCCTTGAGCCTCGCTCCTCCCTTCCACCCTTTTTTCCCCTCTTCCCTCCTCCTCTCTTCCACCTTCTCCCCTCCCTCTCTCTGTCCTTTTTGTCCCCCCCCCCTCTGATCCATTTCTTCCTTCCCTCTGAGGGTGTGCAGGCATGCAGAAAGAGCTATAACAAGACAGACACTAGAAATGCCCTGAGCCAATGAGCAAAAGTCGGGTCTCCTTACCTGAACAAACACATAATCATCCTGAACAATCAAAGAGTCGGGGTCAATGTAGCCTGGGAAAGGCTTATTTCTGTTGGTTTCTGTGCAGTTTTGCATCCGACAAGTTAGGTATTGCGAGTCTGGAAAGGACAAAGACAGAAGCTTCAGAGGCAATGTACAATTCACTTGAAATTCTGAAGAGTTCAAGGAAGTCTGAGTCTCTCTAAGTACTCACTACTGTACAAATTGCCTTTGTTATTTTATTATGTTGCTACCAGTACCACACTCTCCTGGAATGTCCACCAAGTCCTGTGATCCTACATATAAAATTCTTCTTTAATCCCTTCTAAACACAAAAGAAAGGATCTTCAAAAACTGACATAATACATTGTGGTTTTTGTAACCAAATTTTCATCTTTATTTGAATTCAGCTCCACACTTTGATCTTTGACTGAAAAGCAGGGAAGCACATTTGCCTGCAGTATTTTAAAATCTCAGGTGGAAATTCTGCTGAATGAATACTATAATCCTTAATAAGATAAAGGAGCTTCTTTGTGGATTGGAAATGAAACACAATAGCAACATCTCCAATTCAAAACCTTTGTTCTCATTTTAGAGGTGAGTAAATTGAAACCCGAGTTTTCAGCTGAGACTGCACAGTGGCCAATAAACACAGCGTCATAATGATGGCTCTGGTCAGTTCATTCTCTATTGCTTCACGGTTGTCGTATTAGAGAGGCTCTGGCATCTATAAAATCCTTTTATGCCAGTATTCATTTAAAATGCCACATAAAACCACACTGGAATACATTCAGCCCCTCCTCTGGCTACCATATCTACTTTCCTCTCCTGATTACCTATCTTTCTTACTCTGCCTGTGAGTTTTCTAATCTCCTAATTTATGTTTATAAGTTTGCCCAATCTCCCCCTGGTGTTAAAGACTTTCTATCTACATTTCCTCCTTCCCAGAGAATTTTACCAATGTTACCAATTTACCAAGTTACCCATTCTCTTTCGAGGAGAATTGCACCAAATTATCAATGAGCTTCTCTATTCAGCCCACATCTACCTCTGAAAACCTTCCATGAATACTCCCTGAATAAAATTTAGATGCTATACCAATGATACTTGACTATCTGCTTCATTCCCTGCTTCCCCCTGCTTCAATTATAAAATAGTGTTTATGAAGACATGGTGTGTGTGTGTGTGTGTGTTTCTCTCTGTTATACCCCTAAATCTTAATTCTAATCCTGGCACACTGTAAGCAAAAATATGAATACTTCTTAATTACATCTGCTTAATTATAGACATTTTTTTCCTAAATGAAATACTAGAACTTGATCATTGACAGAAAGTCGAGATGGGCAATGTTGTGCTAAGTTGGATCCAAGGGTTCATAAAAAGACTTCTCAAAATTAGCAAAGAATTCCCCAAGAACATCTCCTTTGAGAAGGGTCGGTAGGGGGCAGCATGCACATTTGGTCCAGCTGACCCTTGACTGATGTAGTTGCTAGTAGACCTGTAAATGATGAAACAAAAGTTCTTGTTCCAACCTTCCTTCAGTAGAGAACCTTGTACCAGCACAGGCCAGCTATCCAGTCTAAAACCTCACTGAGAACTGGTAAAACCTAACGTTGAACAAAAGGAAAAACCTTTAAATATCCTTTCCACCTCCTTTTTTTTTTAGACATCCCATAGTTCCATTTTTTGCACAAATTAAGATCTTTCTCCTTAACAACAATCTTTGAGACTTCTCTTTTTCCATCTCTATCTATAACTCACAAAATCTTCACCTCACAATTTCCGTCCTCTAGACCATTTTGCAGCCTTTAAGTGGATCCATTTTCTTAAAGGTTGCCTGGGGACACAGAAGAAAAGAAGGTTTCTTTCTATAATACCTGGGCTTCAGTTCTAGCTGCGGTCATGTACCAGATGCATAGCTCCGAGAAAATCACTTCATCATCTCAAAACCTGCCTCCTTCAGCTATTACGCAGTGATAACACAACATCAGCCTTTTGTTGGATTAGTTACTACACAGAATTAATTAATATGTAATTAAATAATAAATTTGCTACACGTTTTGAAATTTAAACCTATATAAAATCAATTATTATTATGAGTCATCATTTTCTTGATTTTTTTTTTGTTTGTTTGTTACCCCATCCTCCCGCCAGGGATAGGGTTAATTTGAGAAACATGATGGTCGTTTAAAAATGGGTGACTGACCTTTGTCACTACAGTAGCATGCCAGTATGAGGGTATATACATATTCTGCCACACACCCTTCTCTTCCATTTGTTGGAAAAGCCAATGTTGCATTTGCTGTGTCTCCTTTCCTTCTGTGACTCAAGGCTCCTACGTATGAGGACTAATCCCCTTGAAACTAAGTCCATTCTGAGTCTTCCTAATACCCTTCACATTGCTGGTCTAGAACAGGGCTTTTAGATCTAGTACTGGTAAATGAGAAGTGAAGGGCGATACCAGAGATACAGAATAGGGCTTCCCTACCTCTGTACAATATGGTCTCACTTTGATGTATGTGAACTATTCTAATTGTCTTATTATCTAAAGGAGCCAGGGGTAGAGTCAAACTTACTTAATGATTGTGACCAGACTGAGAGATCCTGGTGCCTGAAGACATCACTGAGCTATGGAGTGTGCTGAGTCTACCGTTGTCCTGCTGCTGCTGTGTGAGATGATGAGTAGAGAGCCGTGGCTAAGGCGAACTGAATCAAATGGGCTCCTGAGGATAAGCATAACTTCCATTGTGATGCTGGAGCTGACACTTAATGAGGACTCCTAGATGAGCAAGCTTCATTACTTTATTTATAATATTGTCTGGTAACATTAAGATCACAATCTGCTCTTTGAAGATCCTGAGTAAGTACCAGTTGGAAAATATCAAACATATAAATGATATCTATAGGTCATTTTTGTATAAACTGTAAAGCTGAGAGACAAGAGAAGAAGACAAAGGAGCACTGGTCAAGATCTAGAGCAGTCTCAGCCTTCCTAAGACTGTGTGTGACCCTTTAATATAGTTTCTCATGTTGTGGTGACCCCCCAAACCCAATAAATTATCCTCATCACTACTTCATAACTGCATTTTTGTTACTGTTATAGATCATAATGTAAATATCTCTATTTTACAAGGGTCTTAGGAAAGCCCTGTGAAAGTATCATTTAACCCCCAGGTTGAGAACCAACCACGGGTACAGAGAGCAAAGTTGGTGGTTTATAGAAATACAGCACATGGTGGAGCATTGCTTTGGTTGACTTGACTCCAACTTTGCCCGACTAAGATGCCTGGAAGCACATAGGGGTGGAAGGAGATAACTGAATAATCAAAATTACCTTCTGACATCCATATGTGCTGCTGGCACGCAGGACCCCCTACCATTAGTTTTCATGCTGTGGGAAATGCTCTTGTACACTGTAAAGATTTGTCCCTTATATTGGTTTAATAAAACACTGATTGGCCAGTAGCCAGGCAGGAAGTATAGTCAAGGCAGCCAGACTAAGAGAATTCTTGGAAGAGGAAAGGTAGAGTCAGGTGCCACCCAGACGCAGAGGAAGTAAGATGAAAATCTCTGCACTGAGAAAAGGCACCAAGTCATGTGGCTAAACATAGACAAGAATTATGGGTTAATGTAAGTAGTAAGAGCTAGTTAATAATATGCCTGAGCTAATAAGCCAAGCAGTTTATAATTAATGTAAGCCTTTGTATGTTTCTTTGGGACTGAACAGCTGTGGGACCAGGGCAGGACAGAAATATTCATTTACATTTTCAAGTGTTTAAACATTTTTAAATTTGTGTATGTGTGTGTGTGTGTTATCAATGAAGCCAAAAAAGGAAGTTGGTTCACCAGGAGTTAGAGTTACATGTGGCAGTATCACTATTAAATTCTTAATTCTGAAGGTAAATACTTAAAGTATATATGATAAAAACAAGCTATCAGTTGATAGTATTTGATATTTTTTTTGGTTTTGAAAACTATGCCTTGGTTATAAAAGTGCTTAAAGTAGATGAGACTGTGCAGAGTGCACATATTCTGAATCACCTTGGTAACTCTTCAGTCTTCCTAAAGTTATTTCCAAATAAAAACTTTTAAAAATAGGATAGCACAATGTTATGGTATGGACCCACTTTTTGACAAGCTGTATATATAGACATCAGTCTATGTGTGCCTGAGCAGGACTGTGAATAAAACATACATGAGATGTCAACAGTCATAGCAAGGCAGTCAGTGAAAGAATCAGACACTGGGCAGTCAAATTGCTGATCCAGCACTTCTCACTGGGGGGAGTGGAGAGCCACAGAGGGCTTGAGCGATAAGCAGTTTCAACAGACACCTCTGAACATTCTGGTTCCTTCCACTTTCTCATTCTGATTACTCTGATTTTCCTGTACAGTAAGCCTATGTTCGAGCTGAGAATTATAATGCATTTAGCTAGGTAACAAGAGGAAAGTCAAAATTCGTCTTCTGTTTCTGCTCAGGATGCTAAAAGTGAAATTTACAAGCTGAAGGAAAGTGACCTCAAAACCGGCAGTTTTGAGCTGCTGGCCTTGTGAAGTTTTCAGTTTGCTCCCTTTCTCCTTCTAATGGAAACAGAAAGAAATTGGCTGCGGTTCATAATGAGGGACCAATCACTCTTATTCCCCTCGAGGTTTGCTCTAATAGCATTAAGTATGATGAACTCTTTCCATATTCTATTCTGGTGAGTGTGTGATGCGATTCCATAGGAAGTCTCATGTAATTTGGCATTAATTAATGTCAATTAATGTATGCAACTGCTGGATGTTAAAATTAATTTCATTACCTCCCTTACACAGATGTTTTTCTTGCCACAGGTAATTAGGATACTGCACTGTTCTTTTCAAAGCTCCTCACTCTGCAACAGCAGCTGTTTGGAATGATGTGCTCTCCATCCATTGCAAACCGGTGCTGATACAGAGAGGAGATGCTGCCTTTAAAAGCCAAGCTCTGCATCAAGGAATAGAAAGATAAGTACAGGCCATGGGCTGTTGTCTTGGTAAACCTAAGTAGACTTCTCAGCCCCAGGAAGCTCTAATCCATATCACGGGAAGAGACACTGTCCCTCTAGACTATCTGTGACAAAACAGATCCTGGTTCTCCCCTTTAGTCTGATGCTTGGTGAATTTGCTCAGGTGGCAGGAGCTTACTGGTTATTTAAATCTTCTCTCTTTAATCGTCAGTATTGCTTACTGTTTCTGAGGTCACCAGCTGCTAAAAAAAAATAAAACTACACATATTTGTGTTTTTATGGCAGTTTCTCGCTTCATATTCAGTTTTTGGGTTGGATTTACTATTTTGTTTGCTTGCAGTTGGCATTGCTTTCCCTCCATATGGAAACATGAAATTGCCCAGTTAGCCAAAGCAATGTTGATCTGCTGACTTAAGTTGTCTTTTCCTCTCCCGTTCCTCCATTCAAATTCTCCTTGGGCTTTAACGGACTTTTTCTGGAAGCTCAGTCAGAGCTAGGAATGTCTCTAATGACACCAATGGCAACATTAACCTCCAAAATCATCAGAGCAGCCTCTCCTCTGGGTCAGAACGGTGCCAAGTGGATCACAAGAGACTTTGCAAAAACTAGAGCACTTTTTTTCTTCTATTAAAGGTGAAGAAACCAAGATTTAGGAGTGGAATTTGTGCAAGTTCATATACTAGTAAATGACAGAACAAAAACTAAAATACACATCACACACATATATATAACGTTCCTCTGTTATTTAAAAAAAATCTGTATTCAGCAATGAAGGACTTACATAGTCTTAGTACTGAGTAGATTAACTATCACCAGAACTTTAAACTATGCAGACAAAGATTGCAATATGCTTTCCTATTCCCATTCCCTGTTAATTCTCAACTTTAAAGCAGAACAAAATTTAAAACCAAATATCCACATAGTAAATTTCCTTGTGTACTTGATGATGATGTTTTATTACTTGTTTTAAAATCTTTATTTTAAATGTCCTTACTACACACACACACACACACACACACACACCAGAGAGACAGCACTGCTGTCCTGTGCATTTTTAATTGGTCTTCTGTCCTTGTATTACGTGCCAGTTAAACACTGCTATCATCAAAAGTGGGAACATCAGTCATGAATGTGTATATCAAAGTTGAGACATTCCTCAGTAAGTATCTATTCTTACATGTTCTGCTTTGACATGATGACCTTGTAAATCGACCTTTTTATTATTTAAAAATTTTTTATTTGTGACCAGTGTGAATTATAATTTTTTCCTTTCCCCTTTTCTTTCCTTGTATTGCAGGAGAGTAATCCAATGGCCTAGAAATTGCTATGTACATCTTCTATCACTGCAACACATTTGTAAATCAGACGGTGTCTTTTTTTAATGGTCTATTGGCACTTAGAGGCTGTGAACACAACAGAGAATGTTCTGGAGTAATAAAATTTTTGCCAAGCACAAAGCTAGAAACACAAGAGATCATTAAAATAATAAACATCAAAGGAAATACATAAAATTTATAAAAAGCATTTGCAAATAATATTTTGGGCATATCTTGTGAGTTATTCAGGTCCACATGTAAGAAACTTCCAACCTTCATGTCTCCGCAGAGATGTTCTGCTGTGTGACAGAGTTTGATTGGGATGCTGCATTTGTTAATTTAATAGTACACAGAATTGTGGACTTATGTCTTTTACAGTCTAGAGTCCTGAAGACAGAGACTCATTTATAATTTGTTCTACTGTGCAAAGGGTAAAAATACCTTTTCCAGGTAAGGATAGCTATAGAAAAGGTCAATAAAATGTGCAAGAGAGCATGACAAGGTGACAAAAATATACCCCAAAACAATGATTTCTGGGCAAAATCAAAAAATCAAGAGGGAATGTGGGCCATGCTTGAGGAAGAGCAGTCCATTTGTACGCTGAACCATCTAGCCATCCAGTCAACCAAATACCCACATCAGGAACGAGTCCAGTTCAGCAGACCCAAGTAATGTTTATAGGTCACACTCAACACTGACAAAGTGATAAATACATTGTTCATTAAACTTTCCACATAATCTTATAAAGAAAGCAGGAGGAAGGAGAGGACAAGAAGGGGAGAGAAAGAGCAAGAAGCAAGAAGGAAAGCCAGAAAGAAATTAAAAAGAATGAGAAGCCAGAAACAGTGAAAACAGTTTAGTGGATAAGGAAGAAAATATCTAGAGCTTCTTTTTTTTTTATAATTATACTATATTTATTTCATTTTTAGTGTGTATGTGTGAGTTTGTGTGCAGAGCTTAAAGGACAACTTGTAAGAGTCAGTTCTCCACTTTTATCTTGGGGATTCCAGGGGATATCAATCTCGGTGGCAAGTGTCATTACCTGCTGAGAGAACTCAGTGCTCCCAGGGCTTCTTTCCTACAACCTGTTTTTTTTTTGTTTGTTTGTTTGTTTCACTAGAGAAATGAGTTTAGTATATTTACACGTATTTATATGCATGTCATAAGATTAATTCTAGGAGAGACGTAGTATAGGGAATAGTTTCTGAGATGTGAATAAATTCAATCGACCATTTCTTCACTTCGTACCATTGGGTTGTTACTGCTCTCTATACTAAATGTCACACTTGGAACATGGTAGATGCCCAATCCATTAGGAACTACACAAAGAAAAGGACACATTTCCCTGTCACTTGATAGGCTAGCCATTGACCAGGCACACACAATCTCCATGTCGTTTGTGTCTGTTGGTCCGTCTGTGTGGAACGCTCTTTCACCACACCACAAAATGCTTTACTTTCATAATTTTTTGGGCTCCAATATCAGATGCCACCTTATCAAAGATTTCATCCTTGTCAGCTTCCTCTGATACCTGACTATGCTTCTACTCTGCTATGCCTTTTTATAAGCTGTGTACACATTTCTCAAATAAGTGCATTATGAGATTATTTATAATTAGTCATTCCAGCTAGAAGATAACGCCTATGAGAGCAGGGCCTTTGCAACATCCCTCCATTCCTCATTCCTACTTATGACAGGACTCGGCACAGCAAAGAATCTAACAATATTTGCTGGATAAATAAGTATAAGATCAGGAATAAACCAGACCTGGTCTTAAATCTCAGCATAGTGATCATGGGAAAAGCATTTAATCGTTGTAAATCTTATTCCCCTTACCAGTACAGTGAGGGATATAACAACAGCACCTACCTCCACGGACTGCAAATAAGCTAAGGGCAACAGAAACAAGAAACAAAATACGTGGTGATTTTACTCTTGCTACCCAATGTTCGGGATAATAAGAGATTCATGTGGACCTGCCAGGATATTTATAATCCTGACTTCCTGAAAGCTAGAGTCAAAAAAACCTGTAATTTTCCACTCATTAGAAGGAATCACACACATTCATATGGACTGCTGCTGTACCCTGAGAGATTCTAAGGTCTCAACAGAAATGGAGGACTCTGCCTCGAGTTGGGGCATGGGTTTTCTGAGAGTCTCTGGGCTCCTGTACTCTCCTGGCAAATGAATGGCACATAGGTGACAGAGGAAGTCATGCAAAATGGCTATGAAGCATTCAATAAGAGTTGAGCCTATAGGAGAACATGAGCAAGGAAATCAGGACCACGAGGGATGCACCCACCCACTGTGACAGTGGAACTGATTTATTGGGAGCCCACCAAGGCCAGCTGGTCTGGGACTGAATAAGCATGGGTTGAAACTGGACTCTCTGAGCATGGCGGACAAGGAAGGCTGATGAGAAGCCAAGGACAATGGCACTAGGTTTCGATCCTAATACATGAACTGGCTTTGTGGGAGCTTAGCCTGTTTAGACGCTCACCTTCCTGGACGTAGATAGAAGACCTTCGTCTTCCCGCAGGACAGGGAATTTGGTCTGCTCTTTAGTATCGAGAGGGAGGGGGAATTGTGTGGGGGGAGGAGAAGAGGAGTGGGGATAGGGGGAGGGGAGTGGGGGAGGGTGGGGGGAGGGGGCAATATTTGGGAGGAGGGGAGGGAAATGGGAAACGGGGAGCAGGTGGAAATTTTAATTAAAAAAGAATAAAAAAAATAAAATAAAAAAAAAAGAGTTGAGCCTATTAGGGTAATGTCATTATAAGGCATTCTCTGTAGTATAAGAGAGACCTGCATTCCTTTACTTCATAGTTTCCTGGTAAGTTTTAGGGAATGGTTCTAGGAGACTACATCAGACAGCTTTATTACAAAGAAGTACCTCAATTCTAGACACTTGCAGTGGGAAATGGCTCCAGCTGACACCACCAAGAAGAAATGTAACTGATTCCAGGCCCTCTGTCCTATTCAAAGCTTGATGCTCCATTTGAGAGTGGAAGAAAGGTAAGGATGGATTTGTTCAGTTGTTGGAAAATAGTGGGAACCTATCACAATCATAAACTCAGTACAATTTGAGCCCTCTAATTCCCTCCAATGCTTCACCTTTAATGGTACTCATAAACTGACCAAAAAAGGAAATACATAAAGTCTTACCATGGGAAGCAATAACACCAAGTGTTTGTTGATTGTGGAATGTGGGTAGTAAGACAAATACATATCAGACTTTGTCCAAAAAAATGAAATGTTAATAATCTCTAAAATATCACAGAGAATTGTCGTCTTTTTAAGCTTGTTGAAGAAGAAATAAAAATCACCAAGTGGATCAAAATCCTTCCGCTAACTCCAAACTGAACACAGATTTAAACAATAAGAACATAGTGTATTCTATTGCTCATCAGCTGGGTTATGTTTAAGAACTCATTCACAGCATCCGTGTTTGCCAAAAGTCGAAAGAAACAACACAGGGATCTGCTGATTTCAGGACTCTGGCTGCATGCATTTCAGGACATAAGCTAACAATGTTAAGGAATTTAAAATGTATGTCTCTCTGGCTCAGAGATATACAATAAGCAACTACTCTTTTGTTGTTGCTGTTATCCAAACATGAGGCTTACTAACTAAAGAGAATGAAGATATGTGCAATCGGAATTGTCTGAAATAGGCAAAGGTCCATCTTCTACTGAGATTATTAGATTACAGTTCATTATGTAAGGTGTTTCCATGTAGGGATGAATCATAAAGTCACTGAAGGCCAGCATACAAATATGTTGAGATTCTTTTTTTTTTTTTTTAAAGATTTATTTATTTATTTATTATGTACCCAGTGTTCAGCTTCCATGTATGCTTGCAGGCCAGAAGAGGGCGCCAGATCTCATTACAGATGGTTGTGAGCCACCATGTGGTTGCTGGGGATTGAACTCAGGACCTCCAGAAGAGCAATCAGTGCTCTTAACCTCTGAGCCATCTCTCCAGCCCCTATGTTGAGATTCTAAACTTCATTTTCTGTTCACCAAAACTCATTGTAGCCCAGTGGAGTGTATGTCTGTGAATATACTTAACATTGGTCTCACCACACATAACTCATATTCCCTGTTTTCACGGAATTCAGAGGGGGAGAACAAGCAATTACAGAAATGGCATTTACATTTCAGACTGAGCTAACAACATAAAGTAAAATCTACATATCCTAGGATAAAAGCACACAAAAAAAACTATTTAGATTCTGAGTTGAAGAAACATCTCCCTAAAAAGCTAAAAAAGTAGATGATTAACTTGCATTTTAATTTTCCCATGATGACTATCACTTGTGAGCAATCAGACTGATGGCCATTAGGTGAATTTTACCTTGTGAATGTCTGAATTCTGACAACTATAGTTCTGTTGTTGTATTTCTGCTATTGTTGCAATAGAAGTCGTTTGTGCTTCTAGTGAAACCAGCTCAACACTCGATGGCTTGGATACCAGCAAACTGAAGGGTTAGGCTCTGGAATCCCTTGTTAAGACATTTAAGCATCCTCGTCTCATTCCTTCCAGTCACTAGTATGCATAACCTTCCATGTGAACAAACGATTGCAATGGTAAATGATAGGTAATATATGAGAGATTTTCAGGCTCCACCCAAGACAGAATTAATGGGCTCAATAATGAAATCAAGTTGTGAGTCTCATTTTATTTCACCTCCATTTGTAATGAATGAACTAGTTTGAGGTTCATTTCACGGAGTTTGGGGGCAGTCATTTTCACAGTCCACTAAAGGACCAAGGCCTGTTTTCCCCAGTGAAGAAGATTAGTCCTTGAGAAAGTTGTTACAAGGTTACTTAGCCACGCATAATAACTCTGAGACCAGTAATTGTCCCTTGTCCTCTGTTCCTATTGGCATGAATCACCACTAGGACAGAAATAGTCAATTTACTGACTGAGGGTTTAGTGTACAGAAGATGGCGAAACTTGTTTCTGCAGCTCTCCATACATGGTGTGTGCTGACAGATTATCATACGTGCTTAACTATGCATACATGTACACTGCCATGTGACACATTAAATGGTATGCTGCTTTCTGCAAAAATCATAGTCGTGAAATATGACATTCAACTTCAGACAGTTATTGGAGGGCTTGTGTTCATGCACATGGGCTCAAAGACCCCATAGTCACACTCTCTTTTAAGACAATATTTCTGCACAATGGTACTTACTTTTCACTACTCATTCACTCAGTAAATCTTGAATATTTCAAGCTCTGAGTTATGTTTCAAGTAGAGAACAAGGATTAAATATGACATGACTTTCAGTACAATAGTCTGGCCGGCACTTTCTTTCTCACAATGTATATTATATACATAAACATACACTATAATTATAGAACATAGATTTTCTTTCCGTTTTGTTTTTTTCTTGTTCTGGGTACATATAAGGTAAACACACACACACACACACACTCATACTCATAGAGAGATTAAAACAGTCAAACTTTTACATCCTGGACTAAGGTCTGTCAATTTGTCCACAGCTGAACATGGTGGTCAATAAGAGAAGCTCTGCTTAGTGAACACGTTCATGGTTTCCAGTGGTGTTCGTGTGATAGATTGTAGTTACGCTGGTTCTTTGCATGTTAGCTTGCCAAGGCAGAAAGGATTGGACACAGTAGCATCCCAGTCACATATGTAAATTACAAACATTGTACTTCAGGATCTAACTACAGATGTCTGTATCTGTCCTAGAATGAAGCTTGTCGGGACTTATCCTCCTTCATAAGTGGACTCTGTTGAAATACAATTGAATTAAGTTATAATCTAAGGGCAGCTGACATGACATCAAGGTGAATCTCGTATTAACCAACCTAGGGAAGCATTGGCCACCCTCATGTAGATGAACCAAATTGACAAGCGAAACATTTTTCCTGTGTCAAACATCTCAATGCCTTGGAGACAAAAATTTCTGAATACATTAAAATAAAAATAAATTCCTTCTTTAAAGTACAAAAATATACTACCTTGGAATATATGATACAACCCAGAATATATGTCCTGGAATGATAACTTTGGGGTTTCCCACAGCACAATGGAAAAACAAAGAGGCATTTCAGACAAGGGATGTGAAGACAACACAAGCTGGAAGTTCTGAAGCAGCTGACGCGCCGGCAGCCTGGTTTTGATAAATGTGCTTTCTACGTGGCTACTCTGAACTCTGGACTTTCCTTCTGTCTTCCCTTCTGTTTCTGTTACCTGGAGCCAGAATTACTGATTGTCTGGAGAAAGGAAGTGGGGGAGGGAAGGAGTGGGCGGCAGTAAGCAACAGAGAGGCTGAGAGGGCCAGGGAGATCATAGTATCAATAAGTCTAATTTCATTTTTTTCACTGAAGCAGGTCAGATGTTATGCTTCAATCTTTTATTTCAATTGGTAGATATTTCTCTTTCCTGTTTTGTTTTGACAGGAATATCTTCTCAAATTCAATACCTTTACTGAATATCTTTATTATTTGAATGCCATTCTCACTTTTGGGTAGTTTCTGTAAATGCTGCCTTTGCGGGGGGGAAAAAGAAAGATAAGAGTTAAAAAGGATAAATAAATTAGAAGTGATCTATACCATGCTTCGTGAAGGTGGAGCCTGGGGTAGCATTCTGACATTAAGCTCCCCCATGCCCCATGAGCACAGGAATAATGTTAACTATAAGAACACATGTAGATAAGGATATGTGATGGCCTAGCTGTTTCCAAGTAACAGGGTTATATGGACTAGGACACCACAAACCAGAAAACAGCATTAGCCCCCACCCCCCCCAACTCAGAAGTTCCGTGTAGTGTTTTGTTTATTAGTTTTCGGCTCTGAGACTTTGCTACTGAAGTACATTTCTGCACAGCCCAGCACCACTGGCGTCACTGAGGTGGCAGAATCGCGGGCTCTTGCTGAACCAGAGTTCACATCTTAATAAGATCCCTAGATGAGCCACACATGAATGGCAAAGTCTGAGCTACAGTAATGCTTCAACATTTTGAAGCAATCTAGTACGTGAGGCGAAAAAGATAACTAGCTACGCTGACAATCATTTGCCTGCACACCCATTCATTCGCATGGACTTGGTACACTCCTAATGTACACAGAGGTGGTGTGTGCTGGAGCAGAAACGTGAAAAGACATGGGATCCCTGCTCTGACAAAGTTCACAGACTGATGGGCAGGACAACTGATTCCACAATTATATACCAAAGAGATGAAGAAAAGTACTTAGATAATATCAAACATGCTGGTTAAAAGTGGGAGTTTACGTCTGGCTTCCTAAATAAATACGCGTTTCACCAGTGTGCCAAGCCATCCATAGTGATAGTCAGTTGTTCAGAGCAGAAGGGAGAGATGAAGGTATCCAGGGCACAGGAAAAGCAAGTATCAGTTTTTTTGTGGCAAAACATACAGTCTGGTAAGTTCTCTCTGAACAGCTAGAAGCAAACACAAAAACCTGCAGTCAGGGCTTATGGAAGGTACAAGGTGAGACTAGGTTCAGGCAATAGGCAGACCCCAAGCTATGCGGAGCTACAGGAGGACTCTAAGACTTTCCTAACAACCATCTGAGGAGTGGGGAGTCTATGAGATCTTTAGAGCAGTTGGGTCCCTGCTGTTGCTCAGGAAAAGATTTCCCTCTATGTCATATAATAAACCTGAACCTCGAGTCCAAGATAATATCACCTGCTGCAGGGAAAAAGAAGGCTCACCGGGAGAATGCCCAGATGAAGGAGAAAGAAGCTCCAACTGCTAAGCCTTCTGGGTCAGGGGTAAGGCAGGGTCTGTCTTGGACACAGTTCTGTTCTCCCACTTACCATGCCCGAGAAGATATGTATGCTCCAACTGGGAAGTAAAATCTCTAGGAAGGAAACATGCCATGAAAATTTCAAATGATATTCCTGGAAGCTGTGTAGCTTCTGGGTGAATTCCGTTTCTGGCTTGAGGTTACAAAGTACGGTTATATTCTACCTTTGCATCCATAAGATTCGAGGAGAGGGAGATAGGTATTATGGGAAATGAGGTAGTGTCTTTCCAATTCTGAGGAACATTCTAGGAACAAAGGATGCTCACCCTCTAGATTAGTGCTGGGCATGTGACTAAATGTGTTTGCTTGGTAGTAGTTGGATGGTCCACTTTCGCTATCTTTTACATATGAAGTCTTTCTTTCTCCCTGTCTTTTCTCCCTTAATAATTTTCGACTATGACCCTTTCTGTTGCCAGAGGTAGCTTGTTCATATCCCAGCTTCCCAGACTCCTGAAATAATCACACAGAAACTATATTATTTAAATCACTGCTTGGCCAATCACTTAAGCATATTGCTAGCTAGCTCTTATATCTTTAGTTAACACATTTATTTTATTTTATATTTTACCATGAGACTCATGGCCTACGGCAAGGTTCCAACTGACAGTTTGCACCTTTCTCCTCTAGTGGCTTCATGGCTTTTCTTTGACTCCACCTTCTTTCTCCCAGTATTCAGTTTAGTTTTCCCACCTAGCTCTATACTGCTAAGCCACTGGCTGAAACACCACTTTTCCCTTCCTCATTCCATCCACCTCTATCACTTGTTTTGTTCTCTGATGCATGGTAATAGTATGTCAACTGAGGATCCAGAGCAGGTGAAGGAAACTTACATTGTTGCAGTTTAAATGTTGGACAGAAAAGTCACTGTACACAGTGATTCACACATACTGACTTTCCTATCCTCACCTGAATGGGCTTTGTAAATGTACCCTTCTGTGCTCGGTGTATCCTCCAAACATCCTAAAGATATCGTCTAACTTTTTGTTTCATTTTTCTCATCTATGAAATGGAACTAACTGTCTAAAAAACCTGTCAGGAGGACTAATTGTGCAAATTCTATAAAACACCTGGCACATGTACCACAAAATTGTTTCTCAATCAAGCTAACTTTGAACCATTAGTATAGGTTTTCTTAATATTCAGGAAAAATGAAATAGAAAAGGTTTGTATCACCTTGAAATGGTATTTTCAAGGTGATACAAATAATGAGTGATATTTTAAGATGTTTTTATGAATGGGTTTGAATTCTAGATTTGCAACTTTCTTTTGTAGACTTCATATACCTCACACCACATCCTCACTTGTCCCTGTGGCATGTCTAAGCATGTCCTCATGTGGCCAGGTAGGGAGTCTACTTGAGCACTTCCAGGACAGTGAGAGACCTTGTCTCATAAAAAGTTGTTTGTGGCCGGGCGGTGGTGGCGCACGCCTTTAATCCCAGCACTCGGGAGGCAGAGGCAGGCAGATCTCTGTGAGTTCGAGACCAGCCTGGTCTACAAGAGCTAGTTCCAGGATAGGCTCCAAAACCACAGAGAAACCCTGTCTCGAAAAACCAAAAAAAAAAAAAAAAAAAAAAAAGTTGTTTGTGATGGGTGGGGGTGGGGATGTAAAGATGGCTCAATGCTCAGTAGTATGGATCTTTATTTGCTCTTGAAAGGGACCTGGTTTTGGTTCCAGGAACCAACGTTGTAGCTTAGTTTGGGTTACTGGTGCTGTACTGAAACACCATGAAGAAAAACAACCTGGGGAGGAAAAGGTTTATGCCACTCATGAGTTCCATGTAATAGTTCATCATGAAAAGCAGTAAGGGCAGGAATTCAAATAGGGCAGGAGCTGATGCAGAGGCCATGGAGGGGTGTTGCTTACTGGCTTGTTCTTCCTAGCTTGCTCAGCCTGCTTTTTACTAGAATCCAAGACCACTATGGTGTCTGGGGTAGATACACCCACAATAAGCTAAGGCCTCCCCCATCAATCACTAAGAAAACATCCTGCAGGCTTGCCACAGTCTGATCTTATGAATACATGTTCTCAGCTGAAGGTCCTTCCTCTCTGATTACTCTAGCTTGTGCCAAGTTGATGTAAAACTAGCCCGTGCACCTGATCCCTTGTCAACTGGCCAGAAAACACATCACCTTTCAATTAGAACCTTTCCTTTCTCATTCACCCTCAAGATGGTACATTAATATTAATATCACAATATAAAATGCAAGTAACTTTAAAAGTCAGACAGTCTTTACAAATTCAAACACTTCAAATTTTCAGTGTCTTTAATATAATCTAATCTCTTTAAAAATCCAAGATCACCTTTAAAAATACAAAGGCTTTCCACTACAGGGCCCTGTAAAAATAAAAATTAGGTTAAATTCTTCCTTCAAGAGGGAAGAACCAGGGCACGGTCACAGTCTGAATAAAGCAAAACCAAATTCCACCAGTGTCAATAACTCAATGTCCAAATATCTGATATTCACTCACAATATTCTGGGCTCCTCCAAGGGGCTTGGGTCATTTTCCCAGCTCTGCCCTCTGCAGCACATACAAATTGCCTCCTAAGCTCAAGCTGGCTTCACTCTATGGCTGCTTCTGTTCTTGGTGGCCATCCCATGGTACTAGCATCTCCCAAACTGTGGGGGTCTCTTGCTGCAACTGCACTGCACTTTCACCAATAGCCATTCATAGGTTCTCATCAGGGTCTCCCACACTGCTAGACAATGCCATCTCTCAGCCGCTCTTCATAACCCTTTCATGCCTTCAAAACCAGTGCCAGCTGGGTGACGCTTAAGCTACCAAGTTAAGCTGCCAGCCTGAGGTACAGTCTTGGCTGTGTCTAAAACTGTGAGCTAACACTGAAGACTACATTTCCCAGAAGACATCACCTCAATGATGTTGGTCTCTTCTTAATCATAGCTGGCCCAGCTGACCAGCATCCATTGTCCCAACAAAGCAAAGGTTTTACTTTAGTGGTTTTGATATCTTGTTAATCACAGCCAATTCTTTTGCTACAGCTGACTGCAGATTCTTCACAGAAAAAGCCTGACAAGGCCACTGATTCCCTCTGAAACTTCACAAACCAGGCCTTCATCATCTGTACTATTCTCAACGATCTTATCTTCCATGATCCTATAGAACAGTTTCCTGAGCTCTCAATACTCAATGACATCTCTAGCCCCAAATTCCGAAGCATTTCCATAATGCTCCTTCAAAACAATATGGTAAAGTCTGTCACAGCAATGCCCAAGCATTCTGCTCCAATATGTCAAGTTTGGGCTGCTACTGCTGTGATGAAATGCCATGACCAAGCACAACATGGTCAAGAAAGGGTTTATTACATTCACAGTTCCATATAACAGTTCATCATGAAAAGCAGTGAGTGCAGGGACTTACATAAAGCAGGTAGCTGGAGGCAGGCTGATGACGAGGCCATGGAGGACACTGCTTACTGGGTCGCTCCTCATGACTTGTTCATGCTGCTTTCTTACACATCCCAGGACCACCAGACCAGGGATGGCTGTACCCATGATGGGATGACCCACCCCCAAATAACTAATTAAAAATGTCCTAAGCCGTGCCACAGCCTGATCTTATGGAGCTATTTTCTCAGTGAGGCTCCCTCCCCTCTGAGGACTCTAGCTTGTTTCAAGAATACATAAAGCTAGTCAGTAAAACAGTTAACAACCATTCTCCAGGCGATCCAATGCTTCTTTCTGACTGACCTCCATATGCACCAGGTTCACTCATGGCACACATACATTAATGAAAGCAAGGCCCTCACACACATAAAGTAAGATAAATCTATTGACAGATAGAAAAGGTGGATAGCAATGAGTAACTCTGAGGGTGTTCTCTGTCTCCATACACATGCCTCTCTGTCCCAGGGGAATCCAGATTATTAGAATTCTCCCTCAGTGCATAATCTATGAAAATTCATGTGTTTATAAAAATTATTAAGCAAATCCTACATTTCTGGGCACAAGGAAATGTCTACATCCCCATATGACTTGGATGATTACTACTGTGGCTGTAGACTTGGTTGAGGACCAAATGACAGAACTAATACCACTATGAACTTCAGGTCACAGTTGAATTACTTACGTCCATCTATGGTCCTGGCCTCAAGATGCACAAGGTCTGGTTCTTTGCTCGACCCCATCACAGACCTATAAAAGGGAGAAACATGAAAAGATAATTTGACATTAATGACGTCAAAGGTGTCTCAGTGCAGACCACAGACTGTTAATAACCACAGGTTTCTGAGCAGACCATAATCCTGGGAACGCAGCAGTGAAATTTCCACTTGAAATAAGAATAACAATGCATCCTTTATTTGTCTAAAGCCAGGGTGAACTCTGGAAAGGATACCATGTGCCCTTTAGCTGAGACTTCAAAGTATGTCCTACCCATGGAATGCACGCACCCTTATTATCACATTACCGATGGCATGCGGTCCTGGATGGCCGATCAGGAAGATGTCAGGCAAATAGCTTTAGATAGTTGGCTTGCATAGAGATTCACAGAGAAAACTGATTGAATTAAAGTTTGCCACTTGAAATTTACAAAAGTCTGTGAGCGTCTGTGTATATCAAGTGATTCAAGCAGTTCAAAAACGCCTGTAGCAGAGTGACCATTCTCAGCAGTGTTGGACCAATATCAATAAAAAAAATGAAGAGTCACCTCACATTCTAATATGTCCCAAATCCATATATTGATGTAAAAAGAAATCCTGTTTTATACCCTGTCAGAGACAGTACTGAATGGAAAGGATTATTCTGTTATATAAATAAGACAGGCAATCACGCTTTATCCCCAAATTTTTATAGAACAGAATCACTTGAGTATAAGTAAGAACATTTGTGCTTCATTTTAAGCACAATTCCAAGAAATTTAATTGGTTCAACTTCTATAAAGGAAAGAGTCATATGCTGTATTGCTGTATGCCCCCAGCCATTCAACCCAGCATCCTTGAAGACGCAGAGTTCAAAAGCCCACCTCAGTTCAGGACATGACAGCGAGCCTCAAACTGCAAGTGGCGGGCCTCCTCTCACTCCACTGCCTCCTCATCAGACACACTAAGTCATTTTACCAATCCTAAAGTGCCACATCCATTAAACAGTCCTCTGTGAGCCTCTCAAGGGTTCTGCTTGGAGTTTAGAATGTTCTGCTCCAGCTTCATCGTAGCTCACGGGCTCTTTTCAGAGACACAATTGAAAGGCCATTTCTGCTAAATATACCCAACTTATAACGATGATTGCTTTCCCTATAAACAAATACTTGTTTTATGCAAATTCTCTAAAGTATGACATATTTTTTATAAATAGTTATTTGTGTGTTTTCCCAAGTGTGAGAATAGCCTGTTAATCTCACCAATCACATTCATATATAAAACCCAGGGATGCAGAAACACATGCATAGCCCCCCACACACATAAGTGAACACAATAGATAATGCTACTGGAGAAATTTTGTTTTAAACCATTTACTTGTCCGACGACAGGAAACTTGTAAATTGTGGATTGAAAAAAAAATGGTGAGGGATGGGGAACAAGGAAGAAGAAAAGAAAAACCAATTAGAAGAGGGAGGAAAAAGGAGAATGAAGAAGCACAAAGATCTGCAGATTCTTTAATCAATGTCTTATGGGCATTCTCAGAACTCTTTCTATTTGAATTCATTTTCACAATTCAGAGAGTCTGAGGCCTCACTAGCTTAGCTGTTCTTCATTTTTACAAAAGCAGGCTCCTTATGGACCTATTAAAATCACTGCCAGTAAGAGTTCTCTGATGGATACATGCTCTGGAATTCAAAATCTATGCTCTAAACATTAATTCCTGCTTTCTTCTCCCAGGAAACAGACATTTCCTAATAAAGCTTTTATCATTTCACTCAGAGTAACTTGTAACATGAATTTGAACATTTTGCATCAGTGGAAATAGCATGAACACATGCAGAAGGTGAACCCTCCACCTCCATTTTAGTTAAATATTATGGCGACTGGTTCATAAGCATAGCTCTCCATCTCTCAACACTGAGAGCATGCCCAAATCCAAGGATCAATTCTTCAGACAAGATTTCAAGCCACAAGCATAAAAAACAAAAATGAGGGGTTGAGAAAGTGGCTCAGTGGGTAAGAGACTTTGCTTTGAAACAGAAAGAACTGAATTTGAGTTCCCATCACCCCTGCAAAAAGTTAGGCTCGGTTCACATGCATAAACATGCACAACATTGGGAAGGAGAAAAGTGCAGGAAGCCCAGTGGTAAGGCCAGCCTAGGCTGCATGGGCAAGCTTCTTGATTAGTAAGAGACACTGCCTCAAGGCAATGTGATTGAGAGTAACAAAAATATACAGGATGATGAGAATCCATGGTTCAGGATTGTTAAAATGGAGGTTCAAATTACCTTGTCTGTCAGTTTAATGTGAATTTTTCTCCTTTATGAACTAAATTCTTCAGACCTATGTCCATGCTGGTATATCTGCCTGGAATCCCCCAACTTCACTTCTCTTCCCCCTTCACTTCATTTCTGGGACACAGCGACAGAAGAATTTAAACATTTTCTTACTTTAGGTGACACGTAAGAGAGTCAACCATCTCTCCAAGACTTTTAGAACCACACCTATACTTCAGAATTTTTTAATGTGAAAATAAGATTTCCAGGAACACACACACAAATTCCTGGCATGATTGGCTGGTCGTACAGGCCTATCATCATAGCCTCTTGAGAGCCTAAGGAGATTGGGATCCAGACTAGGTTGGTCAACGTCGTGAGCGATAAGGAACGTTAGCTAATGGCTGACTGAGCCCAAGTCTGGTAGCTGTTGAAGTCTTAGGTTTAATTCTGAAAACCCTATCCCACAAATCCTCCTGTTATAGAGCAAGGACTCAGAAAGTAATGCTGATTTTGTCCTTTTCTGCCATTCCATTTTATTTGAAGAGATAAGTAGGGAAATTAATAATCACCCATGAAATCAAATGCCATGTTGGCATAATAAACTCTTTGGGATATCATGGTTGCCTACTAACAGAAATGATATATAAAAACTATTTTTTCATATGTTAATAGTCAAAAAATTAATAAAGTCAATATATAATAGCACTTGTTTAGCATGCATTTCCTCTGGGTGCAATCCTTAGCAATGAGAATAATAGGAATAAACATATCATCACTCAAATGGAAGAATGGCATCTCCTGCTTCTGTATGGACCGTGAGGGAAATGGAAGACAAAGCTCATTGGCCATTCTAGACACGTTCTACTGATAAAACCAGGACCACGTTTGTAGTAGCCTAGCACTTCCGTGCTCCTGGTATGTCAAGTGGGTGGTCGCCTTGAGAGCTTTCATCATGAAACTCAAGGCTCACCAGAGCTGCAGCTATGAAGACAACTAAATCTAGACTGACATAATACACCACGAAGCCTCACAGTGTGGTGTCAGCCCTGTGAAATACCACCAGCCCAGTGCAGCCTTCCTAGACACTTTCCACACAGGAACTTGGAAATGTCACTGGTTTATCATTCTCCTGGCATTTTATCTGAGTTTATCCCACTTTAATATAGTTCTTAATAAATGCTGCAGAGCCCCGAAATGTCCTCAAGTAGATAACTACAGAGTAAGTATTAAAAAATACTGTGACTGGATAGCACCTACTTATTCCGATTTAGAAATGCTTTTTACAGAATGCAGGAAACTGGGGTCTGCAGGGAGACAGAGGCTGCTGGGGAAGGAGATAGCTGCTTTCCTTTTCTTTATTTTAATGGAGGAATCATGTATCCCCAGAACCTTTCCCTAAACACTGCCTTGGAAGCAAGCAATCCTGTCTGCTACAGACAGAGGAAGCCGTGTACCTGGCAGATATTACCAGTAGGACTCCTTGATTTCCTTCTGTACAGCCAGGGCTGGCTCTTCACATGCCATGATAGTTTCTGATGCAAACATCATCAGAAACCTGGCTACAGCCACAAATTTTATAGTTGAACAAGGCAGCTTAGCCTGAGGTCTCATCTGCTGTGCAAGCAGGAAAAACAAGCCATGTGAAAGCGAGGATGCCCGAAAGTCATTTTACCTTCTCTCTATCTCCAGAGAGACACGCTTTCTTCTTGCTTCCTTTAGTCTAGAGCTCACTCTGCCACACTGTTTTCCCAGTAACAAAACTACCTCCCATCAACAACAAATAAAGAATCAAATGAGCAGACAAGACAAATAAAAGTGATTGTTAGTTCCAACGTAGAATGATGTACTGAGAAATCAGAATAGACAGCAACCTTAAGCTTCCCAAGTTCAAAGTCTGCATCTTGTCATCTATATTCCTCAAGCCAAAAGCCTATTTACACAGAGATTGTTTCACATAAATTGCATGCGCGCGTGTGTGTGTGCGCGCGTGTGTGTGTGCGCGCGTGTGTGCGTGTGTGTGTGTGTGTGTGTGTGTGAAAAGACAAAGGGAGGAATGGGTATCTGAGCGCAGTTTCATACAGCTGAGAATGGTAATGACAAGGTGAAGATGTTTGTCGCACAAACTGCTTTGTAGAAGTAAAGCTTTCAGTGTAAAATTATGTTGGAAGGAAACAACTTGCCTCAAGAGCCCAGTCTCTTGCTGTGTGTCTTGACTTTATATAATATGATATAGCAGAAGGTGAAGCGCTCAAAAATGGCAACAACAAATGCTTTCTTAGTGAAGAACAACCAAAGCTTGATTCAAAACCAAATGTAAGGGGACCTCAGACATGTTGGGAAGCACTCACTAGTGAGACACTGCACAGATTCACTGCTGGTTTTCTGAATGTACACACACACTTTGCCCTGTGCCCATTACTCCAACAATGCTGGTGAATGCCCTTCCAACATCTCTGCTGAGGTTCCAGAAGACATCTTCCTATAGTCACAGCAACTTTACTGTATGCTTTTTGTTCTCATAGAAGTATTATGGTCTGCTTACAGAAAACAAGGGCTTTCAACGTCTTTCTACCATCATCCCTCAACATATAAGGGCTAGTAAATATCTTTGGATTAAATTACATTAATTGATTTAAAAATTTTCCTTTTGAGTTGCTGACAAAAATTCCATACTGACCACCACCACCAAAAACATTACATAAATTTTGCCTTGGGATTAGAATAATATGTATAACCAGTTTTTAAGTGAACAAAAATATACTTGTTACATTTTGTGTTACAAATTCATGTGAACTATAATTTTCAGCATGGATGATTATAAAATTAAAATATGGATTAATTCTGAATAATACTGATGCTGTTGTATCCCAAAGCTTCAAATAGTCACCATTAATATACAGTTTTCTCTTTTGCCTTTAATAAATGTTTAAATTACATACATATTCCCCCAAACTATTTCAACACAAAGTCCTTTATTATATGTTATCAATAAATATTTGCTTTCTATACACATTTTACAAACCAACACACCCAGGATCATGTAAATGTTTCTTGATCAAATAGTGGATAAATGTTTAATGTTTACTTTAGGGGTTCACTTAAGTGGGTGTTAATAGATCAGGACAAACCTCGCTGCTGAACTTGGGTCCATTGTCTTCTATAGTCTTCTTAAGCCATTATTAATATTTCCTGTAACCTTCATAGTTCCTAATTTCCTACTCTCCTTTGCCTCTGTGGTTTCCTAATGTGTGTGGAACAGATAGGAATGTGAAAGTCTATATACCATGCACCATGGCCAGGTCACCACATCTGAATTCCAAATAAAAATCACAGAGCAATAAGATACGGAAGACAGACTTTAAATGGACGACATACCTAACTCCCTAAGGGGAGCCATAAGGTCAGTGAGATTCAGAGATATAAACTTAAAATAATCAGTGAGTAGTTAAAAAAGAGCTTGTGATTTTATTAACATTTCTCTTTTATCACTTTTAAACTTTAGTGGATCATTTTCTTCATATTTTCAGCTACATGTTAATTTTACCTAATAATATATCTAGGAGACAGTTTCTTATCTGCTCATAAAACTAATGGGGTAAATCTCTAAGTACTTTATTACAATCTATTAAATGAATATTTCCAATTTACTGAGCTATTGTCTATTAATGGACCACAAATAAAAGTGTACATTGATTGGGAAAAAATCCACTGGGAAGACACGTGAAAATAATGGCCAGCATCTCTGGGACAGTTTTTGGACTGGGATAACAAATACATCCCCACATATATGAATGATCATATAGTGCCAAAAAGGGAGACATATTTATGCAATATTTTATAATGATTATTATTAAGTGTTAAGTATGGATAAAAATAAGAATGTCTTTCGGTATAGAAAGAGACGTCTTTTTATCTGTAGACTAGGAGAAAGAGGGAAGGTTTGCTTGGTGTAGAAGATAGACAAGAAATTTTGCATATCTCAAGCATAAATACTGACCACCTTACCACCTGGGTTAGGAAGGATTGCTAAATCTGTGATCAAATTGTGGCTGAAAAACAATTAGGTGACCCATCAGGAGGTGCTGATGTTGCGTTCAGAGGGAGAGCAGATGCTAAGGGTTCACTAGGGCAAGAAAGGCCATGTTAACCAAGGAACAAGAAGAAAATGACCTTTGTACTCTCCTTTCTTTCAATCTCTGTGTAGGAATCATAAGCTTCAGATGAGAGGAGAGCACAGACAGAGTTCAAAGGCATTGAAACCCAGGCATTTTTCTGCTGAAAATAACCTAAGCCGTAGAGTTATGTCCCTGAGAGACCATAACTCTGATGCTGGAAAAGAGTTATCTCCAATAATGTTTTATTTGAACATATTAATAAGGAGAAAAATGAGCACACATGCTATATGTGGTAATTTTTCAGTTATAATACATATATGTCCTAGGTACTTATGTACGGACAGCAGAAAAATACTCAAAATACAAGAGATGTAAGACTGAAAAGTAATATAATATCTGAGTGTCTTACTGTGACATATCCATGAATCTCCCTGTATACTTCTGGACCACTGGAGAAGGTGAGTTAGTGTGGAGTCTACTGCTCTGTGCTGAGGATGCCCAGGAATCCTTCAAACCTAGCACCATGTAGCATGCAAGGCTGACTGAAGTGGAGTGACTGAAGACCTCCTGTGTGTTTGCTAATGTTCTAGGCATTAGAGAATAGTAAGTGAAATTTAAAAAAAATACCAGTACCTCTTGAAACTGTAATGATGAAAACAATAAAATCACACACACACACACACGTGTGTGTGTGTGTTTACTTATATACATATATATATACATATGTGTTTATATTTATCTAACATCACAGGTAGTAAGAACATTGCTGGAGGGCTGAATTGGAGATAAAATGTGGAAAACATGAGATTTAACTATATCAGAAAAAATCAGCCTCTTGTCATAAACTATGGATCATAGCTGGTGTTTATCTATTAAATGTGAGAGTGATGTCAGATAGGGCAGTGAGGCCGTGCCCTTGTCAGTGGCCTGTTCATCTTCTGTCAACAATTTAGATGAGAATTCATGTTGTGTGCTTAAAAATCCACATATGATACAAATGGGGCAAATCCTGAAAACCACAGAGGCAGTTGCAATTCTGAAAGCAATTCACTTGCCCGGCTAACAAATGATGCAATCAGATCGGAACCTAGGCTTTCTAATTTCTTCATGCCTCTATATAGCAGGAGAGAAAAAAACCAATGTTAGTAGTAGTTTTTAATAATAAGTGGACTGGAGATATAGGTCAATGGTAGAGGGCTCGCCTAGCAGTGGAAGGCCCTCGTTTCAGTCTTCAGGGCTAGTAATAATGAGCTTGTGCGGAAAGTCCAGGAACTATACACAGCAGCACCACACTCACCAAAGGATCCCTTGATGATGAAAAGCAAGTTAGAGATGAACAAGTCCAGATTCCTCATTTACAGTTTAGAAAACCGAGGCTTCTGGACAGCAGACACCTTCTCCTCAAAGATTGCAACTTTTACTCTGGTGACAGACACATGGACAGACAGAGGGCTTGGAAGAGAGATAAATGCAAATCTAAAAAAAATCTCCCTTTTTGTTTTATCGTTTAGCATCTCCATGCCATCTGGGAAGAGATTCGTGTCATTCAGTGAAAAGATGGGAAGGAAAACTGAAGCACTGTCTGTCTTCTAGAAGAGCAGTTCTCAACCTGTGGGGTTGAATCCTCTTTGGGGGTCAAATAACCCATCCACAGGGGATACCCCAAAACACTGAAAAATACAGATATTAACATTATTATTCATAGCAATAGCAAAAGTACAGTTATGAAGTAGCAATGAAAATAATTTCATGGTTGGAGTCAGCACAACATGGGGAACTGTATTAAAGGGTCACAGCCTTAGCAAGGTTGAGAACCACTGCTCTAGATTCACGTATCTGGGAATAGTACAATACGATTCCAGGCATACATTGGCGTTTCGAGAGCGTGAAAGCAATCTTCAATTCATCACAAAGGTTCCTTCTTGCAGCCTTTAATACAGCTATTGTTCTCAGAACCTTGTTTATGAAGAATTTCTTGAGTTCTGAGCACAAGGTGTGAGAGATTTGGCACCAGGTGAAAGCACTGATTTTCTTCTGTGAAAAGGCTTTAATTAAGACACTGCTAATTTGCTTTCTGAGCCTCTATTCACTATTTGGCAATGGAAGCCAGTGTGGTGATGGGAAATGAAAACCACACCTTTTTATTTATTAATTGATTTGTGGTTTGTTTTAAGTAAATATTTTACCGTAAATGTGGATTCTTAAGAATGTGACTCCACATTTTAGTGTGCTAGAAATAGAGAGCACAGAGGAAAAGAATAAGTGAAAAGGGAGACTCGGAGATGAAAAGATGGGCGAACACAAGCGGGCAGAAGAGATCAAAGACCCGGATGAGGATGGCAGATGGGGAGGAAGCAGGAGGAGATGTTATGTGCTGTCAACGTTCCACAGAACAAGAACTCAGGCGCTCCTGGAAAGCATCAGCGTTAGCACATCGTTGCTGATACTGTAGTAATGTGCCTTCCTTTCTTTCTTATATAAACATTGTATCATGTCATTAATAGAATAGGATGTAACAGAACACTTGATGAGTGCTTTGACAACTGTTAAGAAATATATGATATAACCAGTCATGGGGCGTTGGTGGTGTCCTTGTCTTAGTGTTACAGATGCTGCAGCAATGGTTACTTTTCCACCAACATGTTTGAGGCCTCTAGCTTTTTTATACCTTCTGTAGAAAGTATTAGGAAATGATGGAAAAGTGTGTCATAACTTTTTTATTAATAATTTAGGAACCTAAATGTTATGTATAGGTGTGTCTACTAGTGACCAGAAAAGGGTGCTGGGTTCTCTGGAGCTGTAGTTGGGAGTGGCCTGATGCAGGTGCTAGGAACTGAACTCATATCCTCCGCAAGAGCAGTACACGCGCATTCCTCTGTCCGTGAAGTAATGTTTCTTTAGTATAAGGCTATTCTTATCCAGATTTTTTTTCTTTCTGTAGAAAGCAGCACTGATACCAGTGTTCTTATTTATTCATGTTTAACATAGAAAAGGCCCAAATTCACGCTCTGCATTATTTTGAGCACAGTAGTTGTGGAAGTGGAAGCTTTACATATGTGGAATTTGTTGAATGGGGCTGAGTGCTAATGTCTGAACTACATTCCCCTGTTCTAGGTATCCTGTTCTCCATGGCTACAAAATTGCTCAGACGTGTATTTTCTCAGAGGAGGGACATGGGTCAGTGTGTTTATTCTATAGGTTGGAAACGCAGAAACTATACAGGCATAAATATTCTAACAAAGTTTCCCCCTGTCACCATGGAGTCCTAAAGTTGCTCTGCTCGGCACATAATAATGGCTTTGTAATTCAATTATTGGTAATAGTAACGTCGTCTGGGAGTTATCTCCCTCAAATGTGGGTGCTCATGTAAAACTCTTTACCATAAATCTCATGAATGCAGGTTCTGTGCACATCCTGGGGCATACCTTGCCATTCCTGTGAAGCCCCGACACACTTGTCTCTAAATTATGGGATTGTTTTGCCTAGAGGTGTTGATGTCCTAAGTGCCAGGCCCAACATAAACAACACTGGGACAGGTCCATTTCCTCTTGTTATTCTACTTAGAGGAAGACAGATCTTGAGAGACAGCAGAGTTCTGTTCTCATCTTAAAAGGCTCTTGGCATCCATTTCTCTAGCACTTTGCCGACGAGATCCCGGCAAGTCATAGGAGATCAGACTGAATGTCCTCTAAATTCTCCTTGAGTGCGGAGATTCTGATGTATAATTGTGTCAGAGGTGGTCACCTGACCTATCCTAACAAATTAGCTACTGTTCAGTGCTGTGGCTTCTCTACCCTACCCTCTTCGTCTTACTGAGTAGGTACTAAAAGAGCCTCATCTAACCTTTGATAGGAAAAACAAATATCTAAATCTACCTCATCCCCAAATCTATTCTTCATGGCCACTCATCAAACAAATAGCAGTAGGAAGGCTATTTCATCCATGCCCAAAATATTTAGGTTTTGTTTTATTTTAATATCTTTTAAGCCAGTAGGTGTCTCATGATGACCATAATGGTGAAGTGACATTTTTTTTTTTACTGATTCACAAAATAACGGTATATATTTATTTACTTAAATTTCAGACTCAGTGTTAATGGAAGATCATGATACTTTCCAGGCATAGTTCAGTGTTCCAAGCGTTTCAACGTACTAGACTTTTAGTTACCCGCCCCCCCCCCGTGTGTGTGTGTGCTTGAGTGTATATAAGAACATTTTTCTGCTCTTCTGTACGGCCCCCCTGCTGTCCGATGTTTAAGTACAAGGTCAAACTGGTTGACCTACACCTCAGCAGTTTGTTACAGGAAATAGAAGAAGTGTGATTTGAGAAATAAACATCCTCTAAAAGTAGATAATGTGACATATGCCAGTTTTCTCATCCTTCAGATACATATACATGCTTTACATTGCATAAGGGGAAATCTCAGTCAGGTTCAAGCATTTTTTTTGTTTTGTTTTGTTTTACTAAGGAACACTTTTATTTAGCTTTATGCCAAGCCTTTGTAAACAGAATTCCAGAAAAGGCATCGTGACTGCACAGCAGCACCCAAGACTGAATGAATAACCATAATTATGTGCAAAACCATTGGGTAATCTTAGGAGCCTTGGGGTTGTAAGTGGGGTATGTTCACTCTCATCACGTTAACTTCCTCTAAAATCATCACAAATTAGCAAGCCAACATTGTCACCATTCCCCTTCCTTCTTTGACTTTCATTCGCAGCAATGGTTGGCACCTCAATCGACAACAGAGGAATTCTTAGTGAAAATCTGGAGTTGTGATTGAATCTCTGTTTTGCAAAAATAGAAAAGTTGCTGTCTAGGGGCATAGGAAGTCATCATGATAAACGGACAGGGATCAAGGATGACCATTAGTGAAGGAAGGCTGCAGGAGAAGGGATGAGTTCATATCGCACAAAGTCACGCTCGTTCTTATTTGCAAGGAAAACTTGCTAATCACAGGAAAAGATTAAGGTGCAAAGGAAGGTACAAGGGGCTTGGAAAACAGCACTCATGTGGAGATCATTAACTTCCAAAAGTGAGATGAAACACAAGCACCTCAAGGATAATGAAAATGCTCTTATCTAGCTCTCCAAGCACAGGTGCAGTTAATGTCCCAGCACAGCTCCTGACATGAGTCTCAGAACACCTTCCTGCCACTGTGCCTTGCTATTCATCTACCGCCCCGCCCCCGCTGGTGCTGGTCAGGTCACAAAGCAGAGCTCACACAGAGGAGAAGTGGTCAACAGTGATGAGAGGGGGAAGAAGTGAGAAAGTCAGAAGTCCAGAGAGGATGGTTTCTGATTGTTCTGACTTCTCAAGATACCGTGACAAGAAATTATGAGGGTATATCATCACTGCTGTGTATGTAGTGTGCATACTTGCACGTACACATGCGTGTCAATTCTGCTGGAGGTAGAATAGTGTATGAGGTGGACGGAAACATGTAATGGGCAGAATCTTGGCTGTTAATGAACTTATCTGTTAGCATAAGCTGGAAAGAAGGAAATAAAAAGGATATATTTGTGGAGTATACTAAATACTGTTTTATTTGCTGATAGCAATGCTATGTCATTTGTAGTTTGCAAAATAAGCCTTGGAGAAGAAAACTGACATTTGGGTAAGCTTCCTTGCTTCCCACAGATAGTGAATACTGAATCTGGGATTGAAATTGGACATTTTTGCCCTAAACTTAGGCTACTCTAACCAATAACCCAAATAGAGCTCGACTGTAGTTCATGCTGGGATGTATTTTATTTATGGGAGGACAGAAATCACAGTTAAATTCAAAGAACTAAATAGAGCACCATGAAGTTGTTAAGCATCAACATCCTCACCAACTATGGCAAGGTACTTTGTGTATGATCTTTGTATATACTTGGCAACTAAGGTTAGAGAAGAGAATCCTGGATAAGAATAAGAGTCCATAAGAGTCCATGTTCACAGAACACAGGCTGTAAGAAGTCTAAGATTAAAAGCTTTTCTGGTCCATAGCATCATGGAGGCCATGTAGGTGTATTAAAGATAGGGTTGCAGCATGGGGTACAATGAGCATGTCCTCAGTCAGGCATACCTAGTTTTAAATTCCATCATTACTGCTTACTAATATGTATCATAATATAAAGTAAATATCTATGAGATTTTGCTTTTCTGTTTACCTTTCTATTTATTCCTCATCTGAAATGAGTGTGGAAATATATATGCATAACAAGGATCTTTTAAGGATGCCTTTCCATTATTTTTGCCCCTTAAGTTACTAAAGGCCAGTAAGGCATTTCTGTCTCATGGCCATTCCTCACTTTCTGTTCATGCCACTCGCTCCAGGTGATTCTACCCCTAGGTCTGACTAAGGGCATGTCACCTAATCGGGCCCATAAGATTTTTAGTTATAGGAGTCTGGCTCAACCAAGTTTTTTATAGGGAGACATTAGCTATCCAGAGGGCACTTCAGTGACTGAGCCTGTAACACAGTGGAGGGTAAGGTGGATAGGGAGAGTACATGACCTGATGTACTTAATAAGTCTGTTGATCTAGAGGAATATACAATTAGACCCTCTGTTTTAGTCCCATGAACAAACATCTGTTGTCTTATTATTTGAATAGGCTGTATTTTTTACTATGTATTGAAAGTCTTGATGAATTTAAACAATTAATGCAAATACTGAATAAGCCAGAAACACAGTCAACATACAACAAGTAGGATTTTGCTGCTTATTGTCAGAGACAGGCATAGGATGTCAGAAGCCTGAGCCATCGGGCAAACAGTTTGTAATTAATTAATACTAAGCCTCAGAATGGTTATTCAGGAACTGGCAAGCAGGAGCGAAACCTCCAGTTACAAATCCCAACAAACTACATTCTTCATCCTCTTATAATTTATCAGGCTGCTGAGAGAAATGCATTTTCAAAGCATTTGGGTACAATGTCTCCAAGCCCATGTTGTTTTTCAATGTTTAATGCATGAACTTGCCTATTACTAAACTATTAGACTAAAATGAAGAATATTCAATTTTATAAATTTAACAAATTTTCAGTCTTCTTTTATTGAATGATGAAGAATGGAAACACAATTTTAGTTTAAGGTTGATCTTTTGTACCACGAGAGCCATAAAGCAAGATAAACTCCAGTGTCAAGGCTAGTACATATCACGATTGCTCTGGTGGATAAGTTATACACCTTTACTTTTTCATTAAAATGGGGCATCTGTTGTTATCTCATAATGGTACCATGAAGATCAAAGACAATGGGTTATTGTATGCCTATACCACTGCAGGAACTTAAATAGAAACCTGCTCATAGCATTGAGTGGCATTCAGATCCCTAACTGCATTTTGTTCTTAAAAGAGAATCAATCCTTTCATTTTTAACAAAAAATGTTCAAAAATTTTTGTTTTCCTCTTTAAGAGTCGCATCTTCCTCAGGCTATAAATCATATAATTTGACTGAAGCCCAGTTCAAATCCCAGGGTAAATAACTGACCTTCATGTATATTATATTTTACCTTCTATATCTATAACCATAGCCAGACCATTGACATTGATCTCTGAAAACAGGGAGTATGCAGGGCAGGTGATGGGACTTCTAAACTGTTAGGCTGCAAGCCTAAAACTGGAAATGCACATTCCATACCCCAAAGTAGAGAAGACCAATCTAAGACTAAATCTAACACTGGGAAAATACAGCCAACAGATATAAAGTTAGCCATTATCAATGATATTGCTACTGATAGTTGGTGGGCTCTGGACAAAATTCTCAGGAATACAGAAATGATGTTAAAGCTTGTATTCAAACCTTCGGTGTCCCTAAGGCTCTCTCTTAACCATCAACACAAGGAAAAGGATCATCACAATGAAATAAATGTCTCACTTAGGAGAGGACATACTCATGACTATCCTCAGTTTCAGAAGAAAGACTAATTTATTAAAGGAAACATGCTACTTAGACATGCTTTACATGAGGTCTTAAGTCACTTCTGGAAGCAGTATAAAATCCAGGGAGGAAAGTTTCTATTTAGAGTAGTTATGGTGGGATTACCAGCAATCACTAGATTAGACAAGAATAAAATGTTGCATCCCATAATTATTTACAATTGCCATTGATTGCTTCCAGGGGTGGTGTGACTATTGCCTCACAAATAATTCTGAAGAGAGCTTGATGATGTGGAAAACCTATGATTTCATCTTCATGTTTCCCGCCCCTGCGGAAAATGCTATGTTATTACCCATGGTCATTTAATGATTCAATTTAACACTGGAAAAAACACCTGAGAACTAGTCACACTCTCCTAGTAGGCTGGAGAAGCAATAATTAAAGGACATTTCTTTTAATTAAAGCTAGCTGAAAACTCCTCAACAGTTTCTATGTAATTTGAAACGACGTGTTTCCAGGAATGAGTGTAATAACACCTATTGCTTTGATTGACAGATTTCTTGCCAGACTCGAGAAGTGGCTCAATATCAAAAACGCAGACCATGTGGGAGATTTTCACCAGTAGCTGAGGTATTATGCACATCACACGGTCTTGGGTTCTCTCTGGAAATGCTAGGCAGGCTGAGAGTCATGGAGGCCAAATACCACCTACATTTGGAGAGATACAAAGGAAAACACTGTGGCCAGAACATGTTTGAGTCATCATTACTTATCTGTCTAAGGTGTAAGATTCCCAGCTCCAGGGTGAGCAGCAGAGGCAACTGTATCAACAGTTTGAGTAGAATTGGGCTTTGGAGATTCCCATCCCTTTAAATATGGCCTTGTTATTTCCAAGCTATGAGACCTTGGTCCAATCAGTTAACCATTCTGTGTCACAGATTTCTCAACTGTTAATGATGATAGCAAGTAGCTTCGCTCAGAAGATTGTTTATGAGAATTGAAGAGCTTTAACTTTAAATAGCCTTTCACACTACTAATGCTTGATGGGGAAAGATGTGTTCCCATGCTCACAATGGAAAAAAAAAATATGGTTCTATTTATTTTACTTAATGGACAGACAAGATAGAATTCACAAACAGTAGTGTGCAATGCTTTTGAAAAGTGATGATTTTGTGACATTGGGTGGGCACAGCTTTATAAATATACTTCTAAAATAGAATCCTTCCTTAAAGTATTAATAAAGAGGGACAGACTAGCATGAATGACATAGGGGTATGTTCTGTCTTTCTTATAATAATGCTATATGAAAATACGATCTCATGTAAGCTAGAGAATATGGTACTTCAAGCGTCCGTTACCTAACCATACCTTCAGCTCTATACTTTTCTTTGTCTATCCTTTCAAGCAACACTTTTCCTTATTTCTTTTGCTAAGGAACAAACTAAATCAAAATTAAAAAATAAACCTCCTGTCTTGTCTTCTGTATTCCACTAAGTCACTTTAGTACTCTAGTTCTTGTGAATATGTCTGCAACCTGTGGGAAGCTGTATTTAGGGAAAGACTGGTTCTTTAGAGCTTTCCCATTGGCATACATCATCATCAACTCTGTGACAAAGTAGGAGGATAATATTTATTGCTGTTATTTATATGAACCTTTTCTATATACACAAATCACATACACACAAACACAACAATGATAATGACAACAATCAAGAAGAGGACAAAAAGTGGTGGGGTAAAAGATGACACTTCTTAATTTTTTTTAAAAAGAACACTATAAATAATTTTTAAATAAATACACAGAGATCACAGTGACTCATGAACACAGGACAAAATGAGTAAAATTGTTGATAAAGGGCTGAAAAGATGACCCATTAGATACAAGTTGCTCTACCAGAAGACACATTTGGATTCCCAGCACCCACATGGGTAATTCCATTTCACAGTATCTGATGATCTCTTCTGGCCTCTGCATGCACTACCTACACATGATCACACACACACACACACACACACACACACACACACACAAAGCACCTATACATGATGCACAGAAAATACAAATAAATCTGGCCTCTGCATGCACTACCTACACATGATCACACACACACACACACACACACACACACAGACAAAGCACCTATACATGATGCGCAGAAAATACAAATAAATCTTTATACATGTTGACAACAGGAGGAGACTGCAGAAGACAGAGAGAGAGATCTGGATTTCCAGACCCAAGAGAGGTCAACTTGGTATTTGAAAGGGCATTCCCTGCAAGGCAAAGCATGAACAAGTTTCAATGCAATTGAGTCAGTCAGAAATGACTTGTTATGATAGAGAAATAAAGGCTGTTATCTGGGTGTGAGAATCTGTTACAGGAAACAGAGTGGCTTTTAGGCAAGCACGAAGACCTGCATTCATATTCTCAGAACCCATGTAACAAGCCATGAATGTCTGCAGCCTTAGTACTCTGTGTGTGTGTGTGTGTGTGTGTTGTTGTGGGGGCAAAGAT
This sequence comes from Chionomys nivalis, assembly GCF_950005125.1. Classification (NCBI taxonomy): domain Eukaryota; kingdom Metazoa; phylum Chordata; class Mammalia; order Rodentia; family Cricetidae; genus Chionomys; species Chionomys nivalis. The sequence goes on along the minus strand of NC_080093.1, from coordinate 10,394,392 downwards.
AGAAGAAGATATGGGGCTTGCTTACTACCAGCCTAGCTCCAGGTCCAGTGAGAGATTTTTCTCTCAAGAAAATAAGGCAGAGTGATAGAGCTGACACACACTTGATGTCCTAGTGTATGGTCCTGTACACAAACGTGGGCACACATCACAGAAACACAAAGCAAAGGGAGTAAGAAAGGAAAGAAGGAAAGGAAGAAAAATAAATCACCTCATTCCAAGTAGACATTTCTATATTGCTTGACTAAAACTTCTTTAGGGTCCCCCTCCCCTTCTCCCTTCTCCTTTTTGCCTCTCTCTCCTTCTCCCCTTTCTTTTGAGACCCAGTCTTACTCAGCAATCAGCTTCCTTAGTGCTGAGATTACAGACATGTATCATCCTACCCAGGTTGCGTAATGCTGAGGATTGAACTCAGAACCTTGTGCATGCTAAGCAAGCGTTGTACTTACTGGGCTAAATCCTCAGATCCTACGATGCAGGTGGGTCATCTGTCTACGTGTTACTTTCATTGGTTAATAAAGAAACTGCCTTGGCCTTTTAATAGGGCAGAAAACTAGGTGGGTGGAGTAGACAGAACAGAATGCTGGGAAGAAGGCAATGAGGCAGATGCCATGGAGCCACCCGCCAGGTCATACATGCTGAATCTTCCCGGTAAGCCACCACCTCGTGGTGCTACACACATTAATAGAAATGAGTTAATCAAGATGTGAGAGTTAGCCAGTAAGAGGATAGAGCTAATGGGACAGGCAGTGTTTAAATGAATAAAATTTGTGTGTTGTTATTTCGGGTGTAGAGCAAGCCGTGGGACAAAAAGCAGGCCTTCTCGCATCATCACTACAATCCTATACTGTTGGAGGGTTTCTGGCTGCTTAGTCCCAAAATAATCAAGCAGAAACTGTATTAAGTAAATCACTGCTTGACCCACTTGCTCTAGTTTCTTATTGGCTAACTCTTACATATTAATTTAACTCATTTCCATTAATCTGTGCATCACCATGAGGTTTTGGCCTACCAGCAAAGCTCTAGCCATCTGTCTCCAGTGGGGCTACATGTTTTCTCCCTAACTCCTCCTTCTTTCTCATAGCATTCAATTTAGTTTTCCCCATCTATCTCTATTTTCTGCACAGGTCCACGACAATTTCTTTATTAACCAATGGTATTCACAGCTTACAGAGGGGAATCCCACATCACTATACCATCTTTGCAAAATAAAAAAAAAAGTTCTCAAGGGCTGCCTCTTGGCATTGGGTAGCCAATTAGGGGGGCTCAACTCTGGGGAAGAGTCATTCTCCCTCACTACAAAATGACACTAAATGGACTCAGCAGGTTGTAGTTGTATATTTACTTATATAAAATTAATAAATGGTAATTAATTTAAAAGGCTATGAATTTAAGTGGGAGTTGGGGCTCATAGGAGGAGCTGGAGGGAAGAGAGGAGTAATGATAGAAATATACTATACATAAATGAAATTTTTTTAAAAAAAGAAAGGAAGTTTTTCTAACACAGCTCTCTCTAGCTCTCAAATACCACAAGGACTTCAGGGAAGTATTTGGAAATATGAAAGCAAGTGTCCTACATGTATTGGTCCAGTTTGTAGATGGTAGAGGCAGGAGAATTATGAATTCAAGGCCAAACACAGCTACATAAGAATTTTCAAGCCACTCTGGCTTTCATGAGACCTTGTCCAACTAAATAAACAAAGAAACATTAGCAAAGAAAAGGAAATAGGTAAACATTTGCTCATCTTTGAAGTAAGTATAGAAGTGAAGGAAACAGAAAGGCAGTGGGCAGCTGAAATGAACCAGCCAGGTATCCTTGCATCACGTCATTCCAGAGTCTCATAAGAGGCAACGCATTTTAGACGTGACTTCAAGATAATAAAGAGAAATAGGTCACCAACCCTTGTTGCAGAGCTCATTGACTCCTAAACAACACTTTTCTGGTGATTCTGGATTGCTAAAAGAAGGAATTCATAAACTCTCCTGTGAGTTAGTTCCTTTAACTCTATGTAGAGAGGCGAAAGCCTGCAGGCAGGTAACCTACCTGTTCCACAGGCAGCTTAGGATAAACTAAGGTTTGCTCTTCTACCTCATGGCAGAAGTTTGGATACCGAATCTAACACTCACTAAATAAGATATCAAAATTACACCAGAATGTTCCAAACCTTGTTCTCTTTATAGACTTTGGATTGAGAATACAAAAGCTAAAATTAGCTATTGCCACTTGCTTGGTTTCCCAATTGAGCTACCTATTGCTATGGAGGAAACCACCTCTAGCAGAATTAGGAGCATGGTTAAGAAAGCTAAGATTATGATTTTCTTGGCTTCATTTCTGTTCTATCTTGTCCCTCTCCTTCTCCTCCCACTCTGTTGTTTTTTTCATATGCATAGCACTTTATAACATGCAGTTGGCTGTTTATGCTTAATAGACATTGTTATTCATCTGTATGTGAATTCTTACTATAAACTTATTTAGATCTATTAAAAACAGGAGGATACATGCATAATTTTAGCACACTATTGAAAATATGACATAGGGAAGTATGTATAGCTAACACTTCTACAAATGTAAATACCTATATCATATATATCTATATTTATGGACCAAATGTCTATGCTCTTCCCAACATGAAAATTAAAGTCCTAAACAGAAGTATTAGCATTTGGAGTTGGAACATAACTCAGTTTAGATGAGGTCATGAGGGTGAAGTAACCATGGCTGAATTTGTGTCCTTGTGATGAGCAGAAGAGAGACCAGGGCCCTTCTTCCTTCTACTACAAGAGGGCACAGCTGTGTGCAGGTCATCTTCAGGCCGACATACAGAAACATCAGCTGTTCATATCACCAATCTATACCATTCTGTCACAACAGCCTGAGCTGTAGAACTCTATGCCTATATGATTTTGACAATTAACAGAACGTAGCTGGAAAACTGAGAAAACAGGGCTGCTGGTCATTTCTCATAAGATAACAATAATGAATATAAGACTTTAAATGAGAAAGGTGGACAAGATCTGCTATTACATGAATTAAGATCTATTTATTTATACTGGAGACCTTTATTTGAATATGTAATATATGCCTACAGATGCTTTAATCAATAACAATCACAGTGTCTTTTAAAAAATATCTCAAAGGGTCATCTAAACGAGTAGTCTTCAATCTGTGGGCCACAATTCCTTTGGAAAATCTTTATCTCCAAAAATATTTACGTTTACTCTTCATAACAGTAGCAAGCTTGCAGTTGTGACATAGCAACAAAAATAATTTGTTGATTGGGGCTCACCAAAACATGACAGACTGTATTAACGGTCACAGTATTAGGAAGGTTGAAAATCACTAAATATCAAAGCAATATTTACAAAGTACCAGCAGTTCATCAATATTAATGATCCATCAAGGGTTTATAAAAAATGGTGACACAATGTTTAACAGTGTCTGAAGATGCTAATTATCCCAGTGTCCCATCCTCTGCTCAGAAAGGTGATGATACCTTAGTAGACTAGAAAATGGAGTCACACTTACCAGTAGAACCTATTTGGAACCACGGATTCCTGGATAAGCTGCCATCTTCTGCCAAATTCAGCAGAGCTGTACAACTGGAGAGAGAGAAGAAAGAGATCAGCATCGTTGGCCCTGGTTCTTCTCCTTGGATTCATCAGTACCAACACCTGGCATTTTTAGGTGAGGGCATCACCTCTGTTTTCCAAGTCAGTTATGCAGGTCAGATATCAATTTCTCACATTAACACTTGAGGGGAGTGGGACTAAGGGATCACATAATGTGTTGTGAATCATTTTCTCAATAAATAGTGACAGAAATTGGGATTCGTACTGTGCTCTGCCTGTTCACAATGCCTGCTGCCCCCTGATAGCACTGGCAACATGTAATGGATAATATCCATGGTACCATCAATACTTAGTTTCTGAAGATCCTACTAGGATACCTGATCCTAATGGAAACTGAGGTTCTTGAAACAATTAAAGATGGAGGAAGTTTGGAGAAATAAGTAGGGTCTAAAGAAATAACAGGACTCAAACTGACAAGAACCACATTACGTACAAAGGGGTGAGTGGGGAGTCAATGTTGTAAGCTAGGTAGGGCCAACATAAGAATCAACGTGATCTATCTCTATGTGTTTGGCTGCAGAATATAAATTCAAGGAGAACATACTCGATTCCAGAGGCAATGAGCTAATACTGGTCTTGGTTTCTTTTTTCCCTTTTATTAAATCTTTTCTCATACAATATATACTGATTAGTTTCCCCTGCCTCTACTCCTCCTAATTCCTCCCTACCACCAGATCTATCCTCTTTCTGTCTCTCATTAGAAAAAGAACAGACTTCTAAGAGATAGCAACCAATTGAAACAAAATAAAATATAAGAAGATAAAGCAAAACCTATCATAGAGAAGTTGGATGTGGTATCCCAACTTTGGAAGAGTTCAAAGACCAACCACAATGGTCATCGACCCACTTCTTCTCACTGCCAGGTGTCCCATAAAATACTAAACTGAAAGCTATATTATATGTAGAGGACCTGGTGCAGATCCACTTAGGCACTGATCTTTCTGCTTCAGACTCTGTGAGCTCATATGTGCCTTGCTCAGTTGAGTCAGGAGGCCTTGTTATCCTGATGTCCTTTATCCCCTCTGTCTCTTACACTCTTTTACCTCCTCTTCATTAGGGTTCCCTGAGCTCTAAGGAGAGCGATTTGATGAAAACTTCCCATTTAGATTCCTTCTCGCTGCTGTCTGACTGTCAGTCTCTGCATCTGTTCCCATCTGCTGCGGGGAAGAAGCTTCTCTGATGATGACTGGATAAGGCACTGATCCATGAGTGTAGCACAGTATCATTAGGAGTCATTGTATTGACTCTTTTTTTAGATCAATAGTATCTAGTTTTACCCCAGGTCTCTAGGCTACACACTCTCTGGTTCTTCTTACCCTATCAGTGTCAGGTATGAATTCCTTCTTGCGGAGTGGACCTTAAGTCAAAGTAGACATTGATTGGCACTCCCTCAAGTTCTGCTCGTCTTTGAAAGAGCAAATAAAGGAAACTCGGCTTATAAAAGCCTAAGCTACACAGACCAAGCCTTACTAAAACTCATGTTTTCTCCGTACATTATCTCATTCACCCCTTGTCACTCCAGTCCTGTGAAGAATAAAGTTGTTATGACCATTTTATAGATGGTTACCCAGGTGGTAACATTTCACACGGCCAGACTCTCCACACATCCCATGCCATAAATTGTCTTTTATTTCTCTCTCTTATGGCTTGTACTTCATTTCTACTTCTCATTTCCGTGCTGACGATCTCCATGTCACCCCAGGACCCTGTGTACCCAAGTGTCCTCTTATGGAAGATTGAAGAATATTTTTTCTCTAGGTATCTGCTGTCCAGAGTGGTCAACCACTGATTATGAAAGCAACATGTGGGACATTTCTTTTCTGGCTTGTGCCTGGTATATGCTACACCTGACCATCAACATCTTATTTCTGCATTTGCCATCTCCCACACTGAGCGGATGGTGAGTCATTGCACTGAATAGAGGCATTACCTGCCTCCTCTTCTCTTTCCAGCCACACAAACTGTACAACAACAACAAAAGGTCAAATGAATCACCAAGTGACTCACAAAAGTTGTTGATGCACCAAGCATGCCCAAAGAACAACTTACTTCAATTAAGTATTTACTGGCCCTTGGAAGAACCTGCTTATTTGGCCAAAACACATCCTGTAATCCAGAAAGGATGAGATGTTCAGCTGTTAAAGCAAGCCACTCCTTGGCTCCACTGTATAGTATTTGATCCATCAACAAAGGAGACTATGACATTTTGTTTCAGTCTTCTTTTGTAACTATATTTTTACCATTTCTTGACAAAGTTGGAATGCTGAGTGTTCCTAATAGGCTCACATGTAAAAGGAGGGACCCTCAGTGACACCAGTGGAAGACAGTGAAATCTTTGTATGGGGAGCATTGTAGGGAGACCATTAATCACTGTTTGCATATCCTAAATGTCACTGTGACACCATAGTGTCTTCTTCTTTCTCTTTTGTGATGTCAGTCCATAAAGTTAACAGTGGTGCTCGCTTCCCATGATATGCTGAATCACAGCTGGCTGAAATTTATGAGTCTAAGAATTCTTTCTCTTAATAAACTGATTAACTCTGATATTTTACTATGATGGTGAGCAATGTTTTCAGCCATGCAAGGCAGAAAATAGGGTTCTTAGAAGTGCTTCATGCTACATACACACAGACACATACATACACACACTCTTCTGTGTATGGTTGTGCAAATGTTTGTGTGTGTGATTGATGATAGGCATGCATGTGCCACAGTGCTTCCATGAAGTTCAGAGGGCAGCTTTGAGTATCAGTCCTTTCCTTTGACCTTGTTTCAAATGAGATCCCTTGTTCACACTTTCCAGGTCAAGGTACCTGGGCTGGATGCTACAATGGATTCTCTGTTCAGCTCTTAAACTCTCCATTGGAAGGCTAGGATTTTCTAGGTCTGGCTACTGAGCCTAACTTTGTGTATGGCCTATGTATCTGAACTCAAGTCTTCATGCTTGGATGGCAAATGGTTTTCACATTGAGTCATCACCCATGCTAGATCCATTTTCAGAATGCCAAAGCAAGAAGGAACCACAGCTTCCTTCACAGAAGCAAGGAAGGAAAGGACAACTTACTCTTTCTAGACGTTGAACCCAAAGAGCCTGGGAAAGCACAGCTCAGTTCTTATTCCAATCATGCCCCAAACTTCTTGCATTTTGATACATAGTAAAACCGTAGAAAGTCTCCAATTTCTCTCTCTCTCTCTCTCTCTCTCTCTCTCTCTCTCTCTCTCTCTCTCTCTCATTAAAGTGGACATAATTCATGCCATGTGGTCTATATGTAAATATACATTAATATCTGTACTTCAGTATGGAAATGTAGAAGAACCAAGACTGCTTAAAGTAATAATTCTGTACATAAAAGCTGGAATCACACAAGTTCTCATGAGGACATAGACACTCTGAAGGTCCATATGGGACACCAGGCACTGCCGCCCCATTCCAAAAGAAAACTCGGCTCTTTGAAAAATTGTTGAGTACTGCCATCTATGTGCTTTTTGTCTCCACCATTCAAACTTTACCCACTCAACCTGGACTCAGCCTACGGAACAGTCAGTTATTTCTCCTGATGTCGGTATGTGTTGGCAAATGGCTGTTTTGTTATCTGTGAGCATTTAGAGAGCCCACAAACATCAAGCATACACAGCAATCCAATCAACCAAGTCTGTTTTATGCAGCTCAGCAGCATCCTTCATTGTTCTGTTTTAAGAAGCCACCCTTTACCCTGTGGTCTTAGGGGATGGGCCTTCTCCCCTTCCCCACACATCTGGTCACATTGTCTTTACTAACACTACTTTTGTGCCAAAGTCTACCTTAGGACTTCTGTCCTCCAGTGCTAATCTTCTTCTAATGCTCACCCCCCAAAATCCCCTTCTCTGTAGTCTTCCCCTACACACCAAAGTTCCCTCTGGCCTCATCCTCCAAAGATCCACAGTCTAACAACACATACTTTCCAACTACTGGTCACATATTGCAACATGAGGGCTTACTTAGGGGTTTCTGTCCTACCCAGTTCCCAAGAGCCTGCAAGGCCCAAAGAAAATCACAGAGATCTCCATAAGATTATAAACTGATTGGCCCATTAGCTTAGGCTTCTTGTTAACTCTTGTAGTTTATATTAACCCATTGTTTTTATCTATGTTAGCCACATGGCTCAGCACCTTTTTCAGTGGGGCAGGTCACATCCTGTTTCTTTGGTGGTCTGGGCAGGAGTGAGGAAAGGGCTTCCTGCTTCTAAGGATACTCCTGTTCTCATTGCCCTGCCTCTACTTCCTGTCTGGTTGATCCACCTATACTTCCTCTCTGATCAATTAGCATTTATTTAAAACATGATTGACAGAATACAGACAATTCTCCTACACCACTCCCCCTCTTTTTTTTAAACAAAGGAAAATATCCATAGTCCATTTTTTAGGAATGTGGGCGTAGTATTCCAGGTTACTTCCAGCTGGTTGGAGGGGCTGATAATCTTATGGGGACCTAAAGAAAATTTATAGTTATGATCAAGTCCTGACTGGAGTATCCTGTGAGGCTTGATCATCTCAGGCAGCAGTCTTAAATCTGTTCTGGATGTAGAACTCAGACATCTGGGCCATCTATTCCTACCAGAGATTTCTCAGGTGGTCTTCCTTGACCAAACCTGATTTTTCTTAACTCATAATGAATCCACAGTCTCTTATTTCCTGTGGCAACAAAAGCAAAATCTCTTCTCCAAAGTAACATACCTTTTGACTGCAATATTGAAGTCAAGGTATTTTTAAAATACCTATCTTGGATTAATTCAGCAGCATTTATAAGCAAATATCTTTTGGCAGCTGTTGCTTCTTCCTCAGCATTCAAACAATTTAAAGAGAGCATAATACCATACAGTATCAAGATTCTCTGTGTATTTTTTATCTTTACGTGGCTTTATTTTAAACTTCATTTCTCTTATTTTTAATTTTTGGCTTTTTGAGACAGGGTTTCTACGTATCTTTATCCTGGAACTCACTCTGTAGACCAGGCTGTCCATAAACTAACAGAAATCCCCTTTCCTCTGCCTTCCCTGTGCTGGCATTAAAGGTGTGTGCTACAATACCTTGAACTCACAGACTTCTGTCTGTCTCTGCCTCCCAGGCTTTGGGATTAAAGGTGTGTGCTACTACATCTTAAAGTCACAGAGGTCAATCTACCTCTGTCTCCCAAGTGTTGGGATTAAAGGTGTGTACCACCACACCCAACTACTCTCTCTTTTTTTTCACTTTAAGAACTTTAACCTTTAGCCTGCATATATTTTTAACACACGTAAACCATTAGTTTTTTTTATCTTTGAATCTCTTGTTACTGTATATCTCTCTTTTTCTGACCACCTGAGTCTTTAATTTACCAAACAATATGGATAGAATTAAAGCCATGGCTTTGAAGGCTGGATCCAGCCCATTTCTTAGCTTTATGAGATACAATATATCAGTATTTAACTGTTTCAGTATTTTTCCTTGACCTTTCAGTAGCTTTATAATAATGAAAAGTGGAATTCCCACCTAAATAAAATCACTTTTAAATATCTGGGAATGTTCTCCAACTTCTTAAAGAGACAAAAATCTTTTCAAATGTCACCTATCCCACATTTCTGTTTCACAGGTACCTAGAACTTAGTAGTCAAGGTATAAGTACTGATGTTTTATAGTGATGTCCCCTTATCATGAATATTCATAATAAAAAGCTCAGGTTTCAGTGCTTGAACAATGGTAATTCATATAGGGGAATATGTTTTGGTTCCATAGATATACAGCTCAAGGTCAGTATCCTCAAAGAAAAATCTCTAACTATCAACACATTTGGAAGTCCTAAGGATTTATATGTGGGTCCTTGCAAGTTTATGCCTAGACAAGGTTGCCATATATATGTATGTATACTGTGAATATTCTTCAAACATTTTCTTCCTGGGAAGTTAATTGTCCAGCATGGTGTTACAGCAAGAAAGGATAAACACAACAACTCTCAGCCATTCATGTTAATATATTAATTAAACCTGCTGTGTCTGACAGCAAAGACCTGAGCAAAGAGAAGAGCCCTGACTCGGGCTCCACCGAAGTGCAATGGCTTTTCTTGAAGAAGAAGAAGGCAGTGCACCTTAATAAAATTCACAGTGTTGGCAGCACCTAAATAAGATTTATTTCGCTCCCAGCCTGTCTCCAGCTCCAAGGTTTCTTTGAGTGTCAGAACACAGAACTGAGAAGTGTCATTACTATTTGTCACATGCAAGAAAACGTCAGCTGCTTTCTCCAACAATGCCAAGCTTCTAGGAAAGAGAGGGAGGGGGGAATTGGAAGAAAAAGGAAGAACATTTGAGCTACTTTTAGGAGCTACTCACCTTCTGTCCTGTGCTCAGAAATAATGTTTATGTAGTCTTTGATTTTATTCTACTAACATTGTTTGAAATAAAATCTGGGGAGAATAGAAAGAGCAGAAATGCCTCATCGGCAGAAGGGAGAGAGTCTGATTAACTAAGAATGCGAGGCAGAAAACCTTTCTTTACTAAAATCACTGTACAGTAGCTGAGATTACTTCCTTGCTCTAGCAAATACAAGCTAATGATCAAAAGCTCATCATTCCTCCATGTTCAATGTTTATTGTCACCTGTTCTGGGGCTGTCAACACTTTTCTTTCCTGCCACACTCTCTTCTAGGGTTTACAATGGGCAGAATTCTCACATTGGCTTGTTTTCATGTCTGCTTTTGTCTGTTGTGGGAATGGTGATGATAAAACGCAAGGCAGCAGGACCACGGGGTAGTTTTCTTGTGATCTCTAGCCAACTCTTAGGGGTCAATGAAGTCATCACTTGCAAGCCCCAGGAGCTGTGAGTTGGATGATGGACCAGTGTGATAGAGGAGACTGACGCAGGAGGACACAAGAGCGTGCCCATGAGAAGGGATGAGCTGCACTGGCTTTGCAATGACTTCCTAAGATACCCAAAAATGTGGCCAGAGAAGAGGATAAGGGCAGCCGCTTTCTAAAGTCCTTTCTCCTTTTACACAATGGTTCAATCAAAATCGAGGGATTCCTCTCATTTGGTAGGAGGGAAATTCAGCTTTCTGGCACAAATGTTTGCAGCTATCACTCTCCTGGAATGTCTTTCAGTATTCCAAAATCAGATGAGGCTATCTTCCCTTTAAGAGAATAGACAAGGGCACACTCACTTTTCCACTAGAAAAGTGAGGGGAGGAGGCCACTTCCGAAGATAGTGGTGCAGAGACAATCACAGGGAAGCCAAGAGTTATGATAACTTGATTTAAGACTTTGGCTGATGGTGTTTAGATGCCTTTCTCCAGAAGCCTCTTAGACCGACTTTCACAGTCAGCCAACAGTTTCCTGGGCTTCTCCCATACAGCTCTTCAAGGGGCTTAAGCTGGTGGCATGCTTCCTGCAGTGGGCTCCTTTCAGGGACTCATGATTACTTACTTCTCTTTTGTGCTGTGCCCTTGACGTTGTGGAGGCAGGGGGGCTGTAAATTGCACTTCTTGAGAAGGCTAAAAGCTAAGCCTGCCAGTTCTATTTATTTTGCCTCATCCAAAAACTTCCCTGGGAATGGCCTTGGGACAAAGCACTCATCCACCTCTTGGCTCTCCAATTCTTGCTGTTCTTCAGCAAGAAGGAGATGGCACCTCAAGGGCTTAAAATAAATTCTTGATGCCAAACTGGAGGTGTTGCAAATAACAAGCTCCCTTTTCCTATCATATTTAACAAGAGCGCAAGAAGTCCATCTATAGAAACAGGTTTCAGAGGTAAATAATGACGCTATGGTTTTCCATGGTGCCAAAAGTTTCTGAACTCAACCTAGGAGGAAACTAAAGCCCATAGTGCATAAATTCCATCCACAAAGAATCACTGGGACTGGGGAAACATAGCCTTATCTGGGTGGTACTGCATATCTCCAGTGACAGAACCTCAACAGCCACCCCAAAACCCTTCACAATCCTACCTAAGCAGATGTTTCCCAAAAATAGACTATATTTTCTGGGTCACCACAAACTATGTATTATATATTTGTTCAGAGTGCTAGGGTAGCTTATTTAAGAAGGAAAAAAATAATTTATAAAGTCCTTAAATGTGGACTCCGGAGGGTGATTAATGTTGCTAAACATTGAGGATATTGGGGGAAGAGGGAGCTTCAGGAGAATGGGTCATGGTGGGAAAATAAAAAGAGCAGCAAAATTAAGAATAATATTTGTGTTCTTTGGTCGCCATCAAGAGGTCCGTTGTTAACAATTTCACAAATTAGAATGAGAAGGAACTGATGGAGTCTGACAAGTAGATACCATCATTTAACAACTTATGGGGAGCTAATGGTGAATGGATCCAAGTACCAGCAAAGATAGAGGGCTGGAGCACCGAGGACGAGCAGGCAGGAGGTTTTGATGAAGAGTGACTGGAAATGATGACACATGCTGCAGGCTCCATCAATCTCCCCTGTGGCAGGATTTATCAAACCTGTCACTGGTTATTCCTGGGCTGTCGCTGACATCTGTCAAAGCCCCCTTCCTTGGAATTGACACTCTGAGGACCGGGGATTAAACATGGGAAAATAGGGTTGCCAAGGAAAGAAAGGTCAATGTGTGGCCATAAGCTATTTTGATTTGGAGATATTTGCTATGCACAGAGATATAAAAGTAATTTAAACATATACACACACAGAGAGAGAAAGAGACAGACAAACAGATAGAGACAGAGAAATGGAATTTGTGCAACAAGGTTCTTAAAGACAAGTAAGCATTACATAGGATAGAAAAGAACTGACTTAAAAGTTACACACATATTTCTTTTATTTCCATGAATCCACTCTAAGTCACTAAGTAGAATGGTGCTGTCTATTCAAGTATTAATACCAATGAACTGCTTTGAAATTTCCATTTATCTTTCTTCCTGTGGTCAATTTCTTTCAAATCCTCAGGAACAGATAGATCAAACTGTTCTGGGTAGCAGTTGCCAATGATGATATAACCTGCTTAACAAGGTACCCTCATTGAACACAGGCCATCCCTGTTTGTATATGATGGCATTTCAGCTTGAGAATTTGTTTTATAAACAAGGATCAGGGTTGACATTTACTGAGCTCCTTGGTTTTCACTCTAATTGCCAGTTTTTAGCTTGGATACTTAACTTATTTACATATGCATGAGATTAGGAATCAGCTCTCTCATTGGGAAATTTCAAGCACATGGAAGTCCTGCCAAATCAGCATGGTATAGCAGACTCAACTTACTGTGCAGAAATAAGCAAGTGTCTTTTTACTTAAAGCAGCACCTCCAGCAAATGCACTGGCCTTAGGTAAATACCAATTTTGTTAGTGCTTATAGAGAAATCATGGGAAAATTGTTATTCAGTTTGAGCCCCACTGGGTCTTCTATCTTTATCTCACCATTTTGACATTAAGAGGCTGCCTATCTTATACAAAAAGAAGTAGAATTACTGTGGATATCAATAGTTTGATATTTAATGGTTTGATGCCATTTTAATCAATAATATTTCCCAAGCATCTTGCCCTGCTTCATCTGGGTTCTAGTCATTCTAGCTGCATGGTTGCTTTTACTGAATGACTGAAGAGTCGCTCTCCAAGTACTGTTCGCACCTCATACACTGGAAAGAGGTTCGTCTGTGGTAGGTCCTGTCTGGGGCTCATTCCAGTTACAGATCTGTAGCTCTATTTTCACCTAGGTCGTAACTGTGATCCTTCACCACCAGTAAGGGGCTAGGAATGAAGCGGGCTCCCTACACGTTATTATGTGGATTTCTGGCTGTCATAGCTTCAAAACAGGTGATGCAAAATCATGACATTTGTAGGAAAATGGATACAAATAAAAGTGTATGTTAGCTGTAAACTAAAGGATAATTATGCTATAATCCACAGACCCAGAGACACTAGATAACAAGAAGGGTTCATGGGGGGACAACCAGATCTCCCTGGGAAGGGGAGATAGAAGAGATTTCCTGAGTATACTGAACGTAGGTGGGGATGGGATCATGAGTTATTAGGTTGGGGAAAACAGGGGCAAGAGTACTGAAGGAGACTACTGGGAAAGGGGGAGGAGCATTTTGGGCTCAGGTAAAAACCTGGCCCAAAGTAATCTCTAAAAATCTACAAGGATGACCTCAGCTAAGACTCCTAGCAGTAGTGGATATGTAGTCTGAACTAGCCACCTTTTGGGACTGGGTTGGTGCCCAGACCAATTGCCATCAGAGAAATTTGATCCAGAAACTGATGGAAACAGACACAGACCCACAGTCAAACATTAGGAAGAGTTCTGGAAATCTGACAAAAGAGAGGAAGGAAAGATTGTAGAAGTCAGAGGGTTCAAGGGCACAAGAAAACTCACTCACAGAATCAACTAACATGGGCCCATAGGGAATCACAGAGACTGAACCAATAACCAGGGAGCCTGCATGTGACTGACCTAGGTACTGTACACATATGTTGCAGTTGTGTAGCTTGGTCCTCTTTGGGCCTCCTAATGAGAGAACAAGGGTTACCTCTCACTCTTTTTGGGACCCTACTTCTTTTACTGGGTTGTCTTGCCCAAGCTTAATGTATATGGAGGTACTTAGTCTTACTGCAACTTGATATGCCATGTTTTGTTGATATTCATGGGGAAACTGCCCTTTCCTAAACAGAAACAGAGGAGGATTGAATTGGGGTGTGGGAACAGAGTGGGAGGTGTGGACTGGATGGACTGGGAGGAGGAGAGGGAGGGGAAACTGCATCCAGGACTAAATAAATAAATAATTCATTTTAAAATGAAAGAAGAAAATCATGATGTTATCTGAAACAAACCATACTCAGATAAACAAATGCTTCAGGGTGTCCTTCAGCAGTAGAATCTAGGTTTCAAAATATATGTCTGCATTTATGTGAGTATGTGTATGAGAGAGACAGAAAAGGGAGAGAACAAAATTTTTGAAATAATTTATTTAATTTTAAGCTAATTGTTGTGACGGTGTTAGATTCCTGATCCAAACTGAGTTACTGACAGTTGTGAGCTGCTATGTGGGTACTGTGAGTGTTTGAACCTGGGTCCCCTGGAAAGGCAGCCAGTGCTCTTAACCATTGAGCCATCTCTCCAGCCCCATCTCTCCAGCCCCAAGAGAACAAATTTTAAATTTAAATATAGTTTGATCATGTTCTTCTCTTCTCCTAAGTTGTTTCAGATCCTCTTCCCCTGACCTATTCAACTTTATTATATCTTAAAAAATAAACAAAATTACACTACAACAACAAAACCAAGAAAACAAAACAAAACCACTCTCCAAAAGAAAAATGAAAACAAAAAACAACCAAACTGTAACCAAATAAAAGCATACACACAAAAAAAATTGTGGACCAATTATATCTTGGTCAATTACTCTTGACCATGAGGCCTGTCCTGGAGTGGTTGACATACCCAATGTCACTCCATGGGAGGAAACTGATTTTCCCTCTCCCTTGGCTAGGTTTTCATAATTCATGCATTCATTTAAGGAAAAAAAAACATAAGTTATGATAAGATTAAACAAAACCTATCACAATCATATTAGACAAGGCAAACCAACAGAAGAAAGAGAGCCCAAAAGAAGACATAAGAATCAGAGACCCACTGGGTCTCACACTCTGGAATCCCATAAAAACACTGAAAACTGGAAGCCATATAATATGCAGATGATCTGGTGTGGACCTGTGTGGTCCCTATGCATGTTGATTCAGTTTCTGTGGTCATATGAGCTTTCTGCTTGTCGATGTAGAGGCTTTTGTTTTCCTTTGTATCCCCCTTCCCTTCTGGCTCTTATGCCTTTTCCACCCTGTCTTCTGTGGGGTTTCCTGAGCTCTTGGGGTGGGGGCGCATGCTGATGGAGACATTTCATTTCAGACTGACTATTCCAAGGTCGCTTACTCAAACCAGGAAAGATCACAAGGCAAGCAAGAACTAGGGAGTCGCTAATAATGAAGGCTCTTTCTCGGCTCTGCAGAGAGATGCCCTTAGATGTATCAGGTGAAATATCCTTTAGTAGCATCAGACTCTTCCACTAGGGGAAGGTGGCTAGGAGATCCAACAGCACCATACAGAACAAAGGGGGTACCTTACATTTAGTGAAAGTACTAGAGAAGATATAAGGCCATGCTAACCTCTGGGCCAAGCTTCTGGAGTACAATCAAATAAAGGGACGAAGGATAATATGAACAAAGGGGTCTAACCCATGATGGGGGATACCCACAAAATCAGCTGACCCCAGCTCGTGGGAGCTCACTGATCTAGACTGATAACTGCAAAAGCTGCACGGGACTAAATTAGGCCCCCTGAATGCAGGTGACAATAGTGTGGCTTGGGCAGTATGTGGAGCCTCTGGCAGTGGGACCAGAATCTAACCCTGATGCATAAATTGACATTGTGGAGCCAATTCTCTATGAAGAGATACCTTGCTCAGCCTAGGTGTGGAGTGGGATGGGGAGGGGACAGGGAGGAAGGAGGGGGCAGGGCTTAGTTCTGCCTTGGTGAGAAGGGCCAGACCTATTTGAATTTCCAGGGCAGTCCTTACCCTCTCTGAAGATCAGATGAAGGGTGGGGTGGGGAGAAGCTGGGTGGGGCAGGAGGAGAGGAGGGAGGGGGAGAGGGAGAGCTGGGATTGGTATGTAAAACAAACAAACAAACAAACAAAAGATGCTCACCCTCTTGTCACGTCCCACCTTGAGGCTGCTATGTGCTGGCTTCACAGCTTAGGGAAGGAACTAAATCAGATATAAGGAGTGGCTGGTCCTTTCCATAAGGGCAACAGAAGACAGGACTGACTGGGTAAAATCGAGAATCAGGCAGAGTGAGGGAGGGGATACTGGAAAGGCAATGGGCAGGCACATAACTGAGAACAAAGTACAAGAACGCCTTGTTCTGACAATACAGCTATGCAATGCATTATTTTATATATTAAACTTAACATTCATAAAGGCCAACGTGGTACAATATAAACTTATGAACAAAATAAATTATGTACTACAAAACTGCCTTAAAGGCGTTGTCTTTCAGGTACAGAACAGATCAGTCATTTGAATGCAAATATTTTAGCTTGTATAAACATGTATTAATTGTACAAAATAATCAGTTTCATTTTGACATTTTCATAAATGCATAGACAAGACTTTGATCTGATCTGCTTCAGTGTAACTCCCTCTTGTCTCAACTCTCCCATTGCCCCATCTTCCCAAGTGATTCCCTTTTCAACTCAAATGTTTAAAAACCATAAAACAAATGAACATCTTCTGATTAAATTTTACAGAAATAAAAGAAAATGAGAAAAATAAAAGGAAGAAGAAAAAATAAAAAATGACTTGGGGACCAATTCAGGGAAGTTGATAGGGTTTCTTTATCCACCATAACACTCATCTTAAAATTTTCTAAGTAAGTTATAAACACATGTACATTTAAAAATATATATTTAAAATGACAAATGAAGCCTGATTACTTCTCCCAAATAGCCAGGAGGTCTGGACACTGGCCCTGTCATCCCGTGAAGCAAGACAGAGGCTGAAGCTGCATGCTGCATGCTCCCTGCATCTTTGTGAATTCCCACCTGCTCCAAACATGCACACTGCCCAGCCACTGTCCTCCTCAGTTTGCTACTTGTCCAAATAGGAAGGCAGTCCATGGCTTTGGTGGTTTTGGATGTATACAGCAAAGGGATAGCCAGGAAGCTGCTTGAACTGAATGAAGGTCAGTGGCAGAAGGCCCTTGTTTGCAATTGCCTGAGGAGGGAGGCCTTTCCAGGCAGGTGAAGAAGGCAGGAGTCTCCACAGAAGCTATTTAGCCCTGGCAGCATTCATGTTGACTCTGCAGCACTATAGTGGGGCATTGTCCCCTTAGCAAATGGCTCCTCCAACAGAAGCCCTCACAGAGAGGCTTGCTCCTCCTGGCTGAGGTAGTGCACATTCCTCTGCTTTGCTCCTGTTCCACTTTCTCTTTTTTTCTTACAGTCACATCTGTTCTTTGTTTTCTCTCGTCTCGAATGTTTCCCAACACATCATGTTTAGTGAGGTGTTTAAGACAGACTGAGAGATGCTGTTGGAGGCTATGTTTTATAGCACAGTTTGTACACTAGTTTATTGCCAAATTAAAATAAAGATGTAATCTGGCAGCCTCAGCCTGCTGCCAAGGCTTCCTTGGGAGGCTTCCTGTATTAAGGAAAGAAAGTTGAGGGAAACAGGCATTAAAATAAGGGAATGTATGCCCATTCTCCTGTCTGTCCTCATCTCACACACAAAAAAAGTGGACAAAATGTCTTTTCTGCTTAAGCTGCAGAAATAAACAAATGGAACAGAAAAGAGCAGCACTCTCAAGTCCCTATAGTAAATGCAATGGGCTTCTTCATGTTGTCTACAGTGATTTAGTGCAGGAAGCTATCTAGGGGTTAGGGCTCTGGTGACTAAATTTGATGCTGTCTTAGAAACCATGGGGTTTCCCAAGGGTATGTCATCTCATAGACCATTGAGAAATTGAGGAATCTTGTCCTGTTACAACATAAATTCTTTCTAAGAATTCAGACTACTTCCTTCACATTTTCAATTTGCATCTTTTCTCCTTGTCAATCATTTGTGGGATGCATAGAATGATGCACGTCCATTCAGTAGAGCATTATCCAGGCAACCATATTAACTGGATGTGCCAACCAGTCTGGGCTAAAAGATGAGATAGCTGGGAAACGTTATCTGTAGATACAATTATTTCAGTGTTTCTAGAACATATTAGCATTAGAAGCAGCGGTCTGGGAAGATCTGGAAAAGGTACTTGGAAGCCTATGCTATTAAAAAGCACCAGTCAAAATAAATAAAATAAAGTACTGAGTAGCTTACCAGGTAAAGGTAAATGCTTCTTGCCAAACCATATTACCCAAGTTCAATTTTGGGAAAGAAGAGAAGCAAAACCCACAAATTGTCCTCTGACTTCCACATCCCTGCCATGGCATGTACATGAATAAAAACACAGCAGTACACAAACACATATACACAGGTACACACATACATACACACACATATAAATAAGTGAATAATTTTGGTACAGTTAAAAACAAAACATTAATTTTTCACTTTGTCCTATAGACTAACCAAAACAAGATTACGCTGACATCTTTGCCTTCATTTTGTGTTTCTCTTCTAGTGTGGATAATCTGTTAATTTTGCACACATGCATGTTAATCCCTCAAGAAGTGGTTGTCTAATTATCTTATGTTCCTTCAAGGATGAAGGTGTAGGTAAATCACCACCCTAAAACCTGCAGTCGCTTTGGATTCTGGGAACAGCAGAATGAGGAGGGAAAGCAGCTTCCACTCTGGCATTTATTATCCATTATGATGAGGTTACAACACAGATCAGAAGTGACATCCTGAGAGCCATAGTGATCTCTTGCGACAACAATAATTAGGGCATTTTGCAACTATCTTGCTGAATCAAAACTGAGTTAGTGATCAAACAGTGCACACTTTGACCATGCTTAAATCTGCATATCTCCTACCTCTTGCCCTAAATATTCTCCTGTGTCAAACCAAAGTCAATATCAGTAGCCAAATATGAATTCAGGGTCACTGGACCCCTATTTATTTAGTTCCCTCATGATGTGGGATTCCCCTCTGTATGTTGTGAACACAGGAAATAGAGCAGGAAAATCCTTATAAAATCTCATTTATAATCATAATTTTCTTTTCCTCCAATCAGTTTATTTTTGAAAACATCTACTATACAACCACTGAAATACTTGATATCCTCAATAGATTTTATCATCTAAGAAAAAGAAATATCCTGAGCTATGAAAACAGTGTAATCCTCTTAATTTTGAGGAGGACATTTGGGCATAAAAATTGCTCCAAGGTTAAATAGCAGCTATTTGTTTGAAATTTCCATTGAACTGGTGGCCAGTAAATCTTTATTGTGTTCCAGAAAGAAAATAACAATATGGTCAACAGAAGTCTTTGAGGGCCGCCTAACGCTCACATCAAAAGCCTCCACACGGTGTTTGTGCGCTCAGTAAGATGCACAAAAAGGCATCTCAGACCTCTTGGGCATTCTTCAGACCACAGCTCCAAATCCTCCTCTCAGGGTCTTAAAAGTCTTATTTCTTGAAGGACAGAAAACAATCAATGTCATAGAAACGAGAAAACAAAATCTCCGTACATTTAGAAGAAAAGTATGCCCCAAAGTACAAAGAAGATAGGAAGTAAAAGGAAGAGGGAGGGGCAAGGACGCAGCTCTTCAACGAGCTGTGTGGGTGCCAGCCCCTCACCACGGTGTTTTATAGGACTCAGTTCCTTTATATTTGCTTGAGTTTGACATGTAACTGCATCCAGCAGATGGAAAGCTTGCTCTGGGGCTAAGATCTTAGCTGAGAGCTTGGCAACAGCAGCACTAGCAGCTGTCACAGAGAAAAACTGATGAACAATACTTATACACAAGAACAAATGTTCCTCTTTCCTAACATTCACAGATGCTGGCCAACCAATGCCAACAGGAAGATCTCCTTGGTACCCAGAGCTGCGTCTTATAAGTTCTAAAAATTCCATGGTTTGTAAATGATTGCCAGAACTCTGATATCAGCATTGCTGACCCCACCTGGTGGGCCACAGGCCCTCTTCACTTAACTCCCAAGAGTACCATTGAGTTTTCAGATGGTGCCAGATCACTTCCCGTACAGATAATGCCATGCTCCTCACACCTTGATGTTAAGTCCTGAGACACTGACATCTTTCCAATTCTCTGCACACATCAGCAGATGGTCTAGTCCCACCACATAACTGATTTATCCTTAATTTTCTCTTGCAAAACCAGAGACAAAAGTAGGAAGACTATTTCTGTTCACATGTTCACTTCAAAACATCACTATCAAAAGTGAGAGTTCCACAAAGTTTCATGCAAAGGTTTTTTTTCTATTGTTCCTACAACATCCACACATGAAATCAACTGAAATTTTCCTATGATACCATTTGTTGAATCATCTGATTTTGAATTTCTCACATTATATAGAATAAAGTTTGATCAGGATTCTTTAAGCTCTGAAAGCAAAGGATTCATCAAGCCTATCCTCATAAACCTTTGGTCTAGACCCTCACATAATCTTAAGTTACATTTCTATGTTTAACCCTAGAATCCATGGCTCAGAATATATCAGCCCTGACCCAACTTTTCAAAGGCGTTAAACTAGGGAGACAAACAGCCACATTTGCCATTAGACCAAACCACGAACACTCGAATCACCTTTCACAAGTCTAGTGTATTATAGTGAGCTTTGCTAACGTTCTATTTTTGATGGAAATTCCACTCTGTAAATACTACTTTTCCAACTTTATAAAATTATTTATTTGTGATATTCTTCTTCCTCTATTTAAGAAGATAAAATGTGCTCCTTTTCAACAGGTTTGTCATATTTTTGCTCTATTGGAGTAATTTCTTATGGCCTCTAGAGGTTATAAGCCAAAAGGTCACTAAACCTTTATCATCTGAACTTCGGTTATTAAGTTCATATAATTTTTGTAGCCACTATGGTTGTGCATCAGTAGGTTCCCTGACTTTTTAGAGAATGTTAGATTAAGTCATATCTATAAATCTTCTAAGTCTATATGAATTAAAGCTTGATGTCATTTTCTGTAAGTCAACACTTCAACCAAAAAAGATGAAGAGTTTAATACTATTTTCCATCACATGGAAAGTGGACCTGCAAAAAACATAACTAGCTATACAAACATATTTAAGAAAATGCTTTATTTCAAAAGAGCAGCAAATACTGCTCACTATAAGTGGCTGAGTTGGGACCTCTGCCTAGGTGTCCTCATTCCTCTGGGGCTATCTACTTGTTCACGGTGATTATAGAAAGCACAAAGTACTGGGTCCTCAGGGGTTACATTTCAGTGCATCTTTTCTAGCATAACTGCAAAGGTGTTAATTTTCACTTATCCAAGTGAATCTTCGCTGCACTATGCCTCAGGCATCATGGGGTAAAATTAACTTAGAGCTGAATAAAATACAATAACAGTAGATTAAATGACAGATACCCCAGCTCAGTCTTCACATGTTAATTACACCAAACACATGGCGGCTCAACTCCAGGCACAAAATTGAACGTTGTGTAAAAGTGTATCCAGGCTAATTAAGAAGAAAAAAGACTAATGGTAAACGTTTCCTTTTTTTAGGCTTAATGTGAGTTTTATTTGGCGGTAGGGCAGTATGAATAAAACTCCAGTTCTGTGATGCTAGTTTGCTTGCTTCAAAATTCCCACATCACTAGAGACCTTGGGAAATTGCTTACAACCTCTCTTTGCCTTTAGGGAGAACCCCACATATTGAGACCAGCCCATACAAAGAAAACACCAGTGTTCCAGTTTTCTTTCTGTCAAAAACATGACTTCAGGAAGAATGGATGCATTTGGCTTACATTTTCGGGTCACAATTCATCCTTGAAGGAAGTCAAGGTAAGATCTATAGGAAGAAATGCCTGCTGGCTTACATTTTGGCTCACTCACTGGCTCATGCTCAGCTAAGTATCTTATAGAGATCAGGCTCACCTTTCTCAGAGAAGAGACTGTCCATGGTGGAATTGGCACACCCATATCCATAAACAATTAAGACACTCTCTTACAGATACAGATACAGGACAATATAATCTTAACAATCCCTCAAGTGAGGTTCCTTCTTTCTAGGTGACTCTAGCTTTTGTATATTTTTTCATATATTTGCATAGTTGTGGCAAGCAACCTGAGATGTTCTCATGCACTGAGTTCAGGCTACTGCACAGAAGAGAAAAGGAAAAAGAAATGATCAATGAGATGATAGTTCCAGATGGGTAACCAGTGGCCTTTTCCCCGACAGGTGTGCACCGCTGTGGCAAGCATAGGAAGTGTGCTCACCTTTTGGTCTTGACTGTATGCCAGGATCCAGTCTTCCTGCTTCGGATGGAAGAGCAAACTCTGGATGTAAAAGTTCAGCCGGTACTTTTGATAGGTTGCTCCTTCATCCGAGCTGATCAATAAACTGCTCTCAATCTCCGGGTCCGTGAGTAACATAATCTGCGGGAAAGCAACAGAAAGTGAAGCTTGCAAATTACAATGCATGACACTGAACTGGGCGCCATACCACACTGACACAAGATACACAAGGAAGAAGAGAGGCTCAGGCACAAGGACCTGCACTCCGCAGTGTTGATTCTCCTACCTCAGACAATGCTTCAACAGCGTTTGTATTATTTGATGAACACAGAGAAACAACTGGTCAGGAAAAGGAGATAAAATCAGAAGACCATACTCTCTTCCCCTTTATAGGACTTTTTAGAAGCTGCTTTCTCTTTTTGCAGCTATTTTTCTTTTCCTTTTTAAATGAAAATTGTATTTTTCTAATTTACTTATGTGCACCCATGCATGAGCTATGGAACACAGGGGGAGGTCAAAGGACAGTTTTCAGGTATTGGTTCTTTTGTATCATGTGGATTTGAACATCGAACCCAGATTATCAGCCTCGGCATTAAGCACCTTTACCTGATGAGCCATCTCCCCGGTTCTTTTCTTTCCTTTTTTTTGTTTTTTTTTTCTTTATTTTTTACTGATATTTATTGAGCTCTACATTTTTCTCTGCTCCGCTCCCTGCCTCTCCCCTCCCCACTTCAATCCTCCCCCAAGGTCCCCTTGCTCCCAATTTACTCAGCAGATCTTGTCTTTTTCTACTTTCTACTTCCCATGTAGATTAGATCTATGTAAGTCTCTCTTTGCGTCCACATTGTTGTCTAAATTATCTGGAATTGTGGTTTGTAGGCTTTCTTTGCTTTATGTTTAAAAACCACTTATGAGTGAGCACATGTGATAATTGTCTTTCTGTGTCTGGGTTACCTCACTCAAAATAATGTTTTCTAGCTCCATCTATTTACCTGTAAAATTCAAGCTGTCATTTTTTTCTGCTGTGTAGTACTCCAATGTATAAATGTACCACATTTTTCTTATCCATTCTTTGATCAAGGGGCATTTAGGTTGTTTCCAGGTTCTGGCTATGACAAACAAAGCCTCTTGGCTATAGCCCTTCCTCATGATGTAGCTCATTCACACTCTGTCTAGGGGAGATAAAAGTACCAGGCTGATTGTTTTCTATGGAGGAAAGGAAGACATATGTGCATGGGCCCAATTCTTTTCTTTTCTGCCTTCATGTCCCATTTCACACCCACAGTACATTCTGATTTTAGTTTGAGCCTGTGAGCCTTCATTCAAAGTCTGGGCTCTTGAAATTTTTCTGGTATATAAAATTAGAAAAGATAGTTTTTTTTTTTTTTTTTTTTTTTTTTTGGTTTTTCGAGACAGGGTTTCTCAGTGGCTTTGGAGCCTGTCCTGGAACTCGCTCTGTAGACCAGGCTGGTCTCGAATTCACAGAGATCCGCCTGCCTCTGCCTCCCGAGTGCTGGGATTAAAGGCGTGCGCCACCATCGCCCGGCTTAAAAGATAGGTTTTTTAAAAAAATAAATTAATTAATTAGTTTAAAAAAATGAATGGAACCTGAGTCATATATCTGACTCTGGATGGAGACACAGCATTCTAAACAGTCCTTAAAAACCTGTAAGATTTTGTCTACCCATAGGCTCTCTAATAAAAACAAAGACAACTGTCCCTCCCCCTTTAAAGTTAATCAAATGGTCCTATCAATCACCTGGACAAGAAACGCCCTCTCAGGAAGTTGTACATTCCATAGAGCTTAGAAAAGAGTTATGGAGCCTGCTTAATCACGCCGGTTGGCACAACAGTCTCTAGCCATTGCATCTCTCACTCTTGAGAGTACCCACTTCAGTTTGTAATAAACACATCTATCTTCTACACATGATCTTGAGCTAAGTGTTTCCCAAAATGTGTTTGCCATATATCCCCCTTACATATGACCACTCATTGAGCATGCACAGGTATGTGTTCCCCATCAGCCCACCCTCCAAATGCTTTTCTTTATGGATATGCATCAGCTCCCCATCATTGCTTCAGAAATAACCCCAGTGCTGTGAAGCTGTAACAGGCAATGCATCTTTCTGTACACTGTAAGTTCTTGGCATGCTTTTCCTTTTGCCTTCACAAGATGCAAGCCCCTTGGGCTGGGGTACAACTAAACCCACCTCCCATGTTAGAGTGAATTATTGGCCTCAGGTTGCCATCATTTGTAAATCCATACTTTAGTCAGAGTTCCCTGGTAGGCAGTATTTCCACCTCAGAATTTTGGCTGACAAAAAGTGACTTCCTTTGTTTAATAAGATATTAGTGGACTCTGATTCTGGCAAAGAATTAATACATGATGAGAACATGCCTCAGGCGGACCTCTTGTTCAGGAGGATGAGAGCCAAATGGAACAAGCACAATAGAACCTGACACTTGCATCCACCTAAACCATTCGGTCCTCAGTCAACTTACATGCTCATATATGATCAACAAATGGCTAAAGTGTAAGCCAGTGAGTGTGGGCATGGCTGCTTGTTGCACAGCAATAGCTGACTGATATACCTGCACACTGGTTCTAAAAGCATACTTCAAATGAAGAATCACCTTCACGGGGAGCCAGTCTCCTTGACAGCCACGAATTATGTCTTCAAAAAAGAATATTAATGCATATATTATTTAATTCCACTGCCATTTTTTACTTTCTAGATTACTGTATTATTTATTCATTTATTTTGCTTCTTTCTTTATATATTTTACTGCAATGTAAGCTTTACAAGAGTCAGGGTATATCTTTTGCTCACAGGTGTATTCCTAGCAGTTAGACTAAATTCACCATATATTATACACTCAACAGATATATCAAATGAATGAATGAATAAATGAATTAATGGATGAAAAGGAAGGTATGAGGAAGAAAGGGAGGAAGGGAATGAAGGAGGGAAGGGGAGGGAGAAAAGAAGAAAGGAAGGAAGGAAGGTTTTAAAAGCAATCTTGTAGACTTGGAAATACACTTCTAAAAGTTTGCAAAGATATGAATGTGAGCTCCACAGAAAGCATAGCAGGACTACTTCTCCATCTTTTACCCACGGGCTATAAATCTGTGTAAGCTCATAGCTTCAGGTGCTTGTTTTGCGCTCTCGTTAGGATGCCTACCCTTGGTCAGAGCATTCTGAATAACCGCAATAGAAGCAAGATAAATGAGCTGCCTTGAGAACTGCTTGTTTTCTCTCATTTTCTGCCTCTAGGAATATGTGATGAAGTACCTCATTTCCAACTCTCTATAGGTCTCCTTGGCTCCATCAAAGTGCACACCTAACATTTGTAGACAGCCTGCCTTAACTCTACCCATTGACTTCTTCCCTGTCAACTTATTGATTCGTATTCTCTAAGCCTGGTTCAGTATGAGAGATGTGCTCAATGTATGGGTATGTGATGGAGGATCACTGCAGTCTGGATTTATCAGCAGCCGAGGGAGGAAGGGAGGATGGGAGAAGAGAACAAAAGAAGAAGGGGAAAAGGATGGAGGAATTAAAAGACAAAGAGAAGGGGGAAGATATATTGTGTCATGATATAAAGGGCCAGAATGCTAGGCAAATACAAATTCCTCAATTGGAAGGCATTCATTTTGAAACCTAGTAATAGTTCATGTCACGGTTCCTGTCACCTTTGAAAGTGATACGATGCCACCACACATGGTACAAGTTGTGCATAACAGACCCATGGCTGGATTCTGTTGCTCTATTCAGGATGAACAAGGTTCTTTAACATTCTTCTTCTTGGAGAAGACAAAAGTTTTGAGAGGAGTCCTTTGGTTATTGACAAAGGAGAAAGGTGAGAAACATGCAAAATCAGAGTCGGCTCTCCGTTACACAGCATGAAACACTGTCTACTGTCCCTAAATTCTGACAGAAGTTATGAGTTTGTCTCCCTCATGTTCACCAGACAACTTCCTCCATTGATGACTGATGTGGGGCCATCAGGTAATTTGCTAGGAACGAACTCACATGGCTTCATTAAAATCTATTGCACACTATAAACGAGGGCGCTTAGATGGCTCCTAACTGGACAGAAATATTTCCAGAGGATTTCATATTTATTGGGACATTAAAAGAAGGCTGTCGTATTTCAAAACACAAATATGCCATCAAATGTTCATACTGCCTTGTGTACCTAACCACAATGAACAGTGAAGTGTAACAACCTCTTGTCCTACTGCCAAGCGTTATTTTCATGACACTATGAAGAGGCCTGGCTTTACAGTCATCGCTGTGTAAGCCAGGTGATGTTCCCCTCACTCTGTTGTCGCCCAGTTTCCAATTAACAAGAATATGCTCTGTCTTACCATTCCACAACCTGCTTCCCCTAATGGGGAAATTTAAAAGAAACATACAACTCAAATTAAGACTACAAAATATCCCCAAATGAAAGTGATTTTTATTTATTGTTTACCAAAACTAGATTAATATGTATACATTCTCTAAATTCACCAGGCTATATGAAACTATGTCGTATCCCCCTGTAACATTAGTAAGAGCCTGAACTATTGTAAATAATTTTTAATTTATGAATATTTGTTACCATATAGATAAATCTATGAGGGATTGGGGCTCTTATTTTTTTGCCCCTCCAAAACCCATCTTCTCTGTTCAATATTTCCCTGAAACCTTATACTTCGGAATTTGCATGTTGAAACTGTCCGGGGGGTCAGTGATCCCCTGTAAAACTAGCAAGTCTGGACCACAAAAGCCACTTTCTGCCCACATCTCTCAAAAACCATGTTAGTGCGGATCTGACTTTTGTTTTTATCATCCTAATGCGATCTCTCTCTCTCTCTCTCTCTCTCTCTATATATATATATATATATATATATATACACACACACAAACACACACACACAAATTTATAACTTGAATTTCTTGATCCATACCTATACACTAACTACATCATAAAGTTGACTTGTATTCATATTTCTATTTAAAATTACAACCTATGCAATTTTGCCAAGGGTTGCAAACATACAGGTAAGTGCAAAATTTAGACCTACAAAGACAGTACAACATATTTTAATACTTTAATCACAACCTTCAAATAATTAGGGTGTACTTAGTGCACTGATTGGAATGTCATGCATCCTTAATGAGTTGCTAGATGATTAAGGAAACCTTGTTATTTCAGCCTTAAATTCTCTCATGATTTTGCCTCAAATGAACTGAGCTTTGTCTTCCTTTTTTCTCCAATTACAAAAAGTAAATAAATTAATAAGTAATTTAGTAATCAAGATCTATATAGAAAAGGTTTAACATATATGGAAAAATGCATAATGAATATAATTCAGTCTTCAGACATAGGTAGTGTTGCTGGTCCAAAATAAGTTATGTCTTCTCAAGAAATTGTTCCATAAATCAGTATTTTCAAAATGGTTACATTCAAACCAATGAGCTGTTTTCCAAAATATCAGATTGCATTTCTCATTTTTATATATTTCTCTAATTATTTATCTGTTATCTGTTTAATTAACTATTTAGATTTATTTATTTGTGTGGTGTTTGTGTGTGTGTCTATGTGTGTGTGTGTGTAGAGGCCACAGGACAACGATAGGTGTGTCTGTTGTTCTCTACTTTATTTTCTGAGGCAGTGTTTACATGGATCCTGGAGTTGTCAATTAGGTCAGGCTGGCTGGGCTGCAAACTCCTGGGATGCTCATACCATTACTGTCCCATGCTGTCACTACAGGTACACATTGCTGACTCCAGCTTTTAAGACAAGGGCCAGGAATCTGAACTCATATCCTTATGCCCATGCAGCAAGCAATCTTTCCACTGAGCTATCTTTCCCTTAGACTGCATTTCTTTACACGTTACATGATTCTTGTTTTCAACTAGGTCAAGATGGCTCTCTACCTTCTTCTGGCTCATGTGTCTTCAAAGGAGAGGCATGTTTAATCTCCATTCTGGCTAATGAGGTAAACAGGCTTTCAGAAGGACGTTTCAAAACTCATGAATCCTATCTTTTTCACATTCTCAGCAAGCAGCTCTCTGGGGAAGGGACTATACCTGAGAAAAACCTTATTACGTAGCAGGTCCATATACTTCTGTGAGCACACTGATGAATTTACAAATGAATAAATAAATCGTTTAATATGTGCCTTCCACTGAAAAAACCCAGGGGTTCCTGCAGCATCTGGATTTCAGGTCTCTCACAGTCTCTGCCGCTCTGCTTGGATAGCAGCAGGATAGACAACAGGAAGAGGTTGCTCTGAACGGGAGTAATTATTCTATGTTCAGATGG
This sequence comes from Chionomys nivalis, assembly GCF_950005125.1. Lineage (NCBI taxonomy): Eukaryota > Metazoa > Chordata > Mammalia > Rodentia > Cricetidae > Chionomys > Chionomys nivalis. The sequence continues at coordinate 10,365,558 of NC_080093.1, read as the reverse complement.
ACTCGGGGTGATTAGCACCCGTTTACCTAGGCCTTACTGGGTGTGCAGACATGGTACTGATTGCATCTTGGATGAATTATTTTCCATAAGAAGTCAATAACTGCAAAGCCGGCTCCTGCAATCCAGCTATAAGCAATCATTCATCATCTACTTCAGGAGTAAGAAACTTTGCTTTTCCTAGAGGTGACAAATGGACATGAAATACAATTTATAGATTTCAAATACATCACTTCCCTCTTCCTTTGGTAGTATTCTTTCTGACAGCCTAGGGTAGTCAAAAATTGAATGTGGCCCGGCAAGATTGCTCATCGGGTGAAGGTGCTTGCCATTAAGCCTGACTACATGAATGAGATCCCTTAGTGGAAGAAGACAATTGATGTTCTCTGAATACCATATGTGTGCCCTGGCATGTGCTTGTCCAAAAGCATATGCACACAATTACAAGAACTGTCATAAATTTAAATGCTTCTTCACTCTTTGATTTGTTCTAGAGTCACCATATGGCTCCATGACACAATTTTCAAAACTTGGCAGACAACTTTATGATCCTTCCAGGCATCTACGGTGGTCTCAGTTGCCATGGAAACGTTACTATTATTTAGTTTTATGTTGGGAGCAGTGAGACCCCAGATCCTGAATTTCTTGTAATCTCCTGATCTGAGTGTCTACAGCTGCTCTGAGCACGAGACCTTCAGGAGTTCCTGATGGCAGGAGAGTGGTTTCTGGTGGGTTTGGCTGGGGCATGGCTATCTCTATATAATCTGCCCCTGAACACAATAAAGGGGGCATTCTTGGGGAATTCAAGGATGGCCCGTGTCGTTGTCTCTCTGTCTGTGTGTCTGTGTATTTTAACCTCCAGCCCTCTTGCCCAAATCTCGCAAACTGGGTGCCAGCGCACAGAGCACAGACACGGGGGCACTGTGCGCGGCAGTTTTACAATCTTCTCCTAAGTATGTTGCTTTGTAATTTGACCATTTACCAGCTTAGATAAAGCTGGGCTAAGAAGGGGAATATCGCTACTTCAGGGTATATATTTTTCCATCATTGCCTTGATCTTAATGTAGACAGCGTTCAGTTAATGTGTTATGCATGAATTGTTTGTTCCTTTGTCTGCTGTTTGTCATTTATAGGCTGGACTCAAGCAGTGGGAATACAGTTGCTTCTGGGGAATATCATTCTTGCTTCTCTCAAGTCTTAGCTCAGCTCCAAATAGCCACATCACAGGTGTATAACAAATGAATTTCATAATGACCCTGAAAATGACAAAGTGGGAAAAATGATCAATAGACACTCTGCTTTGTTCAAACACAAATATTTTTCTCTACAAATGAAACAAGAATTCAGTTGCAAGCCTCTGGCCTGGAAATTAAAAACGAATTAAGCAAAATGTAATCAGAGCAAGGAAGTAATTTGCTGACCAATGTGGGTGGAAAAACTGCCTATTCCCAGTGTGGGATAAGCACCATCCTCCTCTCTAGCTGAGGGTGAGGACAATAAGTGTTCATCAATTGACAGCTCTTTGTAGGACAGTATTAGTGAACGTTACGCCAGATCCCAGAAGGACCAAGGAAAGAAAAGTCACTGAAGCTGAAATAATAGTGAAGGAAGGGGAAGGAGGTGATTACATGAAGAAAATCTCAACCACAGATGCTTTGATAGAAGAGAGTCTGTGGTCACACAGCAGAAATACAGCCACTCGTCCTATATTTGATTCTCTCAGCCCAGTGAAGCTTGCATAATGCACCATCTTTGTTTGTTACAACAAAACAGTGCAATTTAATGCTAAGAGATGAAGACATCATTTTTGTAATAGGCCACCCACTTGTGACCTGAGAAACTGCCAGGAAACTTTGCCATTATATTCCCAAGATAATTCTGCGAGTTCATTTTATCATTTTTCTTTTTTTAAAAATGAAATTTGAAATTTTTAGGAAAAAGGAATTTTAAGCAGCACACATAGTCCTTCTCATGTCTTTATTGTTCATGGGAAAAGCCTTCCAATTATCATCACACGTAACAATAATGAGAATTCTTTCTGGAAATGCTCAATAGTGAAACTTCTAGCATACACAAGAGATATATAAGTTCACCATAAATGAAAGGATTTGGGTTACACTCCTGGGAAGACAATTCAAGAAGAGAATGATATACGACACCCAAAGTTGGGTCCTGTGAGATAACTGTTAAGCAGTCCTCTCCCTTACACTTACAGCATCCTCATCCTAGAAGAGCATGTCCCCATGAGTCTCTGCTCCCACTGCTGAGGACTATGCTGGCCCTCTACTAAGGGGATGCCTGGACATATACAGGCAGGGAAATGAGTAGGGCTGACCATGCGTGCAGCATTGGTTTGTTGTGAAGAAGAGCTAGTACTACATCTGATTCTGTAACAAATCTCCATGGAGGTATGCCCTACTTACTAAGAGAGAAAAAGGATGCTTTTAGGAAAGAATATTAATATTCTGAAAAACTGGGAACCCTGTTGTATATACTAGAGTAACAGTTAATGTCAGAAGACTTGGGTCCAGAGACCTAGATTTGAAATTTTTCTCTGTCAGGTGTATCTGTGGTGCTCTGAATATTTTGGGCCCTCTATTGCCTCTACAAGGAGAGTGACAATAAGTAGGTTGATATTTACTGAGCATGAACTTTGCATGGGGCATCATGCTAAGACAGAAAACAAGTATTCCAGTCAATTGTACTAAAACTAATACTACCTCGGATAGACCTTGATACCTCCATTTGACAGGTAAGGAGATGGGGCTCAGAGCAAAAAAGTATCGCACTCACTGTCACACAAATAGTCAGCAGTAATGCCATCTACAGTATACACTGCTCTTATTTGTGTGAGCATCCACAGAGCCACCTCATAACGAGTGGCAAAGTTACAAGTGTATTTCTGATGAAAGAATGGAAGAGAGGAAGGAAGGAAGGAAGGAAGGAAGGAAGGAAGGAAGGAAGGAAGGAAGGAAGGAAGGAAGGAAGGAAGGGAGAGAGGGAAGGAGGGAGGGAGGAAAGGAGGGAGGGAAAGAAAAAAGAAGGAAAGAAAAGTAAACTTCTAGAAAAGAGAGCAGGAAGGAGGAAGAAACACAGAGGTTAGGATATGGGGAAATAATATTATCTAATGAGACACAGAGCGGACAAGAAGAAAGTGGGTCCAAGGTTATAGGACACTCAGAAACAAGATGTTAACAATTACATGGTATTACCTCAAAAACAAGACATTCCTAAAGAAAGGAAATGGGATCCTCACTATAAAGTTCAATACCCAATCTTCAGTTATGTCAGGATTCCCACAAAGGCCATGGCCCCCTTTCTTCTTTTAAGCATTTTTCTTCTCATGAATGATTTTATGTTTTCTCATGAAAATGGATAAGAAACAACATAAACAGACATAGAAAGCTTTGATCAAATGATAGCATAGGTGACAAAAGAATCTAGTGTTTGCCTCGGGCTAATGTTTACTGATAAATCTGCCAGGCGTGATCCCAGCAGCCCTTTTCTCTGCTTTCCTGTTCTCCGCGGGAACCTGTGGTCCTGTAAGTCTATTTCCTCATTAAAGCTGTGTATATTTTTATAATCTGTCTGCATTCATTTACGTCGATACAATCTAGCTCTTAAAGAAGCAGATGCTAAAGCTGGTAAGAATCATTGTGGTATAACTGGTTTCCTACAAGATGTGTCCTTTGTGTAATTTACATATGAAGAATACAGTCTCGTTTTGCTGAAGACATGGGTATTATTGTATAAAACTACCAGGAAATATTTAATATTGATTAATGCTTAAGATTGTATTATCTAGTTTACAAAATCTAAGCACAATATTTTAAAGGAAAATGTACAAGTTCAGTGGGCATTTTTATTACTGTCACCATAGAAACCAATTAAATACCTTGGGAATACTTGAGCTACCTTTAAATTTCCAAGATTATTGATTGCTGTTTTTTATCCAGATGTAATCAGGACACACTTCTATGATCATTCCAAACCCCAGAGTAACCTCTATTTTCAATCCCCAAAGATCTATAAATGACAACAGGCTGCATCATTTAAAAATGTTAGCTGCTCTCAAAGGGAACCACAGTGATGGAAGAAACAAGCCTTTGTCTTTTTCACTCATAGAAAACTTTACTAGGATTGATGTTCACTTAATGATGAGAAATTTCTTTATTCCAATAGAAATGATAGACACAGGTAGAGTTGGGGAGAGCAGGAATGGAAAGGTATCAGTATACTGATAACACTGAGTTAGGTGAGGACAGCACCATTTTTTTGAAAACTCTCCAAGTGTGTGCTCGATTTTAGTTTGAGTAAATGTCAAGTTGAAAGTCAGGAATCTGAGAGAAAAGGCCCACATTAATAAATCAGTTCTGAAAATCAGTCACTAGAATGTACCCATATTCTTCACCCCTTGCTCTGGTTGCAGCAATGTCTTGGTAAGTGTGTTTTAGTTTTACTTATATTAATGCACCATGGTAAAGTGGCAGATATACTGGGGTGTATTGGAGAAGATTAACGAGGTTTCAGCTGCATGGAGCTTTGCTAATGTATTTGGCTATTAAAGTTTTCCTGAAAAGACTATGGAGACCACCAGGGGTTTCTCTCATAGAGGATCCCGGGATTAGTGGGCTGAGAATCCCTTCTGTTGCTCCTCAGTTGGACTCCTTGGATGTTGGGCCAATGGCAGATCATCCAGGAAGAGGAGCCTCCTGCTAACAAGGAGGTAGGTCTAGTTCATGCGAAATTTTCCTTCGCGCTTCAATTACTTAATGGCAGACATTTGATCATCTCAAGTTGTTGTTGAGAGGAAATAAAGAGGGAATGTGCTTAATGGCCACGTGACTGAGCATAATCAGGCAGTATCTGCTGCTTTTCCATTCTCCTCTCTTCTTTTCCTTAGAGAAGCAGCCGGTAACAACATACAACTGCTATCTGAAGAAGTTATGTTCTGTAATTGCATTACCAAAGATATGTCTGTGTCTTTGGCAAATTTCATCTTTCAGAAGCAGCACAAATGGTGTAGAATATTTTAAAATAGGGAAAGAAGCTGTTGTATAAATGCACTGTTTTGTAATGTAGCACTTCAGACTAGTGGTTTAAAGCATGCACTTAGTTTACCTCATGGGTTCTGTGGTTTGAGAATCTAGAAAGAGCCCCTCTGGGCAGTTAAATTTCAGACCTCCATGCCATAATCATAAACAGAGTTGTTTGTTGGTCAGGTTAGCCACCTGAATGATGCTTCATGAAGGTATTGGCAGTACAATTAAATGCTAAGAGTTCAATCTGTTTTAAGCCCGTACAAAAGTGTTCTCAGGACAAGGTTCATTGTCGTGATGGAAAGAATAAGTCTATAAAGATATTACCTTCTGAAAAATTGTTTGGTCTTTATTCAGGGACCATTGTGAGTATTATTTAAAAAGATAGGTCACGGTTTGACTTGTTTTAATGCATTATGACAATGTATGTCATATATTGCCCTGGGAATTTCTGGCTAGTTTCTTGTGATGGTTTACTTTTTACTATCAACTTGACATCATGTAGAATCACTAGAGAAGGAAGTCTTAATAAAGAATAGTCTAGATTATATTTGTCTGGAGGGTTGCATACTCACTGTAGGTAGCACCATTCCCTAGGCAGGGGATTCTAAAGTGTGAAGTAGAGCAAGTGAGCTGAACACTAGCATCCATGCTCTCTGGCCCTGATTGTAGATGCCATCGGACCAGCTCTCTAAGTTCCTGCCACTCTCATCTTATTGCTAGGATGAATTCGTATTGAGAACCATGAACCAAAACAAACTCTTTCACCATTAAGTTAGATTCTTGTTAGTGTACATTTACCACAGACACAGGAAATGAAATTAAGACATTCCTTTTGCATAGTCACAAATACTATTGCTGATGTAGAGTTTGGCTTTTGATACTTGGTGTGTTTTAATACTCGGTCCCAGCTAGTGGTACTGTTTGAGGAGGTTACAGAACCTCTAAGAAAGTGAGTCCCTCTCAGGGTTGCAGGTTCTCTCTTCCTGGTGTGCACTCTAGGTGCTTATAAACTTCATCATGACTTCCCCACTTGTGATTGCACACTTCCAAACTGTAACCTAAAATAGATCTTTCTTCCTTTAAACTGCTTTTGTAACATTTTGATTCTCAGTGACATAGATGTAACTAATATGCTACTGTGCTGATATTTACGTTTCAGAGAAAAATTATCTGTTCATCCTGATGTCAAGAAGATTTACTGGGCTTAGAAGAAACTCTGTTTGTAGAGTGCTTGCCTACCACATACAGAGCCCTGGGTTTGATCCCAGCACCAGAAAAACCAGGTATGGTGGTTTGAGCCTGTAATCCCAGCACTTGGCAACTGGAGGCAGAGGGATAACAAGTCAAAGATAATACTCAACTATATAGGGAATTGGATGCCAGCCTGGGCTAGAGGCCCTGTGAAAATAAACAACTAACAACAGTGAAACATTTTTATAAAATTGCTCTCCAAAGTTAACCTTTCAGATAAATTAAGCAAACGTTTAAGAAATAGTAACCAGGTTTCATTAAGAGAAAATTTATAAATCTGTGGTCTTAAGTGATCACCTTTCCTCAAAACTCAAGACTGTGAGACTACATTTCAAATAATTCCTTCTAGTATTGTATAATAATGCTTTCTGGGGCTACTCATATGCTTGCATGACCATGAAACAATTCTCTACTTCTGTTCAAACCTTCTTTCTCCACTATTCTTTCTCCAATATTCCCCACAATGCACGAGGCTTCCATTAAACTCCAAAGAAAATTCTTTTTGACCTTCCACCTAAATACTTATCCTGATGAGATATTTTTTAAAGATTATTTTTATACTTTTCAAAGAAAAACTGTCTTAATATTAATTTATAGTTCAGAAAAGAATAAAAATATTGTGATTAAAAATATGACTCTTCCTTGAGGAGCATATTGAGCATCTAGTGCTTAGCAAGTATGAAAGTCTGTAACGAAATTTTAGAGTTTTGTCATTTTTATTTCTTCATCTTATTTTAACTTAGTATGTTCAAAAGAGAATAAGAGTTAACATTCCAGAAGTAAAACCAAAACACTTCCAAAATGTACTCAGGAAAAATAAAGTTCACTGTAATGTCACTAAGCAGAAACAATGATCATTAATATTTTTAATGTTTGCTATTGTTTTCTTCCTTGTTTTCATTCCTATACATATATGAAATAATACTGCAAACATTGTCCAGATTATTAAATATTCTTTCATATTATTTTAAAAGATTACATATAATTTGGTTTTATAAATGTGCAAGTTTGTAATTAGTCAATCAGTATTAATAGACATTTTCTGATTGTCACTCATATAATAATATGATTTATTATATATTAATATTCTTGTTCATAAATTGTTTTTTTCAGGTTATGAAAGTAGAATTAAAGTTTAAAAGAGTATGAATTTTCTTTTGAGATATACATCTAATTATGAATAGACAGGACAGAAATTACAAATTTATAGACTTTTATCCAGAACTTGAAAAATATATATTCTGGTGTTTTATCTCTGTTGAAATAAAGCTTCTAGGTGACTGCAGGAAACTTCACTTTGTATGAGTACATAATAGCTTCATTCATGGTAAAGAATATTTATCTTCCTTCTTTGCTCTTTTTCAGGTTTTGGTCATTTGCCTATCATGTCTCAAATACAGTCATCTGATAGTATGGTGGTCTGAAGAAAAAGGGCCCCCATGGACCTATAGGGAATGGTACTATTAGAAGGAATAGGCTTGCTGGAGTAAGTGTAGCCTTATTGGGGAAAGTATGTCACAGAGAGTGGGCTTTGAGGCTCAAGCCAGGCCCTGTGGCTCATTCTCTGTAGACAAAAGTTTCTACCCTGCCCAGTCCCACAGTCATATAGTTGCCAATAAACACACAGAGGCTTATATTAATTATAAACTGGTTGGTCTATTGCTCGGGCTTATTAGAAACTAGCTCTTACAATTCGAATTAACCCATAATTGTTATTCATATTATCTATATAGCTTGGTACCTTTTCTCAGTAAGGCATTCTCATCTTTCTTCCTTTGTGTCTGGGTGGTAACTGACTCTCTTCCATTCTTCTTCCCAGAATTTTCCTAGTCTGGTTACCCCATCTATAATTCATGCCTGGCTACTGGTCAATCAGCATTTTATTAAACTAATATGAGTGACAAATCTTTACAGTGAACAAAAGCATTGTACCACAGCAACTCTCTCCTCCTGCTGCCTATGAATCCAGATGTAAAACTTTCAGCTACCTCTCCAGTACCGTTTTGGCCTGTGTGCTCCCATGCTTCCCACCATGATGATAATGGACTAAACCTCAGCTCCACTTAAACATTTTCCTTTATAGGAGCTGCCGTGCTCATGGTGTCTCTTCACAGCAATAGAAACCCCAGCTAAGACAGATAGATAGGCTGCTAGATCACAAGCTTTCTTCAATTAAAATTATAGGTGTTTTCCTTTATGTACTTGTGTTGCTGTTAAAACACAGTTTCTATTTTCAATTGCACTTGGGGGGAAAGGCCGTAAAGTAATGTTCTGTGTCTATTAACCCATATACACACAGGAGACCCCATGTGCCTATTTCAAGCCTGAAACAATTAAAAGACTAGAAATTCTCATGTACACAGCATTTCAGAGGCTGAGGGCAAAGGAAAGTGAGCATAATGAAACAAATTTTTTCCACTATTTACCACATCATCAATCCACACACATCTTTTCCTCCATTTATCATTAATTGTAAGAGGTTAAAAATAGTTCATTGCATACAAAATATTTTTTGAACTGACCATTTAAGAATATTTTGTACTTATATGGCATTTTTCCATTTAAGCATTACAGAGCCCTTTATAAACGCTAATGAGGATATTCCATCTGGAAATAGAAGCAGACTTCAAGAGAGTGAAATTAGGTGCAGGGGTGCCATCACTTTCTAAGAAAATGACAGAACACCCTTGTCATTTCCAGAGCTCACACTCAGACTCTAGTTCCCACATCAGGAAGAAATAAGAAGGTCTCTTGACAAATGATCATGGAATTAGTGGGCTTACAAGCCTACTCTTTTGCATTATTAAGACTCACTAAAGAATATGTAAAATAAATGTAGCTTCACTCATAGATAGATTTTGCATTTATTTCATAAATTACAGACTAAATTAATCCTTATTATCTGCTTTACCTGCAAAAACATTCCATGAAAAATAGAAATATCCCTCAAAGGTAAATTTTTGAAACCATTCCATTTTTAAGAAAATATTACTTTTGGAATATAGATATTTTGGGGAGAAAGGTTTTTCTTCCTGTGGAATAGCCAGGTGTTCGCTGTTCTACTACTAATTTCTTCTTTTTCCAACAATTTACTTCAATCATCTTTAGCACCAAGTGACAGTCCTCATGCTGAACTGACAGAAATCAGGGAGTGAAGAAGACACTGTGAGTTACAACTAGTATACAGGTGACAACTGACATAGAGACAACAAATGCTTTTCAAAAGAATGTAGAAGGCTATAATTATTGACATTCAAGTTTTATAGAACATAGAAAAGTCTTTCCTGCTGTAAGAGGGGATAAACAATAGACCATTTGAAACTTCAGTGAAGTTTGAAGACTCGTGTGTGTGTGTGTGTGTTTGATGTGAGGATGAATAGTAATGATCTCAGGACAAAGAACTGAGATGGAGAAGGCACAAAACGCATGTGTACATTGCATGCGTAGGTAGGAAGTTCCGCAGTATGGTGAAGGTAAAACAAAGCACTTTGCAGCCAAACACAAAGAGATTTTTAACCATGAAGAGGTATCTGGATCTGAGTCATGGTAGGAACGATTTATTCCAAGCCGTAGATAAACACTCAGTTTTTTCACTTCTACTCTCATCATACCCATACTACAGTCAAGATGGATAGTCAATGGTCAAGTGAAAAGGCAGACAGCAACACCTTAATCTCTGGAAATTTCTCCTTTTTCTACAACTCGTATACTCTCTTGACTTTTGTCTTTTCCTTGATAAGCGCAGTCTGGGCTCAGATGAACTTACTTACCCGTTAAGTGACTTTTTAGTTGAAATGCACCTGTGACCTGAGATTACATATTTAAGTGAGTTCTGCTTCTACCCAGTCCTGTGACCTTCAGAATCATTTATCACATCACTCATTTATCTGTAGGCAACTATAGAATGATAACAATAACTCATTAAGTAAGCTTTGTTTATGTTAAATAGAGCCAAAAAAGGTAGCATTTCCTAAGATCAGTGAGTGGTTTTAATAACACAGAAATTGTGCTACAGCTGAGAGAAATCAAAAATGGGGAAACACATGTCTCTGGTTCTAAAAGACTCTTAAATTTGCTCTGAAGCAGGAAGAGATAGCATTTGTCACATGACCTCAAAGCAGGATTTGATTTCTTCACATGAAGGTCTTTGAGAATTAAAATTCTGAGGAGCAAACTTTGAAGATTAACAGTCAATTGCTTATTTCTGGCTCAACAAATTGTTAACTGACTCTTAGCACTGGGTCTAAATTTACAGCTACAGATCGAAATAAATGTTTTCAATTTGATCTGTGAGAACTAAATACTACTAAGAGGGGCACCGGAACAGATCAGGTGACAAATGTGGTGTTGGTGGCTTTAGGGTGGTGAGGAGCTCTGATGCTAATGGCCTCTTCTATGTGGAGAAATAGCAAGAGCTCCTCACTGTGATAACATGATGACATGTAGTGGCATCCTTCCATTCATAGATTTTCATTATCTGTGGTTCTTGGAGGTGGAGGTGGAGCAAGGTGTCTGTTGTATTTGCTAATGTATCCAACAAGATCTAAGATCAAATTAAGATTTTTGTTTGTTTGTTTGTTTTTGTTTTTTGTTTTTCGAGACAGTGTTTCTACGTAGCTATGGAGCCTGTCCTGGAACTAGCTCTTGTAGACCAGGCTGATCTTGAACTCACAGAGATCTGCACCTCTGCCTCTCAAGTGCCACCACTGCCCAGCTAAGATATATTCTACTCAGGTTATAAGAAATAAAACTGTAGTGCATCATACCTCATATACCAAATATTACCTCTCACCAAAAGTCATTCTTCACCATCATGAGGCAGTGGATCATGGAATTTGGATTCTATATTTTGTCTCTATTTTGCAACATACCCAAAGACTGCTTGCTATTTAAAAGATGTGGTGTGTGTGTGTGTATAAAGTGAGGAATTTCTTCATTTCCATGTTGACAGTTCAGTTTTCCTAAATTCTGGGTGAACCATTGACTAGGGCAATTTATAGAAATTTTACAATGTTTTTAAATTCACAATCACACATTTTTATAATGTAGCTCTTCTTGACTCCCCGTGTTTCTCACCGGTCCCTTTATCAAATTTGTGTTTCCCTGGAGGTGAAGTCTGTTAGAGCTGCATTGGAAAATAAGTCCCTTCCAACCAAGGCTCAATTGCCGATGGCATCTCTAAGATTATATTTACTTCTCTGAGCTAAAATGTAAAGGTCACTTTGTTTATTAAAGCTAAGCCCTGAAGCTAAATATTCTCACTGTTCCCGAAGAAGGGAGAGGATGAAGGGAGGGAGGAGGAAATGCTTGCAAATAGACACGCATTGATTAATTGATATGAAACTGGATCCAAATTAAATTAAATTTGACTCATCCATAGTTAACCTAGAGTTTTCAATCCAAATTCCCACTACCTCCTCTCCCCTCACTCCCCTCCCACCACATCCACAGACCCTCCCACCAGAGCTGCTCCAGTCCTAAGAGAGGGCCATGCACCCTGCCCTGTGGAAAGTCCAAGGCCCTCCCTATTATATCTAGGTTGAGCAAGTTTTACATCCAAAGAGAATAGGATCCCAAGAAGTCAGTACATGCCGTAGAGACAAATCCCAGTGTCACTATTAGTGAACCCTCAGTCTGACCCAACTGTCAACCCCCTTCAGAGTTGACTCCCAGTCCAGTAGGAGTTGGTGAGCTACCATTAGCTCAAGCAAACTGTCTCAGTGGATGAACCCCTCATGGTTTTGAATTCCTTGCTCTTACTCTCACTCCTGAGTTTTCACTTTAAAGGAGAAGCAAGTTATACCTAGCTGTGGCAGCCTTCTCATCTGGGATAACAATCACTGTGCATACTGACCATCCTTACTCTAGGCAATGCAGTCAAATTATCTACTGGAGAGAACAATTTTGCTCTGTATCTTTGTCCAAGCTGAGCACTTAGAATACCATCCAACATCTTAAAATGCATAGACAAGGTAAGCTAAGCTCAACGTCCATCCTCTAACCCCAATGTATCATTTAGTTAATAAGATAACTTTTTTTGAGACTGACTAGTATCCCTCCTTTGTGAGGCTACTAACTTGTGATGGTTAACTTGAACCATCACAAGTACCCTCTCTCTTCTCAGTTCAACATCTAGTCCTCTGCAGTTTTCCTGAAAACTGCACTGCTTCTCCCCCTCCCCTCCTTCTTTTTCTAAGCTTCAAATACAACCCTTTTCCAATTTAGTATATTATTAAGAATTTTTTTGGCTGTGCCAGAATATATGAAAAACAAGTTAGGAACAAACAGCCAGGTGCACCCATGAATTTTTAAACCAGATTTTCTGGGGAAAAATTATGCAAAACAAAACTCTACAGCAACCCTTGGGATAAAATGTCAGTTTAAATAGTACAAAGCATTATCCATGCTATGTGTCTACACTAGCCATAGACAGGAGGCTGATTTGCTTTTTCCACTTTTGAACCTTGTCATCAACCATTACAAGCTGATGGCTTTCTCAGTCTAGAGTTCTACTTGTAAGTCTGGGTATGGAGAGACCATCACATCTGAGTAGCACAGGGTATAGAAGCTCAAAAAATCCTTCAGAACAAACTTTTATAAAAGAACAGTAGGTGCGCTGGACTAAGATGTAGAGGTATATCTATCTATATTTGACCTCTTGGAGATATAAGGTGCCACTCCTTAATGATGCTTTCTGTCCCTTTATTCAAGTATGCTCTATAAAATGTCTAGGGTTCCTTGTGTGTATGTGTGTGGGGAGGGACGGAAGAAGAGAGTGAGAGCATATGAACATATATGTGTCACAGCAGACACATGGAGGCCAGAGGAGAACCTGTGAAGGTCAGTTCTTCCCTTCCATGTGGGTTCCTGAGATTGAACTCAATCTCACAAACTTGTACAGCAGCATTGTACCTACAGGGCCACCTCACTGCTCCCTGGGATTCTTAAATTCCAGGATGAATCTATGCATGGGGAGGCAGAACTGCTGCACATATTTCACAGATGGCATGCTTGGCTAAAGGATCAAGCAGACTTCTTACAGGAATCAAAATCATCTGCTGTCCTACTTGGCTGCAAGATGGAGAGATGGGGCTTCTGATTTCAATATAGCAATGCGACAGCACAAACTGTCTCGTTTGTGATTGCATATATTGTCTCGTTAGAGGTTGATCTGTAGATGGTGGTATCTTCTACTGCTTCAGCTCTATACTGATTTAGGCAGTTCTGCAATTGAGTCAGGTGATTTTGGGTTGGGCCAAGATGGCAGTTAAAAAAAAAAATACCACACACATGTAAAATAAATTTGCATGGTTTGAAAGCTTCGACTCTGACATAAAAAAATAATACAGTGCTGCTTCGATGCTGGTGATGATCAGAAAATTAATTTTATCCTTCATACGGATAATATTCTTGTCTGATTAGGGAGACTAGGAGAATTCCTTCCCACCTGACCACAGACATTGTTCCTCACTGCCTGCAGTGTAATATGAAACCATTCTAGAGCACAAATCTCAGGCCAACAACTCCATGCACTGGAGCAGAATCAGTCAGCTTGAACAATTTAATCAGGGAAATTTAACCCAATACACCGATACATCAAATTCATGTTTCAATAAAGAACTGAGTAGTTTTTTTTTTTTTTATTCTTTACTCAGTTCTTTTGTAGTTTCATAACAGGGACAGTGTATTTTGATCACATTTAACTTCTAGAAAAAACTCTCAATATAGCAGATGTATAATAACAAAACCTTTCCTCTAAGAAGTAGATTTTACATAATGAAAGAAACAAGTTAGTTTAGAGAACAAAGAACAGTGGGAAGATATGCAAAACAGAACATCCAAACCACATTTATTGAAGCTAGTTTTTAACCCAAAGGTACAAACAGTTCTCTTGAGATTTGGTGTTAGTTTTCAGATCACAGTACACTGTACATTGAAGCAGTATTTTTTACTAGCTGATATTTTACTAGCATGGCTGAAGATGGTTAGAATTCAAGCTGTCTTGGGTCTTGGTGATGCTCATTATGTCTTTCCCTAATCTATCTGCTCCTTAGGTCTTGTTATCTCAACAAAGAATCTTTGTTTCTCTCTAGACTGTATATAGTTTATTGACTGAGGCAAAGGATGCAGGCACAGTAGATCATTCTCTAAACTTAAAAGCCTTTGATTTAAAAAAGGTTTCCATTTCAAACATCAATGGGATGCCATGAGGTAGATTACCATGGGATAGATGAGGAGGTCATCTCAGCACGCAATATAGGTTTGCAGCAAAGAATTGTTGGAGAAAGTTTCCTATTACAGTTGGTTTCTACAAGGACATTTTTCGTACCAAAATCTCCAAACATCTACAGTACAGATGACTCCTGGTAAAGAAAATGATATTACAACCATTTAACACTCATCTAAACTTACAAGCTTAATGTGAGGTGGATATGGGGCCAATTTGTAGGGATAGCATGAAAAATAAAAAAATAGAAAAGAAAGAATTTTAAAACTCTGTGTTGAACAAGACAAAAGAATCAAACAAATAGATGAAAAGAAAGGGGGGAAAAGAGGTAATAATTGTTGCATTAAAAAGTATTTTATTTAAAAATGAAGACAGGGTGCTTGGGGACTAATTTGGCTAGTTGCTGTATCAACTTTAGTTTGGAAACATAATTAACAACTGCGAATAGAAATAATTAATCTCTTGCTCTTGGGAAACATTTACAGTGAAATGCTATTTGTCAAAAGAGACAATGGGGGATTGTTTTGGAATTTAGACATCTGTAAACACTCCTTCTGAAGGAGAAAGTTCTAGGTCAATGATATGGAGCTGGTTGCCACACTTCTTAAGTTTCTGTTATGACAAGAAATAAACAGAAGGTAAGCTAGCTTCTCCAGCCTTAATCCAGGAAAGCAAAATAGCCACAAAATCCATAACATTATTCAAAAATTTAGAGTCAAATAAAGTTATTCACATATTCAGTAGACTATGAGTTTTACTCACCAAAGCAAAGTCCTACCCCTGAAATCTCAAAGTGCATTCTAGGTGTTTAGAGACTTGGTCATGGAAAAGGAGGTATTTGTCTTAATGGTCAGGAGACAAAGTAGGAGTATGGGATGCAGATTGTACTTGCCTCTTAGCCTTTTGACCAGAACTTTACTGAACACAATTGCAATTAGCTTTCTAATTCTCCTTAACCTGACACTCTTGATTTTAGAAATGCTTAGACTCATAATATTCCATTAACCCCGTGGTTCTAGTTCTGTTTCTTCAATAACAGGAGGTATTTGTGTTTTACCTATGAGTGGGGTAGACCTACCTGGTACTTCCACAAAAAAAAAAAAAAAAAAAAAAAAGTTTTCCTTGCTAGTCTCTTTTTCCCAGAATTACCTGGTTAGACAGAAATGCGTCCTCTCCTCTGCCAATACAGGCTTTCCCAAGCCTGGAAACGCTGTTCTGCCTGCACACCTGCTCTGCCCTGGCTCTCCAAAATGAACTACTGATCATGTGCATTTTCTGAGTCAAATTTCTAATGGATTCCTGTCTGTGTCTGTATACTATCCAAACTCCTCAGCATGTTCTATAACAGCTTTTAGGATGGATGCCTGCCTTCTTCCTCCAGCTCACAGGACTCAGTTTCTTTTATTTACAGCTAACAGTTTCCCTCAGGAACAGGGTCCCACAAGTCCTCATTCTCACTGTCTTTTGCTCAGGCAGATGTACTAAGAAGACATGAGCTGTATTTTTATGATTCCGTTCACAGGTTATCTCTCATATAATAACTTCTCACAGCCAATGGTAAGAACTGGAGTTCGAACAGAAGCTTTGAGAACCTCTGCCACTTCTCCGTAAAACCTTAAATAACAAACTTTTCCATAAGTGTTTTCCAATAATTGGAAATTACAGAGAAGTTGTATCTGAGTCATCATTTTGTATTTTTAGAACATTAGCTCATATACTCAAAAGATTCAATAGATTCTGACTGAATTAATTAGCTAGTGTGGCCTTGCTGAAGACAGAACTGGGGACTCTAGTGCAGGGCCATGTAACACTAACGAAAACTTTTCAATAGTCTAAATACATTTTAAAGACATTAACAGGAATCTAACACAACCCTTTTTCTCTACTTCAGAGGAGAAAACAAAGTTGCATGGCTTCTTGTAACAGAGGAAGAATCATGTGCAACTTCATGTCATTTTTTTTTCTTTAAGAGAAAACTCTTTTGACTAAGAGATGGCCATTGCTGAGTTCAATTCTCAGAATCCACACAAAGGTTGTATAAGACAATTGAGTCCACACAGTTGTCCTCTAATCTCCAGTGTGTCTATGGCAAGTGATCTTGATGTGGAACAAGTCTTCTATCCTTATATTGTACTGCTTTAATAAAATGCTGACTGGCCAGTAGCCAGGCAGGAAGTATAGGTAGGGCAACCAAGCAGGTGACCAGAACAGGAAAGAGTCAGTCTGCAGCCACCACCCAGAAGCAGAGAAAGCAAGATGAGAATGCCACATTGAAAAATGTAATAGTGTGACAAGATCAACAAATACTGCGATCTGAAAGTTTCCAAGCTGAAGGATGAAAGGGCAGAGGAAGTTGACATGTTTAGTAAGCAGAGAGCTTTTTGGAAGAGAGAGATATGCTATATGCTTTGCTCTACTTTATTGTCCAGTAGAAGCCTTTCATTATCACCAGCAGTCAAATCAAATGGCAATTTTGAAACATTAAAATAAGTTCTTCAGTTTCACAAGTAAAAGCCCAAAAATAAGTTAGCCATAAAATGCAAAATGTGTCTTAAATTCATTCAATAAAATAAATGTATAATTACATATCATCATCTATAATAACTCCTACAAGAGAACATTTAAAATGCATATAAATGAAAGAAATGCCACATATAGAAATATGCAATGAGAAAGTATGAATATAATTTAAAAGACGTTAAAAATAAATAAGTTTTAGTAGCCTAGAAAAAACAGTGAGAGCATAGAAATCCCCAAACATTATGTACACCATGCAATACTGATGTATTTAGATGCCTTTATGTGTGTATATCTAGTTCTGTTTATCTCTCACGTGTGTGAGTGTTAAAGGGGTGGAGTAAGATAAATTACTAACTGTGCATCCCCTTGCACACACACCCAGGGGAGTCAGATGAAGATACCAGATGCCAAACTATATCATTTTATGCTATCTTCCTCTGAGAGAAGGTCCTCAATGCATCTAGAAATAAGCTGGTGAGCAGCAAGTTCAGGCCATCCTCCTGTCTCTGTATGGCATGACACTCACTCATGCAGCTGCTCTAAGCTTTTGGAGTTTGTATATGAGTGCTGAAGATTTGAATGCAGGACCTTATCCATTGACTGCTCTTAACCATTCACCATTATTCCCGTTTCAAATATATTGATTGCTTAATGACATGTATTACAGTAGCCCCTAGCACTGAATCCAACTCAGAGAAGATGTGATAGAAAAAAAGAATGTCATTTTCCAAGGATAGTGATTTAATACATGGGAAATAAATTCATTATAAAATGATATTAATTTATATAGACATCTGCACACCAACCCTTGGTGATTTCATTGTTTTGACCTTTCACGGATATACTAAGATCACACAGAGATAAAGAACATGAGAAATGGAATTGAAAAACTATCTATATGATTTAACTGTGATTGTGATTCAGTTGTCTGAACTACAAAGCCTTCCTATGACACACTGTCACATTCTCCAAGCCTTCCAAAGATACTTTAATATGAATGAAAGATACTTTAATATGAATACGCAACTTAAGATCACTCAATCTGTTCAGTTGCTGGTAGCCAAAAATTAACCTAAGAGGCTATTTAAAGATAACAAATCAACTTGTTAGATTAAAGAATGTTTTCAAGCAAGCATTAGACAGCATGATAAGGGAGATTAGGG
This sequence comes from Chionomys nivalis, assembly GCF_950005125.1. NCBI lineage: Eukaryota > Metazoa > Chordata > Mammalia > Rodentia > Cricetidae > Chionomys > Chionomys nivalis. The sequence goes on along the minus strand of NC_080093.1, from coordinate 10,347,358 downwards.
AATAACTAGGGAGATTTGAAAAGATTAACTGAGTTCTTGCAAAGATAGCTTGGCTCCTGTAAGGTTTGGATTCCATTGCCTTCAGGGCTGCTGTGCAGAAAGAGAGCAGCTGCAAATTACTACTTGGTCTTACAAAGTAAAGGTCAGGGAAAGAGAGCAAACTCCAGTAGACATCAAAAGAACTAAAACATGTTAAGTAGAAAGGACCCTGTGGCATTTGTGTGTGTTCTTAAGGTTACTACCCATTTAAGTCATTTAAAAAGGACTCTAAGGTGCTAAGTATTTTATTCCCACATTCTAGGGAGAAGTGACAAATTGCCCAAGGGCACTCGGTCTGTGGACTGGTTTGCCATGTGTAGGCCCCAATCACGAGCTCTGGCTGACAGGGAAAAGAGTGGTATAGGTTTGGGCAACATCTGGGCATGGCATGTATTAGGTCTAGGTATGTACCCATGTACCACAATGATATAAAGGAAGCAAAAAAGAGAGCTTCATGGAAAAAAATTGCAACATTGGGTGTTTAAAAGAATAAAAAAACAATAAACAGTGACCATAGTACTTTACGACGAAAGTCTGATTTGAGAGGAGGCCTTTCAAAGGAGGAGGAGGAGACTCCATCTTCCCAGATACCCATCGCACATGTTGGTTTATTTCAACACCCTCTCTCCTGCAATTTTTTTTATCATGCTATAACTGAAGGTAAGGCCCTGTGTTTTAATTTGAGCAACCATAAATAGAATGCCAATAAAGGCATCAGAGAAGAGCATACACATTCACCGTTCCTCTCTGACTTAAGGGCACCCAAGAAACTGTCCTTTCCTTGTTCTTTTTTCTCTTTAAGTCACTTCTACAGCTGCTTAGCTTGTCCTACAATATAGATCAACATTTCTATCATGCTAGAGTAACAGTCTCCTTTGAAGAAAGGCAGAGGGTGGGGGGTGAGAGGCAGGAAAAGAGGAATTCCATCAGTTAGGAGGATGCAGAGTCCAGATAAAGAACTTTCTCCTCTGTCTGTGTCTGGATGGGAACCAAGGAGCAGCAGTGAATGTTAAGCTGCTTCCTTTGAAAACGTGAACGTCCCCTTTAAGAGCACTTAGACATGACACAATAGACAGTTTCATTGAGTAAGCAAGCGCTGGGATTCTGGGTTACATCTCTCCTCCAAGAGCCCCAGCATCCCATTGCATGTCCCTTCCTTTTCAGCTCAGATGTTGAGCTTGCAGATCCACGCAAGAAAAGTGATTTCTCTTGGCTGGTGATTTTTGGCTGTGCTTTTGCAGGCTTTTCACTGAGATATAAAACAGAGGTCCTGACCACTCAGAGTCATTACGGCTCCCTGGAAACTTTCTGCAAGGGTACTGATATTAACAGCAATTGCCCTGGCTGGATTCCATTCCGAGTAATTGCATTCCACCAGGCAGTTTGTAACAAAAAGCCTCTTTCCATGCAGTCTTCTTCAGCATGTCTGCCAGGAATACACTGACTGGCAGCTGAGCTCTAAATTCTTTTGGGTCAAAACAGTTTCTGCAGTGCAGTCATTTGGAGAATACAGTGAGTCTGGGCCACCACTGTCCATCTACTTTGTCATCTGGAAAAGTCTTCATTGGTTTGCAAAGTCAACACACTCTTTGCCTCTTTTCTTTAGTCTTCCTAATTTCAAAGATCTAAACAAAACTTCCCTTCCAGCTTCCTTCAAATGCCTGTCCCATTGGGGTAAATCATATTCTCCCAACGCTTTCTCTATGTGAGATTAATGTCATTTGTAAATATTAAAATCAGTTTGATAAGTGCACATGACTTTGTGTTTGTGATTTCTTAGTGCCTGTACCCATGCACTGAGCTAACAGGATATGCATTATCGTGCATATTCATGAGAAACAAAGCATGGCGCCCAGCACTGTACGACTCTGCATGTCTATCAGACAAGACTTAGTTTAGAGAAAGTGATTCAGTGTCTTCTGTTGGCTGAGGTAGGAATTAAAATAAAACAGCTCTGTTGCTCTATATCAGTCACAAACCTCTGTTCTCATTTTGAAATTCCCTTCGCTCTATGGGTGGCAACTTCCTAGTACATTTTCGGAGAAACAACTTCAAAATTATAACTTCAAGGATTGTGCTTCCTACTGTATTGTTTTCTCCATTTTAATGTTTTTCCGTATCTCAAACAATGACTTTTTTGTGAATATATGAGAACAAAGCTTCCTTCTCCATGCATGCTGGAGAATCCAAGGCACCAACTGAGCAACCCTGACCCCTATTTCTCAAATAGCCATTTGTCTTTTCATAGGTATGATGGAGGAAGGTCACTGGTTAAAAAATAAAGAAACTGCTTGGCCCTCATAGGTTAGAACATAGGTGGGTGGAGTAAACAGAACAGAATGCTGGGAGGAAGAGGAAGTGAGCTCAGACTCCATGCCTCTGCTCTCCAGGGCAGATGCGATGAAGCTCCGACCCAGGATGGATGTAGGCTAGAATCTTCCCAGTAAGCACACCTTGGGGTGCTACACACATTATTAGAAATGGGCTAGTCCAGGTGCGAGAGTTAGCCGAGAAGAGGCTAGATATAATGGGCCAAGCAGTGTTTAAAAGAATACAGTTTGTGTGTTGTTATTTTGGGGCATAAGCTAGCTAAGCAGCTGGGAGCTGGGTGGCAGGAACGCAGCCCGTAGCTCCCACTACATAGGTAGTTGCTTTTATTGTTTTAGTAATCATACACAAGTCTGCACTTTCCCGTTTTCTAGATGGCATGAGTTCTAAGATCTAGCACTGGTTCTGAAATGAAATAAAACCTGCTATGCAACTGAGAAAAATATCAAAATCCCTTCTAATGTCCCTCCATGCTTATATTTTAAATCTGTCAGTCGGAGGCTTGCCTGGTTAACATTGTTTAGATTTTGCAGCATAGACTCCTTAGTTCATTTTAGCTTAACATAAGGCTAACTATCCCTGTCATAGCGATCCTCTTTTTTATAATCACATGTATAAAATAGGTCCTGAGGAAAAGTTATCCTTCTTGGAAATTATGCTATGACTGTTTCTTCATAAGAAATACTAGAATAACTACCCAGTTGATTTTTAAATACAGAGAAGCAACATTTTGTTGTAGTAAGAAGTCTCACAGTGTACCATGTGGTAATATTTTGTTTGTGCCATAACAAGTAAATCTTGCCTGAGGATCAGAGAGTGGAGCAAGCCATTACTGGGACATATAGGCCAGGCAGTAGTGGCAAACACCTTTAATCCCAGCACTGCGAGACAGAGGCAGACAGATTTCTGTGAGTTCAAGGTCACCATGGGCTACACTAGATTAATCCAGTTTCGAAAGAAAACAGACCAGATGGTGGTGGCTCACACCTTTAATCCTTGTACTTGGAAATCACAAATTTTTAATTCCAATACTGGGGAGGTGGAGACAAGAAGGGGTATGGCTGGGTGAAGAGAGGAATATGAGACAGGAGTAGACAGTACCTCAACTCATTCAGTCTGAGCACTCAGGCTGAGGACTTGTAGAGAGACAGGATATCCATTCAGTCTGAGGATTTCATAAAGGTAAGATCTAGTGATTGACTGGCTGCTCTGCTTCTCTGGTCTTTTAGATTTCACCCCCTAATATCTGACTCTGGGTTTTTATTAAGATCAATTAGAATTTGCGCTACAATACCAAGCAGCACACTCAAGGGTTTCAGCAATGGTATGATTTGCCCCAGAGTCTTTTTTACGCTTGACCTTTAAAATTCAGAAAACATCAAGGAGCATGTTGACCTTGCACACCAGTGGAGAAGTTCCTAGGTGACAAAGTAGTAGCCTGTGGTGATCCAGACTCCCTAGAGTCGCCAGACGACTTCACTCATTGGGTCCACAAGTATATGTAAATACATTATTTAATGGTTAGCATTCCTGCCATGGTGTCTTCCCCACAACACACAGAGGTACACCCTCCAGCTCCTACTCTGGGAGCACTGGTGAGATCTGCATGGAGGAACACACATCCACAGGCCTTCCCACCTTGCTTCCTAATTCCTGAATTCATTTAGTCCCTCTTTTATTTTGCTGGATAACATTATGGGTCTGCTTTTGGCCTGTGTGCTGAAAAATTGTAAAGCTAGCCAAAAGACAAAAAGGAAATAAAAGGGATAGCAAACTTGTTCAGAGAAAAGCTGAGAGGGTCCCAGAGCTGTTGTCCATTTTACTGCCAGTCGTAAAGAAAACAAGATGTGAGGTTCTAGCCGAGTTGTACAGATTAGACTGTCTTTCTGTTCTCTATCTCACCTGTCCCAAACAGTCTGTCTCTGTCACTCTGTCTCTCTCTCTCCCCTGTGTGTCTCTGTCTCTTTCTCTCTCTTTTCTTCCTCCCTCCCTCCTTCTATTTCTCTCTCTCTCTCTCTCTGTCTCTCTCTCTCCTACTGCCAGTCCACACTTTTGCACTTTTGCCTTACCTCCTACTCTCCTCTCATTCTGGCTCCCTCCCTGCCTCTCTCATCTGTCCTCTGCACACATACATAAGATAAAAGTAAAATAATGGGGTTAGGATAAAGCTCAGGGGTTAGAGTGACTGCCTAATATTCAAAAGAATGGAAAATCAAACCCAAAATATTAAAAAATCAAGCAAATATGAGAACAAATTGCAATTATCTTTCTTCACATAAAAAGTCTTAGACAAAATGGCTTCGCTAGGTACACAGACATTGGAAGTGAAGTTTGACCTTGTGTACAGGGGCAGGAAATGCCAGAGAGGAAGGAACTTGTACTTTTCTTGGCTGAGATGCTCTGCAGCCAAGCTGCCCTTTTGAGAAGACAGCATGATCCGGGCTGCACTGGTCTCCCAGGAAGGCCTCCTCGTTGTGCCAAGATATCTCTGCTAGTTCTGTTTAATTCCACTTGTCACTGCAGGGGCTGGAAGGACACCGCGGCCAAACAGCAAACTGTGGATGAGTGACAGCCAAGCTTTGGCAGCAGCAGGGCTGAGAAAGGCTAAACCACTGAGCACAAAGGAAGGAGTCGCACAGGGGCACTGGGTAGCGTCATGTCACTTAACTTCCACTGGATCTACCAACTCATAGACTCTCCTCCACTAAAGACGCCTCCAGAGTCTGCTGTGCTGACGTGGATACTTGGTTCTCTCTGAAGACAGGAGAGAACGTGTCTCTGTACATTCATGTTTTGTGTTCTCTTGTGGGAGGTGCTTTTGCTGCTGTGGGTTGTTTTCTTTACTTTTCTTCCAGGCACATCTCCTGCTTCTGTTTGGGCTAGGAGAACAATAGACTTAGGGGCTCAAAGCTGACTATGTGGAATATCACGTTTATTTAATCCAAATTTAGTCATAATTCACTGGCTTTACAAATTGGTATTTTCACTCATAATTCATTAAAATGACGTTTCAAGCCAGGCATGATGATACATGTATTTAATCTAAGCCTGTGAGAAGCAAATGCAGGTGAAACACTGTGACTGGAGGCTAGCCTGGTTAACACAGCAAGGTCCAGATCAGCAAGGGATAGACAACTAGAACTTATCTCAAATAGTAAAATAAACATTAAGGTGTAGTGATATTTCATTTGTATTTTAATAAATAAGGTTTTCCTGAAGATCAGAGAGTAAAACAGTCCCACTGGTCAACTTTGCAGATTAGGCAGTGGTGACACACACCTTTAGTCCCAGTAACCACATTAGTCTGCCATAGTGGTGCACCTCTTTAATCTCATCCCTAAAGAGGAATATAAGACAGGAGGAGATGGCTCTCAGACACAGTCTCATTCTGAGATTCCTGGAGGCAGGATTGCTATTTTGGACTGAGGTAAAGGTAAGTGCCAGTAGTTGCCTGTTTTACATTTCTGACCTTTAGGTTGAACACTGATATCTGTCTCTGGGTTTTTATTAATTATGCTACATTAATGTGAATTTGAATCTTCCCTATCTTCCTCAAAAAAGGAGGGTGGGGCCGATGATAGAATAGCAACATGACGTGTATTTTGTAACCTCATCAAAAAAAATATATTAATGAAAAGTCACCTTTTCTGGAGCTGACATCCTGGATTTGGTGTCCAGAATGGCAAAACCAAGCCAAATCTAATAAAAATAAATAAATAAATAAATAAATAAATAAATAAATAAATAAATGGAAATAACAGCAACCATATGAAACACTATTCTTAGCAGTCTGAACTTAAAGCAATGATAACCACTTTACTAATGTCCCAATGTCAAAGTTTAGAGTTTTGCTCCCAAATCTGTTGTCTTTTTTTTTCCTCTTTAATTCCTGCTTGTGTTTTGTATTGTTCAAGTTTCTCTCTCAAGGCCTCTCTGAATAGCTGCCTCTCCTAGGTCTGTGTGGGATGCCTGTGTTTCATACCAAGACAGAGCCACTCACTGGCTGTGCAGAAGAATGAAGTTAGAGCCCTGAAATAATGGGGCAGAACTTTTAGAGAACAACATTCCAAGAGGCCCTCCTCCCTGGGCTGAACAGATGCCTTTGAAAACACTATAGCTGTATTCCCCCCTCCCCCCCCAGGGCTCTGCACAGTTCAGCGCTTGGAAGCATTCTTTGCCATGAAGTGACTAAGAACTATTCATCCCAGTGCCTACTTCCTTCATTCCTAGGTAAAAGAGCAAAGGGGAAGTGGCTTCCTGAACCCCTACACTCTCCTCCTTCATTCCTACAGGTTGTGAGCCCCATTTCTTTACAGCTGGGCGCAGCTCTGGGCTCCCTGATCTGTCCTATCCAGAAGCCAAATATTAACTGCAGTTGTCTTTCTTGGAGAAAAATAAGCAGCCTAAGAATTTGTCAAATATACAGTTTAACAATAGTTGAACTTCAACTCAAATCCTGCGCTGTCCAGTAGAGGGCAGCTGGCTCTAAAAGCTGTAACTTCAGAAATAAGAGAAACTCAAAATTTTCTTTGAAAGCAGTGCCTTGGTGTGAGGTCAGTGTGCCGCTGTGTACAGGAAAGTGTTCTGCTTTGGGACATGCGGAAATGGCAGGATGCAGACTCCCAGAGCTATTCTATTAGAATTCCCGAGAATTAGAGCCTTGGATCTACAGCTAGACAAGCAGCTGTGATAGAGTTTATATGTGCTGTGGTTTAAGAACTTTGCAGCAATTTGGCCCCTTTATTCTATCATCAATTTCCTCAAAGGGAGCTGGGCAGATCCTGAGCATGTTTAGGCATATCGAGAAAGGCTAAAGGTGTAGCTGTAGTGCTCCAGCGCAAATGGCTGAGAAAATAAGACTGTGGCACCCACTTGGCACACACTGACATCTTCTATGAACTCTAGGAAAATGACTGTGGGCTAATAGGAGCTAGAGTTTTTGGTAATACCTGTATAACATGTGCTTACCAAAAAGCTTCGGCAACCCTCTAGGTGGTCAAGTATTGGTGCAGTTTTTAGCTACATGCCCTAACCAATACACCTCTAGGAGGCTTACTGCCCTACACTTGGCAGTGGCATTTAGAAGATCATCCTCATACTTTCAGGGTTTCTTGTTTCGGTACTAGCTCTTAGCCTTGTGTCAATGCTATGAGAAGATCTTGCAGATGTACTTTACAGTTTGCAATCCATTATGATCACTGCCTTGAGAAGCAGAAACTGTTACTGCTTTCTTCCTTCACTGAGAAGCAGGAGGCACAGGCACTCCAAATACTGCTCAGTAGAAGAGGCATGGCTATTTCCTGATGTCTACTCCAAACAACTCCCTTTTCTCCTCTATCCTCCTGCTCTCTTGATTTTAACAGTTTCACTTAAACCTCTGATAGAAGATAAAAGAAAGGTGGGCTAATTTATTTATTATGGCCCACGATGATGATATAGCTCAAAGATTAAAGGTAACAGTGGCACCAGAAGTTCTAATCAGAGTCAAAGAACAAAGCTAGACCACGAAAGGACAGGTATGGAATACGCAGTATGTCCATGCAATAATGAAAAGGTTGTTACTCAGCTGTGACTCCACTAAGCAACATCCTTCCAACAATAGAGGCTGCTTTGAAGGAGATACTTGGTCCATTTGGGAGGCACCTCACTCCTCTTACCTCTGGGCACAGGTAAATATTGTACATGATGAGAGATACCCTATTGGCCTATCAGTTAAGCACCAAACCAGAACAGGGAATTGTGCCCAGTCACAAAGATGGTGAATTAGAGAAGACTCATTCTGTTCATCTCCCTGCTAAGAAAAATCTTTCATGGTCACGGTTTGCAACTGTAAACTTAGAAACAGAGAACATATGTCTTCTGGATTCCTTTCACCTTTTCACTCATCCACTCATTCATTCACCACAAGTGGCTATTAAGTTCTTCTCACAGGTCAATACTAGGGCTCAGAGTAAAGATGAATATGGAGTCCTTTTCAGATCTCTGAAGAGCATCAGTCTCATCCTATGGAGCTGTTGTTATTTTGAAGTAATGAGCAGGAGGCTGAATGGTATTACTTAAAACATGACATATGTGTTGCCATTACTTTTTCTTGTGTGCTTTTCATTTTATCTCAGACACTGCAACTCTTATCTAAAACATATGGTCTCTGGAGGAATGATGTCTTTGCTTTAAAAATGCTAGTGAAAAGAGGTCCTCTCAGACATGCAAACTAGAGTACATTTTAAAAACCATTAATTACAACTGTGGGAACACTAACCAGAAATACAAAGACCTGTGTTCCAGTTCAAGATTGGTTACCCATGAAGCCTTGGGTATATCGAGCAGTATCATAACCCCATCCTATGTCACAGTAGTTTTGAAAGGATGTGATTATTGACCACATACACACACACTTCTAAGATTATTTTTTATGGCACTGTAAGCATATGAGGTGGTCTCATTATTTCTTGAGCAAATTAGGTGTCTTGTTATTTATTCTCCGTTTGACATAAAGGATGTTAGGGGAGAAAACTCACGGAAGAAGAGAAATAAGAAAGGAAAGCAAGCAGGGAAGTCGCAAACTGAACAGTTGCAGAGGGGTAATAGCCCATTTTTGCACAGCTTTCAACCACATATTTATTTCAAATGTCATTGTGATTCCGATCAGTTAGGTTTATATAGGAAGAACATAATGAATCCTGAGCAAAATTCTGTATTCATAATAAATAGAACCAAATGGTTTGGGCTCCATAATCTTCTCAACTTTACCACAAGTATGTCACTAGTTTCATTGGTCATTGGGTAATAGAATGCTGACCAAGAGTCTCCAGGGATCTGGCCAGGTTCTTGTTGAGTTAGGCTCCCAGTGTCTCACACCAAAGCTTGTGATTTGGGGAAAATTGAATGTTTGTGGCCCCTGGGAAATTATGGACCCTCTTGGAAGTATAATCTTTGCAAGTCTATAAAATTTCCAGTAGCGAAGCTGGGAGAATTTAACTGCAGGAAGCAATTTCTGTGCCAATCTAAGAACTGCTTATGGCTCTGATAGCTGTTGTGATCGGTGGGAGAAGGGCATCTCTCCACAGAAGAAGACAGTATCATTCATCTGGCTTTTAACTTGCTTAGAACTAGGAAGCTAAACTGAACAGGGAAAGGCCAATTTCAAGCTCCATTTAAGTTTAGTAAATTAGGACTTTCTTGACCCCATCCAAGCGTAGTCAGTCAGATTTGTTTGTGGACCACTGTGTTTATCCTATGGCTATGTACACCAAAATAATTTCATCACTAGAATTTAATTTCAAATCCAATTAAAATATCAGCAGCATCATACCTCCAGGAAGAGAAGATGGAGGAGAAAATGCTAAGGAGTGGAAAGATAACTATGGGTAACACATCCCTTTTGGGATCCCTACATTAGCATTTTAAGACTGGTTAGTCAGAGACTCCAATCTTCCTTCCATGATGTCCATGATCTTAAATAAATGACTTCAAGCTTTACATATTCTTATCCCAAATCTGATGATGGTGAAGAATTTAAATTTACTCCAAATTCTTCCATACTAAAGGGTGCTAGACACTCACAGATTTTAACAAGGAGAAGGATCTGTGCCTCGCTTCCAGCACTTGGGGGTCTTTGCCCTTTGTCAGGTTTCTATAGAATATGCCCAGCCAGGCCTAGCTCCAAATGACCCTGCAATTAGCCACACATCATCATGAAGTCACTAGAGAGCTGCGATGATTGAGTCTAGAATAAATCTATAGTAATGTTTCATTTTTTTCTTATTTCCTTCATTTATTTAAGGCCTTCATTGAAGTGGAGTATTTAACCAAAACACTTTGATCACTGCCATGGTGGTCTGCCCCTTCTTTCTCCAGAGAAATACCCTTCTTCATTGTTTGGAGAATTAGAGTAAGAACAGACTGAGAAGAATGCATCCCACCAGTTTCCCTGGGCTTTGAGCCAGAATTACATGGAGTACCAAGCCCTGCAGGGGCAAGAAGCAATTGATTTTAATTGGTGCCTAAGGGTGAAGGTCACCTCTCTTGGAACAATGGGCATCTATGGTCAGAAGTGACTGAGACTTCTGTGGGAGTGTACAAATGTCAGCAATGAACTTTCAAGTGGAAGAGCAGAGGCTATGTGCCAACAGAACAGAGGCAGCATTAGGCAGTGGGCTTCTCCACCCGAATCTTTCGGTTAAATAATGTCCTAATAAAGCACGCAAGGTCAGCATCCACAAACACACTATGTGACACAAATCCAGATAAAAGTAGAGAGATCCCAGGGAACCTTCTTCCTCGTGATCCAACATCTCTTTCCCCAGGACAAAGTTGGCTCTTTTCTTTGGAATTAAAATAGTGCACTTCCATGGATTAAGTTGAATGGGCTTTATTCCTAAGAAAAGCTGTCCCCATCCAGTGAAAAGTATGTTTGCTGATAGAGGGAGAAAATACAAGCATTTAAGTTGTAGTTGTTGTCACTTTCTGGAAATGTGATCTCTTTTGGGAAAGCACTGGAAAGGAAGATCAGGCATTTGACGCTGCCACACTACAGACCTTGGCTCTTTTTTTCACTGTGTTTTTCAATCCATCATTCTCATTTTCTCCCTTTCCCAATGCTTACCCACAACCCTGACCCAGGATGCCTCTTCGTCATTTAATAGGCTGGCAAAGACTATATCTTCTAAATCAACTGTAAGCACAAAAATGACCTACCAAAGAATAGAGCGAGATTATCTCAATCTGTAAAAAAGTTATATAGTCTTATAACAGGACAAGGAGCCCTGTTAAATATACCTCAGAATCTCTACAATCCTCCAGTCAAAAATATTGCTTTCATTAAATTACATCTTTCCTATTTTCAATGACCATGTGTTCTAGTTTCTTTTCTGTTGCTTCGAGGATCATTATGACAAAAAGCAATTTAGGGGAGTACAGGGCTTATTTCATCTTTGAGACTGCATATTCCATCATTGAGTGATATTAGGGTAGAAACTAGAAAGAGAAACATGGCGAAAAGTTGATTGTTGGTTTGCTCACAGTGGTTCATGCTTAAACAGCTTTTTTATACAGCCCAGGGCCACCTACCCAGGAAATAGTGCTGTCCCACAGTAATTATTGGAAATAACTTATTATTTTTAACAATCATTTGATTATTAACTAATTAGTAAACAAGAAAATCCTCCACAGATATGTTAACGGGCCAATATTACCTAAGTAATTCTTCAATTGAGGCTTCTCTTCACAGATGAACCTATGCTGTGTCAAGTTGGTACTTAAAGCTAACTAAGAGACCATGTCTCAGCCACCTTCTTCACTGACCAAGGGAAACCTCTCATGATGACTTCATGGCAATTTTAGCTTAAATGCCCCCCTCCAAATTCTTAGGGCCCTTATCATGGCATCTATCATCTTGTACAATATAATTGCATTCTTGCAATAAGAAGGTAAACCCCATAAGGTCACTGGGGAGTAAGGGTCCACATATCTTACATCTACATTCATTTAATCTTTCAAAAGTTCTGAAAAGAATTAGGCATAAATATGTGCCATTTTTTGTCCTTTGTACTTTCTTTTCAAAGTTCACCAATTTTAAAGGTTCTAACTGATGAGTTACTTAAGGTAAATGGTAAATACATAAAATCTATAAGAAGATGATTTTAAGATCTATTACTTCAATATAATGTGAGCCTTATCCGTTTCCTCATTTTATATTCAACACAGTATAAAAGCTTGCAAAATTAGAAATAAATTTCATTATTACATTAGACTTATAATTCAAATGCTCATGAAGATATGTTGGGGAGGTCCAATTAGTCATAATGGTTAAATGGTAATGGAAATTAGCATGTTCTAAATCTCAAAATAGACATTGAAAATTGCAAATCATTCCAAGCTATCTGTGGTTTTCTGAGAACATAATTTTCTTGCAGCACATGCACTAAAAGTTTTCATCTTCTTTTTCTTTCTCTTTTGACAAATATTTGCATCTCTGTGTAAAATTCTTGGCATCCCCAGGGACAGTGCTGTGTGTACACAGCTATTATAACATGTAAGTGCTGCACTGGAATTGACTGTATGTTTGTTTTCTTCACCAGTCTGTATGATCTTTAAGAGCTAAAATGATGTCATATGTTTCTCTTTTAGGTCATTTTGTGAGTACAAAATAGATATATTTTAACTATTGTTTGACAAATGACAAAGCATACCACATACAGAAAGTAAACAAAATAACAAGATTAACATTTTCTAGATGCTTGTTATGTTCAGGTCCACTGCTTGATTTGGCTCTTGCCCCATTTTCTTTATAATTGTTGACACAATTACTGCATTTTACTTTAAAGAGTAGAAAAAATATCACAGAAAAGTTCAAAGCAAACCAGTCAATAAATAAAACCTCGTCCAGGAGAATCCAGCTAAAACATGGATGGGTTAGCTGGAATGCAAAGCCAGAAAGTGTCCTCATGGTCCACTCTAGTTACCCATTAACCCCAAGACTAATAAAGGCACTGAGTTGATATACATGGCTAACTTCAAATAAAGCACACCTTCACAGTAATGGGACGCACACAGATAATGTCTGTTTTGTGCAGAAACATGAGAAGCTACTGGGGAGAAATAGGGATCACATTAAGGAGACAGCATTCAAAGGTCAGAAGCTCATAGTGAAAAGCCCCAGTTATAATTGGATCTGCATATGGGGGGCCACAGAGACCCTAGATCCTGGCCTGCCACAGCCCCACGCTTGAAACACAATTGTGCTCTCCTTCCTCACAAACCAGTTTCAGAAACAGCCACTGACATCATTTACCCGTTTGCTGCCACTTGGGAAGAACAAAGAGATAAGGGTAAATTGTCCTCCCTCTGAAAGCCTTCGTAAGTTCTTGCTAAATTAGCCCTCTCTCCTCTGAGACATCTCAGGGGATCCTTAGCTTCTACTGCTGAGAACATTGCTCTTCCAGTGCTTCTGCTTCCACCCATTGTCCTCTGCACACTTGGTGCTCACTTTCACTGCTACTGTGTTCACTTTCACCGCTACTGTGTTCACTTTCACTGCTACTGTGTTCACTTTCACTGTTACTGTGCTCACCTTTACTGCTACTGTGTTCACTTTCACTGCTACTGTGCTCACTTTCACTGCTACTTTGTTCATTTTCACTGCTATTGTGTTACTTGTTCACTTTCACTGCTACTGTGTTCACTTTCACTGCTACTGTGTTATTTATTGTCTTCACTTTAATTTTTATTGCATCACTCCAGTTCTTTGCAACTAGCTCTGCCAACTTCCTTCTTGGCTCCCACCAACTGCGCCTTATTGGCCACACCTGTTCTCTATGAGAGCTGTGCGTAATCAGAATGTTTTCTTTTTCCCACTCTTTACATTTCAGACACATCCACACTGTCCTTTCTCCACCACAGGCATGCTCTGGCAGATACTTCCAATCATGACGATGTGCAGTAGTCTAGTCCCCTTCACAATAAACATAGTTGTTAGTGATCAAATAAGATAGCTCTGCTAAGCACTGCATTGTATACTCTCCACTGAAGGCCTTTTAGCTCTGAATATCTAAGCCTGTTTTATTACCTGGTAAGCTACAGTGCTTTCATTCTGCCAAATTTATTTCAAATACTTGAAATATTAGGAGACGAGATGCACATTAGTGGTCAGGGGCTAGTCAGTCAGGAAAATACGTGTCTAGAGGAACAATGAGATAAACTTTCAAAGGAAGACTTCAAGAGAAAGGACAGGTCAACAGCAGCAACAAAAATGTTTCAATAGAAAATCCATTTAGACCCTGAGGTTGCAGGTAGTCACTTAATTTCTCCAGGGCAGAGGAAGTGGTTTCATAAAGGATTCCTCCACATTGACTCTCTCTGACTGACAGCATCACAACAATGCTTGGGGCAGCTCTCCTACATTAGAGGGAGGCATCCCCACCCAGGTCAATATGGTAGATTTCCTACAGTGGTAGCCTTTCGTTTCCATTCATCATGAGAACAGCCCAGGGTACTCACTAGAAACAAATGTTCCAGAAACAGAATGCCAAACACTGGGTGATGGAAACCCTGGAGAAGCCACAGGGAGTGTACAGGTAGCAAACAGATCCAAACGTTGAAAAGAACTCTAACCATTTTCCACAGTGGAGCATAACTTTTACCAGACCTGAAATAATGCATCTGACCTTCATAAAAGGGTAATGGATGGGCTTTTAACAGTAGGGCAGCCAGACTAGAGCAAACAAGGGTTCTAATAACGACAGATGATGAGGCAAAAATAAAGAAGTAGCAAGATAAAGAAGTAAATAAGAGCTGCTTCACAAAAGAACAAAGGAGATTGCTGTAGTCATGGGAAATGGTCAGATTCTGCTGGGTGTCTCTACTTTTATGGTGACAATTTGGTCACTTTGTGCCATCTAATTTCCAAGATCTACTCAGAAATATAAAACTTTGCAGTTTCCAGGAAAGTTTACTTCATAAAGTTTGCAAAAGACTTATGTAGGTTTCATTATTTTCACTAACATCATTTGTTAAAGTAATGCAAAAACATAAATTTTTAGGTTTTAAAAAGATTATCTAAACTTATCTTAATCATCAGTTGATGTGGGAGGGCTTGGCCCACTATGAGTGGCACATTCCCTGGTCTTGTAGTCCTGGACTGTACAATAATGTTAGCTAAACACAGTGGGTAAGTCAGTAACCTTGCTTCAACGTTTCTGCTTGGAGATCCTGCTTAAGTTTATAAAGAGTTACGTCCTCAACTTTCAACCATGTTTCTAGCCCTGACATTCCTCTGTGATAGACTCCAATTGGGAAGCTTTAAAAAGTCCTTCATTCTTTTGGTTTTGGTATTTGGCACTGTGATCAAATGTATTTATATTTATAAAAATACTGGGCATCAGTTTAAGAAACATTGTTTTTAATTTTTGAAAACAGTGGTTTTACTAACATTTTATTTATGAATGTCAATAAAAGTGTTTTATTTTATGCAAAATAGTGGCTGTTGCAGGTACACAGAGACAGGGGTATCATACATCAGATGTGTATGTGTGTATGTGTGTGTGTGTACACGTGTGCTGTGCTTATGTATACATGACTGAGTGTTCCTTTCTATCTATGTTCTTCAGAGCCTGGGAGCTCCCTAGGGCCACCTTGAAGTGATCAGAATCCTGAAACTCTGGCCCTGCTTCAAAGAGTGCACCCTGCAATTCCAATGTAGCTTGTTTAAAACCTAGAAATATGCAAAACTATTAGAAAATCACTGACAGTTCAAAAAGAAAAAAGAAACACACATACACACAAACACACTTTCTTGGATTTTATCTTTTTAGTGCACAGGAAAAAAGTGTTCAATGAACTGGAACAGTATAAACACTCAGATGTAACCAGGAGGAATCAAAAGAGATGGTCTTTGCCTTCCGGGACAACTCAAGTTAGGTGGAGGCCAGCAAGCCCTTATTCACTAAAATAAAGTCACTTTCATTGAAGTTTTGAAAATGCCACTTCCATTCTGCTCTGAGTTCATGCACCACAGCACTTCTTTATGAATGAAATTCATACCCTTTTCAGAAGATTATAGGAAAATGGGCGAGCTTGTGTACAAAGGGACAGAAAGAGAGTCAGGGCGGAATGAGCAAGTGATGCGTGCCCACCGAGGGAACGGTCGCAGAAGCGCTTTGATGTGTTATACAATGCTCTAGTTCCTCTTGGCCTCTCCCGATCATTTGGACTGAGCACTATGCAAAGTCCTGGCATTTTAAAGATTAATCATGCTCTTCTTAGTTAGAAAAAATACAATTATTTGTCATGGCCTAGAAATGACTAAAACCTATGGGGATTTTCTGTTGCTGCTGTTTATCCACTTCAAAAGGAAATTAGTTAAGGCTGTCTTCACAGGGCACTGCCTGTTACAAAGGAGTCCAACATTTAACACAAGTTTAAGGCATGTCCTTAGCCATGGGCTGAGCACCTACGGTATACACAAGAGTTACGCCATCATGTGGGGCAGTAGAAGGGTGATCAGCGCTATCTGTGTCATCCAGGACCTCCCGTTCTAAAGGGGAGTTTAGGCACAGCACAGACTCTCTGGGGCAGTATTATCACACACAAAAAAAGTGGCATTTAATATTTTTCCAAGGTCCCACAGTCTTTGCTTTTCTTTTGCCTGATACATAAAAGTCTCTAAACTACTTATGAGGAATTCTGTTTTTGTAGCCATTAAATAAATGAGTAGTTATTGGAAATCGCCTTCTTTTAAGATCTGGTGAAACAAGAGGTTCCTTCAGCAATAAATTTGGAGATTTTACCAATCCTCCCTTTCTCCTGACTTCCAAGGCACACACAAGGCCTGTAGACCATCTAAACAAATGATATACATAATTAAGAAGACTGGGGCAGGGGGAGAGGCTCGGAGAGTCAATCATCAAACACTAATTTAGAAAGTGTCACATGCAGCTTGGTGATTAAACCCAAAACATCTGGAGAAAATGCAAACACTGTTTAATGCTGGCAGGTACCAGGAGACTAGCGAGGATGATCAACGTGTTCTGGGGACCAAGGGTCCTATTTATAGGGTGAAAGCCCTTAGAAGAATCCCTCAGCAGGCCTGATATTAATTAAGATGTGATAACAGAAAAGAGAAAAAGTAGGAACACAAAAGTGACTCAAGAAATAAAATTCTAATGTCTAGGTTTTTTTTTTTTTAAAGCCTCTGCAAGGAACACTGTGCAAAGATCACAAGATTGTAGCGACTAAATGAACTGACTGTAGCAAGATAAAATTAAACTAGATTTTTTCCCCTCTTCTTTGCTTCCATGTAGTTTGTAGCTCTAATCCCTGAGGATGCTACACACACTTTTGAAGGGAGGGCAGCTAGAGTTGGTTGGCAATAAAGACAACTATTACTGATAAATAAGGCAAAGTACACAGGCCTTTTACTTTTTATGCAGAATGAAAATAAACGTTGGGAGAGAATTTAAAAGTAGAGCAGAGATTGCAAGATTGCTTTGGGGTTGCCTTTTATTTGCGAATATTAGCTCTCCCCATCATCCTCTGAACCACAGCTGTTCCTTTCAGGTATGAGTTAAATCACCCATTCTCCTAGCAGGCTGCATGTGTAACCTAGAAACCTCTGCAGACACTAACTACAAGGGATTTTATCTGAATTGCATACGAGGAAGTGTTCCCCTGTAGAGATGTGGTGGCAGGCAGTTACCCTCTCTCCTCTGGCACTGAGACCCACTCACCCTTGCCCTTTGAGACCACCTCATATAGCAGAGACTAAATTCTTTCTATAGCACATATGCGTGAGCCACCATCATACTTAGGGGCAGGATTTCTGTGCCTCTTAGTCAAGATATCCTAAACTAACATATGATGTGGTGACAGGGTTTTGTTTGTTTGTTTGCTTGTTTGTTTTGGGTTTTTTTGTCTGTTTTTCGAGACAGGGTTTCTCTGTAGTTTTGGAGCTTGTCCTGGAACTAGGTCTGTAGACCAGGCTGGCCTCGAACTCACAGAGATTCGCCTCCCTCTGCCTCCCTAGTGCTGCGATTAAAGGCGTGCGCCACCACTGCCTGGCAACAGTTTTACTATATCAGACATATCTAAGGAAATCTTTTGTCACTTATCTTAAACAACAAAGAAGCAGACCATGTTTGATCGTCAATTTAAAGTGTAAATAGGGTCTGTTTTATTTCCGGTCTCTAATCCCAGTGACGCCCTGAACAAGCTGTGTCTGCAAAGCAAGGGCTTGATGCCCACTGTTTGAGACACGATGATTAAAGAACTGCTCTCGTCCTTCCAAACAACTAAAAATAGCGCGAGAATGTGAAGACAAACAGGTCTCTGGGAACACAGACAGCCATGCGGAATTTGTCTGCTTCATTTCAATTGTTCCTACGGACGCAAAACACAGAAGGGAAGATCCGGACGTGAGAAGCTCACTTGTCAGACAGCACACTGGAGAGCTGAAAGACTTAATAACATCTTTCATACGCGTCTCCTTTTCACTGGAGAACTTCATGAATCCTGAGCTGAAGAAAGCTCGAGTGCCTTTGTCCTGCATAATTAATAAACCCAGACGATGGGCTGGCTCCTCCTTGCTTCACATCAACCTTAGATTTTGGGAAAATATGTTCTCATTGTAAAGTGTGGTGGAGGTATTATCTCTTTGGTTCAAATGTCTTCATATCAGTAGGTATATATTTCACAGTGATAAATTTTCTTCAAAAGCAGAAAAACTGTATCTAAATACATTGCTATACCAACTTTATTGATTTTCTTTGAACCACTGCTGGCAACATCCATCCTCCTCCAATATGTCTTAAGTCTGCCAGAACCTCAGTGGCCCTGAAGGTTTCATTTACTTTGGGAAGCCTTGGTTTAGGTTTACTCAGGAACACTGTGAGTCAACATCACTGGACCGACTCTGCATGTGGGAAGCATCAGTCCTGGAGAAGCTGTTCTCTCATGGCCATGAAGGGTCAGTTCCCCTTTTCTAGAAATAGACTTTTCCAAGCACCAATTCAGAACATCTAGAGGTCTCTGGCCAGATGTTCAGTGTGAAGTGAATGGTCAGTACAGGTCAACCATGCACCCCATTGGTATAAATTCATTTGGCAGACTGGATTTCATAGTAGCTTTTTTTATAGCTCTTTGTGCCCCCCCCCCTTTAGCATTTCTTTCTTTCTTTGTTTCTTTCTTTATTTCTTTCTTTTTCAGTTTTAATGTATCTTTAATGATTCAAGAAAGAAATCATCTAAAAAATCATGTGTAAAACTGAGATGAATATCAGGAGACATCACAATGAAATGAACTTTTCCTTTTTTATTAGTTTTTTTTTTTAATACCAATCCAAATTCCCACTCCCTCCACACACCTTCCTACTCCATCCCCTCCAATCCTAAGAGAGAGCAAGGCACCTTGCCCTGTGGAAGGTCCAAAGCCATCCCCTTCCCCAACTCTCTAGGCTTTAATAGCCAGCCAGCAGGGAGTTTTCTGTGGCTAGACATATCCCCCAACCCATCCAACCCCCATCCAAACTACCAGCTACACCCAGTCCCAAACCCACCTATTCGTCTTCAATATCAGTGGAACTCTGAAACACAGTTTGCTACAATACTGAGGGGACCTAAGAGGTGAGTGAAGAGCCACATGGCGGGAAGTCCCACTCTCTAGGACCTCCCCTGCAGGAAGAAACCTAGGGCCCCTTCCTAAACTCCTCTGGCCTTTCTAGATGGGCAGCAGGGAGTTTCCTGCTGCTAGATTTCCCCCTAAAAGCACCCAGCCCCTATCCAAACAACAAGCTACACCTGGCCCCCTTTAGCCTCTGTTGTCTCCAGTAGCTCATCTGGGTCTGAGGGGCACACTGAATCTGGCTCCTAAAAACAACCTTGGTTTGGGGACTGTTACCATGCATGCAGCATCTGCAGAAATTGCTGCGATCAATATTTGGCAATGTAATCTTAAAAATCATGCACATTTCAAATACCATCAATAAAACTGAAACTATCACTGGGAAGGATCTGTTCAAAGGGTTCTTTCAGCTATAAATTCACATCTTTCCTATAACATGTTACAGTTATAAAGGATTTGCCCAAATCAGCTGTCAGGTAGAAATATATTTAAAGCAGGGACAGTGATTGCTGAATCTTAGTTCCACGTTTTTCAACTAAACATCACAGTGGCTTTTTCCACTATGGCATGGGATCTCGGGATTTGGGGTGCAGGCTTTTTCTCTTTTGTCTACTTGTTGCACTGGTGACATCACGCTAGGGTGGAGTTCAGAGGACAGTTGTCCTCCCCTTCAGCACCTGTGTTTCAAGGTGTCAGGTTTGACAGCAAGCACCACTACCCACCGAGCTGTCACACTGCCCTTATCTCTCACTTCAAACTTCATTGCCTAGCATACAGTTTATTGATTGTTAAATTAAATTTATTAAAAAGGTGAATCAGAACTAAAATCAATAGAGGAGATAAGAATCAATTTAAAGCCAGAAAACAACTAAATCTAATTATAAAACTGAAGGCTAGAAATTCAGCTCTATATCCCAAGGCTGCATACAGCAGATCAAAATTGTTTAGATGAGATTATTGATGATGGCCCAGCAGCTAGTCAAAAAGCAATAAGCTGAGGGGATAGCTCTCATACTGAACTATGCTGTCCAATTCTGTGATCCAAAATGCAGCTATGAAAATATAAATTAATTACAATTAAATAGAGTTTAAAATTCAGCTCCTCAGTTATTTTAGTCACATTTAAAATACTCACCAGCCACAGGTTGCTAGTGTCTAACATACTAGGCCGCATAGAAGAATTTTCTGATTATCACAGAATGTTCTCCTGGACACTCTTAATTACTGGGGATAATCACTACTATTACTCCCTATAATTTTATGAAGCAGGAGGAACAGGGTGGTAAGAAAGGGAAATGAAGTGCAAACATTGATTAAGTCTGTATTGCTTTCTGCTGAGCACTCGAAATATATAATTTTATACATGCCTTACATCTGTAGGCATGAGGCAAGTCCTATCGTTATCACCACTCTAAGTCCAAGGCCACTCTGCTTGGGGAGATGAAGTCAGTCACCATATTTATCTGTTCAGTGCTGAGCTTAGATGAGCTTCCACTCGAGTCCCCTAAATGCAGAGTCTGAGCCTATCTGTGAAGCTGCAGTTACTTGAGAGCTTGACATGATCGGGGCCAGAGGGAACAGTAACTTTACAGTGGTGTTTCTAATACCACACACATGCCGGAAGTATGTGAGTAACATCATGAGATACCTGAGCCCTGATCCAGAGCATCAGGAGTGGAAGCAGGACGGCACCTTTGTGATTCAGCTGGTGCTTTTGATATTATACTCAAGTTGAGGATGGCAGACCAGAAGACAGGAAATGCTGAACATGCTATTGGCAACTCTGAGACAAAAGACTGGATAACAGTGTTGCCAGGGTAATGAAACTAGTTTAGGAAACAATGATTGGCAACATTCTGCTGGTTCTTGGTGGCTAATATCTGTTCTCCTAAGGCCAGGATGTTTTGAGTTCACATGACAGAATTTGGGATGTGATAATACAAACTTGTAAAATGAATATGTAATTATAACATTTTTCTGCCTTTGAGACATTTGCCACTTACAGTGAAAGATTTTCTTCCTAGAACAATGCTTTCTGAAGCAATCACTCCACTTAGCAGTGGGAAACAGAGAGGACTAAGATAGTAGGACATTTGCAATTGACAAGGAGAGGCATAGGCTATATAGCTGATTGTCTATGTAACTCTAACATAAAAGCAAGGTATTTGTTTTCCCTGAACCTCAGTTTTATCATCTTAAATAGGGATGATGACTCTGAAGGCATTCTCCAGCTAAGATCTGTGAAGAGATTAAAGTCACCTCTCCAACAAATTTCGCTCTCTGCAGCATGCTGTATTATGACATTGTTGAGCAACCTGAACAAGCCTGAGAAACGAAACTTCTAGAATTTGCCTTCCCTAAAACTCTAGCTAATCTACACATTCCATGTCAAGAGACAACAAGAGTGTGTGTTGAAAGTTCACCTTTCATTTGCTTCATTAAGAATTTTTCAAGGCTTGAGGATTGCGAGCCAAGAATGTCTGCAGGACAGTCAGAAACCCCTGAAACTGCCTTTCTTAAATGGCGACAACAGGGCTGGCCCCACCCTTCAATTTCACAGCTGCTGCTCAGGCACCTTGCTACCATATCAGCCAACAACTTACTTTTACATCTCTTATCCTAGATTTCCTTTAATGGAATTTTAGGTAGCAAGAGTGGTTAGCCAAAGCAAGACAGAAGCCATATCAGTAATCAGTAGTAAGCTATATATCCATGTCTTACCTTACGCTTGTTTGTCGGACACACATAGAGATAGCTCAGAATTGTCTTCAAGCCCACTTTATCATTCAGCTTTTCATAGGTTGTCCCATAATCGGTTGACCTGTAATTCAAAAGATGCTTTAATGATCGCAGCAGTATACGTCACTTGGCTGCTTGTCAGTGTAATGCATGTTTTACATAGTAGAATGGCTCTCAGGAGGCTTCTAAATGATTCATGCAGTATATAATGATGCTTAATTATGTACACAGTTGCATCATGTGAGTGGTTAACATTTGCATTTAAATTGAATTGGTAAAAATTAAAACGCCATCCCTCGACTGCTCCTTAAAGAACGCACTTTGCATAATGGATGAGATTAATTCAAAAAGATTAAGAGATGAGGACGCCCTTTGAATTGGCCATAAAAATAAAAGCATTTTTTAGTTAAATATGACATTTCTATACTTTTGCTTTTTCTCTCACACAGTGTAAAGTCAGAGTGTCCTGATTTGTCTACAACCCATGTTTTCATTCATGGTCATAGAATATAAGGGTTGCTAGTTCCCTCCAAGGTCATTTGGTCTTAGTCTCTGTGCATTATTTAAGAGCAAGGAAAATGTCCTCAGAACGAGTAAAATTTCACAACCTTCTTGATGCCCTTTCCTAGACCTAAACTACAGGACTTAGAAGGCATCAACTCTGAGCCCTGAGGTTCTTATAAAGTCCTATCAGTATTTAACCATTTATCAACAAGCTATTAATTCAGAGAAAATAGAACAGACTAAATCATCTTTTTAAGGAAGGTCTACTTTGTAGCCTACAGTTTTAATTCCATGGAATCATCATATATGGTACAGTACAGGAGGGAGTTCAAATTTAGTGATCAATAACAGCTAAATGATCCATGCAAACAGAAGAGCTGATACATGGGCTATTGAAAATTTAATCCAGGTTCTTTCCCTCTGCTCTTAGTTGTTTTAATTTTCCCTCAGCTTTTAAAAAATCATTATTGAAGAATATAGCTCTATAATTTCTTCTCAGCCTCTTTTTCTCACAAAGGAAGCTTACAATGAAATCCATTGTATCATCTATATTTGTGGAGTTAATAAAATGGAGCAGACTCTGTACTCAGTTGCAGGATGTAATACGGGGCTTTCACAAGCCTTCCAACTCACCCAAATAACAACAAAATAATAGGTATAATGTGTTGTGCACAATAATCAAAGTACATATTAATAATACTCAGAGAGAAAAGTTGGGTTAATTTGAAAGGGGAAACAATAATTTTAATTCATTTTTGATGTTGATGACTCACAAACATCTCTAAGACATAGTAAGTGAAAGTGAAGAAAGACGGATTAAGTGCCTCATTCTCTTATGTTCAGAGCCAACTCTGGGCAGTAGGGAGATGCTCAATCAGGAAAGTGTTTGCCAATCACTTAACTCCAGCACCCGTGCAAAGTCAGGTGCTGGGTTACAGGCAGATCCCAGGAGATTCTGTCTATCCAGCATAGATGGAATTGGTTCCACCTTCAGTTAGAGACCCTGCCTCAAAATATAAAGTAGAGACAGACAGAGAAAAACACCTACTATTATCTTCTGGCTTCTACACACTCACACATGCATACACATACCTGATTATATGCATGAACACACATGCATAGACCACACAAACCCACACAAAAACAACAAGATGGAAAGCAGTTGAGAAGACACTAGGTGCTGCTCTCTGGCCTTCACGTGAACACACATTATGTGTACACTCACCACACACAGAGTGTACTCCAGACAAGGCACTAGATCCATAAACCTGTCGAAAGGTGTTGCTAGAATAAGAGTTTCCCTGACTTGGTATGCAGGATAGTTCATCAGAAAATGTTACACAAATGATAAGTACCAAAAATCCAGGACTTTATAGGGTTTAGATAGCACACCACAGCATGGAGGAATGAGCATTGAACAAAACTACTTGAAAAATTTTGGACACTTTCAAAGGAGACGATTTAGAAAGGGGAAGTAGGCAAAATCTCAGGGACTAGAAATGAGCCTGAACAAACACAGTGCATAACTGGTTTACTCAGGATCAGTGTCCGGACCTCCAGAGGCAGACAGGAATCCTCTTGACAACAAAGAATGCCACAATAGGCTTCAGAATTCATTTACCAAAAAGAAAGAAAGAAAGAAAGAAAGAAAGAAAGAAAGAAAGAAAGAAAGAGAAAAAAGAGAAGAGATATCTTGTTATATTTCTCTCATACCAACTATTTTTCTCCTCAAGTTCCCACTATATTATAGGAGATGTGCTGTTATTTTCAAAGAAATATTTAAGATTTCTTTCCTCTCCCAGACCATGATTAATATTTAGATTTTCAATTATTTCCCTAGTCATCTTTAACTGGTATTTCTCCACTATGACTTCCTTGTCGTCTAGATTTTGTTAGCTTGTTTCGACTCTGTGTGTGTCTCTCTGTGTGTATGTACACACAAGTGCATATGAGTGTTTTAACGTTTACATATTATCCTACCATGAGATGTAATGGAGCGAGGAGCTCAGATTTATGTTGGCAAAATTCAGGAAAAAAATATATGTTGTTATTTATTGTCAGAGCAATACTTCATGTTCAAGAACAAAGAATAGAATCTTTCTGGGAGCTGGTGAGAAAGATGAAATGTGTAAATGTTAGTATATTAGTAAGTCTCACCTATTGACGATTGAAAATATAGTACTTCACTGATGATGTAAAAGAGACTCAAATATTCTAACCCTAGCCCTAAAATACTGGATAGAAGCTTAGAGAGGTTGTGGATAGTGTACAATGGGTGGAACAAAGAGGTTTTTAAAAAAAGATAATTTCTGAACCAAAACATTCTACAACAGCATATAAAGTTCCTCTGGCAAAGCACATGCAGGTGCTTGTGTTTGTGTGCACAAGTGTATGCGTGCATGTGTTCCTCTATGTTTGAGTTTGTGCATTTGCCTGGGTATGTGCATTTATGCTGTGCATTTTTGCATGTGCATATTTGTGCTTGATGTTTGCATGTGCATGTGTTTTCATGTGTGTGCGTGTGTTTTTAACTGGTACCTTAACATGGTAAGATGTAATGAAATGAGCAGCACATATTTACATTAGGCAAAGTTGTTCAAGATCTATACTGCTTTATTGGGCACGTCTTCCCTTATTATATCTCCTCTCCATGGGCCTGGATCTTCTAAGGTATCTGGTATTATTCTTTTGTGATTTCTATCAACTTGTTTACCAAAATCTCAAAAACAGATCCAACATTTATCAATTTTCCATTCCCAGAAGTTCAGATGGTCTGAATATTATGGATCTTGTAACAATGAACTAATTTTAAAAATAAACGCTAATACATTTTCACATTCAAATGTATAGTTTTATCACGTGTTTTGGAAATATAATGAAAGTGGCGGTGTCATAGGTGGAGCTACCGTTAGGACAGCAGTACAGAAGTGAAATCACTAAGCACTTGCAACCCAACTGGCATGCTGTCACCGCACTACTGCCTCAATTGTTGTTCCTCCAGCTTTACCACCACGGTGTCTCAGTTAGGCACGCTCTGGTTTTCCTCACAGATCAAGAAAGATTTAGGGTGGACACACCTAAGGTCCTCAAAAACTTTGTTCAAGCACCAAGATTATGGCAGGTGGCATTGGATCAATGTCTCTGCAGAGCACTTTAAACACAAGCAGAGAGATAGTGACTGCCTGGTTCTGTGTCCCAAAAGAAAATCCCTGGTGCTTCACACTGCTGTTTTCTTAACAGAGACATGGAAACAGGAGTACCCTAAAAGGATGGACTTGGAATGAACAGGAGAGGCAGACAGGCTCAGCAGCAAATTGATGGCAAGCCAATGTAGGAGTTGTTAAATTTGTGAAACGGAGTCTCTGAAATGGGAAAATGGGAGTCAGTGTTCAGAATCAAAATGTTGGGAAATGCTTGAGTAAACAAAATTTAATGTTCCTTAACATTAAAAATTTTCACAAATTTTATTGGTTTTCTCTACACTAACATGTCTAGTACATGTAGCATTTTCTAAACCTACTTAACTACAGAACACTTCCTTAGGTGATATAAAACGCAATTAGTGTTCTAAGCACTGCACTTTGGAAAACACAATATTATTGACAAAGAAAGAAAACAATGACTGCAAACTTGGTTTTTTAATGAAAGGAAAATAGTAACTAAATTTAAACAAACAACATTTGAAAACAGAAATTTGAAAGTGTGGTAACTACAAAGAAAATGTAAGTATAAAGAGGTGATTTGATTTAAACAAACAAAAAGAAAATATTTTAAATCTAAATAATACATAGACATATCTAAGATAGAATATTTTTGGGCCTTGGATTCCCAGGTTGTATCATTTCCAAAGTATATTAAAAAACAAGCATTTTCTTGGGGCATTTGATGAAAGGAAATCTTGCCTAATTTTACCTTTGACCTTTAATCCCTCTGACACATATTAATAGTGACTTTTAGAACAATACTAAATACACAGAACCAGATGAGTTGGTGTGAAGAGAAAAAACCCATCTGAAGCATCCTAGCTACTTGACGGGAGGTATTGATGTCTTTAAGATTGTAAGATTTTCTATTACTTGATGAAAGGAACCGAATGGGATATGACAAGCACCAACAAGAAGGAGCAGTAGGAAGTGATTGGGGCTTCACTATTACCACTGGACATTATCAAATGCGGCCACGCACCGCGCCCCCCGTCTGCGCTCTATGCATTAGAACCCAGTTCGCGAGCTACAGGCAAGGAGCTGGAGGTTGAGGAAACACATGCAGAAACAGACCAACACACGGACCTCCAATCGCTGGTACAAAAGCCCTTCTTTAATAGCACCATGGAGGCTTAAATACCCTGCAGTCAATGGCCAACAAATGAAAATCCCATCCTCTGATCCTCTAGGCTAGGCACAGTTTCTAGTAACTTCAATTAGAAGGCTCTAGGGAAGGAAGAACAGCTGAAGGCCAGGACTCAATTGGTCCCTAGAAAATGAGATAACAAATAAGCTCAGAAACACTCATAAACTAGATTAATTCCTAAAATACTTAGTAAAAATGGCAAGCACATATAAGCATCCTCTGGTAGCTTTCTTTATTCTTTTATATAAGGGATTTTCTTTGATTGCTTTCTGTATTCTTTGGACATCATTTACTAACACTCATAGTGAGTATCCTCAAGGGTAATCTTAATCACTGCAAAATATTTTGATTTAGTTTGATGACAAGACATTCATGAAGTTATTATTGTGTCTTTAAATAAGAGAGAGGAGAGGGAGGGGGAGAGGGAAGAGAAATAAGAGACAGGGAGAGAGAGAGAGAGAGAGAGAGAGAGAGAGAGAGAGAGAGAGAGAGGAGGCAAACCACAACTATGTATCTCTGACAGGCCTAGAACGCAGTAGACAATGACTGCATTAAGGTCAAAGAGGGTTACCAGCCTCTCCCTTTGCCTTCTAAGTGCCAGGACTAAAGGCATATGGCACTATGCTTGGCGACTTTAATATGTTTGTCTGACTTCCATTGTGGAATAGACCACCATGCCGAAGAAGTATAACACATAGGATTATAAAAATCAGATTTTCTTGAGTACTAACAGTGTGATCCAGGAACTTCACATGAAGAGTTCTTTAATATGAATAGGGACATTAATCACATGTTACAAATGATAGAGGCCACACAGGCTAAGTCTCCAGAGCCTGCCTCTATCAAAAGCTTTGGGAAAAACTGATCTCTTAGGGGAATCTAATTCCACATTTCATATGGAAAGGAAGAGAAAGTGAGGCTGCATGATATAGATGGCAGCCTGGCTTTTCCTGATAGCTATTGAAAGGACAGAGGTGAGTAAAAGAGAAACAGTTAAGATGAAAACAGAACCTCTGTCAGTGGCATAGGGAAAGGAGGTTGATGTTTAATTTATACAAGCCTGTATATAACTGGAATCATTGTTTAGAGATGAGTGTCATGTTCTTTTATGGGGAGTATTTTCTTTGTCATATTCAGAACATTAACACTTAGCATGTCTATTGTTACTTAGTTCAACATCTTATCTTTGCCATTTTTCTCTACGTGTTTCACAACCTGATTCTTTGCTCTGATTTCTATGTTGAATGGTTATTGATTAGTTTCGTGTGGCTTTTACTTTTTTCCCCTAGTCTATGAATTTATTTCTTTTCATTATTTTTAAATATTTGTTTTATCTTTATTTTTATTGAGCTACATATTTTTCTCTGCTCCCTTCCCTTCCACTCCCCTCCCCTTCTACCCTCTCTCATGACCCCCATGCTCCCAATTTACTCAGAAGATCTTGTCTTTTTTACGTCCTATGTAGTTTAGATCCATGTGTGTCTGTCTCTCTTAGTGTCCTCATTGTTGTCAAGGTTTTCTGGGATTGTGGATTGTAGGCTGGTTTTTCTTTGCTTTATGTCTAAAAGTCACTTATAAGTGAGTACATATATATTTGTATTTCTTGGTCTGGGTTAGCTCACTCAGTATGATGCTTTCTAGATCCATTCATTTAGCCACAAATTTCAAGATGTCATTATTTTTCCTGCTGTGTAGTACTCCATTGTGTAAATGTACCACATCTTCCTTATCCATTCTTCAACCGAGGGGCATTTAGGTTGCTTCCACATTCTGGCTATGACAAACAATGCTTCTATGAACATAACTGAGCACATGTCCTTCTGGTACAATAGAGCATTCTTTGGTTATATACCCAAAAGTGGTGTTGCTGGGTCTTGAGGTAGGTCGTTTCAGGATTTCTGAGAAATTGCCATACTTTATCCAAAGGGGCTGTACCAGTTTGCACTCCCAGCAATGGAGGAGTGTTCTCTTTACCCCACAACCTTTCCAACATAAGTTGTCATCAGTGTTTTTGATCTTGCACATTCTTACAGGTGTAAGATAGAATAAAGATTCACTTTAAGTTGTGTGTGTGTGCATGCGCATGTGGGTGCATATAAATGTGTGCACATGTGTGCATGTGCCTGTGAAAGATAGAGGGGTCACTCTTGAAGCTGGACTTACAGGCAGTATGGGCCACATGAAATAGGTACTGAGAACCACACTCAGTTCCTTTCTAAAAGCAGAAAGAATTCATAACTGCTGAGCTATCTCTCTGGCACTATGCCCATTATTTTGAAGTCATAATTTTAATATTATTTTACAACTAACTCAAGTCCACTTTCAGTAATACTGCACTGGTTCATGACTAGGGCAATCACTGAATAATACTGTCATTTATATCCCAAACTTAGACATAAGCATGTCTCTATATATGTATGTAAAGATCTATGCTTAAATGCATAGTTGGAATCATGGCAAACTTATATCTGTTAGGTTTAATGACAAAAGGAGAAGGAATAAAAATTGAACCTTCATTTTCTCATTCTCTGATGTTCTTCATCTTTTTTTATGTTATCTTTTTTATTATTTTTTTATTAATTTATTTAATTATTAAAGATTTATGCCTCTTCCCCGCCACCACCTCCCATTCCCCCCCTCCCCCAATCAAGTCTTCCTCCCTCCTCAGCCCAAAGAGCAAGCAGGTTTCCCTGCCCTGTGGGAGGTCCAAGGACCACCCACCTCCATCCAGGTCTATTAAGGTGAGCATCCAAACTACCTAGGCTCCCACAAAGCCTTTACGTGCAATAGGATCAAGAACCCATTGCCATTGTTCTTCAGTTCTCAGTAGTCCTCATTGTCCGTTATGTTCAGCGAGACCGGTTTTGTCCCATGCTTTTTCAGACCCCGGCCAGCTGGCCTTGGTGAGTTCCCGATAGAACATCCCCATTGCCTCAGAGTGTGGGTGCAACCCTTGCGGTCCTGAGTTCCTTGCTCGTGCTCTCTCTCCTTCTGCTCCTCCTTTGGATCGTGAGACTTCAGTCCAGTGCTCCAATGTTGGTCTCTGTCTCTGTCTTCTTTCATCGCCTGATGAAGGTTAATATTCAGGAGGATGCTTATATGTTTTTCTTTGGGTTCACCTTCTTATTTAGCTTCTCTAGAATCACGATTATAGTCTCAATGTCCTTTATTTATGGCTAGAAACCAAATATGAGTGAGTACATCCCATGTTCCTCTTTTTGGGTCTGGCTTAACTCACTCAGGATAGTGTTTTCAATTTCCGTCCATTTGTATGCAAAATTCAAGAAGTCATTGTTTTTTACTACTGAGTAGTACTCTAATATGTATATATTCCATACTTTCTTCATCCATTCTTCCATTGAAGGGCATCTAGGTTGTTTTCAGGTTCTGGCTATTACAAACAATGCTGCTATGAACATAGTTGAGCATATACTTTTGTTCTTCATCTTGTTAAGTAGATTTTGACCTATACCTGGCCTTCAAGCCAGTTAACTAACAAATACAAACAAAACGCTGCAATCTGTGTCTGTCTGAGGAAGTTCTTCATCTCCTTCTATTGCAGGGTATAATTAGGTAAGATATGGAATCCCATGTTATGTGTCCCTTCCCTCAGAACCTGAAATGTTTCACCGGATTGCCCCAATACCAGCTCCCATGGTTGAGAGGTAATTATCACCGTTTACCCATACATAAGCGAGCCTTTTCCCTGCCTTGCTCCAATACTTTATCTTTGGTTAGCCTAAACTTAAATAGCTCTTCCTGAGATCAGGTCTTCCTCAGAGCAGAATGCTATACATCTAAGAAAGTCATGATGAAGACATTGATTGGGACACAATAGGGCCATTATACTCGTAAGCTCACAGTAGCAGGGGTTGTCTGCACCAGATGAAGCTGGTCAGAGTCTCAGGATGCATCAAGCAGAAGTTTATCAGGCTTCCCCCTTAGCTAAGGCTTATTGGAAGTTGATGGCTCCAAGAAGAGGGAAAGTCATTTTCTGCCAAGATGTGGTTCCTAGAATGTTGTCTGTATTCCAGTAGATAGCTCTTGAACCCATAGGCACACAGGCAGCACTAGTTGGACTTGGTGAGATATGCATTTTATAAAATGACATAAATTTATGAAATTGAAGCTGGGAGTGACATAGTGAAGAGAGGGTATCTAGGAGTTTGAGGTAAGAGTAAGAAATGCATATGGTCAAAATACATTGTATTCATATATAAAATTCTCAAAGGGTAAATATTAGTAAAATTATATCTTAAATTTCACAGTAAACACCACTCTAATATACAAGTAATATACTGTGATAAAACACTTTAAAAAGAAATGAGACAAGCAATAAATTCTTTACAAATATTTAAAACAAAAGTACAGAATATGCTGGTCAATTTTCAGGCTTATATTTTCTCTTCCATTTCTTTTTTCTTTTTTTCTTTTTTTTTTTGGTTTTTCGAGACAGGGTTTCTCTGTGGCTTTGGAGCCTGTCCTGGAACTAGCTCTTGTAGACCAGGCTGGTCTCGAACTCACAGAGATCCACCTGCCTCTGCCTCCCGAGTGCTAGGATTAAAGGCGTGTGCCACCATCGCCCGGCCTCTTCCATTTCTTGAAAGGCAAAGGCACAAGGGCAAAGGCACAAGGGCCTCTCTGCTGCTCTTTGTAAGGAGGTGCTAGAGTTTGTGAAGGTCAAATTCACAAGAGTGTAAGCATCCTCCTCAGCTCACCACTCTCAAATTGAGCCATGGGTGTTCACAAATCCTTCGTTTCAGTTCTGTTTGCCAAAATTCAGCATTTTTTTCCCTGTGGAAATCTCTGCTTGTGTGTTTGTACGTTAGCAAACTGTAATTCCCCAGGCCTATCTGTCTGACCTGACACTATTTGATGTGAACCCTAACTTCCAGAAAGTTATCTAAAGAGTGAATTTTTCTGATTCTTCTCATTTGTTATTAAGAAGGGTGACAACTTCTGAGCTTTTGGATTTAAAATAAAGATCACACACACAAACACACACACACACACACAGAGACATACTTGCTTTGTGATGACTAAGCTGTCACAGGATGATCAATGTACTTTTGTTCATCTGTACATTCTTGGTCTCTAGGACAGAGTGGACATATGTCAGATGCCTCTCTCATGTGAGAGATGGATGATGCAGGAAGCTTAGTGGACAAACTCTGAACCTACAATAAACTGAGCTGTTCTGTAAACAAACTTAAGAAATATCCAAATAACCCCAAGTTCTCTACTGCAAAACCCATGAAGAAGGAAGTTACATGAAGTAATACCACCAAGGTCACAAAACAATGACTCGAGCTACCAAATGATGCTCAGGGAAAGGAAGCATCCGGACATTACTCAACTCATTGCCAATAAGATGTCCTAAGAGCGGAACAGTGTTCACCTCTAAATCATGCAGTTGTGACATGTGTATTTTGTTTCTTTCCTAAAATCATTAAGAACAGCCACTTTCATTGCCCCTTGTGCATTTGATGACTTAAAAATAGCTTGCAAAGCCAAAGGCTCATTGGCTGCCTGGCAGACTCTGCTTTTTAATAACTTAGGATGCATGAGGTTAAAGCAGTGAGAATAATTTAGGGTTCTGAAAATGTTTGCAAGTGAGTCAACATTTAAATAACTTCATTATCATTCATTGACAGACTTTTTTAACCTGTCACTGCAATTGATATTTCTATTACCATGTTATAACAATCCCCTGCCCGTTTTAAAGACAGTCACTAGATTCCATTAGCCTACCCACTGTCAAAAAATACCTCCAAATCCATTTTTCATAATACCTCAAGAATATAATAGGCAACCTACATCAAATAATGACGTGGAGCTGAAGGAAATTGTCTCCTGCTTTCTAAGGATTCTTCCTTGAAATACAGTTGCTGTCAGCCTAAACGTGTAATTTAAATATTCTGCTCAGACATTATGGTACATACTGAATGGAACAAATTTCCTCCTGTTTCTTGGACTCATGAAACTTCTTAACTTGCAGACTTAGTTCAGGGGTTTAAAAATTGAGTTTGAGGGAAGTTACATAATTCCAATATGAAGATAGTCCTGTTAAATTACATTTTACAGAATCTGTAGCAGCACATAAAAAGGTGTTTGTTTTTCTAAATGAATGGGAGTGGTACTTATATGGTAATGTCTTTTAAACCTTCTCATTTTTCTGGGTTTCCTATGCCTTATCCTCCTATGTGTATCTTCATAGTGTGTTCTTGATGTTTCCAGTGATTCAGAGTGGGTTGAATAACTTAGTTTGCTGCATTTGATTATGGTTGCAAGTCATTGCTCTAAGGAAAATGTGGCCCTTCAGTATATACTATGTGGTAATGGCAATTTTGCTGTAGACTTACCAATATGCAGAAAATATTAAAGATAAGTGTTACTTGTATCTTTGGCATAACTGATGTATTTATTTATTTATTTAGTGTAAGAAAATCACCAAAATTTGTACTGATACCTGACTATATAGGTTTAAAAATAATCAAAGGAATTTGAGTGGAGGTCTCCAGTTCAGCATTAAAGGAACGAGAGGAGGCAGAAGCATTATCCTTTTTGTAGGATTTATTTTCTTTTAGTTTTGTGTGTGTGTGTGTGTGTGTGTGTTTGTGAGTGTCTGTGATCACACACAAGATATCATGGAGTCCAGATGAGGGTACTGCATCCTTTGGAGCTTGAGTTATAGGCAATTTGACCCTCCCAATGTAGGTGCTGTGAACTGAATCTGGTCCTCTGAAAAAACTGTATGAACTCTTAACCACTGAGCCATCCCTATCCTGGCCCTCTAGAGACCTAAACAGAGAACTCTCAACAGAGGAATCTAAAATAGCTGAAAGACACTTAAGGAAATGTACAACATCCTTAGTCATCAGAGAAATGGAAATCAAAACAATTCTGAGATTTCACCTTACACCTGTAAGAATGTACAAGATCAAAAGCACTGATGACAACTTATGCTGGAGAGGTTGTGGGGTAAAGGGAACACTCCTGCATTGCTGGTGGGAATGCAAGCTGGTACAGCCTCTTTGGATGTCAGTGTGGCGATTTCTCAGAAAATTAGGAAACAACCTTCCTCAAGACCCAGTAATACCACTTTGGGGTATATATCCAAAGGACGCTCAATCTTGCCACAAGGACATGTGCTCAACTATGTTCATAGCAAATTTTTTGTCTTAGCCAGAACCTGGAAACAACCTAAATGCTCCTCAACCTAAGAATGGATAAGGAAAATGTGGTACATTTACAGAATGGAGTTCAACAATTACATCCTGAATTTTGCAGGAAAGTGGATGGAGCTAGAAAACATTATTTTGAGTGAGGTAACCCAGACACAGAAAGACAATTATCACATGTACTCACACATAGGTGGTTTTTAAACATAAAACAAAGAAACCAGCCTACAAACCACAATCCCAGAGAACTTAGACAACAATAAGGACACTAACAGAGACTTACATAGATCCAATCTACATGGGAATTAGAAAGTAGAAAAAGACAAGATCTCCTGAGTAAATTGGGAGCATGGGGACCTTGGGCGAGGGTTGAAGGGGGAAGGGGAGAGACCGGAAGGGGAGCAGAGAAAAATGTAGAGCTCAACAAAAATCAATTAAAAACCAGAAAGAAAAGGAAAAAAAAAAGAAATAGTATTGTTAGGTAGGTCAATGTTCATTACATCTATCATTCATATATGCACACAAAACAAACAGACACAATTGTATACTCTGTTCTTTCCTACCTGTGCCCTCTTATCTAGATCTATGTGCACATACTAAGGCAGGCAGGTGTTGTTGCTGCTTACATAGAATTTTTTTTTATTAGTCTGGGTAAAGTGACTACTGACTCCTTTTCATAGATATGGCTACTCTCGTAGCTCCATATCTTAGGGGATGTAATACCCACTACTAAGCAGAGAAGTCAATCATTTTCAGAGGCAGAGGACCTTCGCTCCTTCTCACCTTTGGAGTTCCCACTTCATAGATATTTTCCCTGGGATGTCTTTCCCGGTCCTGCCAATTAACCAGTGGTCTTTGCTCTTCTGGGACAGTTCAGGCTCTTCTGCATTATGCTGTCACTGCCTGTGGTTCTCTGTATTAGTAGACTCCCTTCTTCAACTCCAAGGCTATGTTTACCCTTTCATCCTTCTTTGATTCATTTATATACTGCAAAGCTGGACTTACATGTTCCTTCCTTCATTGAATACTTCCACATTCCTCTGCTGTGTAGAATGAAACTCTCTGTTGTTCCCCAATAACTCACCTAATATCCTTATTCCTTTTTCTAGTTTACTGAATATTCCAGTCTACCAGTTTGACCTCTCCACCCTCTATTAGAAAGCATAGTGCATTTAAACTTACTTTTATCCATCTCACTACTCCATTGTAAGTATTTCTTAACTGACAAATAACCAAAAATGCTGCTAACCTGGGCTGAACAAATGACTCTCAAAAGTCTCCTATTACTAGGAAATCTAGTTTGAGAGATTTTACATTGACTTTTGTATTTGGAAGTATAGGACAAGAGAGAAAAAATCTCCTGGAGATATTGATGGATTTCTGTCAGGTAAGTATAATTATGTGATGTAAACACTGCAGGAATTAGTGACACACTTAGGAGTAATATATGCAATACATTTTGAATATATTACATATTACATTACCTTAAAATATAGCTATAGGGGCTGGGAAGATAGTTCAGACAGTAAAGCTTATAGAAAAGATGATCTGAGTTGAATTTTCATTATCCACGTGAAAATGCAGGGTATGTTGGTGTGTGCTTACAGTTTCAGAGCTGAAGAGGTGGGACAGGCAGATACCGGCTCACTGACTAGCCATCCTCAAATAATTTGGCAGATTTCAGAGAACTGAGAGATCCTGTCTCCAAACAGAAGACAGGCAATGCCTCTTGAGGAAAGGCACTTGAAGTTGACATCTGCTCTCCACATCCATCTGCATATACATGTGCAGATACCTGCACGTGCATGCATATATGGCTAAGGAAATACATGCACCCATTAGCTCCACTGGTAAACTAAATTTGAGAGTAAACGTATGTATGTATTTGTTTAGTTTTATAAGATGGTCTATCATATGACACGTATCTAATATCCAGGTATTTCTCATCTAACTGGAAAGACAAATCATCATATCGAGGTCAGATCTTCACAAGCTACATCATCCTCTATACATAACTACTATTGTAAATAGATTATGATAATTGAGAATATATATTGAGTTCCTAATGCTAAATTCTAAGCTATAGATTTATAAGCTTGACACTTATACATTACTATAAACATCCTATGTCTGAAGTAGTGACAAGATCCATATTTTGCAATTAGAGGTTAAAATTACATAGTAAAGAACCTGCATAATTAATGAGCATAGTCTGGATTCAGGGCTGATGTTTTCTTTTGTGGTGAGTAGTGGAAGAATAAAAATAGAAGTCTAGACAAGTCTCTATAGGGTTAGGCTCACTGAAACATCTATCATGGAGTCCAGTCTTTCTTCATCTACTAGTTTACTTCTTTTAGGGATTCCTCAACTCCATCACACACTTTTAGAATCAATAAAATGTAGTGTCTACATGATAAGCTAAGTCCAACATTCTGGTTCATTAAATTTAAGATTTAAATGAGACTAAGTCAAGCATTTATTTCAGAAGCAAAACATAAACAGAGCTCAGCTTTTCCTATTTTTAATGCCAAAATACATTTTAGGATCACAAATTATCTAATATGCAAAAGTATACTCAACTCATAATGGCAAAACATTTTGTGAAGTCTAAATATTTTAGAATCTATTGAAGTGATACAAATGTTAGGTTATTGTATATGAAAAAGGCAACCTTCACATAAACACAAAAAGCAGCATATTTGGACACATAAAAATGTTTTGCCTGCTTCTATCACAGACTCACATCAAACTGAAAATATATATATATATATATATATATATATATATATATATATATATATTTTGCTCTTTGCCTTCTCATATATATATGGCAAAGAGCAATCTTTCCATTAATGAAGATACTGCAAATCAAATGCATATAATATTGAGGGAATGAATTCCAGAGTGTGTAATGACATAAAAATATTCTGAATCCCAGTTATTCTTTAATCACTGATCTTTGTCTTTGCCCATTTGCAAAGGTAAATCTATCTAAAGCACATATGAATCAACTAGCGGAGTGTTGATGCTCCTTAACTTGATATCATATTGACCAGTGTCCACCATTAATCAAGAGTATTGTTAAGCCCATTGATAAAGAATTTCCAACTTAATATAAGAAAAAAAGAACAAAAATGATCCAAGAAGAGAACGCAGGACTATCAATAAAACAAACTATAGATTCCTTTTCCTTAACACATTATTTTTAGTATGTGTATGTGAGTGTGTGTGTGTGTGAGAGTGTGTGTTTGTGCATGTTCACAGATATCTCTGGAGAGTCAGGAGAGAGCATTGGATCCCCTTGAGATAGAGTTACAGGTAGTCATGAACCAATTGATGTAGGGTTTTGGTACTAAACTTGGGTCCTGTGGAAGAAGAGCAAACATTATTAATGGCTGACTCATGTCTCCAAACTCTACCTTGGATTTTTATGTGCTTCAAGGCAGGTATAATGTAAAATAAAAAAAGTAAAACACTTATATTCTTCCTTAGTTTAGTACATTCTGGAGAAAAAAAAAACTAAAGAGTTGATATCACATGTTCCAGAACATTCGATCAAGTGCAAGACTTTGATTCTGTGCAACTAGGCATATATAAAGAATAAAGTTAATGTCTTAAAAAAGGGTAAAGTCTTTAAAGAGACAGAGTACAGATAGTTATAGATTAAAAGAAATAAAGAAAAATAAGCCACGTAAAAATGGAAAATTCACAGAGAGTCTGGATTCTTTGTATTATTGTGTTTTCTTTAAAATTTTTGACTGTAAAGGAGCTAAGTGCAGAGAGACATTTCATTATATGGGCTGCCAAGCTAAACCAGAATGGATATAAGGGTATTATGATTTCAGAATATGGGTCTAAGGATATGATGCTTTGGAGAGGGTCTTCTTTTGTTTTCACAGAGGATAAGACTCTGTGGATTGTGTTTATCCCAATATGGTATGATAGACCACGCCCTCCTGAAAGGTTGCTGTGAACACCTTCAGAAAATTACTTCATTCAACTGCCGACTGAGATGACCCTGACACACAGGTTATACCATGAAAGACCTGAATAACAGCGCCCCCATTCAGCAGAAAGCAGTTTGGAGAGAAAAAACTGCGCCCATATTCCCAAATATTGTTTATAAATGTTCTTTTACATTTAAAGGGGGAAATGATATAGGTATGAATAATTTGCATTGGTATGGATTTTAAGGTCAATTCTGTTATATGTATATGTATTTCTGATCTTGACTAAGGTATTGTGATTGTATAGTTCATTTAAAAATGTAATGTATATAGGTTGTTAATGGATAATCATCAATAATAATCAAGCTTGTAGTCATGTTAGTTAGATTTTCTAGATGTGCATAGATATATTTCAGCTAGATAGGCATTCTTCATATCTTTCAAAGACTGCAGAATATGGCATTTAATGTTTTAATAACTTAGGGCTTTTCATGACAATGAGACACGTCTGCTCCTGGCAGCACCAATCTACTTCAAGAGAAAGATGGGCATCGAAGAGGCTCCTTATGGAGTTTGATAGCCATTTGGGCAAGAAACTGTTCTTGCCTGGACTGTTGCATAAACTGGACACAAAGAACCCGCAGAAAGAGGACTGCTGAACTTGCCTAAAGGTGAGATGGTCTTTCGGGGTTCCTGACTCATAAAAGAGTCTGCAAGACATTCTGCAGGACACAGCAAAAAGTGACTGAACTGTCTTTGGAATTTCCTGCTTGATGAAAATGTCTGCTGGATACTATGGCCTGAAGGTTGAAGATGGATGCCCCAACAGTACAAAAGAACTTTGTGTGACTGTCCAGGCAGCAAGATGTCTCTGTCATTTCTAGAGTTTTCTTATTTCTTATTTACTTAAGTAATATTATATCCTTCTGGAGTCTTTGATGGAGTTGAAAAATGGATAGATAATTATAGTTTTCCTTAGTTATGATAAGAGATAAAATAGATATAAATATTGTAACTGTAATTCTTGCTTGATAACCATTTTGTTATCTGTAATTTTACCACGTTAAAGTTTAAGCCTTTCTTTTTTGTTTAAACAAAAAACGGGGAAATGATGGAGGAGTTACTTTCATTTAATAAAGAAACTGCCTTGGCCCATTTATAGGCCAGCCCTTAGGTGGGTGGAGTAAACAGAACAGAATGCTGGGAGAAAGAAGCTGAGTAAGGAGTCGCCATGATCCTCACACTCCAGACAGACGCAGGTTAAGATTCTCCCTGGTAAGCCAGCTCGTGGTACTACACAGAAAGAAGCCAAGTAAGGAGTCGCCATGATTCTCCCACTCCGGACAGACGCAGGTTAAGATTCTCCCTGGTAAGCCAGCTCGTGGTACTACACAGAATATTAGAAATGGGTTAGATCAATATGTAAGAGCTAGCCAATAAGAGGCTGGAACTAATGGGCCAGGCAGTGTTTAAAAGAATACAGTTTCTTTATAATTATTTTGGGGCATAAGCCATGCGGGCGGCCGGGTGCCGGGGACGCAGTCCCGCCGCTCATATTACAACACGTATTGGGGTCAATCTAACCATTATAAATTCAGTGTACCAATGTCAGAAGATGGTCCTTTTATTCATTCAGGCAACAATTATTCATGGAATGAGTCCCATGTTCCTAACTTGAACTGGCACTGGCAATGAAACAACCAGAACACATAATTAGTCTTCTCATGGAGATTAAATTCTGAAGAGACAGAATATGAACGTACAAATGAATATTTTTTGGGGTATGGTTAAGTACAAAGGAGAAGAAACCAAACTATAGAGGTGCAATATTTTACTGAGTACAATCAAAGAATCCTGTCTGATTAGGCAATTGTGAATAAGCATGAAGGATATACACAGCCCAGGTGTGTATACTAAGGAAGAGTGTGGCAGGAGAGAGACAGCAAGTGAAAAGACACTGATAGAGATTGATACACAAGGCATATGACATGTTAAGATGAAAACGTCTTCAGCAAAGTTTTAAAAAGAGAAAGAGAGATGTCACCCAGAAAGCAACGCTTCCTCAATAAAAATGCCATGAGCACACTACGCCTTGACTACATGATGTCATGGGAGGATTCTGAGAACAGGAAGAACAGGATCATAGTGAGATTGAAGTGGCTGAAGGCAGTGGAATCAGACTCGGAGCTTATCCTATAATGATATCTGCCTTACTGTATTCTTGATAGGGTTATATAAGATGACTCCCTGAGAAGCCGTAAGCCTGTGGTCAGCATCTACAGTATAAACAGTTACTACTGCACTGAGCAGACTACTGTAGGTGGTATAGCCATAGTTGGGAGTGTACTTCTGCATTTGAAATGTCTAGCTCAAGTTAATTGGTCTCAAGGGAACACAGGCAGAAGATCAACTCAAAGGACCAAGAATTAAAACTATATGAAACATCACTTACCAGGATCTATTTTGTGATCTTAGACCCCCAAGAAAGACATAAACATATAGGGGAAAAATATAAATATAAAATGAAGATATGTTGAGTTTTCTTATAATTGATATCATTTCCCTCAAACATACCTAGGGACTCTTTATCAGAACATGTTAATGAAGTGGGCTCTATGTGATCTGAATGTTGTTCCACACTATGAAAACACCATACACCTAAAAATCACTCTGTCTATAGAAAACATTAGGAGAGTTGATTGGTGGGGCTGAATGGTAGGTAGCACATTGTCTGGAGAGATCAGATTTTTGACACAATGACCTATCTACATTCTTCCTAAAATATCTTGGTTTTATAACTTATGATTTCTTTCTTTCCCTCCAAACCACTTACATCGGTTGTATACATATATCATATGCATCCCTGCTCCAGACATTCACACTTATCTTCCCATTGGGCAATTTTCATTTTTCAACACCTGGCTCCAATTTTTACTTGCACCAATAACTCCCTCAACTCAAGGCGTTTGTACTTCCTTCATTTTAGAACAGTTAGTGTTTATCTGCTGAATGTTAAAGAAAAGTGATTAAGAGGCATCCTTCCAAAGATGTCTGTTCCAGGGCTTGTCATAGTAATACTCTCTGACATTGCCAATACAGGCTGTGCCAAAGACCTGCTGGGTGACCTTGGGCAAGTTGCCCAGCCTCTCTGGGCTGTTCTTTAATAATGCTGATTGACCTCACAGAGTTGCTGGGAGGAATCACTAATGAACCTGATTGTGAAACACATAGTGGATATAGAACACTTTATAAATATTTACTAATAAGCAGTGAGCTCACTGCATTTGAGAGAAGAGAGAGAGGTGTACAACCAAGGAAGATTCTGAAAGGTGGGGTAGTTGTTGACTCTAAGCTTGAAACGGATCTTGCCTCTTACAGAGACCAGCGTTCTAGCGTACTTTCATTTTCTTATAGCGAGGGAAGGAGAGGAGTCACATCAGTCAAGCTTCAGTGTCAACTATTAGTCAAAGAAAACAAGGATTCTACTGCATCAAAGTGGCGGAAGTATATGTAGGAGAAAGAAGACAGCATGACCACATCCCTATGGTGACGTGTGTACTTAGAACATATTATTTATCAAAACAAATGAATGGGACTGGAGAGTTGGCTCAGTGTTTTAGAGCACTGGTTGCTCTTCCAGAGGACCTGGGTTCAATTCCCAGCAGTCACATGGAATCCCACAACTGTCTGTTAGTACAGCTTCACTGGATTCGACACCCTCACACAAAAATGCATGCATGAAAAAAACATCAATACAAATAAATCATTAGAAAAAGAGATGAATGAAATATAGCATATGCGGTTTCTCAAGGTACTAAGAGATATTTGATAAGCAACTATATCACTCTTGAGAAACTACATAGCACAGAAAATGAGATCTAGCAATAGAGCTATGTTTTCTTGTTACAGAGGGGACCAGATGAAAACACAACACTGTTGCCTTAAAATGACATTGTGGGATCTAGGATTTGGCTCAGTGAGCCAAGTAGTAAATGTAAGGATGAGCATCCAGATCCTCAGCACCCATGTAAAACATCTGGGTAGCTTGGTTGCCCACCTGTAATTCCAGCAGGAAAGCAGAGGCAGAGATCTAAAGAGTAAGCTTCTTAATTAGATAAGTGAGTTCTGGGTTCAATGGAAGAAACCTGTCTCAGCGAATAAGGAGCAAAGCCATCAATGATGGGAGCTGATGCCAGTTTTGATCTCCATAGAGCACATATGCAACACACCCTCACATATACACAAATAAAAATATATGAACATACACAAACATTATAGACACATGCAATAAAAAAAAATATGGCAGTGCGGTAGCTACTGTGGATGTCTTTGGAGGGTGCATCTGAGTAGACCCTTGCAGGAGGGTATGACTACATGCACATAGAGGAATCTGAAGCCTTTCAGTTCCTTGAAATAACCTCAAGAGACTCATCTTCTCATAGCTCTGGTGATACCAAACAGAAAGAGGCAGGCTGGGGCTAGATCTTTGGAGTGTGGAACAAGAGTCTGGATTTAATTGTGCATGAGCTAGGAAGACACAGGAGGAAATGACAGGGTGCCAGGAATTGACACTGTTTTTAAGGGGTCATTTGGCTGCTATGAGAAGATTGCAGAGTGGCAGAAACAAGAGCGGGGAGATCAGTCGAGTGATAAAGATTCCTGAGACTCGGGAACTGTGCCAGCCATCATTCCTGAGCTTAATTTTACCTTTTTTCT
This sequence comes from Chionomys nivalis, assembly GCF_950005125.1. Lineage (NCBI taxonomy): Eukaryota > Metazoa > Chordata > Mammalia > Rodentia > Cricetidae > Chionomys > Chionomys nivalis. Next base: position 10,304,442 of record NC_080093.1, on the reverse strand, counting down.
CTTAATTTGTAAAAGGTATAATCAAGTTTTCACTAGCCCTTAAGTGTAGCCAGTTATACATAGAATTTTTAAATCCTAAAAGTTCCTATTTATAATTTATACTAATTTCCACTTATAACTTAGAAAAATGTCTTCAATTTCAGTTTTTCTTTATTTCAGACCCTGTATTTTTATTAGCAACTAGAGAATCCCAGAGACATCTGGTTGAACACACACTCGATACAGTATGGTTCGTCTGACATTGAGGGTGCTCTCTATAATCAGCATGAATAATTCATCAGTGTATCAGTTATACTTTATTATTATCATTTACTTCAACTTGAACTATACTTTCTAAGTTATAGACTACTCTTTTTTTTTCTTTTAATCAGCAGAAGTTCATCCATCATTGTATACCCGTTGCATCTATGGGGCTATAAAAGTTGCTATTAATGGCAACAATTGTGCTGTAAAATGAGAATCAGTATTTCCTCCCCTGGCATCTAACCTTAGGTCAGGCACAAGATCTAGAGATGGATTTTCGCAGGAAGTAAAATCAAAGCACATCGCTGGAGATGAATGCCAGTTCAGACACTCAAGGGAATGCCCTCTCTCAATGTTTCCCAGAAAAAATATGGTCAGTAGTGGTGGTCGTTCATCAAAATTACCCAGGGGTGAGAAGAGGAATGACAGGAAGTATTCCACATCTTTCAGCATGAGTCCATAAGCCTAATTTTCTCAAGGAAAGTTATGATCTCCCCATGTCCTGTACAGAGATTACCTGGGGAAAATTCTTCAAGATTCCTCCATTAACCCACTCGATCTTCAACTCTTCACTGAGTATAATTTATGGGGATGGTTCTGCCCTAAAGTTCTCTCCTCATTTACAGGACCACTTGTTATGAACCTTGCAGATAAACCACAGTGAACACCAACTGAATCAATCTTTCTATCTTGGCACCGAAGCAAGTAGATATTTCTATGTCATGCCTGCTAAAAAGCCTAGTGTTCTCAGGAAGTGACATCATGCTTCTGAAAATCAAGGGATGATGAGGAACCTCTCTGGACTTCTGACATATTTCTGCTATTTGTTCAAAATGTCTTTGAGGGTCTCTGCCTCTGTTTCCATCAGTTTCTGGATGAAGTTCGATGGTAACATTTAAGATAGTCATCAATCTAACTACAGGGCGAGGCCAGTTTGGGCACCTTCTCCACTATTGCTTAGGGTCTTAGCTGGGGTCATCTTTGAGGATTCCTGGGAATTTCTCTAGTTCCAGGTTTCTTGCTAGCCCCAAAATGGTTCTCTCAATCAAGATATCTCTTTCCTTTCCCTCCATCTCTGTCCTTCCCTCATCTCAACTATCCTTTTCCTGCAAGTTCTCCTCTTTCTTCCCCTTCTTCCCTCCTCCTCCCCTTCCACCCTCCCTTCTCCGCCCCACCAACATGCTCCTAATTAGTCAGGAAATCTTGTCTGTTGCCCCTTCCCAGTGGGATCTATATATGTTTCTGAGGTGGGATGCACTTCTGTATATGTCTTGCTTTTATTGGTTAATGAATAAAGAAACTGCTTTGAGTCTATAGCAGGGCAGAACAGAGCTAGGCAGGGAAAACTAAACTGAATTTTGGGAGAAAGAAGGCAGAGTAAGTAAGAAGCCATTTACCTACACAGGAGACAGACATGCTGGAACCTTGTCAGTAAATCACAAACCTTGTGGTAAAGTAAAAAATAATAGAAATGGGTGAAAATAAGATATAAGAGCTAGCCAATGAAGCTAGAGCTAATAGAATAAGCAGTGACTTCATTAATATAGTTTCTGTGTGTTTATTCCAGGGCTGAGCAGCTAGGAACAAGCAAGCGGCCTCCTATAACATGTTTCTTTTAGGATTCACCTTGTTACTTAGCTTCTCTAGGATTGTGGATTATAGGTTCTTTTATTGTTTACATCACAGCTAGTATCTCAGTATGACTGAGAACATACCATGCTCATCTTTCTGGGTCTGGGTTACCTCACTCAGGATCATTTTTTCTAGTTCCATCCATTTACATGCAAATTTCAAGATGTCATTGTTTTTTTCTTGATAAGTAGTACTCTAATGTGTAAATGTTTTCTTTAACCATTTTCTTTAACTATTCTTCCCTTGAGGGATATCTAGATTGTTTCCAAGTTCTGGCTATTACAAATAATGCTGCTATAAATATAATTGAACAAATGTCCTTGTAGTATGATTGAGCAGCCTTTGGATATATGCCCAAGGGTGAGTGGTATTGCTAGGTCCTGAGGTAAGTTGATTCCCAATTTTCTGAGAAACCACCATACTGATTTCCAAAGTGGTTGTACAAGTTTGCATTCCCACCAGAAATGTAGGAGTGTTCCCCTTACTCCACATCCTCTCCAGCATAAGCTATGGTGTTTTTGATCTTAGCCATTCTGACTGGTGTAAGATGGTATCTCAGAATCATTTTGATTTGCATTTCCCTGATGGCTAACAAACTCCAACTGGACAAGGAAGGAACCAGCATAGGACCAAACTAGACCCTCTAAATGTGGGTGACAGTTTTGTGGCTGGGGCAGACCTCAGAGCCACTGGCAGTAGCACCAGGATTTATCCCTACTGCTTGTACTGGATTTTTGGAACCCAGTCTCTTTGGATGGATACCATGATCAGCCTAGATATAGTAGGGAGGGCCTTGGTCCTTCCTCAAAGCAAGATTCCTTACCCTCTCTGAGGAATGGATGGGGGATGGAGGGGAAGATGGAGGGGATGGGGGGGAGTAGGAACTGGGATTGGTATGTAAAATGAAAAAGGATAGTTTGTTTTCTTTTATAAAAGATAAAATTTAAAAAGTAAAAAGTCATAACTGTAAAATAAGACTGCTTGATTGATAAAAAATGCTTGAAGTCACCACAAAAAAGAAAAATAAATCTTTGAGGGCTGGAAGGATGCTTCTGTGGGCACAAGCTTTTGTCTAGTTCAGGTCCAAAACCCATGGTGGAAAACGAGAAGGAACTCCTAAACATTGCCATATGACTTCTGCATGTACACCTGAGCACATGCAATCCCCACCCCAATGATCAGTGGGTGAATGCTTGCTACATTGGTACATAGGTACCCAAGTTCAGAACCCCAGGACTAATGCAGAAAAGAAATGGCTGTGATCTTAGTGCAATGGAGTGAAGACTAGGAGATTGCTGTGGCTTCCACTGTAGGGAGATTGTCTCAGGAATAAGGGCAATGTAGATCAAGACACTCCTCCTCCAGCTTCCATGTACGCATGTACATGTATGTGTGTATATGTATGTATGTGTATATGCATATGTATGCATGTATATGTATTTTTATGTATGTACATGTAGTACACAGAGCAGTCAAGGAAACATAGAGAAAACTTTCAGGAAAGCCAGGAAAGGGGTACTCATCAGAACAGTGATTATTATTCATAAGATATTTATATCAGTTTAAACAAACTAAGACAAGGGTCTAGATAAGATAACATAATTAATGTCTTATCTACATGTTACATTACCAGACAGGGCCAGGAGGGGGCCTTTGCAGGTAAAACCATAGATATTAATCTGTGATACCAATTTGCCTATATGTGCTTTCTAGGCAGAAAAGGAAGTTGCATTCCAAGTGTGAGCAATGACTGCTTCAAACTGCTGTCTTAAAATCAGTGGAGCAGGTGAGGTTAGATACCCATGCCTTGAAGGAGTAGAGAACAAGCTGGAGCTGACAGCAGCAAAGACAGAGATCACAGACCTATGGTCTTAGAAATTTGGTTCATCAATAATCTGAAAGAGCATCGAAGACACCTCTACCCAGCAGGGAGAAAGAGTTGATAACTATGTCTTCTGAAGCCCTTCACAGCTAACTGTACTCTCTGGGCTTCTGGTCTGAAGAATTGTGGGGTTATCTCTGGAGGTTATTTTAAAGTGCTAAGTATACAGTCATTTACTCACCAGCAACAGAATCCTAACGCTGCTGCATGGGAGATAATAGCTCTCGTGACGATGATGATGATAGCATTGGAAAGGCAAAGGCTAGAGCAGTTGGGATGCAAAGTGTGCCACTTTCCTCATTTGGAACCTAGTCAGACATTGACCTGACTCCAAACATAGTCCCCCCACGAAAGTCTTCGTGTATGAAAGTCCCATCCTCCTTATCAGGAAGGCACGCTCTGTTCTTCCTAGCCATTAGCACCGTGAAAAGTGAATGCACCTCAGCCATCTCTCATTTAAAAACTGAGGCAAGATGTGGAGTTGCAGATCCACAAATTAACATTCTTATGCTCCAGAAAGGAAAGTACTTACAGACAGACTTGGGAGGACAACATGCTTCAGTTACTTAATATGATATCACTGACAGGCATTAAAGAAACATTTCTCTTAACTGAAGTGTGCTAACGGTTATTGTTGTATGAGCGGCAGGGCTGCGTTCCTGCCACCCAGCTCCCGGCCGCCTGGCTAGCTTATGCCCTGAAATAATAACACACAAACTGTATTCATATAAACATTGCTTGGCCCATTAACTCCAGTCTCCTACTGGCCAACTCTCATATCCTTATCAACCCACCTTCAATAAGGTGTGTAGCACCACAAGGTGGTGACCCTCCAGGAAGATTCTAGCGTACGTCCATCTTGGACTGGAGCTTCATTGTGTCTTCCCTGGAGAGGAGTGGCATGACATCTGCCTCACTTCCTCTTCCTCCCAGCATTCTCTTCTGTTTACTCCACCCACCTATGTTCTAACCTATCAGGTCAAGCAGTTTCTTTATTAATTAACCAATGAAAGCAACATATTGATATATGACACTCCCACATCAGGTTATGGGGAGGAAAAATGTAGGATAAAATTTATCAGAAATCCAAATGTTTGAAGACTTTCATTAGAACCTCTAATCCAACTGGTACCCAAATGTTCAACTATACCTATCATTCATCTTTTACTAAGTATCTATGACTTAATAAGCTCCTGAGAATTAGAGCAGTTTATTCTGTGAAATGATTTGTGTAAGAGAATTATGTATATCTGAAATATACAAGATAAACAGGAAATAATCTATAAATAAATAACAAAAACAGAAGAAAATGAAACACAAACATCACAGTAGTTTGCAAGGGAGCCTGCAGCACCAACTGGTACCCTGAGGTTCAAATAACAATGACAGTTTTAAATATAAAATGAGACTCCCGAAACAAGTAATGTTTAAAAAGCTGGATTCTTTCAAACAGAAAGTGTCTACAGACAATAAAAGACCTTGGCTTTGAAGATAAGTAGACTTTCACTAGCATCCTAGATGGTTCACTCACAATGTGATTTCAAGATGCTGCTCCATCCTCTCTAGGACTGAGTGTCTTTCTCCTCAAATTGGGAACAGACGTCCCTGACACCTTGAGAAACATTGAAGAGTAAAAGTACCACCATGACTTTGGCACAGTGCAACTACTTAATAAATATCTATTCTCCTATCTGCTCACTGCGACAAAAGCCCCAAGGGTGATAAATACATTCCAAATTGGCTAATCCCAGCCCTGGTCTATATCCTTTTCAGAGAGAACAGTTTGCATCCCATTATTTTTTTAAAGGCCAGAAAAGGAAATTCATTAACATCTCCTAGTCATTCGTTCCAGTAACATCATTTATATCAAGAATGCTGTTTTCAAATTGCACCTAATAAAACTTAAATATATTGTCTATCCATTGACACATGCTCATGGAGATGAACAGATGAAAATGACACAAATAATGTCATCAGAGACCAGAGGGCTTAGCAGCAGAAGCCGGCAAGATTACAGTTCACAGCCAATCTACTCAGCTTCTCTCAAGAGACTAAGTTTCTGTGCCAGGTGTCCTGTCTCCCCTTGGTAAACTGGTAATGTTTATGATAATTATCTTCCTTGGACTTGCTATGTTCATCTGCTCAACTTGTACTAAGTGGCTCTTTTGCATGCCAGTAGCCCATCAATACAGGAGGCAAAAAACCAAGCAGAAATTGATGGACTGATTCTTTGAATTGGACATAAAGTGCTTCCTGTAAAAAGATTCCCATACTGGAGGTGTGGTTGCAGGACCATTGAGAAGTAACAGGATTGTGGGGGCCGTAGTGTCCTCAGGACGATGGCCAGATAGATGGTGGGGTGGCAGCTTGATGGCAGTATGACTCATATTTTATCTTAGCTCAGGAACTTTCTTCCTCACCACTTCAGGAACAACTTCCACACCAGTTGTCCTCAGCCATGCCCTTCTATCCTGACATTTCTACCTGATATAGTCCTAAAAGCAGTGGAGTTAGCTGACCTTGGACCGATAACTTGCCAAGTCAAAGATGAAACACTTCCTCCTTCTAGTTGTCCCCATACTCTATCAAGTATTTCTTCATAGCAATGAATGATGATGAGATGATGCTAGCCTCTGTAATCACTGAGGAAAAGTTCATCTACAAAGGTCAGGATTCCTCCCTTTATCAGATCCTCTGACTCTGAATTTGCTCCACATACTTCTGGGTCTTTGGTGTTTCATCCTCATCCTCCTCGGATAGCTACGGGATGGCTTGCAATTACTTCTCCAGGTTTGACTGATCAAAAATTTGCCAAAATAGAGGTTGATAGACTAGATCAGTATTTAACAAACTATTTTTTAATTGATTCTTTTTTTCTGGAGTTGATATTAAAGTTCCTTCTTGGAATTATACAGCTCTGCTCTTGAAGCACAATAGCATCTATAGTTAATGTGTAAAGAGATGGTTGAAGCTGTGTTCCAATAAATCTTTATTTAAAGAAAAAAAGATGGTGGTAAAAATTTGGCTGTGGTTTATGGATCTTACTCTAAGCCTTTTTTACTAAAATCTCTCATTGATGACCCCTTATGTTTTTATCTTGGGATATTCTCTCTCTGATGATATTCTCTCTCTTCTCTCTCCCCTCCTTTCTCTCAACATATATACTCTCTCTATCTCTGTTTCTTTCTCTTTCCCTACCTCCCTCCATAAACATAAGCTCTCTCCTCTCCTCTCTCTCCCTGTCTCTGCACACATTCTATTTATCTGTCTGTCTATCTATTTATCTATCTATTCATCTATATAAATTTATCTGTCTATCTGTCTATCTATCTATCTATCTATCTATCTATCTATCTATCTATCTATCTATCTATCTATGTCTCTCCCCTTCTCTCCTCTCTCTTACCAGCTCTACACACGCACACACACACACACACACACACAAATGAGGTAGGTGAAAAGGCAAAAATAAAAAATAGCTTTCATAAGGAAAGACTTTCTCTTAAGAAACTTCCTGAGTTGAATAAGCAACAATCTACATTGAATGAAGTGTTTGCCCCAGGCTGTATATCTGAGCTTTGCAATCTCCTGAAAGTTGCTGACATATAAAGCTGAATGATTTAATCAAAAATAGCACACACCTCTCATAAGATATTCACAGAATAGCTTCTATCCTATTATAGTAAATATATAGGTTATATTACCATATATAGTACATAAGCATTATCATTTATAACACTTGAACCACAAAAGCCATATGCACACAAGAGAGGTTCAGTACCAAGTACCCCAAGTCTCTGTGGCAGCATACCAAGCCTGTTTTCTTTACTGTGTGTAGAAAGCCCTTGACATTTCAAGGTAACTAGATGCTTTTCAATTTGGTTTGATTTGACAAGAGCCACTTACAACCAGCCTAAGATATGCATCTCATTGGCATAAGCATACTATGATCCTTTGAATGCCTCTGTATGAGGAATTGGGCCCTCGAGTTGAGAATATGATTCAGCAGTGTTAGTGACACCTTTATGTCCCTTTCTTCTCAACTGATACTGGCTTTTATGTCTCTTTCATCTTGTAGCTCCTCAAATCTTTGCCATGCTCAAAGACTGTATGAGAGATACAGAGGCTGACATGCAAAATTATAAGAAAAAAATCTCTACACCAGTGACTCTGCTGTCTCGCTGCACCAGCTCCACTCATTTCTTTGACTATAGTTTCTCCAATTCTAGGAAAGAAAATGAAAACACCCCTGACCTTGCACAGATATGCTGACCTTTCACACAGTGGCACAGCAGGAAAGACCTGGCTTTTTATATGATGGCATCTGTAATCAAGGCACAAGGTCTTGTTCAAACTTCATAATAGACCTTAGCTGGAGTTCTGAGCCAATAAATTGCTCTGTTCCTTGCAGAAAGCATCAGTCACTTCTCAGGCAGCACTGCATCTCCACAGCACTGCCTGTGGTCCCTGAATCTGCACACCGTTTTGCCTCTGGAGATGACGCTGTCAAAGCTCCTTTCTTATCCCCCTGTTCACTTCCCTCCATTTACTCTCATTCTCCTGCTCATTCTACATACATCTAGGAAGCTCTTAACATGTGTTATGCAAGCTAGACTCTTGGTTTTTAGGGAGATGAAAAATTCAGCATTCAAATCCATCACAAAATATTTCAAATACACCCTACCCTGGAAGGGGTTTTATTCCAATGGGGCTCTCAGGTAACAAGATTGTCTCAGCTATATCCAACTTTTGGGACGTAAAGACAGTTTCATATTACATTCTGGGAAAAGTTTTCCACTACACAGATGAGATACCTTGACCATCACGTCTTTCTTTCTTTTTTTTTTTTTCTTACTCTTTTTTCCCTGATTAAATTTATGGGTAGCATTTAGTGAGATTTCAATTCCCATTAACAACATGAGCAACTGATCTACATTTAAGAGAATTTAATCATGTCTTGGTGGCAAACTTAGCTTAAATTAGAGCTAAACTTAGAACTTTCAAGTAAATTTCTGTTTTAAAGGTCAGTTTCTAACATTTGTCAGCGAAAGCCCACACCAGGCAAATTAGATTCACCTCCACTTGTCCAAAGTGCAAACATCTTCTACACTGACATCCCTGGTGGCTGTCAATTAGAGCCAGCATCCCAAACAAAATGACAATCGAGAAGGTTTTGTTTTTGTTTTTGAAGAAGACAGGACCACTTTTTTATTCAACAGTTATGATTCTTGTTCCTAAAAAACCCCCATTATCTCGTGATGGTTGGTGCAAAACAAAGCATGATCTTACTGGGCAATTAAAAATCAGTTCAGGGGGCTGGAGAGATGGTTCAACAGTTAAGGTCACTAGATGCTCTTCCAGAGGACCAAGGTTTGGTTTTCTCTACACACATGAAGGCTCACAACCATCTGTAACTCCAATCTCAGGGTATCTGATATCATCACCCAGCTGCTACAGGCAATGAGTACATACAATGCACAAACACATACTCACAAAACACTCATACAAATAAAATTAGAAAATAAGTAAAATTAAAATTAAATCAGTTCAACTATTCAAACACATAGAGAAATGAGATAAAGTAATTTTTTCTGTACTTTTTAGACAGGGTTTTCTCCATGTAGTCTAGACCAGCCTGAAACTTGAGTTCCTCTTAGCCTGAAAACTACTTAGCTTGCCAAGGACTCAAAACTTCATGGCTTCCCAACAATGTCCAGCTGTGGTTTTAAGCCTTCCCAACAATGCAGTCTATGATTCTCAGTAGGTACAAAAATCAATTTTCTCAATAATTTCTTACTGTTGAAAAAAATTAATTACTCATGAATGAGAAGTTAATATGTAACTACCAAGGGTGCGGGCTGGGGAAATCATAGCATATGATATACTGAGATGTATGTGTTTTGAAGAGAATAAAGTTTGTGCTGTTTTATATTTCTGAGGAAAGTTTCATAGAATGAACAGGTATCACGAATTTATTACTTAGAAAAAGACCTAGTTGGTACTGTAGTTACCATACTTTGTTGCTTATGTTTTACATTTTTCCTTATCAGATGAGAACTATTTCATGAAAGTGTAATAAAGTTTTAGGTGGGACAAAGAGGATTTGACAAAGGAGGAAATGTTATTTTTCAATTTGCTCTGGCCAACCTAAGATCAAACAGGATTGGCTAACCTGGGTTCTTTCCATTTGTCCTCGATTATTAAATCTATGATCATTTACTCTGAAGATAAAGCTTCATAGTCAAATGTCTAAAACTGATTTTGCCAATGAGGTCAATGGTAAAGGACAGGCATCTCTTCCAAGAAAACTGCTATTATTGTGGTGAGTCTGAATAACAGGGATATCACTGAGAAATGCCAGGGCAATGTGGAGGGACAGGTGATAGCCTCTGAGAACAGAAGCAAGGCTGCTCAGTGTACCACTGACAGGTAGATCTATAGATATATTGGAAGATGGGACTGTGGTTGATGTGAAGCCCTGCTTTTTTTTTTTCTTAGAGATTGTTATATTCAGACATTCTCTCTCTCTCTCTCTCTCTCTCTCTCTCTCTCTCTCTCTCTCTCTCTCTCTCACACACACACACACACACACACACACACACACACAGAAAGAGAGAGAGAGAACACCGTCTTTGGGGTTGAATGACAATGCTAACTGAGCTTTCCCAAGATTATTGAGGAGGCTGTCCTTTCGAAGTACCCTGTGATTACTATTGATCTGTTCAGCTCATTTCAACTCAACCTTACCTGGCTGGTCATGAAAGAAGGATGGATGTTATTAAAGGTCCTGAATCCCTCCTCTGCGGGTATCAGTCATTAGGAAGGAACTAAAAGTACCAATTTTCAGGCATGCAGAAAGGCTGTGTAGCAGACACAAAACTTTCCAGAACCATAAAGTTCAGGAGCTCAAAGTGGAAATACTTGCCCTCAAAGTATATAGCAAGGAGTTCAGATTTATTAGAAATTAAAAATAACTCAGCAAAGCAAGAACCAGTATTGCTGTACTCAATAATCAGCAGGTGTTAATATATCATGTGTCCAGAATAATGACAGACATGAAACGGAACATTTAGAAGATCTTACAAATATCCCCAGATACTCATGGGATTCAATAGATACATGTCAGTTAAATAAGATGGCATTAATACTAATGTAATACATTATTAACTGACCACAACTACAGTACACCTTTAAGTCCAACAATCAATGAATTGAAGTTTAAATGAAGAGAAAATCAGAGAGTATGTTGACTCATACTACTTTCCCAAAACAACAATTCTAACTTAACAATAATTTATACACTATATTTATTGCATGATGTGTTTTTTAAAAAAAAAAAGAAATCAAAATGGCAAAATCCACCTGTCATTCAGTAGTCTTAGATGCCTTAGAGGGCTATTAGAATGTGGAGGCCCAAAAATGTAAGCCTATTTCCACCTTGTCTGAAGGTCAGAGTTTGAAGTTGCTCAAAGTTGTTCACAACAAGGTATGGCTACAAATCCTGACCTAAGGTGTGGTTACTTGGTGTTTTGGACATTAAGACGGCCCATATAGGTAGATCCACTCCACTCTGACCAAAGATCCGAGAATTCTAGCATACTTCTGCTCCTTATTCTGAACTAAGAGGTTTGAACGAGGGAATGGTTACCTTCAGGATACTTAGTTTTGGGTGGGTTCACTGTTTAAACAATAGAATGCTTTTCTCATGAATTAAAAGCTTGATGTCTCAAATATTGAGGCAATAACCATTCCAGCGTTCAAGTTGTCCTTTGTGTCATGATAAGCAATCTTCTGCTTTCCCCCCTGTTGTATTGGGGTATAAAGGTGTCTAGAAAACTAAACATGGGAGATTTTCAGTATTCCCGGAACTCCCTCCAGGCACTATCCTATGTTTCTGTTTTACTAGTTTCACTCACATTTTCATTTTCTTTACTTATTTTTTAATTCCCATGCCCCTAGCCAGGTAAGTGGTACACTTGTTGAAGTTGGTCTCCAACATCAGAAAATGAAAAATATTATTATTTTGGTACCAAATCATGAGCGTAAATAAAACATTCAATAAAGAAGCAGTTGTTATATGCTTAGAACATAGTAGGCTTTCAAAAAGTAACAATTATTAGTAGTAGGAAAACTAATCTGCTCATACAATATTCCTTTGAATGCTATAGAATACAAAACAGATAGAAAATCTAGTGTTTGCTAGTTCAGAGGTTTGATTTTCACAGCTGAATTCTGTTTACATAGACTATAACTTTCAATGTGGATGTATTGTGTCCTATTTGCTGCTCAGTTTCCTGAAAAACCCCATTACTTTTGGTCCTTAGCTTGCACACAGATAGATGCACTCTATGTAACACTGGGTTGACTAAGCATAAAAAACTAAAAGCTAACCTGGAAAGGTTCCTGTTCTTCCTTCTGTACCCCTTGCTGCCAGTCTCCATCTCCTTAGTTCTACAGTTGGTTTTATCAAGTATTAATGAGGGCATGCTGTCCTATTTCTGTCTCCCATGGAATTGCAGCATTAAGTGCAATAGAATCTGAGAGTGATATTTAGATACTTAAAAGAAAACACATAGAACACTAACTAGTTTTCAGTTCTTCACTTTCTGGCCTAAGGTAGCAAATTTGACATGAAATGGGTGGAAAGGAAGACATAATTTGCATTGAATTTGTAGATTGCTTTGGGTAAGATTGCCATTTTTACTAAGTTAATTTTACCTACCCAAGAGCATGGAAGATCTTTTCATTTTTTGGTTAGTTACTCCGAGATATGTTATGCTATTTGTAGCTATCATGAAGGGTGCTGTTTCTCTGATTTCTTTCTCTAGCAAAAGAGGTGATTCCTATTGCCCTTTACCTTCATAGCTTCACTAATTAGATCTAATTAACCCATGCCCCATCAAAAAGTGAGAAGATATTTGAGACTGGTACCTGTTCATTAATTAGGTAGAATCTTTTAAATTACTTTACCTTTTAATTACTTAATAATTAATGTGAAAACAGCATTAAAAATATAAGGCAAAATATCAAAATCATAAAAGAAAAACCAACACTGTCCTGCTTATTTCACGGATAAAAGGTGCGTAGTTTTGTTGAGTATCTGGAAATGCTATATGGGCAACAAATAGCCCTTGAACTAAAGTACTCAGACCTATTGTTACTCTTAGAAAACCAGTCATCCCAGGCTATGTTATATAACATGAAACATGTAATAATTTTCTTGTTGATCTCTCAGGTTTTATACCATGACCAATTTAAAAGTTACTTTACAGCCATCTCAAATATAAATAACCTAGCCTCGACTGTACTGAATATGCTATTTTCATATTCTGAGACTATATAATAAAGAAGACTATAACCAACAATACAAAGAATCAGATAACCTCTTATCTGTTAAAATAGATTGGAACCCGCAAAGGGGTAGCAGAATGATGTCTATGTACTTCCTCTAAGCAGTATACATGCCAATGAATGAGTAAGACAGAGATTATGTTAAACAAGTTAATTATCTATGCATTTTCAAGTATATAAACAGACTGAAATATTTCACAATTGTTCAGAACTGTTTTTAAAGAGGCTTGTGTGCCACAATAGCTAAAAAGATAAATTTTCTATTTCTTTTTTTCTTGCTTTTTTTTTTGTAAGTCACCAAGGTCATGGTCATTACAATTAAGTTTTAAAATTTGGTATCATCTATGTGTTATAAATTTAAAAATTAGTTGCAATCTTCTATAGCTTTAGATAATTATAGGAAAGAGTCAATATATTCTGGGACACTAAGGGGAGACGTGCTGTTCTCTTATTCCCCAGACAGCCTAGACATTGGCAGAAAGTCTCCACTCGTTGCTTCATGATATTTAGTAGCTCCAATCTGGTGATGTGGGGTTTCCCTTCTTTATGCTGTGATTACCACTGATAAATAAAGGAACTGCTTTGGGCCTATAGCCATCTATAGGGGAACAGAGCTAGGTGGAAAAAAAAAACTAAGCTGAATGCTGGGAGAAAGGAGGTAGAGTCAGAGAGAAGTCATGTAGCCCCCTGATGAAGACTTTGCAGGTAAGCCACTGCCATGTGGCAATACACAGATTAATGGAGATGGGTTAAATTAAGATGTAAGAGTTAGCCAATAAGAAGCTAGAACTAATGGGCCAAGCACTGATTTAAATAATATGGTTTCTATATGATTATTTTGGGACTCTGAGCAGCCGGGGACCAACAAACGGACCCTCCTACTATAATCCCAACACTGTCCCTGACAACCTTCCATTCATCAAAGCACAAAGGATCCAATGAAAACAAGCATAGGTTCTTTATTTGAAAGCAGACTATAAGAACAATGATCATGGGTGATGTGTGTCCACAAAAGCAAATAGAGCACAGTACAGTCCTAAGACAAACTTGATACTGGAATATTCAGCTTTCCCAATAACATCATTGTTCCTAAAAGTGTAATAACCAATGGGTAAGAGTTGCAAAACTGAAGACATCTGGACTCCACTCCCTACTGAACTAGTTGAAATATGGAGAAGAATTCTATGGCTTAAGCAATCACTTCTCACAAATGTTTTTCTTGGGTCACTCACACTGTCCCGTGAAGCCTACTCTGAAGGCCTCTGCTGGAGTTTCCACCCATCTCCTCCCATCATGACTAACTCTTACATTTCAGGCTGTATTTTTTGCCTTCACTATTCACACACATCTAACATTTTTCTTCTCTGTGTCTTAAAATCAACTGAGGATTGTTTTCCTCTAATAAAATGGCTACATTCTTGATTAAGGACTGTGATAAAACCTGCTGTCAATTATACTAATTGATCTGACAACCTGATTAGACTTAGAGATGGGCTAATTTCCTCAGCAGCGTCTTATTAAAAGGGAGAAAACAAAACAAAGACCCATGTAATTAAAATGTGATGGCTAGCAATGAGTTGTAAAATCAGACCCAAGAGGCATTAGTGAAGGCAAAACTTTTTCTTTTTTCAGTGACATCCTAGAAAGGCCAGTAATGCATTGTGGCCACACAAATCAGCCAGACTAGGGAAGAGTACTGAGAATACAGAACAGAACAACTGGGGATTTCTCTCAGTTCCTACCTTACTAGAAGTTTTGATTTAATGAAAATCCATTCTTGGTTTGTGGTAAGAGAGAAGAGATCACTAGTTACATCCATGGCACCATGAACTTAAGTCAAATGCCAGTACCATTACAACTGCTTGTTATATGGGGCTTTATGCTTCGGTGTAAACAATAGCACTGAAAACAAAATGATAAGTCTATACAGAAAGAGGAATTTAATAAATCACCTTGCGGAAAAATTGTCCAAAGCATCAACACAGTCCTGAAAACTCTGGTCAGTAGGCTAGAACTCCAAGTGTTTTTCTTATCCTACAATTCATGTTTTGCTGCCATGTCTCATACATTTTCTCCCCAAACTCCCTCTCTTTAGGACATAACTTTTCCCCCAGACCTAGGTGACCCATTGGTTCTTTTCATTGCAGTGACCGAATTACTCAACATAGACAACTTAAAGAAGAACAGATTTGTCTTGGCTCAAAATTTCAGAGGGTAGCTAGCGTCCATCATGGAGGCGAAAGCATAGCAACTTGAAGGAAGCAATGGGTCCTTTCAATTGTGGCTTTTCAGTAGGTTTTTATTTGTTTGTTTGAGAATTTTATCCATGAATACTGGATTTACATCGTCTTCCCCTTCTTTCTTTACCTCTTTACCCTCCAACTCCGTCTAGCCCCATCATGTCCCATTAAATTCATGACCCCTTTTTCTTTAATTATTGTTGTTACACACACACATAAACACACATGTGCATATATAACTAAAATCTGCAGAGTCCATTAAAATGGCTCATGTGTGTGTTTCTGGTGGGATTGGATAACCTACCCTGGGCCTTGTCCCTAAAGAAGACAGATTCTCCTTCTCTCTCGACAACTGTTTCCTTCCAGCTCTTGATCTAGAGGTGAGGCCTGAAGGGATTTCTCCATCTATGATTGTATATAAATGGGTGTTGTCATTGCTTAGGTGACTATATAACTCTACTTTAAAGATTTCATTGGTGTCACAAACAAAAGACACATTATCACATGTGATAGCCTGGTCCTCTGGCTCTTACAAACTTTCTCCCCCTCTTTTGCAATGTCTTCTGAGCCTCAGGTATAAGGTTCATATTGTAAATGCATCTGTTGGCAGTGGTACCAAATGATTACTTGTTCTCTATATTTTAATAAGTTATACAGATTGATGCAATATTTCCTATCTTCTGGAAAAAGAAATTTCTCTAATGAGGGGTGAAAGCTACACATATCTGTAGGCATAAATATTTGAAAGAATGCAGAATAAATTATACTGATTTAGGAAAGTTACCTCTAAGATACAGGTGATACCCTTGACGACATTTTGTATTTTGCAGCTCTTTGCTATGGTTTGGAAGCTCAGTAGATGGGAAGGACAACAGTAGGCTGCTTTTCTCCCTTGGCATCTTTTATATCATCTTTGGGTACTATAGGAACTTAAAAAAGATTTTCAGTTCCTTTCCAGCTCCATTTCTCCACGTCCTGGTCTGAAGGGTGTAGTGTCACCATATAGAGTCTTATCTTCAAGTTCTTAGAGGCAACCAAGCAAGAACTTGCATTATCCTGAGAATCTTCAACTCCCCTGACCATCATCTCCAAAGGAGGTTTTCCTAGTTTCGCTTTTCAAAGTATGGTAGCTACACCAACCATCGAGTTCAGGTTGGTACCAGATTCCAGTATAACCTTCAAAGGTCCATCGACAGAGAAAACCTCTCTCCTATAGTTACTCATATATCCCAAAGTTTTTACAATTTTCAAAGACGCACCAGCATCTGGGAAACAAGTGTTTAAACACATGAGCCTGTGGAGGAGAGCTAAAATTTGATCTATGACTGACATCCCATCCCAGACCTTCAAGAACAGGAGGGGGAAATGGTAACTTTTTAACTTCATATGACAATAACATCTAGGTACCAAAGGTGCAGAGAAATAGAATATTATTAGCTAATTAGTATGAACTGTCACACTGGAGTATTTGATTAAATTAATTAATCAAGCTGATGATTGGTCTGAAGGGAGTAGGAGGCTGTTTTCACAGTGCACCTGGTAAATTGAGCTATTAACCAATGGCCCCTTATAAATTTAAAGAAAAAGAATTTCTTAAAAGAAAAATAAACAAGTTAGCACCAAGTCTACAGTATGTTTAGAATGAATGGCAACCCCTTGTGTATAGTAGATGTCAAATGGCTGTGTGAATAGAAATAAACAATCTTTATTCATAAACAGATCATTTTGAAAAATACATGAATAGATTAAAACTAACCAAAAGAAAAGAAAGAAAGAAATCATCACCAAGACCTTTGCTTTAATGTAGTGCTTCCAGTAAACCAATCCATAAACTAATTCAACTTTTACTTCTTGCTAAAAACCACAAAGAAGAATGAAGACCTCCAGGCACACAATAATCATTTATGCCATCTCAGTGGAGATGTGTTATGATTTCATTCTCATCTGCTGAAAGCATCGCTTCAACTCTAGCTCACCTAATTCGGTGTCAGCATCTCTTTTCTTCTGACCAATTCACTGCAGTATTCAACAGTAGACTGTTTTCCATGTAACATGAAATATGTTGGCACAAAACCTCCATATCTGCAAGCAAACCTCCCAGACATTTTAGATCCTATGTGATCTGGCTGCTAGGCTGCCTTACAGATATTGTGGTAGCTTGAATGTAATTGGCTCCCATAATCTCACAGCGAGTGGCATTATTAGGGGGCATGGCCTTGTTGAAGTAGGTGTGACCTTGTTGGAGGAAGTGTGTCACTGTGGGGTGTGCTTTGAGTTCTCCTGTTCTTAAGATACCACCCAGTGTTACAGATTGTTTTCTATTGCCTGAGATGTAGGACTCTCAGCTACTTCTCCAGCACCACGTCTGCCTGCATGCTGCCATATCCCACCATGATAATAGTGGACTGACCTCTGAAACTATCAATGAGCCACCACAATGAAATGTTTTCCTTTATAAGAGTTACAGTGGTCATAGTGTTTCTCCACAGCAATAGAAACCCGAACTAAGACAGATATGAAACTGAGTGTAACAGTCTAAGTCTTCCTCTGCAGCTAAACTACTTTTGATACCTATCAGCAGGGCACTTTCACCTATGTTGTCTTACACATGTGAAACCGAATGCCTTGGTGTAAAACTTCCTCTATACTGAAACTACCTGCAGTGCCTATCAGCAGGTCACCCCCACTTCTTGGAGACTCTAAACTTAACACTTCAAATAAGACTAAAACTTCAAGTGCTTTCTTCTCTGCTTTGTAAACATCCTTGTGTAATGATTCACCTTGAGTTTTACTTTACACAGATATGGTTGCTTTCCATGTTTCCGATGGGCACACAGTACCTTCAATCACAGTGTATTATTCATGCAGAAGCTCAGAGACTATGCCATTTTTCTGCACTATCAAACACCAACCATACATGCCACTAATGCAGATGAGCACTTACCAAACATCTTCATAGTTCACAGTCCTTATATCTGAGAACCCAGATCACAGATCCACCCCCATGGCATATATGGAGGCCTAAGATTCATCTGTTTATTTAGCCATTCATCTATACACTCATTCAAATTACATCACAGTTTTTTTTTTTAATCCTGAAGAAAGATGTGTGTTAGAATATTATTTTAAGGTGTCTTACTTTTGTTTTTGCTGTGGAACATTTGTTTAATGATGCAAACATGTTTTGCTTTTGTTTATGCTCTATTTATTTAACTCTGTCAAGTTGTGATTCTTTGTTTGTCTAAAATGCTGATAGTATCATAAAGAGCCGAATGGCCAATAGCGAGGCAGTAAAAAGGACAGGTGGAACTGGCAGGCAGAGGGTAAAAACAAAAGGAAGAAGCAAAGGAAGAAGAAGGAATGGGGAAACAAGGAGAGGGGGATGATGCTAGGGGCCTGACACCCAGCCAGCTACGGAGTAAGACTGAAAGTAAGATATACAGAAGTTAGAAAAGGAAAAAGCCCAGAGGCAAAATGTAGATGGGATAAATTGCTTTAAGAAAAGATGGCTAGAAACAAATCAAGCTAAGGCTGGACATTTAAAATTAAAATTAAGCCTCTGTGTGTGATTTATTTGGAAGCGGGTGGTGTGCCCCGAAAAGAGCCAAAAAGAACCAAAAGAGCAAAAAAATAAAAAACAAACAACAGTATTTTGCCATTTCAAAATGGGACTAGAGTAAAAGAAAACCCAACAAAAAAGATACTTGTATAGATACAGATGGCTTGACCTATGTAGATAGAGTTCATAGCATGTAATTTTAAAAAGTACTTCAATAAAATCAAATTAAAGACTGTTATTTGAAAATTGTAATGAGCTTCCATTTCCCTACCCTCACCCAAAGATGATCTTTGTCATCAAGTTTCTAATCTGGTCACCTTTAATAAATCCATTTAAAAGTGAAATGACTGAGGCCAATGAAATGCATGTGGACCATTTCTTTTTACTTTATTTAATATATCTCATTCCTAAGGAGGACACACACTTTAGAGATATATAAACATTTTCAAGAACATCCTTAGTAGCTACTAAGCACTAGAAAGACCAGGGATATATGAATTTTTGTTCAATGAGTTACACCTATTACAATGCCTGATATATACTGTACTCAACAGTAAGGTATAAAATGAATAAAATAAACCATGATAAAATTCATGAAATTTAACCAAATATAATTAGGGCTATGGATCACTAATTGACCTTAAAATTCTGGGATTCTACTGCCTCATAAGCCATATTGTCTTGTGAAAAATAGAAATATTGTTGATAGCTTCAGAGAGAAAGATGATTTCAGTCTCTATTTCCTTCAAAATTCTGAATAAAACATAGAAGAAGAAAGAGTAGAGCAGTACAGCCTAAATGATGCTCTAAAAATTTTTATTCACTGTTTCATACTCTTTAAAAACGAATAATTAGCCAGATTTTCAGACCAGCAGCACGAGGTTGAATACATCATCAAATTTTATAGAAAACATGACTTTTCCAGTAAACAGTAAGTTTCTATTATAAAACAGAACATTTTATTCATACAGAAGCTTTTTTATTAATAATAGTGGTGGACTTGTAGCTACCTACTGCAGCTGTGGTTCAGTCCCTGCCATATGGAGTTTCTTAAAAGAAAAAAAAATCAAAATGATTTTTTTCTCCAGTAAATTCAATTCCTTTTATCTTCCAGATTGGTGGGTGGAGGCAGCAGGTGGCAAATTCATTTTTATCTAGCAACATTTGATCATGTGACATATTTTTCTTCCACAATTGATGTAACTCAATAAACAGCAAACTGGGAAGAAAACATCACTATGTGGTTAAGTTAGTGCAGTATGTGGTTATTTGGGGTGTGTGTGTGTGTGTGTGCTCATGCATGTGTGCAGGTGTAGGGAGAAGATCACAAAGGCTTTTCTTGCAAAGGGAA
Organism: Chionomys nivalis; assembly: GCF_950005125.1. Classification (NCBI taxonomy): domain Eukaryota; kingdom Metazoa; phylum Chordata; class Mammalia; order Rodentia; family Cricetidae; genus Chionomys; species Chionomys nivalis. The sequence continues at coordinate 10,284,184 of NC_080093.1, read as the reverse complement.
TTCAAGAACAATATCACTTTCACCAGTTCTATGTGGGAACCTTTATTTGAAGTCACTGGTTGAATCTATACGGACAGCAATTGTAAGGGATAGAGTATCATCCTCAATGAATGAGATGTGGTGACTTTGGACCTTAGAGAAAGATATTTTCAGAATTAACCCCAACAATGACAGCCAATAAAGGAGACCTGTGTGTCTTTGTAACCGGGAGATGCTGGTGTGGCCTGTGAAGGTGAACAGGAATCAAAGAAATCATTGATTGCCATCATCAAAGCAGTTGGTTCTGAGTTGCAAAGTTTTGTCTGCTTTTAGATTATGCACAAGGTCAACAAGCAAATCTTTCAAAGGTATCACTGTGGATGTTATCAAGCTGGAAAAAAAAATCAAGTGATCTGGCCAATTGCAGAATTAATTTTTAGTATAATTTTGTCAGATTATTTTTCCCTAAGCCTCAGACCTATTAACCCATAAAATTGTGATAGTCAGTATATATGGAGGCAAAGGGTGTTACATCAGTCCAGTTTAAAGAATATTTCAAAATGTTTCCTTTCCTCACACTACAGATAGTTCCAGAGTTCACTGGGAGAAATTTTAGAAAAAAATATTATGGTATATTTTGTCTAATCTATCTCATGTTTTATTTTCTAGTTATTGTGCAAAGTATAATATATTCATATATATTATATATACAACCAATTTTATGTTGTGTGTGGTGATTTTAATTAAAAATTTAAAAATATTAAAATTATGCATATACATACAAACACACACATACACACTGAGCTGTGGTTACCTACTCCCCTTTTAGCTCAGCTTTTAGAATGCATGCACCTGATCCCTGCTATTCCCAATGATAGGATGCTCCTTGATCAGCTCCCTCAAGTCCCTAGTGTGCTTTCTCTGTCTTCTCATTTTCAGCGTGGGTCTTGAAACATGCACATGCTGTAGGAATTCCCACCACCAGTAGCTGTTAAGTTACCCGCCCACTTGGTCATGGCCTCCTATACTATTTATGCCGCTGTAAAGCGTGCCTCTGGTCTCTTTTCCAGTTGCGGCATTTGATTGGGTTGCTGTTCTCCATTCCAGCAGAGAGCTGTGACTTGTGAGTTTACCCCTAAATAAATAACCCTCTATTATTCTCAATTCTGAGCTAGTGCGGGATTTCTTTTAAGCGTCCATCTTCATGTGCAACTCCCAGGATATCGTGCGGCACATCCTTTCTCAGAGTGCACCATGCCTCCTTTACCACACACCCATCAGTCCTTTTGTACACGGCCAGTGACTTTTAGGTCAGGTAGATTTTATTTAAAAATGAATAGGGAGTTAGAGAGAATACGGAGGATGGTAGCAACCCTAGACTGTGGACAATATTGTAATGTAAAATTTGTTCAGTTATATATAATGGAAGATAGCATAGATGTTCCTCAAAAATATTTTAAAATTAGAATATGTAATCTGACAATCCTACTTTTGGGTGACTTTCCTAGGGAAGTGAAAGCAGACTCTCCAAGCGATTTGCATACCCATATTTCCAGTAGCAGTATCTGAAGACGTCTGGCTGTTGAATTAATCCAAATAGCCACTGAAGGATTGGTGAATAAAGAAGATGTGACTATACAGACCCATTTGCATGCATATCTATAGATACTCCTCAGTGCGAAAGGAGGTTATGTCCCCATAAGCCCATCATAACTTGAAAACACCATAAATTGCATATATACTTAATTCACCTAAGCTCCTCGACATCATAGCTTAGCCCTGCAGAACTTAAATATGCATCAAAAGTTTATGTATGCCTACAGCTGAGAGAGTAAAACTAGGTACTGCTGCCATGGGAAAATATTCATATTTTTAAAATCTTAGTATGATGTCTATTGAGTCGAAAGTATTTCCATGCCATCATAATGTAAAACAAAAATACAGGTCTAACCACTGTAAGTAGAGGACCATCTACGACCCCTTCTAAAAACGAAAGAAATCATGAACTTTAATGGACACAGTGCTAAGAATAATGAGGTATAAAAAAACTAACCTTACCGAATTCTAGGTAGCGGAGAGACCCACCGCAATCACAGCTACAGAAAGAGAAAGTAGACGGAGCTCTCGGAGTTTGTACAGGGAAGGGAAGGGATGTTGCTTGATGAGGATGAGTTTGAGATGTGTGAGAGACAGCTCCTTGATGTTTTGTCTCAGGCACTGTGAATATACTTAACCTCGCCAAAATGGGCAGTGAGAAGTGGTTAAGCCGACAAATTTTATGTTGTGTGTATGAGGAGAGAAAGTTAACTAAAAATGTCTGAAAAATTAGAACGATTAAATATTCTGACTGATCCCTGAATAAATTCCAGATCAGAAAAAGATTGAAATTAAGAGAAGAAAAGGGGTGTGTGGAATATTATCATGTAGCCTACTGGGAAATGTAAATATGAACAGCATATTAGAGAACAATATTACAGTATTATTAAATTTTCCAAGAATGACAAAAAATTAGAATGAATGTTTCAGACACACTTTCTGATATGGAGACCTTTTTCTAGAGCACCAACCAGAAGAGACTGATGGCATTTATATATTATAGCTAGGTGAAAGTCCTTGGGGTTCATGGATTCAAACGACTCCAGGTAACAGATTAAAGTCAGTTTGTACACTGGCCACACTACTTTCATGGTCATTGCTTCAAATGCAGTTTCATTTGTGTGCCTGGGGTTTGGAGGGTAGGTAGCTGTCCATAGTCAGCTTCCAATTAGATTCACAGCCTTCCCAAGGTTTTGTTGTGTCCTTAAGGACATCCTATAGAAAAAGGCATGTAGCATTTCTGTTCACTCTTCCTTGGCCTAAAATCTTAATACTTCATAGTACTACCACTCAAAAGTTAGCTTTTGGTTGAGTGTATTGTAATAACCTTTTTTTTTTCATTTACCAAATCTATTCTTCCTCCCCAATAACCAGATGTTTCCCAGAGAATTATCTAAGAAGAAAATGTGTTAGATTTGGAACGTTACAGTGGACTTTCTGGCCAGGCATGGTGTCCCACATCTTTAATCTATAGGCTATGTCAGGAGTTGTTCTGTAAATTTGAGGCTGGCCTGGTCTACATAGTAAGTTCCAGCACAGCCAGGTCTAAGGAGAGGGGCTCTGTCTCAAGCAAACAAAGCAAACAAAACAAAACCAGCTCCTTCTCACTGTGGAAAGCCAGAGAATCAGTGAGTGAATGGTCTTTATTGTGAATCTTCACAGCAGCAGCACCGACCTGTAAACATGGGTTGGCAAACGGGGCACACTAGCCCAAGAAATCTTTGCCTCTGAGTTGTAAACATAAGAGTGGAACAAATGGATGGAGTTCTGGCACACTGCCAGCAAGACAGTTAATCAAATTATGTGGACATTACTGCTTCCTAACCCTCTAACTCCGGTTTTTGCCCCGGGTGGTGTTTAAGATGAGATTCCATCTGTGTTGTTTCTGTGAACACTAGATATCCTTTGCAGAGGGATTTCCCCTTCGGTTTAATTAGCCAGTTGGTTGCTGTTGCTTTCAAGCAGAAAGCATTACCTGACAATGTCTATTTGCACAGCTTTTCAAAAGGCTGATGCTTGGGGATGCAACTCGGTCCCCAGAGCAATGAGAAATCCTTTTGGAACTGTTGCTTCTCTTTGCAAAGGTTTTTTAGGAATGTCTCCTGTTTCGACTTGAATTCTTGTCATTTTGTGTGTAGATTTCTGTAAAGCCATGCTAATCATCTGCTGTTCTTCCCAATGATGTCCCAAACACTACTGAAATAAACCCACCTACAGCACCGAGCCCGCTAATCATCCTCCTACCTAATTACATGTCTGACAGCCAAGTTCTTCTTCAGGATTTCTGTCCTTCTGGTGAGTGTGAACTAGTGTGTGCACCTGGATGTGTATTTCCCTCTGAAAATGTTTCACAGGTAGATAGGAAATAGAGTAACTATCCACATCTATCATCTCTAAAGGGAGAGCCACTGCAAACATTCCATCCACTCTGCACAGGAAACAACCCTTCCAGTGCCAAACACATGGACGCCATCACTGATTAAAAGAGGCATTTTGATAGGGGAAGAAGGGATGCCTAAGTGGGTGCAAATCTGGGTTACATTGCTGAGAAGATGTGGGTGGTGCAGCTGACAGGAGTCTGAGCCAGACTTGAGGGGGAGTGGAAGACGCGCAGGGCTGCCAACCCGATGACATCATTCCTCTTTTTCTGTCTTTTCTTTCTTATTTATTCCCAAAGCAATAGCTGCTGATTTCAGTTGTCAATTTTGATACTTTTTTTTGTCCTGCTCTAAATCAAGCATCAGGACCTTTTGTTATTATCATTGCCTTTTCTTAAAGCCGAGTTCACTGTTATTCTGTCCCCAACTCACAGGTACAGACCTGCTGTCTGGTCATGGCTCCTCTTATGACAGGAGAGCAAGATTTTGACCTAATCTCTCCTTACTTTACATGCAGTTTTCTGCTAGATGACACCAGGCAGGTTGATTCTTATTTTGGGTGCTGCTCATTCTTCACAGCACCCTCTACAAGTAATGAGAACTCATTCTAAGGTCCTTTTGAAAGAAAGGTGTGGTTCTGACTGTTTCATATCCTCTGTGTCAACAAATCCCACAGTTTTGCAGTACTTTCAGCAATGGCCTCTGAACTGTCCTCCCTACTTCCTCTTTTGCATTTTGACAGAGTATCTTACAAGCAGCACTTTTGAATCATTCAGTAGCACATCAACTTTTCAACACAGACTTTGATCATATTATTACTTGGGGGGAAAGTAATTGAAATCTTAGACTGTGAATTCTAAAACGCTAGGAGGTAGGCTAATATTTTTACTAATCAAAAACCCTTACAATCAGTACATTTTTACCAAAACATGAGTCTGTTTTTTTCCAATAGCGTGAAAACCTGTGCTTCAGGATATCATGGAGTCTTGAAAAGGAGTTTCTGTTTGCTAGTTGTGAAAGTATTTTCCATGCCACTTCCACCTCCAATGCTCATCAAGATGCTTAACAAGGAGCAGTCAGTTGGTGAATCTGGTGAATGAGGCAAAACTTCTCAGTCTGATTAACTCAAGTTGTGAAGCACTGGCTGTGTGACATGTGGTTGGGTGCTGTCATGGAGAAAGTTGCCTCCTTTTTTCCACCTGTAGCAGCTGCAGGTATTATTACATATTACATGTATCTTCTGAGCATATGTCTCAGGAATAAAGATTTTGATGGGATTTTGACAGCTGTAGTTGATCATATCAAACAGTTACCATGCCCTCCCTCTCTCTACCTCTTCCTGGTGCAAGTTTGATTTGGGGAAGTGTTGGGAAGATTCTTCTGAGACAACTAAGCTGGGCACTGCTCACAATCTACTTTTCATCATCTGCCTCACGGTCAAATCAAGAAATGATTGGCTTGGGCCTAGAGAGGTGGCATTGAGGTTAAAAGCATCCCGCTTTTCAAGATGACTGAAGTTCCGCTCTCAACACCAATGAGCACAACGCATGCCTGCCTGTAACTCTAAATGACCTGGCACCTCTTCTGGCATCCACAGGTACACACACACACACACACAGAGTCAGACAGACAGACACACACACACACACATACACACACAATTGACCTAAGTAAAATAAAGAAATAAGTGAATGTTATATAATGAAATAAATCTTTTATAATTAAAAATGAAAAGAAGTAAGTTATATAGATAATAGTAGAGACAGAAATTATTATTTTCTTGTCAGCTCATGAGACACATATTCGTTGAAAAGTTTGCCTTTTCCAATTTGTTTCCATTGTTCCTTCTCACACCATTGTAAGAGAGACAGCTATGACATTTGCCGTCAGTTGGTCATTGTCAACTTGCGATTAGGCTCCTCATCTTCCAGGCTCTGGTGTTTTTTTTAAAGTTATGTCTATTATTTTTATTTTATTTGAATGAGTGATTTGCCTGCACATATATATGGGTACTGTGTATGTGTCCCATGCCTTTGGAGGCCAGTGAAGAGCAATAGATCTGAAACCAGAGTTAAGGATGGTTCTTAGCTACCATGTGGGTCCTGGGTATCAATCCACGATCCTCTGCAAAAAGAACAAGAGTTCTTAAGCACTTGTCATCTCTCGAACCATAACAAAAAAATGACCACTCTGCTATCAGATCATTGGCAGTTCTTGGGCTAAATATGTTAGTATTGCCAGTTGCCACCACCACTTTACAACCCATTTTGATATAAAAAAATAGGAAATCTCTCAAACTTTGTTTTTTGTCTAACTTCATTTTTATTCTATAAAATGGAAATAATAAGTAACTAGTAAAATATATAAGGAGAAAATGTGAATTTAAGTGCTATACAAGATAACTAATTAAGAAGTAGGTGGATCTCTGTGAGTTCAAGGCCAGCCTGTTCTACAAGATCTAGTTCCAGGACAACCAGGGCTACACAGGGAAACCCTGTCTTGAAAAACAAAACAAACAAAGAAAAGAATCTATTCTAGGGCAGAAGAGATGGCTCCATGATTAAAAGCATTGGTGGGTCTGGCGGAGGACCTGCATCTGATTCCCAGCACCCACACTGCAGATTACTAATGTCTGTATCTCTCGTTCCACAGAGCTCCAACTCCCTCTGTCACTAGGCACATATGTGGTGACTCATATATAGGCAAAAGAATACATGTAAAATAAATAAACAAAGAAATAATAAGTAATTAGCAAAAAAATAAATAAGTAGAATGTAAAGAGCCTGTTTTGATACCAAAGAGGAAATTTAAATTTCTTCTGTAACAACCTAGCATAGCTTGGCTCTCTGGATTCAACCTGATTCAAATGAACTCTTTGTTGCAGCATATAGAAATCAAAGTAAATCATATTATTTCATTTTCTTGTGTTACACACACACACACACACACATATTTGTGTGTAGGACTGTGAAGTTCAAACTAGACTTGAACTTCAGTCCTCACCAGTTTTAGGCTTATAGGTATGTCTTGTCCTGGATTTATTCATATTTTTATGGACAAACATACATCTTCACATGTCTCTCTCTCTCTCTTTCTCTCTCTCTCTCTCTCTCACACACACACACACACACACATACACACACACATACACACAATTATTGTGTTCAGAAGTTTTTTCTTAGTCCCTTCTTTTCAAGGTTTCTGACAATATTATTAAAATAATTGATCAAAATTATATTATTATGTGGCTGAGTCACAGTGATGGGCTGTCCAACGATCTTTATTCCCTATGGGATTGGAACTGGAGCCATGCTATCTGTCCTTCATTCATATAGACTTGTCTAACGTCCTACAATGTTTCAATACCTCTCCTTCTGTGTGTAGCTGTTCTCTGGCATACGGAGGTTTCCTCAGCTCTCACTCCTTCTATAGAATGACTCAGAAGTTTTCTGTCTCTCCACTTCCCTAGCACACCAGGCTCCAGTCATTGTGGTAATAACCACTCCGCACTTGATCTTTGTTAAACTGGCATTCGAACTAACTTCCTAACTAACTGGAATTCTAAACAACTTCCTAACATTCTAAATTCCTGACTGATGTTCTAAATAACTTCCTAACTAACCAACCAAACAACTAACTAGCAGATATTCTAATTTCCTAACTGACATTCTAACTAACTTCCTCACTAATTGACATTCTAACTTCCTGACTAACTGAACTTCTGACTAACTTCTTGATATTCTGCCTAACTTCTTAACTGACATTCTAACTAACATCCTAACTAACTGATATTCTAACTTCCTGACTAACTGACATTGTAACTAACTTCCTGACTGACATTCTAAATAAATTCCTAACTGACATTAGGAATTAGGAATTATCTAGCTTGCTCACTTCCCAAAGCTTGTTTCCAGAAATCATCTCCAAATAACACCTTCCACCAGAATCCTGCACTGTTCGCTTCCTAGGGAAATTCAACTAAGACATTGTCCAAAAACACTTTTTCAGTTTAATATTTTATATAACTCTACGATGTAGGAACTTTTATTTATTACATAGGTAAGGAAACTGAGAGTCAGATGAGTTCCAATTCTATAATTTTAGAGTGGGAAACTGAAAAAAAAATGATCTATCAAAAACTAAACACGTTAGGTTCTACTTTCGTTTCTTTCCCTACTCATTTATTTTGTCTCTTTTAACATTAGTGATAATGAAGCTCTCCTATCAGGTCTGCATGGAGCCCTTGGTTCCAAAGTCAGCTCTGCCAGACTTCACATGTTTCTCTCCAAGAGAACATGAGCTCACCCGTGGCGTACAAGTGCAGTGCTGCCAGCCTGCTGACCACCAGGATAATCAGTATTCCAAGACAAAAATCAGAAAGCAGTCCCAAACAATACACCAAGCAAAATTCCACTCCTTTTCATATATTTCATAGCAAAAGGTAGAAGTTTATGCAGAAAATGAAAGAGACTGCACATTAAAGTGAACAATTTCACAAGATATCTTATGCTAAGAATAAGATTTTATGATTATAACAATATTAGCATTGATATAGTTATGCTCTAGAAGCCCTAGTAAACTAACCATCAAGGAATAATATGAATTGGAGAATAAATTGGCAGGAAATTTGCCTGAAAATTTATCTGACATTTTATAATGGGTGACTTTGCTTAGATCCTAATTTTTCCTCATAATTTCTTTTTAAATTTTATTTTTATTATCATATATTAAGCACAAAGTAAGTGACTTCACTTTAATCTTTAATCAGCATTTTGCCCTCTGAAATGAGTAAAATGTATAACTCTCTCACACACACACATTTGTATATAAACAAAAATATATGCTGAATATAACCCCAATATTAATTATTATAAAAAATTAAAAACAAGTTACATAGAAGTCCATTAAAATAAGAAAAAATAGTCATTAATTAAAATACTTAAAAAATTAAGTTTTGAGATTCTGGAGGCTATAACATCATATAAGATATAATATACCAAGTACTAAAAGATATACGACTTATAATATATGTATCAACCATATTAATAAATCTAAAAAAGGACAAGAAGAGACATAACAAGTGATCAGTTATTATAATTGATAATAGCTTTATAACCATGTCCCTCTGCCTTTCCATTTCAAAATCTCCAATTTCAGATGAATTTTTGAAGTGGTATGGTTGATGAGTATGTGCTAAACCCAGGACCTCATGAAAGATCATAAAGTATTTGCTTTGTGGTTTCAATTAGGGTATAACTGACATGATTACAAGTAGAGAAGCCACAGTCACATTTCTGGTAATGAACTGCCTTCCCGAGTTGAGAAAATGAGGTGCACTGTGAGTGCCAGCTGCCTTTTGTCATCTCTAAGAGTTGCAGTAGATGACATGTCACGAAATAGAAAACAGTCCGGGGCAGTCCTGTCGTGACTCGGCTTTGCACTGCTTCCCTACGCTGTAGACCTTTTAACAATGCTGCCCAGAATGCTATAAATGCATGGGTAGTGTTTGCTTGGGAAGACAAAACTGACTCAGTAGGACTATCTCAGTGAGAAGAAAAAGTGGAAATTTTGAAGAAAAGCAATAAAAAAGCCAAGTGTATTTTTGATTATGTGTAAACCATACAACTAGCAAAAACATTATCAGTAGAAACAGAAATCAGGGATTGACTTGCGAAATTTGCTTCCTTCTGTTTTCGGATTTTGTCTTTGACAATGGACTGTAGATCATGACAACGCTGGTGGTATATGTAAATGTCTGTATGAATAGAGTTGGATACCCAGTTTGTGTACATATTGTTGTCTCAAACAAGTGGTGGGTTGTGTCACGTCCTCACTTGCCTTGTAATAACTCCTTCTCCATCAACCATCTCCTTCCATCCTCAGATCAAGAGTCACCAATTCAGGGTACTTTACTGGAGGAAAATACAGTTTTCTTGTGATCATAGATGAAGAACAGAAGTTAGTTGAGATTGCTTAGGTTCACCCTACTGCTATTAGAATCATGGATCGAAATACAGTTTTGTTTTGTTTTGTTTTTTTACATTTATCTCCAGAATACTTTCATTAATTTTTTTCTACCGGAGAAATCCTTCATCCAACAAAGGCAGAATTTTGAATGTTCCAACCTGTCTCATAGGTAGTCAAAGAATTTGTCAAATCAAACTTTAGTTTAAAATTTATGCTTGATTTCAAAATTTTCTCAATTAGTACTTAATGCTTTAACAGTGTATGAACAGTTCCATATCAAGAAACACAAAAACATGCAAGAGGATTTTTTTTTCATTCTCTGATAACAGAGAACACATTGACATATTAATGCATACGTCAGTGTTAGCTGATTCCCTCCTCTGGATGCATCTATGACACCTTCCGATAACATAAAAGTCATTTCTCGAGGAGGCACCTTGGTCAGCTCCAGCTCAAGGGCCTCCAGGTATGTGTGATGTGTACTGGTGTCTTAAGCAGGAGAAATTTACCTTCTACCTATGAGGGGCAACCAAGGGCTACTCGAACCATCAATTCAAAAGCGGGCTTCTCATGCCTGGTGTTGGGGCTTTTGTTAGGCAGTCTTTGGTTCTTGGAAGGGGGATTATTGACCTAGATGTGACATTTTCATTTAAAGTGTATATGTATAGTTATATACAGACTTATATTTGTTATAAGTTCTTGTTTTTAGGTAAGCTCTTAACAGTATTATTTTTTGTAACTTTTAAAGACATTTGATGCTATTTTTCCCCTTTCACAATATAAAAATAACATTCATGTAATGCTGAATAGTGAAGGAATTGACTGATGTTGTATGACATTTACATTAAAAGCATTTTATCACATTAAAATAATGATGTAAATTGATTTTGATTAACATGCAAACCTAAGTACTATAAACTGCTGTTCAAATACAGTATCAAAATAGATATCTATTTGTAGATACATGAAGAAAAAGAGAAAACTATGCAGCTATAGAGATTCATAGGACAGCTTAGTTTTAAGTGCTTGCTGTAGTCATAGGAAGACCTGGATTTGATTCTCAGCAGTCATATAAAAATTTCAGGACTGGTTGAATATGACCACAAGTGTAGCCCAGGGGAGTCAGAGACATGAAGATATCCATAGCTTGCTGGCCTGTTAACCTTAGCCTACTGGAACAAGTTCTAAGCTTGTTTCAAAAGATAAGCTGCATGGCACTTCCTAAAGAATGATTCCTGAGCTTTTCTTTTGATCATGTCCATACACCTACTCTCATTCAGTGTGTGTGTGTGTGTGTGTGTGTGTGTGTGTGTGTGTGGTATGTAGTGTGTATCTGTATGGTGTGAGGGGTATCTGTGTGTATATGTGTGTGTGTGACTTTGTGTGTGTATGGTATGTGGGGTATATGGGTATGAGTATACAGTGTGTGGTGTGTGTATATATATGTTTGTGTGTGTGATAGTGTGTATGTGTGTAAAATGGTTATTATCTTACTGTGTTGGGATTATACTAAATTTAATAGAACTTCATTTTTCTAATATTTCCAAATGCAATCAGTAGTAAACCAATATTATTCTAATTTTCATAACACAATGAGTACTTTATAAGCAATATTTAAATGAAAATGATGTCATACAACCAGAGACTCTAACCAAATTGAAAGCATAGCTATAATTCTCACTTTCCTAGAAAAGTATCATAAATAGCCAAATACCGCTATCTCTGAAGTCTTAAGAGTATTCATCATGAGTATATACTCATCATATGCTACTCTGAGTACTCAATCATTTTCTCTGGGAAAAGAGCTGCGGGTAGAGATAAAGAATACACAATACTGAGAGAATGTAACTCTATGTATATTTGAATGTCCGATTCACACTGTGTCTGTGTTGGAGCTTACATATTGCACATATCAGTATTTTCATTTTTCCTGACTTTTGTTAGATCAGTTCTATGCACTATGACATATGAGTATATACAAATCCCTTTTCCAAATTTCCATCTGTCTAGAATATATCTTAATATGAGGTAGGTGTTTGCAACAGCAAGTCACATTAGAAGGTTCATTAATAAGCACTTGTAGAAAACATAAATGCCCAACCTTCAGTTAATGTAACTTGGCTATAACGACTGAGGGGTTCCAAGAATCTTAAGCCATACCATCTTTCATTCCAATGGTTATTTGCAATTATGGATTTAGACTCCTAAAGTTCCTCTGTCTTGACTGCATAACTAAAGAAGTATACTGTTTATGTGAACATGTATCTTCAAGGTCTAACCTGGATGCATTTGCAGTGGAGTCTTCTGTTAGTCTACACTGCTCACTTCTCCTGAGCCCTTAAATATAGCCCTACAGAACAGGGGTACCTGAGGATTTCACAAGAGATATACTTTTATTAATATAGCCCTACAGAACAGGGGTACCTGAGGATTTCACAAGAGATATACTTTTATTGGCAGTGGAAATGATCTTAGGTGTGTGGGCTGCACTGGTCTGTGTTGCCTACAGATCTGTGTCCATTTATGACTTCAACAACTATCCAATTCTAAAGGCAACACTAAAGTCCTCCCTGGGAAGCGTCACTCTGCCCTCAATTTCAATCCCTCCAACTGTCTTTAAATACCACTTATTTAAATGTTTATCTTCATGGTTCTTGTGTTGTCCTCTTTCTTCACTCCTTTAGATAATCTAGAAGAAATATACCTCTAATTTCGGGCTCACAGTTTCCTCAAGATGCACTTTACTGCCACCTATGCAAGAGTGAGCAGGGAGGCCGTGCCTGGAGCTTTGTACCACCCTCCTTCCTGACATCTGTGTGCCAGCTCCTTGTTCAGTGAGAAGAATCCATGTTCCTTGAGGACCTCATGTAGTTTTATGCTGGCTCTCTGACTGTCTCACTTTCCTTCAATCCATCTCTCTCTTGCTGAGGAGTCTTGCTGATTTCACTGGGGTGAAAAGGATGCATTTCCTTTTGACAAAAGTCACTACCCTTTTCTTGCAAATTGGCAATTGCTGTAGGGCACAAGGGGATTGCAAATGAAATCAAAGGCATTTTCTTTGAAACAGAAAGTAGAACAGAGAAATGCTCATACACGGTGTTTATATATGTGAGTGCACGCAAACCCGTTTATGAGACACACAAAGAGAGAGTATGAGAGGGAGGGAGAGCAAGAGGAAGGGAGGGAGAGAAGAAATCCATATAGTCATTCTTCTACTTTTCCTGGGCCAAATATCATTTGCATATGTCCTTCTTGGTTTCTATGAATTACTGTGTGGAATGCTAATATGTGCCTTTATCTAAGTTAATAACTTCAAATTATTATTAGTTCATGTACTTCTGAAGTTTTTGTGTATTACAGGAATATCATAATATACTAAATATTAATAATAATCCTAAAAATTATTTTCAGCCTCAGTGTGATTTATCTAAAGTTCCTTAAAAATTACCTACCTTAGTTATTGTCTTTCCATCCAGTCCTTGATATCTCTGTTTATCCACAGATCTACATACATATGCAATATATATATATATTAGCAAAATATAGTCATATATTAGTAATATATTATATAATATATATTTTGTGTATGTAATATATTAGTAATATCTATACTACTTACACACATACACACATATATATGTCAAACCACAGTGTATATGCCTATACAATACTGGAAAAGCATATTAACACAATTTTTTCCTAGATCTTTTGCATATAGTTACTTATATGGGGAGGAGGCTAAGTCTCTAGAAGGCAGCACACTGGAGGGGACTTGAGGTTGTCAATCATTGCAGGAACAACGACAGTTAAAAATTCTCTGCAATTTTTACTCAGGCCTCCCTATTTAACTGTAATTTTTTTTAGCAGTACCTCTTTGCTTTAGCAGAACAGAACAATTGCTCTGAACATACAAATCAGAAAATTTGTTCCCTCTAGCTCCTATCTCTAAGCCCATATCTGACTTTGGTGAGTTTGAAAATACAGTTTTTAATATGGTTGAGCTTAAGGAAAGAAATAGAGAATTGAGTTCTGGAAACATAAAAGCCAATTTTCTGTGAAATTCAGGTAAGCAACTCAACACATCTTTGTCTTGGTTACTTCATTTACCCAGATGACACATAGCTAAATAATGAAAAAATAATTAAGCTAGGTAGATGCCAGATAGACAATAGACGGGAGATAGAAATAATACAGACTCCACATGGATAGATAACACATGACTAGCTAGTCTAGATAATATGGGAAATGACAGTAGCAAATTGTAAGGTAGCTTAAAAGAAGACACAGGACAGTGCTAACCTTTAACTGGTACAGACTCAACCCTCTTAACATGTTCCCCTGAGATACACAGGTTCACATACAAGGTGTCATCTCATTGGTATCTAAAGAAATGTGTACTAGACAAAAACATTACCACCAATATCTGTTAACGTAATTGTCTGCCTTGGAAGGTCAATGCAGCTGCAGTCCAGTGATTTCCATTAATACATCAGACTAATACTTCTTGGATAAAATATGTCCATGCACATGCATGTGTATACACACAGATACACACAGATGAATGGAGCTACACTGTCCCAGCTCTGCCCATTCCGGGTCACTACCATCATAATTCTGGACCACAGCATGTGCTATTCTTTGTTTGACCTCATAGTACTAATATGTGGTTCATGTGTTCATATGATAAAATTGTTTAATGTGCATTAGAAAGTGGCAATAACTCCTTTTTAAATATGCCTTCTGATATTTATAATAGAAAAATTAACTAGATTTGGAGGAACCACTTGGAATTATTGCTTAAAAGAATATATATGTATTCTTGATAACTTTCAATAGATAAAATTACTTAAATTCATTTGGCATGATGCAATGCTCTTACTCAGAGCAAGGTAAAGTGGGTGAGAATTCCCGGAAAGAAGCTGTACACTGATTAGAACCATAGAGGTGTAGAGACGTTGGGATGTTGCAAGTCCAGAGGCTAACGACTTTACCTAGGGCTAGATTTAGACCCCGGAATAGTCATTCCATGCCCGCCTCTGTGTATAAACAAGCATCCTGCAAGATAAACAAAAACCTTTTGGAATCTATGAACCTAGCAGACCACTAGCTTACTCAAGCCTAAATGCTAAGAAAGTCATCACGTGCCACTTGAGGCCTATAGGAGAGCTCTTCCCATCCTACTGTGCGTTCCTCTCTCCAGTTTCCACCAATGAATTTTAAACCAGCCTTAATTTACAACTCTCTTTGTTCTTCTATAAACTCTAAAATTTCACAAATCTGCTTCTATATCAGAACATAAAATTTGGGGCAACCTAAATGTCTCCTTCTAGGTTACACTCACTCAAATTGAACCCAGCATAAACTTTTAATTGTTACAATAAAGGCTGATTGTTTGGTTCCTGGTTGTTCAGCCCTGAAATAAACATACAGAAACTATATTATTTAAATCACTGCTTGGCCCATTAGCTCTAACTTCTTATTGGCTAACTCTTACATATTAATTTAACCCATCTCCATTCATCTGCATATCGCCACATTGCTGTGGTTTACCAGCTAATGTTCTGGTGTTTGTCTCTGGCTTCTCTGTGACTCCGCCCTTCTTTCTCCCAGCATTCAGTTTAGTTTCACCTGCTTCACTCTGTTCCCCTATATTTTGCTATAGACCCAAAGCAGTTCCTTTATTAACCAATGATATTCACAGCATACAGAGGGGAATCTCACATCATTTAGTCTCTTTAAAGTGAGAGCTGGGCTTATTCGTGTTAACAGGAGCATCAGCTGGGTGGTGCCAACCCAGGGTGGGAGGGTCGTGAGTTGTGTAAGAAAGCAGACAGAGCAAAGCCATTGAGAAGTGTTCCAACATGGCCTCAGCTTTGGTGTACGCCTGGAGAGAGGCTCCTGCATTGAACATCTGTCCTGACTTCTTTTATGATACAGATGAGAAAGATTGAATAAATCCTTACCTTGCCAAGCTGTCATTGGTCATTTTTTTTAGTATTTATAACTGCAACAGACAACAGAACAAGAGAAACTCTAACTCAGACAGGATGATCACAAAACTTTTGTTTTGGTTTGTTTTGTCCCTTTCTCTATTTCTTCTCCTGCCATCAGTGCTAGGAACTGCAATCCTGAGCTCAGTCTGGGGCAGTGTGGTCACAGCAGAGGGTCCCAGCTCTTCCAGTCCCTGTGGCTTCAACACAGCACATTACTCGACATTTCACAGTGAGTTTGAGAATCCTCTGGCTTTGTACAGTTCTTACAGCAGTGGCTCTTCGTCCTGGCTGCCCATCACACCACAAGGAGAAATGTTAAGAGATGCCAATCTGGGGTCATCTCAAGCCAATTTAATTAGATCTCCTGGTGGTGGTAAGGTGGGGGTGTCAAGTTACATTAAAAGCCCCACAAATATAGAGCCTATTTGAGAACCCATGTAATCCTTATGGAAATAAAATAATGCCTTGGAACTTTTACGCCTGTTTTAGGTGAACCAGGCCTGGCAGGCGGACTATACTTGCTGAACACAGGGAGACTTGAGAAGAAAAAACTTAATTCATGCTTAATTTGGCCAATTCCCTTAAATCAGAGCAACTCAACAAGAAACAAAGCAATGGCAGCCACCCCTGATGGGTTGCCCACACAGCTCTTTCTCATGAGATGGCCCTTTTAGTTTTTGCACACGAAGATCTGGGTAAAATGTAGCTTCCTGATCTTTACCCCAACCTCAGGAATCAGAGCTGCTATTGACCAGAGAATTTGCATTTCAACAGGCTTCCCAGAGCATATAAGAACACAAAAGTGTGGCACCCAAGCTTTCTAAGAGATTGCATTAATTAGAGAACTGCAAAATCATTTTCCTTTGGCAATATATGCTCGGAGTTGTACACCTGGTTGCACAACAAAGAGAGATATAAGCTATCCTTTCTGTGCTTGCAACCCAGGCCTTTGATTGCGGCAGCCACATAGCTAAGCTTTTGAAAAGCTGCTTCATATGGGATTCTAAAACCAATCACATGAAGGGCTGGTGCTGTCACTGGGCTGTAAAAATAATAGCGGTGATAAAGAATCAAGAACTAAAGTGCTAAAGAACCTTTCCTTTGGCCAAGCATCCTTTCCCAAACAAATTCTCCCATGTCAACGAGGAAAGGGGAACTTTTTCCCTGTTGGTTTGTCCTTTGCACGCAGAAGGGAACACACACTGAAAAAGCATTCGGGGCAGCGGCTACTCTAAACGTTCTTTATTCGCTTCAGAGACCAAAGCCGCCCCCGGCTTTATTAAACAAATTGATGAACACTGAGGCTGGATTTAAAGGCAAGAAAAATGCTGCTGGAACTGAAATCCATTGATTCTTCATTGAAAACTCTTGTAAGTAAAGACCCAGGAACTGACTTCATGGATTCTCCTGTGCCGGCGATAGTATTTACATCTCAAAAGGCCACTCTGCAGCAGCGCTCTCAGCGAGCCTGGCTATTGAGGATTCCCGAATGAGCACAGGATGAAATGCAACTTAATTCTGTCTGCTGAGTGAGGAGAGAGGCTTCGCAATCCACCCTGCTGGGTGCTGTGCCTGGTGAGGCAGCTCTCGGAGAACAAACGCAACCGCAAGCCAATTACCACTGCAGCCACCTGGCTTGCTTTTCAGCAGAACTTAGAGGCGATGCAAAACGCACTCTGGGTTCTTATTTGAGGCCCCGACTTAACACTGGAGGATCTTTCTTTCTTCCTGCACATGTAGGGTAGAAGAGATTCCCAGAACAGCCACTCTATCACTCTATTTCCCACTTGGCTGGTGGCTACTGGAATTCACACTGGAGGACAGGAGACTATAAAATGCCCTGTGTCACCATATTCTTTTAAGTGACAGGAGGGAAAAATAAAGAGCCACCTGCCACTCAAAAAGCAAAGGAAATGCAGAGTGTGTTTCTGCTCAGCATGTGTGTCTGCTCCAGACCGAAACAACCCCCCAGTCCCTGGGAGGATATCCATGAAGCTCCCACCTGTCTCAAGACTGTGATTGGCTTCAAAGCACGGTCATTCCTCACACTAATAAGCACTTCAAAAGTAAATCAAAGGCCATTAAAACAGTCTGATGGTCTGAGGTTGAGCTTGCTTCCTCAAGCAAACCATAAAGGGCTAGAATTTACAACATTTACCAAGGAGAGGGAGGAGGGTGCTAGGCTTAAAAATGAATTTATTGGCTTATTTCTTATGCTT
The DNA here is from genome assembly GCF_950005125.1 of Chionomys nivalis. Classification (NCBI taxonomy): domain Eukaryota; kingdom Metazoa; phylum Chordata; class Mammalia; order Rodentia; family Cricetidae; genus Chionomys; species Chionomys nivalis. The sequence continues at coordinate 10,266,052 of NC_080093.1, read as the reverse complement.
GTTTTTTTTTTTCTTCCCCTGGGAAGTGATAAACTAAAACTGCCGGATGTCGTGATGTACTGATAAACTCCTAGTTAAGTTTCGTATCATTATCCAAGCTATTCTGGATTTCAGCGGAGTGATTTATAAGGATATGCTGGTGGAAACTCGGGAAAAACTTCCCACTCTAAGTAAAGGGGACTGAGGCTATTTGACCAATAGACATTTGTGGGGTGCCAGCAGTGAGATAAAACCCGCACACCCCTGCCTTCGCCTTTGAAATGCTGAAGGATGGAGCCCAATAGGACAGTGAAATAAACTGGGGCTCATGGCGGCCCAGCTGTCATTATCTAGGGTGACCTTTGATAAGCCCTTTATAATGTCTAGACCATAGCTTCAACAATAAAATACTTGGCTGACATTTCTAAGAGACCCAGCCCTACAGCAAAGGCCTTGCTCCCCTGGCACTTTTAATCCTTCTGGACTCTCTTCCTCTCCAGACCCCGAGCTTTAGGTGCAGGAGTTGTCTTGTGGATGTATCAGTTGAGATGGGGCTCCACAACTCTGCATTCTGATAGGTTATGGTTTTCTGTAATGGTCTCCACTCAGCCCTGCAAACATATACATATATGTAACATTATATGAACTAAGAAAATTGCATTTATATATTGAGAAATACTCTAGTGGGCTCCCGCTTGAGTGCGCGCGCGCGCACATACACACACACACACCAAGAATTAAAGAGGAAAAGAGGTCATGAATTCTAAGGCGTTCAAGAGGTGTCAGATACATAGGAGAGTTTGGAGGGAAAATAATGATATACTTATATTGTAATCTCAAACAATCACTTAAAAACCCCAAGATAGTCTCATGGGAGATTTCAAGGTGAGGAATGTATGTTAATTAAAGACAGTTGGAAGCATTTACAAATCAGTCTCACATTCTTTGGTCATGGCTATTCAATCCCTTCCAGTGTGGTTAATGCCAAGAAGAATTGTGTTCACTAGACAAGGAAGAAAAAATGATGTCAAATATAAGATTTTTATATTGTATTTCAGCTCGGATCCAGGAAAAGAAAGTGACTGTTCTTTATTCTGATTTTTTATCAACAAATACAAAGTCTTGATTTAAGGAAGAAAAAAAGGACTGATCTTGGTAATATTAATGGTCTCTTTCTCTGCCACAGGCTTATCATCTGGGCCAACCCAATATCAGTCAGTGAATTCAGTACATGCACAAATGACTTGTGTGAGACCCCCTGTCACAGGGCATCACAGGGGAGTGGGGACTGGAGAAAGCAGCACCAGAATAAATATATGACAAAAATGGACTGGAAACCTTTGCACATCTGGGCTACAATGTAACAAACAGCATGTACAACAAACCCACTCTACACAGACAGGAACAAAAAAAAATCAAGAACTGTATAAGGAACCATAAAGGATCTTGAGCTGTCTGAACCAGTGCTTCTGAGTACACACACTGCCCCAGCTCATTCTCAGGATTACCATTCTCAACACATTCTATCACTATGCCTATTTTTTTAATTCATGAATTTTTTTTTTATTTTATATGTATGAGTGTTTGGCTTCCATGCCTGATTATGTACCACATTCATGGTTGGAGCCTGAGGGGTTCAGAAGAGGGACACAGGGTGTCTTGGAATTTGTCTCCTGTGGGACAACGGTCTTGTATCCTGTAAAGATTTGTCACTTATATTGGTTTAATAAAATACTGATTCGCCAGTAGCCAGGTAGAAAGTACAGGCAGAGAAACCAGAACAGGAGAATTCTGAGAAGAGGAAAGGCTCAGTCTGCAGTGGTCACCTAGGCCAAAAGGAATCAAGATGAGAATGCCTCACTGATAAAAGGTACCATGCCACATGGCAGAAGAATTATGGGTTAATGTAAGATGTAAGAGTTAGTTAATAATAAGAAAGCCTGAGCTAATAGGTCAAACAGTTTATAATTAATGTAGGCCTCTGTGTGTTTCTTTGGGATTATATGGCTGTGGGACTAGATGGGACAGAAACCTCTGTCAACATTTGTCTATCTCAGTGGGATAAAGTAAAGTATTTATTTACCAAGTCTTATTTAGTAGGTATGACATACTTATTTCACAATTTTTCATTTTTTTAAAATAATTTTTGTTTTGTTTTTTTCAAGACAGAGTTTCTCTGTATGACAGCTCTGGCTGTCCTGGAACTTGCTCTGTAGACCAGGCTCACCTCAAACTCACAAAGATCTGCCTGCCTCTGCCTCCCGATGCTGGGATTAAAGTCATACAATACCGCTGTGCAGCTGGTACGACATATTTAAACTCAAGTTTTCTGATTTAAAATTTTTGCACCTTACCCCTCCCTACATTCCACCAACTGCTAACAAAACCACCTAGTACTGCATTCCTTCTTCCCTTAACTGCCACTGGTGGTCCATTTTTTCTCTTAAACTCTCAGGGTGGTCTATAGTGTCTAAATGATATTTGCCTAGGAGGTTTATGGGTATGTAGGTGTGTGTGTTTGTGTGTGTGTGTGTGTATGTGTGTGGGTGTATGTACAAATCAACATTCAATACATTCTCTCTGGTATACTTGTTTAGGGATGTTAGTGGTGTGACACAGTGAATACCACGGAACTATCCATTAAACAGATCTTTCTTCTGCTTTACCCTCTCCCCCAAACCTTCCCTCTTCCCTGAAACACATACACACTCAAACACAAACACAAAGTCACATTTCATGAATAGATCAGGAATAGCAGACCAGGAAAAGAGAGATTAACCATCCTGGTTTCCTGGCCCATTCCAGCCAATCCCAACCCTTCACTCTTGTTATCTCTATGTGACTAGTCATGTGGCGGACTCTCCAAAGCACTCAGTTTAAATGATAAATTATATAGCAGTGTTAAACATGGCTCAAGTTCCACAACACACGTGATTGGCCCACTGTGTTGTCATCATGCAGGTGTAATTGGGTCTATCAGGGCTTTACATTTCCACCCTATACACTTTTCATTATATTAGCAAAGTTCTGGGTAGCTACCAAATTCTCCCTCTTCTAAGGCTACAAGATTACTTCCCCCAAAGAGCTTTACTCTTACCCTATAATTACCCCCCAAATAACCCTGCTATGAAAGAGAACAATGACCACTGGAAGAGAAAAGCATACAGGGAGCCTTAGCTGCAGGAAGCCACAGCCCATTCACACCCACATCTGTAACCACTGTGATGGGCAAGCGCGAGGAGTAGCTTGAAACAGGGTCTTGTGTCTGTCTTCCTTAAAAGTGTGTTCTTTGGGAGCAATCTTCCCTTGCTTCTGTGTATAATTTCTGGCAGGTTTCTGACGTTCCATTAAATCTTATGTAATAGATAGTCCCACAGTCACTTTAAATCACATGCACTGTCTTAATTCACGAAATAAATGTCCCATTGAAGATAATAACAAACAGCCTGTATTTGACTATTAAATTCATCAGGCTTGTTTCTTAACTCTACCTTCTCTACCCACTCTGTTCCTGAATCTCCAACCTAGTTAAGCTGGCACTGGCATTAAGAACAGGGTGTAAGGTCTTAGTTCTAATGAGTTTCTCAAATCCCCGTGCTGTCTGATTCCAAGAAGGCAGAAGGGAGAGAGGAGAGTAGGGGCTGAGTGCCTTTTCTATGAAGAGGGGGAGTTTCACAAATCTGTTCTCAGCACCTGGTCAATCACTCTATTGGGGGCACTTGAGACCTCTTCAAGACAAGACCCGAGAGAACCCCAGCAGAATTGTATTCCATGATCTTTTTATCCCCTGCCACAACACACCAGTCCTAGATCCCTCTCCTTAACTTGTTACCTAGGAGGGAATTCAATGTTTGCTTCCCCTGCTAGATTTCCTACAGAAATTAGAGCCCAGTATGTAAATCACTTTGCTTTCCCCAGCCAAGGGTTCGATTCTGAACATTATGTATCTAAAGTTGAGGGGATGCAGCCTTGATAGCCAGCTCCTCACTTGGATCAATGTAACAGGAAGAAGTCCTCAGATCCCCCTATGATGGAGAAAGGAAACAGTCCCATCCCTAACCCTCTTGCCTTCCCTGCCTTCCCTGAAAAGTCAGCACTGAAAATAAGAAATAGTAACAGCGATGATCTTGACGGAGCTCCAATGTACATGTCCAACAGTGTGCATCTGTCACCCTGCTCTGCTGCATCACTAGACGTGTTAGCTTTCCATTGCTAAGAGAATTTAAGGGAATAATTACGGATTTAGACTCATTTTCCCCCCCAGAAGAATAGTCTCCGCCCCCCAGTTCATTCAACTGTGAACATACCAGTGTATTGATGAAATGAGCTCATTTGTGACCCAACTGTCTCTGAACACCAGTGTAGTATCAAACCTTCAACACCTGAGCCTTTGGAGTTACTTCCTATTCAAACCATAGCAGAGACCCCAGTAAAAATAATCTATAAGGACTGAGCAGAAACTGAGAAACCAAGAACCTTCTATGAATTATAATGTTACTATGCCCTGGTTTCCAGGTAAGTCAGATGAGACCCATTCCTTGCCTATTACAAATTCAACCCATGCAATGCTTATTTCTTTCTTTCATTGCCTGGGTTTCCAAAAAGATCTCTCTATGGTCCCTTCTCATATAATTTGAGCACCTTACTCCCACGAGGGAAATCTTAGAAATTGCTTTCCTGTGTTCTATGTCTCATACTGCATTGAGAAATCCCCTCTGAACTGCTGAACTTTCTAAATCCCAGAAGAAGAAAACACTAAAAAATATATTAAAAGGTCAAGAATCTGAAAATGCCACTTGTAAATGGACAGTCTTATTGGGCAGATAAGCTTTCTGGGGCAGCAAACAAAGTTTACATTAAGGCTTAGGAAAGAACGAAATGGGTAAATTTCTTTGGGCACTTTAATCTTGGGCCAAGGACCAGGTTATGACTTGTAGATGTCATGTCCTAAACATATGCCCACCAGTGAGTACTAACTCAGATGTTCAACAGAGTAGGGAAGCACAGTGTTGCCTCATTAAAAATGTAGAAGATAAGACTCTTTAGCTTCATCATGGCAGGCTTTGTAGTCTGCATACACCCTTCATCACCCTCTGAAAAGCTTACAGTCCAAACAAAACATAATAGGCAACTACATCAAACCAACTGTTGATCAGAGTCAAATCACTGAGAATGCCAAATATAATTATTCAAAGGCTTTATTATTTTTGTGTAGTTTTAGGCTCAGAACAAGACTAAGCAAAAGTTCATCTATTTCCTGTAGCTTCTCTCAACCTGTGTTAACCTGCTGTCAACATCTGCGCTGGAGCCGCTTATAACTGGGGAACTTGTATTGACACACGACTATCACGTAAACCTAAAGCGTGCATTTGCATGTCTTGGTGTTATATGTTGAATAGTCTTCTGCAAATGTCTACTGGGGTTTATGTCTACTGGTGGTATCTTAAAGAATCGTGCCACCCATATGAAGACTGTATGACAAACATTCCTTTGTTCCTTCCATCCATGATAACAGTGGCTCTCTCCACTCTATCTGGTTTGGTGTGTGGCACACATCATATCACACATTATGCAGCCCTTGCACTTTGGTTTTGTTTTTTTTGTTTTGTTTTGTTTTTGCTTAGTAACATGCACTTAAACCTTTTCCAGATCTGCTCTAGCTTCATAGCTCAATGCCTTCTAGTTGAAGACTGTCTCACTGTGTGAATATGGTAACGTTTGTTTATCCTCTTATCTACTAAAGGACATCTTAGCTGCATCCAAGTTTTACAACTATAAATAACACTGCTACTCATATCCTTGGGTAGGTTTTACTGTGGGAATACATTCTGAATTCATTTGGGTAAATTCCAGGCTGCATGACTGCTGTATCTTATCGTGAGATTATGTTTAGCTGTGGAAGAAACTGCCAAAATGCTTTGTAATGCACTGTACTATTCTGCCTCACCATCAAAGACGAACACAACCATCACTTCTCCACTATCTTGCCAGCATTTGATGTTAGCTACATTTTAGAGCCTAGCTGTAATGACAAGTACTAGTTGCATATCATTACTGTTTAATTTATAATACCCTCAAGGAATATGATCCTGAATATTTTTCACATTCTGATTTGCCCTATATTTATTTTCTTTGAAAAATTATCTCTTTTTGCCCCTGCCCTTATTTAAAGAGATCTGCTTTCCTATTACAGGCTCTAACAGCTTTTTCGTGTTTGGGATGAGTGTCATTTATCAGGCCTGTCTTTGATGCAGCACTTTCTCTCGTCCTGTGCTTGTCTTCTCTGTGTGGAGACAAAGCCTTACAGCAGCAGCATCTACCTTCTAATTGATGTTATGGCTTCTTCTTCCATTGCTGTGAGACGATGCCATGAGAGAAAAAAATTATAGGAGAAAGCGCTCACTTGACTTACAGTTCCAGGCTACCGTCCTTCCTGGAGGGATGGAGGTTGCACATTAGGAGTTTGAAAGAATGTGTGCTGTGACCTTCAAGGTGAAGAGCAGAGAGGTGTGGACTAATGAGCACACACACTAGGTTCAGCTTCCCTTCCCCATTCATGGAGTCCACTGAGGGCATGAATGGTCCAGACTATTAAGACAGGCTTTCCATATCAACTAACACAACCAAAATGGTCCCTCACAGATTTGGTTTTTGATGACAACCTAATTTAAACAATGCTTCACAGACATTCTTGGAGCTTTGTCTTCTAGATGCCTGTTAAAAATTAGACATCACCAAGATAATTTGCTTTCGTGAGAAGTAAGAGTCTGGTGAAAGGCTTAATGATGGAAAGACATGGCAGAGTCTACTGGCTATGGTAAAACTACAGAAGATGGAAACAATAAAAGGGAAAAAATGAAAAACTAACATCTGACCATAATGTGAAAACCCTATATCTTTACCTATCTAACTAACACACTATAGGTGAGATTATCCCGGAAGGTGTGGAGGGAAAAGCAACAGGGATAGACAGTATACAAGGAAAGACATTGTCAAAATCATTGCTCAACACTTTTTCTGTGTACTTTTGTGAACATCAAGGATACAACTGGAAATCTGAGAAGCAGAAGTTGACTTCTCTCTTCTCCGTAGACATTTATTTATTGGCTTTTATATTTTAAAATGTGTATTTTTCTTTCATTTTGCACAACTTCACTAAGTTGGCAAATTTTCTTAAACTTTTGTTATATTTTAATAAGATTCTTATATTTATTAAGCACAAAATAAAAACCAGTTTCTCACTCAAAGTGTTACACTAAAGAAACACACTTATTTTTATAAAACATTTGCTTTGAAAATATTTTAAACTATATTTTCCTTATAATCTATCTTATTTACTATATATTATAAACTAAAACATAATTGTGCAATTGAATCCTTATAGATTGAAATATCAAAATCTGGTCACAATGCTTATTTGGAGTAGGGACCTAGAATACTCAGTACATAGTTGCATTCTGTATTGTCTGCAGAGAACAAAGGCCTCTTCCCATGAAGCGTCTCACCTCCGCTTTGTCCAGAGCTGTTTCAGACTGCTACTCCCATGACTACACTAGGCTATGCCTTGTCATAACTCTAGTGTTTGAGCACAGCCCAGAACCAAATGCACCTGTTCTGTACTTTGAGCTTCCTGGATTCGACCATGGACACACTTTATTAGTAATCTTTGCAGTGTATAGTTTCCACACAGAACTCACTGGCTCCTACTTACTGCGACAGTAGCTAAAATACAGACTATGAATACCCTTTCGGGATGGTTTTGCGGTCCCTTACTGGTATACAACCCCTGTAGATCCCATAACAACATGGGGTCTCTCCAACCCTAAGTAATTGTTTTACCCCTCCTTGTTTCTTTCCACTTAGCAAGTCACCTGCAAGAACTGAGAATGGGCCATCGCAGATAATTAGCTTTTCCTTTTACCATTAGATAACTATAATAGAATTGAAAGGTTTTTTTTTATGGAGTGTTTTATATATAATTGCTGAGAGTCTATTTCTGCACTGCCATGGTGAAATTATCCCTTGTGAACAAAACAACGTAAAAGAAAGAAACAATTGCCCTCTATGTCTGCCGGCAACATTAGAGGGAAGGTTCATTTCATGAAGAATTGAAGCCAGTGATTTCGTTTATTTATTTATTTACTTTTTATAAAAAGGAGAAGTAGGTTTATCTGACACTTGAATACAGGTATATTACTGAAAAATTATGCATGTTCAACATATAAAAACACAAAATATTGCATTGTCCAAATACATTGCAATGGATCTTCTATTTAGCTTATTCTAAAATGGAAAAAAAAAAGCACTTTGAAATTAAAAAAATACTTGAAAAAATAATGTTCTATTTGCTAAAACACAAGATTTCTGCTAGGTAAGACTATCATTGCAAAACATGAGTAGATGGAGACATAGCGTTCAGTTCAAGATCAAAAAGTCAAGAATTTGTATATTCAAAGTCAAGTTCATCACAGCACTCTTAATGGTAATGGAACATAAAAATAACCTAAATGGCAGGCATTTGGTTAAGATTATTATAATAAAAATGAAATGAACCTATAAAGTAAGCTATTAAAAGATAGTAACAATATTTGTGGTTTAAGTAATTCGTGTATTGGTTCTTGAATAAAAAGACTGCTAAGGCAGGAAGAGCGAGGTGTAATACTAATTTGTCTCTTCACTTCCTTTCCAGATAATCAAATACTGAGCTAGACATCTTAGCTCCCAAGGCCTCAAGTGTCTCATCTGAAAAGCAGGATTATGCAAAGCAACTTCCTGGGTAACTGTGAGAATTAAATAAAATGTTGTGTGTGAAGGAAACTGACAAAAATGTCATATTTAACTACTTTTTAAAAGATTGTTGTTGTTGCTGTTGTTTGTTCTTCGAGACAGGGTTTCTCTGTGTAGCCCTGGCTTATAAAGATCCACCTGCCTCTACCACCTGGCATTAAAGCTGTGTGCCACCACTACCAGATAAAAAGGTGGTTTTTTTCATTTTGTGTGTATAGATGCTTTTCCCGCATGTGCATATACCGTGGGTATACCTGGTGCCCTCAGAGGTCAAAAGAGGACATTCAATCTACTGGGACTGGAGTTGTAGAAAGGTTGTAAACCACCATGAGAATGCTGGGAATCAAACTGGGGTCCTTTGGAGAAGTAGCTGGTGCTGTAAATGACTGAACCATCACTCTAGTCCTGTTTCCTTGGAAAGAGCATTGCCCATTAGTAAACAAAGCCACAACAAACTTCCAGTTTTCTATTTAAAAATTAGTCAACATTTGAAAATCTCATATGTTAAATGTCAATATATTAAAACACTAAAAAAATCAGAATATAAAATAGAGTACAAAATCTCATTTTGGAGCGATATATGGGCACAGATATAACGGCATTAAAGTTACTAGAATAGAATTATTACTGGATTTCAACATCATGATGGTATTAAATAGAGGTTATCAAACCACAGCAACTTTTTCTCCTAAATTTCTAAACAATGTATGCATGCACGCATGTGTGTGCACTCTCACACACACATATAAGAGACGATGATAATTGCCTATTTCAATGATGACATAGTCTATTCATCTAGCTACTAAGTAGGACATAAAAAGAAGAATAACAAATGCCTTAGTTGAGGCCAGGGTTCTCTGGAACCAAGTGCCTAGATAGGAAATACTGGTCAGACTCATGATCCTGTCTAGACCATGACAGATTTCCCACATATGAGAGCGTGTGCACAGAAATCATTCTCTTCAATGACCAGGATAAAACCAGACCCCCTAGCAGAAGGGGTAGAGCCAAAAATCTAGGTTAGCCAGTTCAGTGACTTTGTTCCAGAAACTGGCTGACCACAAAATTAGATTATAATCTTGAGAAACAGGGAGTCACCCCCTTGTGATTATCACTGGTATTTTCTGAATCTTCCAATAACGCCCTTCCTACGCTTTTTGGGTTATGCTTTCTTCCCTTAAATACCCCTTCTTCCAGCTACTCGGGGTCGAACTTTTCTACCCCTGTGTGGGAAATGAGTCTCGGCCCCAACGTGCTGGTTCCTGTCAATAAACCTCATGTGATTACATCAAGGACAGTATCCGGTGAGTTCTTGGGGGGTCGTGTTATCCCAAGACTTGAGTGAGAGTCTCCCAACTCCTGGGGTCTTTCACTCTTTCCTCAAAGTTATATTTGTATATGTATATATTAATATATATGGATGAAATTTTTTACTTAATGTATACTATCTTTTATATGAATGTATATGTAGGAGCCAGCCATGATAAGCTAAATATGAACAGATCACCCAAAGGAAGTTCTTTACTTCCAACCATTATCACCTGCCAGAGTAGGACTCAGCCATTGATAAATTTAATAAGAGGCCTGAGTCTCAGTAGTTTACCCTGAAGCAGTACTTGGTTGCAGGAAGAACCACAAGCTGAGATTACTTGAACACCACCCAAGAACAGACCATCCACAGGAAATGTCTAACATTCCAAGTGCTATAGATAGGACCACCTGCCATCACACACTCACCAGGACACCCCTAGACAAATGTCAGCCAATCAGGGGTCCTGAACCTCAGAAACCCCTCACTCCCACCTTTACTACTATAAAAACCCAATTCTAACTATGTTCGGGGCTCTCCATTTATTCCAATATGTTGGATATGCAGAGAGACCGAGTTTGCAAACTTGCATAAAATAAACACTCTTTGCTTTTACATACGAGACTTGGTCTCCTTGTTGGTTTTTGCAGGACCTTCATGGATTTGGGCATAACAGTGTATATGATATAAACTATAAACTGTTAGAAATTTTTTTAATATAATTTCAAAACTATACATACGTAAAGAAGAAAGCATTTTTTAGAGCCCTCTTTTTAATATTGTATTGCATTTATTTCCATGCAGAAGGGGTGTATATGCAAAGGTGCATATACAGATGCATGCGGTGTGGAGGGTCAAGGACAACTTAGTAGATTTGTTTCTTTCCTTCTACTATGTGGACCCTGGGATGGAATGCATCAGGCTTGATGGAAAGTGTACTTACACAACTCTTTTTGCTCCCCTACTATATTTTGTTGAGGTTGCATTCAATTCAAGCATGACAAAAAATATACTAATAAGGATACACATTAATTAATGATTAAATAAAAAAGGCGAAGTCTTAAGGCAAATCAATGTGTCCCTCTTTGTTATTTTGTCTCCATAATATGCTCCTGAGATTAAGAACTGCTCATGTAAAGGGGTGTTTGAGCCTTACCTGAGGGAATTTGCAGGGATTATACCAGGAGATCTGAACAGAATGAATTTTTCCAGAACAAATGATTTCTGAAATCCTTAGAAACAGTTCATTACTCTCTCTTTGCCATTATATATTATAGGGTCTCACTGTAGGTGTTAGAAGTGATTTTCAAATCATAGATGAAAATATAAAAAGTAAGTAAAATGAGTCTTGCAATTTGAAAATAGGAACAAACAGGAAGAGGATCAATGGGAAAGACAGACAGAAACGAGGCTTTAGTGGCCTTGCTATTTAAAAGAAAATGACATAGTTGCATCCCTCCCCTGCTTTCTATTAATGAAATCATTCCAAGACACAATAGAGTCCAAGTCAGATTCAGGAAAAACAAGTCACCTTCACCCCAAAAGAGACTAGACTGCAGAGTGTCCAGTCCATCTGCCATAGCCTAGACTGCAGAGTGTCCAGTCCATCTGCCATAGCCTAGACTGTAGAGTGTCTAATCCATCTGCCATAGACTAGACTGTAGACTGTCCAGTCCATCTGCATAGGCTAGACTGTAGAGTGTCCAGTCCATATGCATAGGCCAGACTGCGGACTGTCCAGTCCATCTGCATAGGCTAGACTGCGGACTGTCCAGTCCATCTGCATAGGCTAGACTGTAGAGTGTCCAGTCCATCTGCATAGGCTAGACTGCAGACTGTCTAGTCTATCTGCATAGGCTAGACTGTAGACTGTTCAGTGCATCTGCATAGGCTAGACTGTAGACTGTCCAGTCCATCTCCATCATTTGCTTTAGGAGCCTGGGGGGAAAATCAGACTTTGTCACTTACACTGCTTTTCTGCTCTGAAATTTAAAGTTGTCAGCAAGGTTTGTATAATAAATAAATGGACACACACAATTCCGAGGGCACGCATGTCTGTATCTGTATACTCCCACATACACACACACACACAAAGAGAGAGAGAGAGAGAGAGAGAGAGAGAGAGAGAGAGAGAGAGTAGATCTTAGTAGTCAGTCACTTATTGAGATGCCAGCAAGGAAGATGAAAATAAATGGTGTAGGATCATTCAGATTCCCAAGCTAATAATTTTGAAGATGGTGTAAAAATGAATGATTGCTAAGGGAGAAGGGGTGGGAGGAACTTTTCTGCTTAAGGAAATTAATTAATTAAAGGGTTCAGACTAATTGGTTAGAAAATCACCAGGAAAGGTCACTCCTCACAGAGTCATTATGCATAGAGCAAACAGTCATCTGCTTACCCTGCAAATAAGTGGCAGGGCTACTGTATATCTGAATACAAATTATCTACAGGAGCTTCTGCTATCTTCACCTCCTTCTGCTACAAGGCAAGGGACACACAGAAGCTGGTGTGTGTGTGTGTGTGTGTGTAATTGTGGTTCTCATCATAACATTGTTTTTTCATTACATAAAGCCTTTTACAGATTCCTATGTTTGAACTGGGTACATTGTGCATCATATTTTGCTTTATTTCTTCCTTACTGGAATCTGGGAGGGCACTGTGGCACTTAGGAATCAGGAACAGTTATTTTTTAATCATGCAGCCTGTCAAGTAAGTCTTCTAGAAAATTCCCACCAAAAGCTCAGGAAGTATAGTGTTCTGCTGGTCACATTTGCTCAAAAGCCCCCTGACAGCAAGAAGGGGAGGGGTCTGCCTTTCATACACAAGATCATTTCAACAGACCTCAATGGATTTTGCAATTAGAGTTTTCCAAGGTGTGACGGTTGTAGGTGCAGGATTGAGCTGTGTTGATGCAGAAATGACAAGAAGGCAATATGCATACAAATGTTTTCTAACCCACCCACATGCTGTCGAATGAAATGTTGGGCCATAAACCAAAGGGTGTCTCCTTCTTTAATGTTGAAAATAACTGTGAAAGTCCTTGTTCTTCATTTATCCTTTTAGAAGAACTTCCTGAGTCAATAATATTTAAGTGGTTTACTTAGATCCCATTTAGAAAATTCTAGAAATATGTCTCATCTCCTAATTTACCTACTGATTCCTTCTTTCTCTTAATTAATTTTAATGAGGCTGCTTAACGTGCCAAGCCCTCCACAAGGCTAGGGACGTACAAAGCAACCTTGTCTTACGATCATGGGTTTACAGGAACGACAATGCAGGGAAGTAATGAAATATATTCAGTGTGATGGGCTGGAAAGCAGCTGCAAGAGCAGGGTCTCAGAACGCTCTGAGAAGAGTGTGGAAGGATGGAGGGAAAAGACATGGAAATGAGGGCAGAAAACTCAGATACACCATACCGGACTCCAATGTAAAGTTCTTTCTCTGAAAGCTGGAGAACTTCCCAAGTGCACAAATACAGATGTTTGCTTGTTTATACTCGTGTACCAAATAGTCACTGGTTCAGAGGCATCATCATGGGACAGCCTCCTGCTGTTTTCATGGACAGCACATTGTGAATAAGGGAAATGCTGAAGAATGATTTTGGCTGAAGAATAAGGATAAGGCATTTTGTGGAGTTGTGTTTGTCACACTCTGCACCCAGCAAACTCTTTGCAGACAGCACAGTCCATCAAAATGGACTGCTAACCGACAGCTTTCTCCTGCTTGCCGTCCTATTTATTAACTAACATCAGTTACTTTGAAAACAGTTCTACAAGCTACGTTAAGAGCAAGAAGACAAAGAAACAGTTGCTAGAAGATAAATGCACCACAAATCCTGGACCAATTTGCCAGTAAAATAGGAAAGAAGGGAGCAGATTCTTCTGACGCTGCAGGAATGCTCACAAGACTTCCTGTTTCCAGCAGTCTCTGAAAAGCACAGGGTTTGCTATCTGACAGTTACACACTGGGAGTAATCTCACACTGAAATGATGTGTCAAACAGACCAGCAGCCAGTAGGTCCCTGATTTATAGAGCAGGAAATTCCATCCACCTCTGTCCTCACTGATACTATCAGATTACTATATTTGAAAAGTTTATTATTATTTTGAAAATTGTATGATATTCTTGAACTATCTTGAGAGAACCCCCTAAGGTTTAAAAAAGAAGAGAAAGGAATAGAGGGGAGAAGGGAAGGAAGAAATGGATAGATGATAGACAGACAGACAGACAGACAGACAGACAGACAGACAGACAGATGAATGGGTGGTAGGTAGATATATAGATGACAGACTGACGGAGAAAGCACTGTGCTGAATGAAGCAGATTCACTTCTGTCAGCTGATAGTTCTCACGATACTAAGCATTTACCACCAGACCCCTCACATTGAGTACCTTGGAGCACTACCGCTACCCCAGCACATTACTAAAATCTTAAGTTGCTACTGAGCTTTGTCACCAGTGACAAAGAGTGACAAAGGTACGCACTCTTACTTTACACTGACAGCTATCGTTCTCCCCAGTTCCACTCTGTGTGTCTGTCTCCTACCTAGCACCTTAGTGAGACACAGGGACTAAAGAGAAATAAAGATAATGACAACTGAAGAAATAATAAATAAACAAACCAACACGACTCAAAGGGATCCAGACAATACTTTCTTCTAAGGGCACTCTCAGCAAACATACAACATGAGTCTGTCTTCCACATTCTCTGCGGATCATGAGTTCCTATTCAAGATGAGCTATCTCCTAATAGTAGTGGCATTCTAACAGGTTTGTTACAACAGTATCACAAAAGAAATGTGTAAATATGTGTCACCAATTCAAGCTACTGTTTAGACACTGCCTTGACACTCCAGATGCCACAGCCTGACTACAGAGAGTTGTGACTGAAACAGTCTATAAACAGGAGCTTCTCAAATCTTTTCCACTAATAACTTCCATCTATCCTGATTTCCATGGTTGTTTTCTGTCACTGTAAAGGAATCTAAGCTTACGATTTACATGGACAGCACATTTTAGGAGGGGATGCAAAAAAAATTACATGCTTATTGTGGGTAATGCATTGACACGCGTGTTAATGTAGAATGTCTTAGCTATGACAAGTGGCAAGATGGCAGAACATGTACACGGGAACCTGGATGCCCGAAGCAAATAATCAGCCATATGAGTGAGCAGCTAAGGAGAGCAAACAACCGGAGAACAGTGGGTCAGTGTTCATCGGTTTTCTGTGTCTTTTGCATATTAAAACCACAAGCGCTGCTTGTGAACTCTATCATTGGAGTTCATCGAAAAGATCGGATTTGGTTAGTTTTGGGTAGGGTCACGCATACATACTGTTTAAAAACGCTACCCAGGTGACTCTATTGTATGCAGGATGGAAAGTCACTGAGTATGAGATCCTTAGCCTACTGTCAGGCCTACGATCAACAGGTGATAGGTGTTGATTCATTATAGTGAGCTACTGAGTACCACTGTGTGATCGGCACTGTTCCCTGTCTGATTATACTCCGCAAGGAAATTGCAAGCTAAACACTTCCAAGGGTTCTACTTCCCAGTGGTTTACAGAGATGCCAACACAAGTATCGGTGGGCCCCACTACAGCAGAATAAACTACCAAGCAGACATATTTATTCTCTGTCCTTCTAATGGTAACTCATATCCAAGACCGTCTCTCCAGCTTTCAGCATGTTGACCCTACACACATGCCAGAGATCTGTAACAGCTGGACGTGAGGGAAGAATTTCTGTAGCATCCACTTCCAAGTGAAAGCGAGGCTGGCAGCTGGTATTTACTCCTCTTTACCTCGACAATCGGAGGTCCTATATTTTGGTTGTTTATATCTTGAATAAATTATCATGTTTATGACTCTTTTTAACAGCTATAACCTGCGTAGTGAAATTATTATTTCCAGTATAATATTTGGGATTTATGGTTCAAGGAGATAAGCTAGCTTAGTGGAGGCAACTCTGCTGTTCACCACTCCGCTGGCTCAGAAATGCTATACTTTCACCTGCGAAGCCACAGTGAGTCAGCTTGTCTGCCTCAGTACACCATCAATTATCCCTTAATATATCATAGTGGATACTTGTAATACAAAAATTCCAAAGAAGTAGGAACACTCATGCTCTTTCCATTGATGTTGCAGAATATAATGGGGCATCTGTTATAAATAAGGCAGACCTTTGGGTAGCAATCACAAATTTGTGATGCTGAAGCTAGGTCGAAAATCATTTTTTCTAATCTGAGTTCGTCTAGCGCAGTGATTCTCAACCTGTGAGTCCCAACCCCTCTGAGGTCACATATCAGACATGCTGCATATTTACATTATGATTCATAACAGTAGCAAAATTACAGTTATGGTACTGCAGTAAAATTAACTTCAGGATTGGAAAGTCACCCAAATATGAGGAACTGTGTTAAAGGGTCGTGGCATTAGGTTGAGAACTACTGGTCTAAATAATATTTTTTGTATAAATGAAGGACCCAAGGTTATAAACATGAGACAACTTTCCAGAGGTTAGACAAGCAAGGGTAGCGGTAAGATTTGGATCTCTATCTACATTCACACAGCCTCGGCATGCACAGATTATGCTATTTCAAAGGACTCATCAGTGTAGTGATCATTTCAGGAGGTTTACTGTTTAGATTTTATTTCCAAAAGTATGCGGGAAACTCAAGTAGGTAAAGCAATTTCCATTTTCAATTTCTAACCTTTCTGCAACATACTTTGAAATGTAAAAATTAAACTGAAGAACTAGCAGCCTGTAACCTCAATCCTTTTGAATAAATGCTCCTTATTGCCATCAGACTGGAGAGTATCTGAATGCCAGCCATTATTTCCTACCACCTGAGAAGCTGCAAAGTGATCTCTGCAATACAGGAGAGAGAGATAACTACTCTTGAACACCGACTCATCGCTGGAAACCACACTTGCTTCTGCTCCTGTCTTTGAGTTGGCCTCAAGCCAACACCTTGTTTTGCATTTGGCACGTAGCTCTTCACAGAAATTTCCCCTTCTTGTTTCCACCTGGGTCCCAGCAGGAATTTCATCGGCGTTCAGTTATATGATTTCCTAAAGCAAAGCCACAGAGTGGCTGCTCACTCAAGTCACTAGGATCCTATAACCAATAAACAGAAATCGGAGATGGAGCATAGAAAAGAGGCACTCGAGTCGAGATAGGAGCTGGATTTGTTAGAAAGTCACCGGGTAACTTTTTTCTTTAACTCAGTCGATTTCACAGTGGGTTGGCTCACATGTCTTCTGGCCCTGTGTAGGTGAACTCCGATTCTAAATTTGATAGCGTTTAGAATTGTCACGGAAACAAGCCTTTGCATACGTCTGTGAGGGATTTTCTAGATGAGGTAAACTGAAAAGGAAAACTAGAATCCAAATGTGAGCAATACCAATTCATGCCTGGGTACCAGGTTAAACACAAAGTGGAAAGAGAGCTGAGATGGGCAAATCATAGGTCTCCACTACTTGACTGTGCCTGTCTCTTGGCACCCTGACTTCTGTGCCATGATGGACTGTATTCTATGTATGTGAGCCATAAAACCACCCTTCTTTTGTCAAGCTGCTTTTATTGGTATTGTGTCACAGCAGCAAGGCAAGGACCGCATCCTGGGGTCATGAAAAGAGGAGGCCCTGGAGCATTCTAGAAATGAAGACTGCTCACATGTAAGGAGGCCTTGCTGTTCATCTCGACTTGGAGTACATTTTCTCACAGAGCAAACCTATATGAGTCAATGTCTTCATGAGCAAAAGGAAGTTGAAAGCATTGATCTGGTTGGTTCATGGATTTCCTAAACACTGATTTCCTTTAGAGATCAACTATGCCTCTGTGATAAAATTTTAACACAAGGCCTAGCAGAAAGTTGTACCTTCGTTCTCTTGGGTAGAAGCATCAAACGTGTCATTGACTATGACACAGGACTCAATGCTAAAACCCCCATGGGAAACTAAAATAGAAGTCCCAGACTCAGTAGAAAACTATTCCTCACAAAATAATTCACCAGCTAATCTCTGTGGCCACAACAGTTCTGATAAATCAATCACCTGGCTAAATACACAGAAGTTGTATCAAATCCTAAGTGAGCATGCTGCATCTCTTTACCAAATAAACTAAATTATCAGCAAACCCATTTGCTAGACAAGGAAAAAATGCCAAGAAATGGTAACATTAATGAAGGCTTGACAAGATTAAACAGTTACTGCAATCTATTTTTGTCATACTGACAAAGAATCTACAAGGGAATCATGTCCAATGATGAAGGCCTGTAGTCTCAATCATTGGGAGAAGGAAGTGGGAGTAAAAGGCTTGTGGGGCTATGGAATTGTTTCAAGAGAATCCTTGTTCATTTAGGAAGAAAGTGTTTCATGTAGATTTTTAAAATTGATTCATGTTAACTAAGCAAAAGAAAAATAATGGAAGGAGCAAAAAAAGGGGGGACATGGAGATGGTTCAGGGGTAGAGTGCTGTTGTAGAATACACAGAGGTCTGAATTCAACCTTCCTATTTCAAAAGAAAGAAAGAAAAGAAAGAAAAGGAAAGAAGGAAGGAAGGAAGGAAGGAAGGAAGGAAGGAAGGAAGGAAGGAAGGAAGAAAGAAAGAAAGAAAGAAAGAAAGAAAGAAAGAAAGAAAGAAAGGAAGGAAGAAAGAGTGCCATATAGATTCTTCTGGGCAGCACTGTTTCTGGTGCATCTAGGGACTAAGGAGTGACAGATAATACCAACTCAAAGGAGAAAGTAGGGCCTAGGATATTCAGGGACAAGGACCCAAACCCAGGCCTCTTTCTGCTCTGGTCTACGTAACTCATATGTAACCCATAGCTTAACATTTATAGCTACTTTGCTAACTGTACCTTTTCTCTACCCATTCTACAGTAGGTTTAATACAAGAATTGTTCCCAATTTTCAGTCTGAATATTTCCCACACAGTTGTATCTAGAGTACATGTGGAATTGGTATGACAATTAATCTTCAGCCCCCAGTGATCTGGGACCCTCATGTTGGTGAGGACAGAGAAACCCATGAGCACTGTTATAAAATCAGCTGCCTCAGGTATTCCATACTGCTTGAACTTTAGGAAGGAGCTGACTTCACTGCCCCAGCCCCAATCCCACATGCTTCCTCGTGACTAACTGTATCCTATGTTTCAACTGCTCTATGAATGAATAACCAGGGAACCATTTGAGGGTAAAACTCTACCAGCTGCAAATACCATATAACCCTAACACAAGCAAGCAAAGCAGCAAGGACAAGCAGAGTCCGTGGGTTCATATGTAACCTCAGACCCACAGCACCAGCCTGTAATCGCTGGAAAGATGACAAGAGAGCATCATATCGAGGCCAGCAGCAGCAGCCATAGTTACGCTGTGTCAGAAAAATTACAATTGCCAAGGCTGTACTGTGGACAATAGCCCACTGCTGCCTGATGGAAGCTGTAGCAATGTTCATTCTTTCTACAACCTTAAATAGAAAATGTCCCCATGAAAATGCAATTAAGACGAACTTCTTTTTTTTTTTCTTTTTTCCTTCCTTTTTTTCTTTTTGGAGGTCAAAAGTGACAGATTTATTTCCAACTCGAGGAGAATAGTAACAGAGTGATCAGGGATGACACAGAGATGATGTGAAATGATGGGAAATTAAGTAAGAAAATTATGATGCAATAAATTCCAGGAACTTTCCAAAGGTTTCCAGACAAAATATTTCTTGTTCTGATGAAAACAACTTTATTCTCTACTTCAAATCATGGTTAATACAAGTGTGTGGTCAATTCAAAGCCTATGTGTTTAGATCAGAATAATGAATACAAACTTCCCAGCTGCTCTGGCTAAGGGCTGAATGTGGCAAAGCCAGACTTTTGTGGTGCCATCTTACCTTTTGCTAACTCCGAAGAGTTAAAGCAGAGCTCACCTAGGCTCAGCCCAGTGTTCGCATCTGAAAGTGCAATGAAGCAGGACATTCAAAGATAGATTCTTTTAAAAAGCTCTTTTAAGTCTTGGTCCCTAAAAATGCTGACAGAAATAAATACACAGTTTACAGAAAAACAAAACAAAACAAAACAAACAGTCCTGTGTATTTTATGAATTGATTGCATCTCCTGCTTCTTGCAACCTAAGAAGTCATAATCCCATGCAATCACAGATTGTTTGAAGCCAATAAACCAAGGGTGACGACCTTGCTCACAACCCAGCAGGAGATAGAAAGGAAGCCACGCTGAGGGATAACTCTTTGGTGCACCATTTCTCTTTGCAAAGAGGAGGGCAGAGCGAAAAGTGCTTGGCATGATGCATAGTTGAACAGTATATCAGCAAATTCAGCTGAATAAAAAAGGGGTTTTCTAAAGTTCTCTGATAGTTCAGTCATCTTCCTTGTTGTCCTGTGATACACACAGCTCAGTCCAGCACCACTGCTTGCAGGTTCTACTGCTGGCCTGGCTGCTCACATGAGCAGTGAAGGCGATTCTCAGGTGAGAGTACAGCCTGGGGTAGTTGTGATAAGGAACCAACAGACATTGGCTACATTTGTACCTAAACAGTCCTTGAATGCTGGTTGTATACATTTGCCTTCTCTTTACATTGTATAGGACACATGGTGGTATAGGTGTAGTCACACAGCATGACAGCGTCAATTACATGCTGAGATTAAATTAATATCTGTCTCCTCGCACATGTGCACTGACAATAAATTAAAACAACCTGACATTTGAATAAATGAACGTCTGGAAACCGTTGATTTCCCATGATATATAAGATGGAGCAAGTTTTATATCAGTTAATTAAATCCACACATGACAAAGATAATTTTCCAACAAAATATTTCTCCAATAAATTCATCAAAATGCTAATTATCTGCTACAAAACAAGAATAGTACTTGGTGCTGGGATACGTTGGTAATGGAGGTAATATGAAACTTCCTAACTTTCAGAAATGGTAAGACATGTCCAGAAAATAGTAGTCTAAAGGAAATTAGATGTGGAACAAGAATGAATTTGCATATAACCAATGCTTTCTTGTCTGGGGTTAAGGGAGAGCTAGGACAAGAAATGTTTCCTGTGAGTTCAGACCCTGGGATCGGGAGCTAGCATGTCTGAGTCAAGTATGTAGATGGAAGTTTATGTCCAGCCCAGTCCCACAGCTGTTCAGTACCAAGGAAACACACAGAAGCTTATATTAATGATACACTGCTTTGATGATTTGCTCAGGCCTCTTATCAACTAGCTCTTACAACCTAAATTATCCCGTAAATCTTATCTATGCTTAACCACTTGTCCTGGTACCTTTTCTCAGTGAGGTGTTCTCAGCCTGCTTCCTCCTCTATTGCTTATCCTCCTGATGACCCTATGCTGGTTACTTCTCTATGCATCAGTTTCCTCATATATGATAGTAGTATAAGGCTAGAGCCAATCTTCTGAATTGTTTTGAGGATGAGTTAAATGTACGCATTGATAGCACTTCCAGGGAAGTATTGAATTAACAAAATACAGTGTCTTAGTTACTGTAGTGCCCTAATAAGACACTAGGACCAAAAAAGCATAAAAACAAAAACAAACAAACAAACAAAAAAACATTTATTGGGGCTCATGACTCTTGAGGGTGAAAGTTCCTGATCATTATGATAGGGAAAATGGCATAGCACTGGAGCATTGACTGAAAGTTCACAGCCTGATCCACAGTCACAAGGCAGAGAAAACAGGGGCTAAGTGGGAATGGAATGGAATTTTGAAACTTCAAAGCCCATGCCCAGTGACATATCTCCTCTAACAAGGCCACACCTCCTAATCCTTCCCAAACAGTTCCCACCAACTTTGAAAAAAACACTCAAACATATGAACCTATTGGGTCATCCTCATTCAAACTGCCATACAAGGCTATTAGTATTGTTTATTAGGTAAATTATATAGGGAGAGAGTCATTTCAGATAATGACCAAGTAGGTGTTAAAAGCCCTCATTTTGTCTGTCTGTTTCCATTGTTTATTGTGTGTTCAGTAGGAGATAGGTGCTTATCACAGTGCAACCAGAATCCTATGAGACAAAACCTACCTTTTTGGATGAGAAAACAAGGAACGGTAACTCAATAAATTCTCCATACCCTTAAAATAAGTAAGGGCTTGGATTCACATTCGGCCTGTCCAAGGAGAGGCTCCATACATGGAGTGGCCTTCCAAGACCACCTGTCATTTTGGTAGAACCTACAAGTATTATTTAGGATATAATATACAGTCTTCTTCATTTCTGGAGAGTTTTATTAAGTGGGGTGATGATGGTCAAGAAAGAGGGACATGTAATACAAGGGCAGTAAAAACAAACAAAAACAATAAAGATCATCTAAGGTTATCTGAGACTCAAAAAAAAAGCTCCCTTGGAGAAAATATAATTTTGCTTTCCAAGCAAGTATCTATTGCAAATATCTTCTTAATTAGGGGTAGAATTTTGTGTTCACTTCCCCTTCTCAGTTCTGTAATTGTATCTTGCTTAAACCTGTGTAGGTCCTTGTGATTACTGCCATAATCTCTTGGTTCATATGTATGCATTATACATACAATACACTTGATCATATTTATCCCACTCCTACTACTTCCTGTAACTCTTCTCAGATTCTCCTTCCATCCCATTTCCCAAGCCAATCTTACGTTTAATAACCTACTTAGTTCAGTTTGCTGCCTAGCTTCACACAAATGTGGGGCCATCTACTAGATCATGCTTCATCCACCAGGGATCCCACCCCTAAAGACAACTCATTCTCACTCTTTTAACAATTCTTCATCCAAGCCATTTATTAATATATTGTTTCTAAGAAAAACAGACTTCATGATACTTAGTATGAGCCATTTTCTTTTTGTAGGGGAGGCAACAAAGAGGAAATTAAAACATAATGAGGTTATTCACCATTAAGTCTCTCTGACAACTGTCTAGATAAAAAAAATTACTTCGCATCATGGTCTCAGATATTTGAGTCCATGCTTAGCTGGCTGCATGGCTTTTGGGACATCATGGCAAAGAGAATGTGGTGTACTGAAGCTGCATTCTTGGCAGTGCTCACAAATCAGGGAGCGAGGAAAAGGGAACAAGGAAAATATATAAAGACCTTCAACCAGTGACTTTTGTACTCAGCTAAGGGGCCAACCCCTCATAGTTCATTCTGCTTTGACCCTTTCTACAGATTATCCCAGAGTCCATATGATACAAGCATCTCATAGTACCAGTACTAGCTGCAGCAATCCCGCCAAACATGAGCCCGTGGAGACATTTTATATACACACTGTCATACACGGCCACCATCTGCTTTTATTAACTAGAGTGGAAATAGACAAAAATCCTAATATCTTGTGCACAGCTTTATTTTGCACTTATCATGTTTCTATCTACACAGAATACCTACTTCTGATTAGATTTTGAATTGTTTCTTGATTTGAATGATATCAATAAACATCTGACAACTATTAGAAGACAGACACATGATACACCATGAGATGAAGGAAGAAGAGGCAATTTTCTTTGTATGATTAGAAAAGCAGTCCACAAGACCCTAGATCAAAAACTGTAAAGATCCCCAATATCATACTTATTAGAATGTACTGGGAGAAAAACACGGTGGAAAACAAGTATTGAAACCATTCAAACCTAGTGAAATCCTAAAGACATTTGCATTCAGCTATTGCTACTGAATATATTATTCCAGCATTCTTGGGATGTAGTCCAGACAGTTGCTTACATTATAATGCAGGTTTCTGTATAGTGAAGGCATTTTTAGAACTCCTTGGGACTTTGCAGAGATCAAGCTATGAAAATAAAAGGACAGGCCTACAAGCCTGTTTTTAAGAACTATAGATCATAACTACAATTGACTAAATGAGACTAAAGAGACATCAGAAAGGTAAACAAGAGCCAGGCACATGCACGTTAAGAAAATAGACTGACGTGTGTCCACTCTGTATAATCACACAGTCACTCAGGAAGCTCTTGAATTTCCCCAACCCTCACTTCTCTCTTGTGGAACCTGGAGATACTAACAGGAATGATTTTATTGGGTGGGTTCAAGAATAAATACACAGAGAACATTTCCTGCTCCTCAGAAAGCATTTCTTGAGTTAGTTTAACTCAATATGCATATTCCACATATTGGAGCACTTACAGCTTGGACTCATCTTTCAACGTGTTAGTTTGGATATATACCCATGGTTTACTCCCAAGTGAAAAAAAATAGACTTCCAGAGTGGAGTAAATAAACACTTCTGCAGATATAAGCAAGAAAACACACAAAATTATTCCTAGCTGAATATATTGATTAACACTTAATTTGGGCCCCAAACAATGAACAAAACCATCGGCTACTGTTAATAACGCCAACGCCAAGAAGGCTGGACCTGTATGGAAAGTGCATGGTGTATTCAGACATTGCTGCATTAACTGGCTCATTATAATGAACACATACTACTTCCTTGGCTTAGAAAATTACCAATTTAATCTTAATAAAGTAAGTGTGAAAGTCTCAGAGCCAAAGTCACTGTTGTGTGTTATAGATACGGCCTGAAAAGGAGAAGCTAGAAAAATGTGATGAATCCTGAATGCAAAGGGGAGGGATAGAGATGTGTGAGATGGCCACCCGCAGGCCTTCAGGTAGTGGTGGTGCACAGCAGCAAGCACAGAAACGAACCGCATCATTGGGTGTGTATTAATACAGGAAATGCCCATACTGGGATATTTCCACACATTGTTTTTAGAGTGTGTACTTCCATTTCATAGCCTTTTATTTACAGATGAGTAAAAACTAGGTTTGGTATGAAAAACACTCTTCAAAGCAGGAAGTTAACAGTCTGACCCAAGACACTCTTCACTGCTCCCCTGGAGTGTCTGGAGTGGGAAGAGGAAATATCTTGCCATCCAGTGGTGGGACACGAGACTCTGCTTTTGATCAGTCACCCATAACAGTAAAACTCTTTGACAGAGGCCGTGCTGGTGTGTGCACCTTTAAAAGCACACGCTAGCATCATCTTCAGAAGTGTCTAGGGCTTCCTCACTAGCTAAGCCCTCTCTGCAGAGGGCTGATTACCCTGGACATGAGAGAGGGAAGATTAATATATTTCTTCTTGGAGATACTAAGAGAGGGGAAAGATGAATATATTACTTCTTGGAGATACTGTATCCTGATTTGACATTTTTATTTATCCAAACCTTTAAGCTTATCTTGCTTCAAAGGGGAAAAGCGGCTTTCCCCACAAATCTCAAGGCTTAATCCACTATCAGCTAGAGTTGCTACTCAGGTGTGGTTAATTGTTCTGTGTCAGCTCACACAACCCCTCTCAGTTTGCTTCTCCCGAGCGAACAAAAAAACAAAAAACAAAATCAGCAACTTGCTCCGGGATTAAGGTGCAATCGATGGCAGCCCAAACAGGGAGTAAATCTCATTAATTGGGTACAATAGTAGCTTGTCATCCCTGTCTCATAGATCCAAAGAGCTGTAAGTCCTAAGGACTTCAGTACAAGGTCAACTGGCTCTTGGCCCCCACCTACTCCAGTTGCCAGAGGGCCTCTGACACCCTATAGTGTTCAGCTGGTAGAATGTCAAACAATAAGGCTTAACTCAGGCTTTAAATCTGGTTGTTGAACATTTCTCAGTTGCTCAGTTTTACAGAAGTAGAAAAATGTGCTGATAAGAATCTCAGTACTTAAAAAAATCCTACTAATTTATGCACGTATATTAATTATTAATCTGTGTGTATTATGTTTGATTATGTCTGTGGTAGGGCATGAACGGTGCTGGTGCTGTGTGGACAACACAGATCAACTTACTGGATGCATTGTTGAGCAATCTCTGCCTTATTTCTTTAAAATAGAGTTTTTCATGTACCTGGAGCTGACTTATTGGGTAGTCTGGATGGCTGCCAAGCTCTGGTAATGCTCCAGTCTCTGCTTATAGCACTGTGATGACAGGAGCCATTTTTACTTCATGAACCTCCCTCCCTAAGATTGGAAAAACCTACTCTTAATAGTCTCATCAGAGAGAACGGAGCAAGCTGCCTTTGTATCTGAGTGGTCTAGTACCACCTTCTCCTGTGTGGTTCTGCGTATTTGCCACAGTGCAGGCAGGCCTGTGTCTGCAAATGCCTTCTACCTCTCCGTGACTAAGTTGCATGTCTCTTAATTGTCTACTCTATGGTCTGCACTGCTTATGACAGGTACACTGTATGGGCTTTTATTCTTGTGAATGCACACACTAGAATGCCCACACTATCAGGAAACACAAATTTACATGAACATTCTGATCAAGGCTTACTGAATTTAAATAATGAACTAGGCGCTGGGCACTAAATGTGCTAAAGAATTTCATGATTATCAAGTCACTAACCAAAACAGTCAAGCTTTTGGGTGCAGTGCCAAGCATTAGCCTTGGCCCACCCCTCGACTTCACGTAGACAAAGCCGATGTCTCTTTGAGATTACAAGATGAGCTGGGAGTAACCGTTCAGAGGCAGTGCTCTCCTGGATTTCAGGGGCTGGTGTAGGCATGGCCATCTGATATAGGCTGGCTAGAATGGTAACATTTAGAGGAACGAGAAAAAGGCACTCTATAGAAAATCCAAAGAAACAGTAAAGTAGATTGTATTGGGTTACTGAACATTTGTCTGTTTTTTTTTTTTAATTCAGACTGATAACACCCCGAAAACATCTTTGCTTATGAGATATTCTGCCTCTAAATGAATTGTATCCATTCATTTGACAGAGTAGGTTCTTTTCACACAATTTGTATGTGTATGAAGTACAACATGAAGCCCTGAGATACAGGTATATGCATATACATATGTCTGTGGGCCTGCCTGTGTGCTGCTTGGGAACTGCAGGACCATGGACAGCAAACTGCGAAAGCCATGCCCCTGATAGGAGATTGGCTCCTGCAGACTTGGAAACTGATGTAAGGTTTTCTCCAATGGGAAACTTAGCCCCTTTCTTCACAAGGTCCCAGATCACTGAGAACCATGGGAATCAAAACACATTAACAGTTAAGAAAGAGAGGAACACAACAGTCTCACTGACCACGAGAAGAAGGCATTTCTTCTGCCTGCCAAAAGACAAAGTCTATCCATCTCCAGAGGAAACAGAATGAAAAGAAAGAAAGGCATGCACATAACCAGAAACCTTCCCACCAGGAAATGAGACTTCAAGAGACAGCACTAGCAGACACCAGGCTTAAACAATACAGTAATTAGAGATCTAATTTATCTACATACCTCCAAAGTGAGCTCTCAGTGATGCTCCCAAGGTTATAGTCATACAACTTTGTCAAAATGAGAATCACCTGAAGGCAGAAGAAGAAATCATGGTTAGTCTCAAACAATTACAATCTCTTAGAACTGAAATGGCCCAGGGGAGGGCTTAGGATTCCTTTAATGGGCGCTTAACATAATTGAATAAATTGTTACTGCTTTTCAGCTGCAGAGGGCTGGCAGGCTGGTACTGATCTGCTCTGGCCTGATGCCCTGCCCACCATTTTGGTGCTACCCCACAGACAGTGATGCCTATTTTGTCTGTGTATGTCTTACCCTGGTGAGCTTAATATATTCTAGGAAGCTTACACAACTAACTGTCAAATATGTACACTTCAAGTTAGCTACTGATTAAATATTCAGGAAAGGTCAGTGGTGAGGTTCCCAGCTCCCATAGCTGGGCCGCATGGTCCACCATCCTTGATTCCTGAACCTCAGTGTGCACATCTGAGAGTGCCAATAAAGGGCAAGATGCTAACTCCTGGGGAACATTGATGTGAAGAATAAAAACGAATCATAAGTACAAATGACGTAGAAATTAGCACGGGTGTCTTCAGTATTCGCTCCCTTCCTTTCTTTGTGAGTTTGATTAACTGTTTCTTCTGACTTCACACTGAGAGAGGAGATACTATACCATAGAAGGGAAAAGCAAGGGCATTGTGCCAAGACAGTTCTGGGACACATGATTCCTGAGACTTACAAAGTTGGGTATGGAAAAGCCTCCGAAATAGGAACAGATTCCGGGAAAAAATGGACCCTGAACAAATTCCTCTGCGCTTCCCAGAAAAAGGTCCCTTTGATTTGTTTCCTGTTCCCATCCCCACTTAGAGGAAATCAAACCACTTGGTTCACTTATTCAGAATTCAGGAAATATTAATTGATCATCCATAATTTCCCCTCATGCTAGAGGAGAACACAGATAGCACAGTGAAGATTAGAGTCTGTGACCCAAACATTACAACAACAACAACAAAACTTCTCAGAAAGAATAAAGGAGTTTCAGAGGCCTGATCTTTGCTTTTCAGTGCTCGTGACAGGCTCGGTCATCACAGCAGGTTGAGATGATAGCATCAGCATCATTGGTACCTGTAGCCATGAATAGGCTCCACCTGACTTCCTGGAGTACCCAGGCCCCAGGGCACCTGTGGACACAGAGCAGCACAACCAGCTTCTACTTCTAATGACCGGGTTTGTTTGTTTTTGTTTTTTTTTGTCTGTTCAGTCTTTGGACAAGAGAAAGAGGAATTCATTGCTCCATTCAGGGTAGTGTCCATGGTCTAGCCCTAGACCTTTTGGCCCTGCTATAATGTTTCCAACTCAGCAAAAATCCATTCACATCAATGTCCTGGATTTTCACTGTAGGTCTCAGGATCAATTATAGCCACAGTAAGCACACAATGTTCTAACCTTGAATTCCGAGGCAGCGGCTGCCCGATCGTGCTAAATACTTCCAAATTCCAGGTAACTGACACAGTGCCTCATTTAGGAGGCAGGAGCATCCGTGATCCTTAACACTTCACAGAAAGCCAACTAGGACTCCTTTCTAGGAAATGGAGAGCTATGTTACCCAGAAGACCAACAGAGATCCCTGCAGTCCTGTCATCTAAGGCTGCTCTCTCCTGACCCGCAGTGTGAGCTGCCATCAATGATCTCTTCAGAACTCCCTTCTTCCTCACACTTGAGCATGTGTGAGGTGTGGGCACCCTGTGGGCACATCAGATGGCATGCCTGTGGTGGGGCATATGCTTAACAGATCCCTGTGCCAATTAAGTCACCCTCAGTGCTAAATTCCAATCACAGCCAGCCCAGGGACGGCTGATCAGTGGCAGCAGGGTGGCTGTTTGTTTGAAGACAGAGAATCATGTGACTACACCTCAGGGTGATTTTGCCAAAGAGGCCTATAAATCCCCCACCAAGGAAATGGGGTGTGGGCAGAAAGTATTTCTAGGTAGTTGATCTTATGATACAACATAGCAGTAAACTAAATAATGAAGTTCAGATGGTCACGGGCCATATCTCCCATTCATGTGACAAGGGGCTTTGGAGGTGCCCAGGAGTAGGAACTCTTTAACCCCGTGTGACACGGTGTGAGCCAGCCTGCCCGCACACGTGGTGATTATTTGTTTCCTAGGGCAGGCGGGCACAATGGTGGAAATCTCTGCTCTGCTTCCTCTTGCTGGGCTAGTGAAACTGACAATGCCCATGATGTGGGCTGCAGTTAATCACAGGAGAGGCATCCTTTGTAACGTTTCACGGCATAGCTGTTCAACCCAATCTAATCTCCCTGTTTTTAGAGCCAGAGCAAGACGGAAAGGCGACCTTCTACCCTTCAGTTATGTGTTTAATCGATTTCCTGAGGTCTCTCTTCCCTTCATTCTCCCCCGTGGCTGTACGCATTACTCAGCCTTCACTCCTGGGCAGCGGAGAGATGCAACCTTCTGTCGGAGCTCTGATGTTGTTTATTAGTGAGTTACTGCTCGCTTCTGATTAGTGGTGCTATTCAACAAAATCCTCATATGTTACAGGGGTCACAGCTCAATTCGCTGCTCCAAAGTGAGGATAAGTTGAAAACCCAATTGTGATAGTATCCTGATACTATCTCATTATAGCTTTCTATATTTTCACATATTAAAGAAATCAACAGAACTGTGGTAAAATTTGTTTAAATAATATATAACTCATCATTTATTTTCATTGAACTAATAATTTTCATGTATAGGTTTTCTTAGTTCAAAATTATGACAATTTTAAGTTTAATGGAAGCAAGGGTATTTTCATTTCTGTGTGTGTGTTTCTGAGTATGTATATGTATGTGTGTGTGTTATATGCATGTGTTCATGTAGAGGTATGTGTGTGTGTAGGAGAGGGGAGGCCTGCAAAGATGCAATATTAGGTTTCTTGCTTTATCATTTTACACCTCATATTCTGAGACAGGGCCTCCCACTACAGCAGGACTGCACTGATTCTACCAGATTGTCTGAACAATGATCTCCAGGCATGTGCCTGTCTCTGCTTCCGTGTGCTGGAGTTACAGATACAAGCCACCACACCTGGTTTTGTTGTGACTGTTGGGACTCGAAACTCAGGTCCTCATGTTTAAACAACCAGAACACTTCTGGTAAGACCATCTTCCCAGTCCCTACCAAGGTTATTTTGACAAACATACACCTACATGAAATAATGTCCATAAGCTTCCTATTTATTGCTATATGTTGATTTCATTGTACAGTGCCCAAATGCCCCTGATTAAAACAGAAGACACTAATCCTGATGACAACCTTCATATGTTCCACTCCAAGTCACAGAGTATCTTCGAATAGCTTTGGCTATTCAAACGACTACATATACTAATAATAATACAAATAACTATGAACTGATAACCTCCACTTAACAGAGTATCTACAACATCAGCATGAAGTTATATCTGGAAATTTCCACAGTAGCATATCAGAAGTGTCCTTTCTAACCAGTCTCAGAACTCCTGTTACCACATGAAGTCTGCCTCTTGCTGTGACTTCTTCCTTTCTGTCACATTCTTGCCTTACAAAACCTTACTTGGTTCATACTTAAAGAAAATGTAGTGCCCACCTACTGAGTCATTGTGTGGCAGCCATCCATCCCTTACTACTCTGTATGGGAAAGGGTGATGTCTTTAAAGAAATGGGCAAAAGTTTTCTGCTTAGTGTAGAGATCAAGTACGGCTGGGCCCCAGTGCAGCCCTTGTCCAGAGCCTTCCATGCTCCTTACTGAATAATGCTATCAATGCTGACCATTCAGTCTCTTGCATGAAGGTGAGGAATTGTCACTGAGGACTTTGTGACAGAAAAATGCAATTCACTCCCTCAAACTCTCAGCTGTTTTCTGCTTTGTATTACAAAACAAAGCTTTGGTAGATATAAGTAGAGACACTAATATATATGACTAAACAGACACGTCCCACTGTAAATTAGTAAAAGTCAGTTAAAATCCTTTTGTACCAAAATAGCTGGACAAGTGTTCTTTCTGAGTGTGCTTAAAATTAATTAATTAAATTGAAACAAGGTTGGTTAACACACACAAGTCTCTATTAGGCAAGTTATTAGCCACATAACAACTTTGAATATGACAATTTTTTATTGTTACCATAAAATATAATTTAGAAACAAAACCCCAAGCATTTATAGAGCCCTCAGATCAGCTTCTTGGAAATGCAATTTTGCATGGCATGTGCTGGCCAATGACTAAGCGTCATAAAGCAGAGGCTGAAAATTCACTATTCACCCTCTAAACAGCAGCACTGGAATTTTCTGCTTCTTTTATTAAGAGAAGAAAGTTTCCCCTCATCATTCACTAAATGAGGCATTCTAACCCCACGGGAAGGAAAATCGAATGCTATGAGTATGCCATGCATTTATCAGTACATTTGACTTGACCACTAACCTTGACATACCTTCATCTGGGGAAACTTAGAAAATGGGGACACGCTACCATCTCTGGTTTTTCTGCCCCTTCGCCAACTGCGGAATGCTCAACACTAAATGGAAGGTATTTACTACATCCCCGTCCTATAACTGCTCCTGGAACATTGTGGAAGACTGGGTAGAGGCCGGGCGGTGGTGGCGCACGCCTTTAATCCCAGCACTTGGGAGGCAGAGGCAGGCGGATCTCTGTGAGTTCAAGACCAGCCTGGTCTACAAGAGCTAGTTCCAGGACAGGCTCCAAAACCACAGAGAAACCCTGTCTCAAAAAAAAAAAAAAAAAAAAAAAGACTGGGTAGAAACAGTGTAATAGTTAGAGCTGCTCTTACCTACAGGGCAACAATGTCTTTTGGACACAACAGGACTGTTGTGAAATATTAAAGATGTGTTACATTTGTTTGTGCTGTGAAACATTTGTTTAATGATGCAAAGATGTGTCGAATTCTTTTATGTTACATTTGTTTAACTTCGTGGCACTGTATTACATTGCCTGTCTAAAACACCTGATTGATCTAATAAAGAGCTTAATGGTTAATAGCTAGGCAGGAGGAAGGATAGGTAGGGCTGGCTGGCAGAGAGAATAAATAAGAGAAATCTGGGAAGAGAAGATTGAGGAGCAAGCAAAGAAGAAGGAGAGGAGGACAACAGGGGCCAGCCACCTGTCTTCACAACAAGCCATGTGATAAGAAGTAAAGAAAGGTATATAGAATAGAGAAAGGTAAAGGACCAGATGTAAAAGGTAGACAGAAAAATTTAAGAAAAGATGGCTAAAAACAAGACTCTGTGTGTATTTATTTGGGACTGGGTGATGGGCTCCCAAAGAGTAAAGAGTAAAAACAACAACAATAACAACATAGGGCCCTTGCACAATTGAAATCCCAGCAGCTGTGTAATCACGCATAAGCCAGACCAAAATCTCAACATGGAGAGGGCATATGAACACAATGTTTCACCGCTAACACAGCAGCTGTTGACAGCTGTGGGCTGCTGGCAGAGGGGCAGTTCTCTCTAAGAGGATAGCCCGTGATAAGTCAACTACAAGCCAGTAGAAGGCCATACATCTATAAATAGCTGGGCAGCATATATTGGCCATAATGGTGTGGGGTGGAGGGGGAAGAAGACAGAGTTGGAGGGATAGGAAAAGAGGGATGGAACTTCAAAATGATGGGGATAGAACAGCAAATATGATCAAAGTAAGCTGTTTTAAATTCTGAAAGAACTAGTATAATATTTATTAAAACCTAAGAAGAGCCGGGCGGTGGTGGCGCACGCCTTTAATCCCAGCACTTGGGAGGCAGAGGCAGGCGGATCTCTGTGAGTTCGAGACCAGCCTGGTCTACAAGAGCTAGTTCCAGGACAGGCTCCAAAACCACAGAGAAACCCTGTCTCGAAAAACCAAAAACAAAAAAATAAACAAAAAAAAATAAACAAACAAACAAAAAAAACCTAAGAAGATGAAAACACCAGAAAAGAAAATGGAAATAAAACTATTTATTTTTCAGTTGCTAATAATTTGCATTCTTTCTCTCTCTCTCTCTATGGATCCAACTATGAAACTAATCTCAAGGGAAATGAACTGTGTCTCAGGCTCCTAAAGAGCGAGCCATCTATGCCACAAGATCCTAAAGTCTTTTCTCTGATGTTCAGGAGCAATTCTGCTGTAGGAAGTCTTACAGTCAGCCAGTGGTTATCTGCCCACTGGGGCATGGCCTCTTATACTATATAAGCTGATATAGAACATGCCTCTGCTCTTTCCCGTTGCTGGATTCAGCTTCTGTTCTCCGTTCAGGCAGAGAATTCTGATTTGTGAGTTTACCCCTAAATAAATAACCATCTCTTTCTCAATTCTGAGCTAGTGTGGGATTTCATTTAAGTGTCCTTCCAGACACTTCAGAGGAAGGCAGGATCTTAGTCTACAAAGCAACATAACTCGGGTTTGGACAGGCAGGTGTTTCCATAATTATGGCACCAGAGGAGGACTACAAAGCTCAACCAAACTAATGAAAAGTGTCTCTGTCTCCTGAGGTCGGCCATTGTCTGCCTCTCGTGAGAAAGAACAGGTCTAACAGAGGATGATAACAGGCTGGGACAAGAATGAAGTTAGTGAGCTCCCTCTCCCTCATCAGTTTCTAGTGGGCCTGCAGGTTTCTTCGTCATGTAGCTAAAAAGGCTAGCTCTCTGCTTACTCTAACAGTTTGCTAGAGAACATTTGGGTGGAAGCAAGACCAAAGCCAATGCAGGGACAAAGAACTATAAAGAGTATCAAGAGATCTGGAGTTTGAACGGTTGGGTAAAAAATAGGTGTTCGGGTTTGGGTTACTTTCTTTGTCCTCCAAATTTAGTAAAAGAAAGCAAAATAAGCATGCTGCCTTCCTTTGAAATATGCGTGCTCCAGATTGTATCTTTGGTTCAGCAAGTACTTATCCAACTTTTCAACTCAGACATATTTTGGGGGGAGCTGTGAATCCTTTAAGATTCTGACCTGATAAAAATCTATAGGACACAAAACAATGAATAGAAGTTTAATGATATCATTGATCTTTTACGAATCCTAAAGGGGTAAGAAAATCGAGAATGAGAACTTATGTAATTCCAGGAAAATAAGAGCTTAGTTCAGAAGAAAGAACATTCAGCTTGAAAATTTTGCACATTTAACTCAGTCAACACTCTGTAAGGCTTGCTAAAAGCCAGGAACAAAGAAAACCATGTGCTGTGAAGAAGCAGGGAGGGGAATGAGGGGTGGTACCAGTCCCTAGAGACTTAACAGCCTGGAAACAAAAGAGAAAAAAGTTGATAATGGGGCCATGAGAAAAAAAAAAACACCCCCATACCTTTCAGAAAGCAAGCAAAAGAGGTGTCATCAGTGATGAGCCTACAGAAAAGGAGACATTCCATGAGTGCATGTAATGTGGTCAGAGATGAAAGGATGGAGATACTGTATTTTAAGGAAAAGGAGCCTAAACATGGCAGCATAGGGGCTACAAAGTCCAGAGAGCTTTGACAGAAACTCAGGTTTCCCTACAGCTTAGAGGATGAGGAGGCATGTACACAATGTCAACAGAGAGATGGTCTCTGGCTCCTCCCGGAGAGCCTCAAGCATTAGCTTAGCTGTGCTCTTTACTGGAAAGGGGGAAGGGTTTGTGACTCAGCACCAGTTCTGGAGATCTGAGCTAACCACAATATCCCAGAGATTGCCTTTAGCCCAAAAGCAAGATCCCTACAATCTACCCAAGGGAAATTCTGTCATTTTTTATAGAAGGAGGCCCAGAGTTGGTACAATTCCAGAAGTAACTCAGCATGCAATGACATCAGACCCAAGTGAAGATCACCTGTCCTCTTCAACAAGGGCAAGCCTTGACAGTCTTTACTTTCGTATCAACAGGAGGCCATAACACTTCCTCACTTTCAGGTTATGCCACATACAGAAGATTAAAAAGGGGCCTTTAGTATTCCATAATACATTTTCTTTTTGTTGTTTTATTGATTTTTAGCTATGGGGTTTACTAGATTTCCATCACTGACAAGATGTCCAAAGCATTGCTGTAATGCAGACAAATTTGGTTCTGCCCATAGGTTGGAGGTTTCACTCCAAGGTCAGTTGGCTTCACTGTTGTGTGTCAGCAGTGACAAGGAACACTATCATGGCCGTGAATCCGCGTGGAACAAAGCTGTCTACCTCATGCAAACCAGTAAGTAAAAAGAGAGGTGGGGCCAGCATCTCAATACTCCCTTCAAGACAGGAACCTTCATCCACTGTCTTTTCAACTAAGCCCCATCTCTTAAAGGTTCTACCACTGCCTGTAGCAAACAGAGGCTGAGACCAAACCTGTCATTTATGTTCCTTTGAGGGACATTTAGGATCCAGGCTATTAGAGAAAGAAACCTCTTTCATGCAACTTCCTCCTAGCAAATTCCTTCTCTTTTCATTGGTGGAGATAAAGCTGTAAGCCCAAACCATAGATGTGATGGAGACTTGGAAAATGAGCAGCACGTAGCTTCAGTTCTGTGGTATAAAATGAATTCTGCCAACCATGAACTTAACAGGAGTAACCACTTGAGGAGTAACATCTAGGATGTGATCTTTGGTGATTCACTTGACTGCCAAACTAAAATCTCTTACCAATATTGAAAGCTTATTCCACATACAAACAAATTTCAATATTAGTGATATCTTAAGTAATTATCTGACGTCTTGATGAGAAAACTAAGGCCCAGAAAAGTTTAAATCTGAACTAGTAACTGGGGAACAGGTTTAAGATGGCATTCAGGGTCCTAACAACTGTGTGCAACTAACTGTTCATTGAGTATGACCATTGACGGAGCAGCATGGGAAGTCACTGAGGTGCCCTCTCTGTACGATTTGTCAAAATAATTTATACAAAGCCATGCACTGCCACACATGGTGATAGTCATAATTTCCATCTGTTTTGCATGTGCTTTCCTTTATGTAGTTCTGGAAAATGTATTTCTTATAATAGAAAGGTACAAGATTAAAATATTTATTCACTTCAAGAAAATGGCATGTAAGAGCTTTGTGTTTCATTTCATCATTTGTGTGTGTGTCTCTGTGTAATTTTGACCATGAATATAAAAGCCAGGACCTTGCATATATCATATTACTTAGCTAAAACCCCAATGCTTTTTGAGTCATTTTAAACATAATTTTATCTTTAAACTTTTGGAATTCTAATTAAATCCCCTCAGTTGTTCTTTCCATTTAACTTCCTGGAGAACCTGACTGACAGCAGATCAAGGTCTTCCAATGGTGAATGAGCATAAACTCTTTTGCAGACTCCAACAGATTATTTTATGCTATCATTATCTTGGAAGGTGTAAGTGAATGTGTAATTGCACCATCTTTTGACCAATCAAAAGAAATAAGGATCAATAATGGCTAAACAGCATTAATGCTCCCCCAAAGCCCAAAGGTGACATAAAGGTTGTATACACACACACACACACACACACATCCCTTAAAGGACTCAGTCAAAAATAGTTTAACATATGTAAACACAATCAGAGAACTAAAAAATAAAAATCTAAAAATCATTAAAAAGAGGGAATTGAATGCAAAAAGCACTTAAAATATTTTTTATTTTTGCCTCTGGTAATTATTTAATCCCCAAATGACCTTTATGTTTTATGGCAGGCCCCACAAATTTTAGTGTAATGTTTATCTATGTAATATCCTCTGCATGACTCTGAGATTAAGCAAGTCAAACCACTACTACATCTCCTCTAGGGAACTCAAAAGACAAGACAACCCACAGTGATGCTGTGGAGACAGGGATGAGCACATTGCACAGAGCAATCTGCGGCATGTGAATAGCCCTTGGGTGAAGTGCAGAAACTTTACCAGCAAATTTTCCACGCTCTTTCTATAAATCTGTACCCCTGCTGAACTGGAGGTCATCAGCAGCTAAGACTTAAGGCAACAGCCCCACCCCCAACAGCTATGGAGTTATCCTAGATGGTACCACATGCGAAAAATCAGCCCTTGCTCAGGGCACAAACACCCCCTTCAGTCTGCTGACCAGAAAGAGAACATTTGCAATAACAGACAATTAGAACCTAATCCTAAAATAAGATCTTTATATTTAGCAGACAAAACAATCCAAGCTTATCAAATCCATTCGACCTAAGTTGCTTTTTGAAATAAATCTTTCAAAAGAGAACATTAATGATATCCCCCACATTGAGGGATGACTCAAAGGCATAATGGCCCTCCAAATTCTATTGATGTTACCACACCAAACAAGGTAATCTGGTGGACATTAGCACTGCATTTCTTCCTCCTCATCTTCTGATATAGGATAATGAGAAGCAATGTCAAAACCATATGCATATATCAAGAGAGTAATGTTAACTATAATATTTTTCTTTCTTCTCTTTGTGATTCACTCTACCCAAATGATATTCTGTGTAGCATCCTCTGCCTTGAGCCAGGATAAGGGAGATGCTAAAACAGATGATATTCGCATTAAAAAAAAGAGCAAAATGTTTCTACAAGAACAAAGTCAAAAAAATGTAGCAAAATGAAGCAATTACATTGACTATGAAGGAAATGCATTTTTAAAGCAAGGTTGCTCTACACATGGATAATAATATGTAAAATAAATTAAATAGCCAAAAGATATGCAAAGCCAAGTCTTGAAGATATAAACATAATTTGGTCTGAAGAACAAAGACAAAAACAGGCAAGTTAATGTGCTGTTCGGGGACTATGGTTACCAAAAGCTATGTGGACTATCCTACCTTAAACTACAAACTACATGTCCTGTCCTTTCCCCCCTGTTCCCTTGCTGCTTAGAAGGGAAGGGACACACTACCCAACGTATCTTTCTTGAAGTCAATTCCTGTTCTTATGTTGAGGGGAAGATAATACTCAACATACATCTTGCATTTATATGAAACTTTAAAAATTAATAAATTGTATAAAATTTAAGTCACTTGGTACTTAAGTGTAAACCAGAGACTACAGATCACTTTATCCAAAAAACAATAAGGGAATAGTCCTTGAATCCTTTTCTCTTTGAGAAGTCATTAGTAAAGAAAAACATAGACACAAGGAAAGAGAAAGGCCAATTTCTTAAGTCAGAGGGTATAGACTGGACTTGATAGGAGAAGACAAAAGGGATGTAAGCAATGGACATATTCTTCCAACTTTCTGGTGCAACGGTCTGAGGACAGATTTATTGGTTCTTAATTCATTCTCTTTCAGAATCATACATTCTAAATATTAAGCTTCTTCTTGTGTAGCTCATACACAAAGAAGACACCATTGGGTAGCAAACTGCATGTTAGCGATAAAGGGTCCCTCTGTTCTTGGGATTCCTATGACTAACATTTAACACCACAGGACACAGTAAAACTTTCCTTCTCTGCCTCCCCATCTTGGTTTTACACTGTTATGCACAGATCGAAAGAATCAATTATAAAAGATAATATTTTCCAAAATAGTACAAGTACAATAGTAAGTAAATAAAAATATGCATATAATGATGATCCATGTATCAGGATATGAATGACATGAGGATATTGGAATAAAAATGAAAATAATACTAGATTATATATACATGTGTATATATCATATGTTATGCTTCTATTGTACTTTTAAATGTAATTCTATTTGCTATAGATTACAGAGAGAAAGCATCAAGAAGAAAAGATCAGAGATTAGCCAGATCAGATAACACTACAGCATTCCCTTCATAAGGGAACAATTGAAGGTGAGAAAGGTAGAAAGCATTGGACACACTTAGAAACAATTTGTTAGGTTCACTTTCCTGAGTGCATAAGGTACTGTGGGACACAGAGGTCTAAAGGAGAATTCCCAGATTAAAATATCTGACATGAAACTGAATTTTTTTAAATCACTTTATCTATATGAGTGTTTACCTGAATGTATGTAAGTGTACTATGTCCATGCAGTTCTCACAGAGGCCAAAGAGGGCATAGGTTCCCTACAACTGAAGCTACAGATGGTGGTAAGACACCATGTTGATCCTGGGAACCAAGACTGAATCCTCTGCAAGAGTAGAAGGTGCTCTCCGTTGAGAAACCTTCTCTTCAACTGCTTAAATAATAGCTTAAAATGGTGAGTAAAGTATATTTAAAAATAAAACTCATAGAAGTGATGCAATCTTCATCCTTTTGTCACAGAACCAAAATATATGATTTTAATTCTAAACTTTTATAATGGCATGGGTTATAGTGGGTATAAGAACTGACATGTTTTTATTCTTTTAAAAGACACAAAACCAGAGACAGGTGGTTCTCGGTGAGTTCAAGACCAGCGTGATCTACAGAGTGAGTTCCAGGATGGGCTCCAAAGCTACACAGAGAAACCCTGTCTCAAAGTAGAAAAAAAAAAAGACATAAAACAATTTTATTTAATTTTTTTTTAAGATTGGAAAGTCTATCTAAGTATGACATTTGGCAAATGATGTAGGTCATATGTTTAGAAGACCCAGTTACTGAATGGGGGATATAAAAAAGTAAAGGGTAATCTCCATATACTACTACACACACTGATTTGTTACATAAGTTGGGGGTTTATATGTATAAAATTAGGGATAGATCTTATTTAGGACATTGTGCGAAGCAGATAGGCTTACAACAGCATCAGTCATAGACAAGGGATGATGTGGGATTCCCCTCTGTATGTTGTGATTATCATTAGTTAACAAAGAAAGTGATTTGGGCCTATAGCAGAGCTATAGGGGAACAGAGCTTGGGGGGTGGGGGACTAAACTGA
This sequence comes from Chionomys nivalis, assembly GCF_950005125.1. Classification (NCBI taxonomy): domain Eukaryota; kingdom Metazoa; phylum Chordata; class Mammalia; order Rodentia; family Cricetidae; genus Chionomys; species Chionomys nivalis. The sequence goes on along the minus strand of NC_080093.1, from coordinate 10,225,995 downwards.
ATGCTGGGAGAAAGGAGGTGGAGTCAGAGAGAAGCCATGTAGACCACCAGAGTCAGATGGAACTTTAGCTAGTAAGCCACAGCCACGTGGCGATACACAGATTGACAAAAATGGGTTAAATTAATATGTAAGAATTAGCCAATAAAAAGCTAGAGCTAATGGGTCAAGCAGTGATTTAATTAATACAGTTACTGTGTGATTATTTCGGGGCTAAGTGGCTGGGAATGAACAAGCGGCCCCTGCAACAAAGGGATTTTCTCAGGACAGAAGTGTTAGCATTTCAGGACTCCTAAGAAAATGACACAAAATGAAGAATAAAATTCATTTCCAGGATGAATATTTACTTCAACAACAGCTAGACTATGAGTGATCATAGATCTTTAATAATTCACATTATTCTCGTCTGGAAAGCCTTCAGCAGGATCAGCAGAGGTGGGTAAATAGACATGCTCTGACAACAGGCAGATTCCCTGTCCCACCTGGATTTATCTGCAGTCCCCACACTCAAGCGATCACAAAACCCTTTACCCACGGAGACTCTGAATCTTAAACTTCATTAGCTCCACTGTAAATTCACCTTCAGACAGGGTTTCCCATTCGATGCTCATTAAGCCTTTTGCACTCCCATGCTATGAATCAGGCAACATGGACTTGAGCCCAGACTTGGCTGTAAACAGCATGGCTCTGACGGAAGTCAATATGCCTTTTCAGGCTTGCGTTTTCTCCATGGTTACATTGCGCTCTCTGGGACCTCTTCCTCCTGGAAATGCAGTCAGTGCTAAATGCCTTGACTTGCTCTAATCTTCAGAGTTTTTAGTATTCATCCTGCTGAGGACTCTGTGTATTCCTTAACTCTATAATCCCCTTCTTCCCTCCTAATAGAGCCAATCCTGAAATTCCATGACGATGTAACATCATTGACTCTTTAGAAATACCAAGTTTTTAGGATGCTCCATGGACATTGCCCCAAAGCTCTCCCATATCACCCTTTATGCTGCTGCCACTAGTTTTAAAAAATGAAATATTATCACATCTCTCCATCTTTCCAATTGATTGGGGCTTGACAATAATGTTAAGTTTCAAATTTTATAAAACAGCTGAGTCAAACATAATCTGGATCCTAACCTCGCGGTTAAATCAGTATCATACCAAAATCCCTTTTACTGTCTCTATTCCAGGTGAACTTAAAATATCTCCCTCCTGCCCTTGAGTGTCAGTGTTTGTCAATGATCTGACAGGTCTAAGGCTTTTCTATCAGTGTTGAACTTTTTCAGGCATTCACAACGTGTTCCAATTACATAGCAGTTGCTGCAGCCAGCCTCCAGAGTAGAGTGGAAATAGGAAACCTCCCGTAACGGCAAGACAAGACCATTGCTGTTTCATCAAATTCCAACCTCAGGGATGGCACTCCTAATGCAAGGATTTCCTTTTGAAAGCTGAGACTGATTAAAAGATTAAATGCCACAGATAATTCAATGTTGCGTATCTCTTTTGTGAGGGACAAGTGGTTATAAAACATGTCTATGATCCCATCCAAAGGTTTATTGATTTCTCTGTCCTTTAATTCAAGAGTATTAACTTTCATGCCCAAATTTGCAAGATTCCTGAAGGTTGGCCAGGACACTGCAGAGAGCTGAATCATTCAGTGATTTCTTTGATGTAGGGAAGGACACCCTGGATGAATACTAGCACATTAGGGTGCAGATGTGAAAATAAATCTCAACTGGAGTCTTTCATCCCTTTTCTATGAAATCCTCAAAATCCCCTGCTGTGTGTAATGGGGGAAGGTCACCATGTGTGCTCATGGGGCCCAGGCGGAGCTTCCCAGTTGTTGTCAGGACTGAATTGGTAATGGAACAAACCTTGGGACCCTGGCTAAGACCTTAGTTACTTCATTTAACCTTCATCGCTTTTTATTAAATACTCATTGATGTAGTCAAGGTTCCCTTTACTTCCTGAATTGTATCACTAATTTATTCAGTATTTTTGTATCTTAAACCTTTTGGGAAATAATCTGTATTGTTATTTCTCAGTTACTCAAGATTTCTTTTCTTTCCCTCTCCCTCACGCCATCCTTCCTTCACCAAACTTAGCTAGCTAGAACATGGACAGAAGAAGTCCACAATCAGACTCTAACTTCAAACGTGCATCCATCAAACTATGTTGTCTTTTTGATGAGGGAAAGACAAGAGCTTGAAAGTTCAAAGTATATTCCTTGTTTTCAAACACCAAAATGCTGGACTCTCTCTGTGTGTCGTGTGTCTCTCTATGCTGCTCTGTTTTTCTGTTCATTTTCTGTTCATTTTCAAGTCAACTTAACCCCTGGCCCGCTCATGTCGATCTAACTTCTTAGGGGCACTGACCACACAGTGCTCTTCGTTCTGCTAGATGCTATCAGGAATGCAAATGAAATGGATACCGGTTCTCCTAACACATTCTAGCCAGGCACAGTTATAACACAAATGACTTCGAGACTGTGCAAGTCTTCAGCACCAAGGAAAAGGGAGAAAGGAAAACAGTACCAGGGTAAATGTGCATTGAGCTCTTTCCAGATTGTTGGGCCCTTTCAGCTGAAATTTATGCTTTTCAGCAATCAGAAACTTTACTCACAATTTATCTTTAGATCCACTCCATAATCTATGAATCTGGGTTAAGGGGTTTAATATGGAGATGGAGAAGGGTGAATGGGTTTGGGGCTCATCTGGTACATATTTAAACCTAGATTTTCTTCTGATCTGGAAGCAGACAATGGGCTGTGTAATGAGTTCTAAGACCTTGATAGGGGCATATCTCTGTGTTGTATTCTCTGTGGCCTCTGCAGAGGTGACAGGGCACAGCCCACCCCCTGCGATGCCTATGAGCAAGCACAAATTATGGAGGAGTTCTACTTAGGAAAAAAAGGTGTGAAGCCTGCTGAGAATTCACCATGCAGTCATCTATTTGCTCCTCTCTTAACATGGGATTTCATGCATTGAATATTGTCCCTAGGTCTCTGGCTCAAACACAGAAGGACAATGGTTCCCGGAAGGAGGGTCAACAGAGGCAAGGAATAAAGGGCACCTCCAAGCCGCACTGGAAATCAGATGCAGAAGCAGAGAATGTCACCACTGCTTCTCACACTTTATAAGCCTTCAATTCTAAATCAACATCAGTGAAATTTACAAACTCCACATTTGGTCCACTCCTGGAAATGCAGATCTCCCAGGAAAGAACTCACTTGCTTCCTGGACCTATGACAGCGGCTTTGACACAGTGAAAGAAAATTGTGAGGAGTAAGAGCAGGATTCTTCTTGTTGAACAGGAGCAGTAAGGGGTACTTGTCCCCAGTCAGATGGCTTCAGTACGTGGCTCACAAAGTGAGTGGGGGCAGATGAAGCAGGTAGATCTGTTAGAACACTCTACCTCTGCAGGAGGCTGTAGGGTAAAAAGAAATCTATTTTCTGGAAAATGGGACATTTTTCTGTTTTCTCCTTTTCGTTTTTTTTTTCCTTTTCTGTCTTTTTTTTTAAACTGTCCAAGATTAATGTGGCAAAAATAAAATGCCCTACAGGCTGCTTATTTTGACGCTTACTACAGCACATAAAAGTGAAGAATTAGCATGGAATGAATAATTTATTTAGCTTTTTACTGTTGTTTTAAACAAATCACTTCCATGAAGGCAATGTGTATTCAAGCAATAAATCACTGTTTAGCACTCTGTCACAAGGAAAAGATACCAGTAGGCAGAATTCCTGAATGGTAGTGCCTGGCATGGATGCAGGCGCAATAAAGATAAAGGTTAAGTCCTTTGACAGATTTCACTTGTACATGGAGAAGGAAGATAGACTATAGAATGTGAGATCCTTTCCTTTACCCTAAAGAGTTAAGTGGACACCTCATTTTGTCAGGTACTCTTCTAGCCTGCCTTCCAGGACTCAGTGCCAATAGCCATGTCATCATCAGCTGCCAAATGCAACATATGCACACTTTAAAAGGTCCCACCCTCAGGGCTCACTCTTGCTCTGTCTGTCTATCTATCTTTCTATCTATCTGTCTTTCTGTCTGCCTGCCTGCCTCCCTATCTATCTATCTAGCTAGCTAGCTTTTCCTGAAAAGATGTGAATAGATGTCTATTCACCACAGAGAGGTTCCTCCAGCCATTATAACTTATTAAAAGACTGATCTTACTGAGGTTCCTTACTAGAGCGTGTATGAAGAGGAGTGTGAATGACTTAAATGTAAATGTATTACCGAAAAAGCTCACCTAAACATGGGTAAAAGCCACATTCCTGCATCCCCCAAACTCCTTGTACAACTTCCTTGCAAGCAGCTCTGCTGTTGGGCAAGTCTCTGTTCCTAGCAACTATGACTGCTAATGTTGCCATGGTAAAGGGCCTTGTGAATTTCACTTCATTAGCTTCCCTGTTAAGGAACAGTTTAGCTCTGAGGAAATGGCTGCACAGCAGAGCCATATTAGCTGTGCATATTGAGTGACTATGTTAATACTGGACAAGTCAGCGAGGATGGACAAGAAATGAGAGAAGATGGCAGAAGAAGCTTAAGGGGAATTAGCAGAGCTCCAGAATGACTCCTATAGGCTCCAGACACTGGACAATCTAGATAAGCCCCAGACTCCAGAATCCACAGTAGCCAGTCTTCAAAATAAGACTGTTAAATCTGCTACTCATAGACCCTGCTAACAGCTAAATATATCTGCATCAGAACAATACTGAGGAAACTGAATCATGTCAAAGAGAGAATGACCTTGACTCTCTTACAATAATAACGTTGGATAGAGAAATAGCTCTGAACATTTCTTAGGTGAAATTCCATATCATATTTTGTAAAAGAAAGAAATAAAACACTTCTCATCAGAATAAAGCTCTACAGAGCACAAATCCTAAAATGTCCTCTTATTTTTACACTACAATGACACACATAATTTGAAATCTTATGCTAAAGATGTCAGAAACGTGCCGTCATGCTTGATGACAATCACTACAAGTTGGTGATTTATAGACTTCTAGAAAGCCAGGGCTTGGTGTTAAGTATCTGGAGGAAGAACAAGTTCCCAGTTCCACCGACAACACTGGAAAGATCATTCCATTCCCGTCTGTAAAAACAATATCAGCAAGAGGATATCACCCTCCAGTAGTTAAAAAAAAAAATCAGCATTTTCTAATGCTACCTTAAAAGGTTTAAATGAGAATAAAATTTCTACCTTGTGTAGTTATGAGAATGCCAAACTCTTGTTTCAATCTGAAAACAGAACTTCTAGCTATTAGAATGCAGAGGACAAGGACTTACAGGTGCCGTGAGTTTGGTACATCACATCGCTTTGATGTTACTTGCAGTTATTTTTAAATTCTCGTGGCATCAGCATTTTGTCAGGCTCAAAGAAGAAACTCAAGATACTGTTGTCTATGAGTCAGGGAGAAATGTTTCACTTCCAGGAAGAAATTAATCAAGAAATATCTATCTATTAAATGATTATTATGTGCAAGGGAGAGCCAGTAATCCCTATGGGAGAAAAACAGATGCATGCAATGTCGTGTCTCATCCTTTGAAATACACAATGTAGGTACAATCTAATTGGTACACTCCTGCTTAGAAACAGTCTAAGATTAACTCCCAATTCAATACAGAATACTGGGTTTCAGGGTTCTTCTTTCTTTTTTTCTTTCTCCTTCTTATTTTAGATAACAAATTTCTCCTTCCCAGTTTTAGCTTTTCATATTTCTTATGATCCTCAAGACCTGTAATTCTAACTTCTTCCTTCTAAACTTAGAATCCTCATGAAGTTTTTGAACCATGGGGTTTTCTAAATTTTAATAGCCAGCTCAAGAGTTAACTCCTCCACGAAGCCTTCCCAGCTTCCCTGGATTAGGGTTCTGCCCTATCTTAAACTTAACAATACGTTTCTGTTAAGTCTAGGGCACATTATTTTCACTAATGCCTGTGTACTTTCTTCAATTGTAAATTTGTTTGCTTTTAAATTAAAAATGAAAAAAAAACTTTTCCACCTAGCTCAAAATCTAGTTAAAGAATTTTTCAGGATATTGTTAATAAATGTTTACACAAAAAGATATTCATGTTTCAAAATATCAATGAATATAAGAAAAAATAAATTTATTTGCACATTCAATTTTGCTATCAACCTTAGCATATGATAATTCTTTCTTCAATAATAAGTTTAATCAGAATTACAAATGCCCACTGAATATTTTACCTCATACAGTGATGGGTTCTGATTGTGTTATACAGTGGTGCGGTATTCTCAAATGTCACAGCTGGTGTTGGCAAGGTATGGGTGAGATTTGCCATTTAATCCAAACTAAGGAATGAATTTGTCATTTAAAAAAATGAAGGGGAAGACTGAGGAAGATTAGTTCATATGTTCTCTAATTCCAGTCTGAAAAAACCTTAGAAGCCTTTGTGCCAATTTGTATGGAAAATAAGCACAATTAGTGAGTTTTGAGTTAAGGGGTGATAAATATGATAACTGGAAATAAAAATCTTAATTTGATAGTTCTAAAAGTACTGAATTAGCAAGTATTATCAAACTTTTTCCTTAAAAGATCAAATAGCAAACATTATAGGTTTGGGGACCACTAAATGTTTGTGATAAATATTTTAGCTCTTCAGTTCTATTGCAAAAGCAAAATACAGGCAGTAAGCACACATTTACATTCTAATAAAATTTCATTTTTAATATCAGTATATTGCCTGTGTTTGGGCCTCTTGCTTTAGTTTGCCAACTATTAGCATATTAAGTTTCTGATGGTGAAAGCAAACAAGCAAAAAAGACATTCAGACATCTATTTGTAGTGAGAAGTCTGAACTTTCTTTAGAGCGATAGAAATATAAAATGAAAGAAAGGACCAAAATATGACAGAAAAGAAAATGTCCAATTGAATAGCATAGGGAAAACTGAGGAAGAGTGTATGCTAACATTTTAATGTTAGAGTCAAGAGATCGGGAAGCAGAAGCTATGAGTAGAAATCCACAATAGCCCAACATGTTTTGTTCATCCGACACACTCTTGGCTCTTGATATGTTTTCAAAACAAAGTGGATTAATTGCCAGCAATTGAACATATTGAGACAAATTTTATTTCTCATAAAAAACTATATTAAAAATCAAACATGATAAGCCTCTTTCCCCTGTCACACAGTCAGCTGAAGGGTTGCAGCAAGCTACCTCCCCTTAGAGTCAGCATCTCCACTTATTCCAGCAAACTCACCAGCATCACCTGCATGGTCATATCAGTAGATGCATCTGTATGCCCTGTTTCTAATATCCTCACTTTGTAGATGAGATTTTCCCAACCTGGCGTCCTAACTCTGCCACTTTTATAGGACATAACCTCTGCAACCTTTAGTAACTTCAAGTTGAAGTTTACAACATTGCCTGCTCTTATTTAATAAGACCATCCTGAGGATAAATTGTGATAGTATATCTAAATTTCTTTCACATAGTATTGCCTCAAACATTAGATGGTGTGATAATTATCACGAGGAGAGGTTGGAACCCAGAAACATTAGATGAATTGCTCAAACCCACACTGCCCATTTACAGAAAGACCAGTAAAATCACTTTTCCCAAGACTCAAGGGCTAATTTCAACATTCTAGGTGTGTTTCACTACAAATACAATAGTGGCATTTAAAAAACTTAATAAAAGTGTTCTCTAAACTAGGAGGAGGATATAGAAGGACCAAGTCAGAAATAATGATAGAACCATAGACTGAATCATTTCTGTGAGTGTTATCTAAATTCAGCACACTAGAATATGTAAAGATTTTATATCTGCCTGCTTTGTTGTCAAAATAATGTAAAGAAACACTAATGATGACTTTACCATTGGCGATAGAGTTCAAGACCCAAGATTTGAGACTTTTAGCTGTAGCTTATTGTAAAACGATGAAAGGCAGAAAGACAAGCAAAAAATATGGCAGAGCATCTATATTGTATTTATGAATTCTCAGTCTCTGACTCTTGCAAAAGTGGAGAAAAGTGCTTAAGTCAACCAACTTCAACTAATTAGTTCTTTGTTTTAGTGACTGAAAATCAATGATGAGGAAAATTCCCAAACTTCCACCCTGACGGAGGGGATTTCTGCCATTCACTATTACTTCTGCCTGAATATGGCATTGCTAAGCTTGGTCTAAGTAGCATCCAGTGCTGTAGGTAAATGCATTTTCTCCTTCTGCAACCTACAAGGAAATACGCTGTGGGCAACTGCTTGTAATATGCTGCAGTGCTCATAAGATCCACAGTAATCCAAAGGTCATATACTCTAAGCTTTTTATAGATAGCAGTTGGTGAGGTTATAGTGTCACATGCTGTCAATAATTCAATGTGGAGAGTTACAACTGCTAAGAGGTCATCAATGCTTCATTCTTCTTAACACTCATTCCCCTAAGAGTTCTAATTCGTTTAGTTTAAGCTCGATTCATTGAACTTTGAGCTAAAGGTTTCCTTTGTTTATGAGAAGGGGTAGAAATTCATGGTGATAAAAAGATAATTCCTTAACAAGTGTCAAGGGATGGCATCAATGAAAAGACCACAATTTAGATAGGGATGACTCAAAAAACCTGTTTTCATGGAGTCCAATGTTCTAGGAAATGCACATATTTTTCAGTACTTAAAGGTTTAAGATCTACATTTATTCCTAAACATAAATAAGCCAAGTAGGGAAGTTGCTGAGAAGCACTGAATACTGTAAATGAAAGGCATTCTTATTTACATACAAGCATGAGCTTGTGACTACTGAGCACTGCCAGCAGTTGCCCCAAATACTTTCTTCAGAAAAATAAATCAGTTGAAATTTGAATACAAGTTTAGCTGCAGTGTTTGCTGCAATTAAGTCGTTGGAGAAGTTATGAACATACTTAATGATCATTATAGATGCTACCTATATCATGATTAGTGAATAAATATAAATAAAACCTAGGGTGACATTCTAATGCTAATATATTTAATTATAGGTAAGAAAATTATGTTATAGAAATGCAGGTGATTTTCTTAATAAAAGCAATACATGTTCAAAACAGACACAAGAGAGACAAGATAGACAAAATCATTCCTCTTGTGTACTTAAGATCTTTGGTAATTTTAAAAGTCTAGCTCACATTTTCATCTTGGAGAACTGAGTTCCTATCCTCAACACTGGGATGGGGCATATGAAAACACCAGTGTTCAGTGAAACAGGAAAACTGATGGAGTAACTGCGGCCCAGGGCTCCTCATCACACTGTCGGGATGTTTATAACACAATGTGTTTTATTGTTATTTGCCCTTACTATCTATTCTTCCATATAAATTACCCCCTCCACAAGAACTAAACTCTTCTGAAGCCTTAAAGGTTTAAACGTCTTTTGAAGTTTGCGTGAGAAAATATGCTAAAACCCAAAACTCACTGAGTCATACAGATGCCCAACATTTCTGTATAGTTCTAAGCTTCAAGCCACCAAGAATTAAATATCAGTAAGCAAACCATGACACCAGATTCATTTCTGTAAGCCTTCAGATAATGGGGAGTGGTCACATTTAACTAAGAGTTGCAGAAGAGTCTTGTTTTGCGTTATATATAAGAGCCTGAATTAAATTTAGCTATTACTGAAACATAGTCAAGGAAAATACAATATTTTGTTATAATCATGGCACAATACCTCTGTGTTGACTTAGAAGAATAATACCAATATGCATATACACAGAGAGGTGAATAAATACTGACAAAGAAATTACTATCAGAATTTTGTTTCTTCCTTCCAAGGTAAGGACCCTGCTTTTTCAATGTACTGTGATTCATTAGCTTAGCTTGCGATTTCACTGTAAGTCAGTCTGTGGAATGTGGAAATGTAAACAGAGAACTGTGCCCAGTTCTATGGATGAGCAAACTAGTTTAGATTTCAAGGCTGGGGAGACACATATCTTTCTTAAAACTATACCATTTCCAGAAATCCATCTAAACTCAACATATAAGAGAAAAACTTTCCATTTAGATTAGAACTAACTGTTTGTCATAGTTTGATGTTTTTTGTTTTTTTTTTTTTTTTTTTTTGGTTTCTGGTTCTTTCAAGAGGTCAGTAACACTTGGAAAAGATTTACAAAAGAGCAGTTAACAAATAGTCTACAAAAGACAAGCCTTTGGCTGCTAGACGAAGTTGAAGAGAACTATATTTTTATATTTTAACTACATCAGAGTTTGGTTAAAATTCACCCATTCCTATGATTTCTCTTTTGATGTGGGATTTTCCTCTGTAAGCTGTGAATACCATTGGTGGGTAGAACAGAGCTAGGCAGGGAGAACTGAAGTGAATTCTGGGAGAAAGAGGGGCGGAGTTAGGGAGAAGCCAGGTAGCACTGCTGGGGACAGATGCCTAAACTTTACCCTGTAAGCCACTACTTTATGGCGATTCACAGATTAATAAAAATGGGTTAAATTAATATGTAAGAGCAAACACACAATGGTCCGTAAGGGAAAAATATGTAAGAGCTAGCCAATAAGAAGTTAGAGCTAATAGGCCGAGCAGTGATTTAATTAATACAGTTTCTGCCAGGTGGTGGTGGCGCACGCCTTTAATCCCAGCACTCTGGAGGCAGAGGCAGGAGGATCTCTGGAGTTCGAGGCCAACCTGGTCTACAAGAGCTAGTTCCGGGACAGGCACCAAAGCTAAAGAGAGACCCTGTCTCAAAAAACCAAAAAAAAAAAAAAAAAAAAAAAAAAAAAAAAAAAAAAACAGTTTCTATGTGATTATTTTGGGGTTGAGCAGTCAGGAATCAACAAGCGGCCTCCTCACAGCACTTCACAGCACTCTTTAGTGTCAGTGCAAAGACTGAAGAACATTTGATTGTTCCCAAAGATAGCTCAACAAGACTCTAGTGCCAAAGCTCATATAACGTAATCTTATGTCCTCAAATATAGGGTGGACTGAATACAACTCATTCAGATGAGTGAAACAGAAAAGATGTCTTAGATCTGCAGATCACTGCTGATACTCAAATACATATTTTGGCGATAGTATTCAAGTTATTGCCTCATTATCTCATCAGAACTACATATAAAGTTGCGTTCTGCTGTGTTCTTATATTATCAGTACTGTAGGCAGCAAAATAAGGCTTCATTAAAAAATGAGAAGCAGCTTTTCTTCTCTTTCTATGGAACAATGGAGACCAATCAAAAATAGTGAATTTCTTTCTGTGGTACAAAAGTTGAATGGCATGGGAAGGAAATGCAGTGACTCTCTGTTCTCAAGGGTGTGATTGCCTTTCTGTCAGAACTTCAAGCTCCATGGGCAACAGTGCCTGTGGTCTGCAGGAGAAGATTCTGCTTGATTTGGTAGCAGTTCTTACGAATCTTTTACCCTGATAAGCATTTAAGTTCATGGAACATGTCGCCACCTCTGCATCTGGGTTTACTACAACATGCTGTTATGAAGAACTCGGTACAAAAGAGCAACAGCAATAGAAAAGAAGGAAAGCTATGTCACTTAAACAGGGGGCATACTGTGGATTGTCCCTCCAGGGGAATAGATGCCACAAAGTGCTTCTAAGTTATCTGGGCCTTTAACGGCAGTTTATAAGGCCATACCTAACTTGTTGTTCATAGTAGAGTGATAATTAAAAGAAAGGCAGTGTCTTTTAAAAAGGACAGTTATTAAGAAATTGCAAATGAAGGAGTTAATGACTTTCACCAATTCCTGGGTTAATGGAAACTGTCACTCTAACTCACAACCCAGACCACTTAATTTAAGCAGACTGAGATATTTTATTCAATTAGAAAAGAGAGCCATAAAGATAAGGAAGCCTTAAGGAAATGTGATTTCAATAATTCCCTTTTTCTAAAAAATTAGATTCCAAGAGGGTAGAGCAGCAGTTGATTGATGAAACCCAATTCATTTATCTTCCTGACCAATTAGAAATATTTAAAGAGCAATAAGCATATTTACAGTGACAAGCTTATTGACTAATGTGGCAATTGCCTACGTAATGACTGAAGTGCTCCTTTCCTTGCATTGCAAAGTTTTAGACACAGCCAAATAAGTATATAATAAGTAGTATTTGCCATTCTTAATATTTAAAATGGTTTGCTTATTGTTATTTTATTTCAAGTTTATGAGAGTTCAGCCTCCATGTGTGGCAAGGAGAGGGCCACTTGTTTATCCTGGCTGCCCAGAATCAAAATAATCACACAGAAACCATATTCATGGGCTGGAGAGATGGCTCAGTGGTTAAGAGCATTGCCTGCTCTTCCAAAGGTCCTGAGTTCAATTCCCAGCAACCACATGGTGGCTCACAACCATCTGTAATGAGGTCTGGTGCCCTCTTCTGGCCTGCAGGCATACATACAGACAGAATATTGTACACATAATAAATAAATAAATATTAAAAAAAAAGAAACCATATTCATTAAAACACTGCTTGGCCCATTATCTCTAGTTTCTTATTGGCTAATTCTTACATCTTAATTTAACCCATTTCTATCAATCTGTGTATTGCCACGTGGCAGTGGCTTACCAGGTAAAATTCAGCACATCTATCTCTGGAGGTGGATCCATGGCATCTCTCTGACTCTGCTTTCTCCCTCCCAGAATTCAGTTCTGTCTTTCCCACCTACATAAGTTCTGTCCTATCAGGCCAAGGCAGTTTCTTTATTCATTAACCAATACAAGAAACACACAGAAAGAAGAACCTCTTACACCATCCATGTATACATGCACACTGTGTGCATGGCTAGAACAGAGAAAGGTGAGAAAAGGGTGCCAGATCCCCTCACACTAGATTTATGGAAGGATGGAAGCCATCATATAGATTCTAGGTACCTAACTCAGTTCCTTTACAAGAACAGCAAGTACTATGGGGTGGAGGCCATCTGTCCACCCCCAATATTGGCCATTTTTATTCATAAGGATTTCTGTTCTCAAATACAGTAGTAAGAGAACTGTTATCAAATATCTGGGAGGGACCTTGTGAAGATGCAGCAGAAAGGCAAAATCTGGAAGAATCCAGACTTTACCAGATACCAAATCTTCAGGCTCTCAAAATGGGTGAGACATAGAATCTTATCATTCACATGAAAATATCTCAAGGTGAATTTAGTCTCTAGCAACAAATATTTATGATTGTGTGACAGATGCTATCAACCTTACAATTGCTTAGACAACCAAGTGATTTACAAACTCCCGTTCTCACCATCTGTACATAAACAAAGATATGTAACTACATCCCCATTGACCAGTGTTTCCTACACACAGCTTACACAGTCTTGAACTTGGAAGCATTATGTAAAATACATTAAACTCTAAATTGAAATTGCCAGAGGCCTTTGGCTTAAAGTCAGAAACTAGTTTCCTTTTACTCTCACCAAATATTCCTTTCTGCTCTATGTTAAGGATCACTTATATTCAAATGTTCTAAATGCCTGAGAAAGAGGACAGAAAAGGAAGTGTCATAGAGCACCGCCTCTGTGTTAAATATTGTAGTGATATTTCATTTGTATTTTTAATAAATAAAGCTTGCCTGAAAGTCAGATAGTAAAACAGCCACACTGGTCAGCCTTAGAGACCAGCCAGTGGTGACACACACCCTTAATCCCAGTAGTGACACTAGCTTCCATAGAAACTGGGTGGTGCATGCCTTTAACTCCAGTGGTGCAACTCTCTAATCCCAGCCCTAGAGAAGAATATAAAACAGGGGGAGACAGCCTTCACACACAGTCTCATTCTGAGATTCCTGAAGATGGGATTGCCATTTTGGACTGAGATAGAGGTAAGAGCCAGTGACTGGCTGTTTCGCATTCCTGATCTTCAGGTTGAACCCCAATTTCTATCTCTGGGATTTTATTTATCATGTTACAAGATATTATGTTAAACATGTTTGCATTACCGCACTTAAGCTTTACCACAGTTTTTGTTATTAGTAGTCTTATTTTTGATGAAAATGTCCCACACAGTGTCCCATTCTTAGAGTTTAGTCATTGAGCATACATACAAGGCATAATTTAGGACTTCCAGGTAAAACGATAGAATCACAGTTGATTTTCTGTGCCCTGGTTTAGAAGGAAGTTGTGTGGATGGGAAGGTGTGTGGGGTCTGGGAAAAGTTTTGAGGTGTATGATCTATTATAATAAAAAATGAAAAAAAAGAATCAGTATGGGAAAGGATGAAGTCTATTTGAAATGAAGGAGAAAAAGCTCTGGAAACCCAGAATATGAACTCTGGTATTCTTGTGAAAGGAGAGTTGAGAAGACAAATATAGAACTGAGAAGTGAGCCAAGACTACCGGAGCTCCAACCATGCAGTTCCTGGAGCTGGAAGGGTGGGGGCTGGGTGTTGGAGAATCCTTCTCCAAAAGGGAGAGCAGTGTTCAAGGGGATGAGCAATCCTTGCCTCAGGACAAGCCCACAGCCCTCACAGGCCTCAATTCCAGCCACAGGTTTTCTTTTTTTTTTTTTTTTTTTTTTTTTTTTGGTTTTTCGAGACAGGGTTTCTCTGTGGTTGTGGAGCCTGTCCTGGAACTAGCTCTTGTAGACCAGGCTGGTCTCGAACTCACAGAGATCCGCCTGCCTCTGCCTCCCGAGTGCTGGGATTAAAGGCGTGCGCCACCACCGCCCGGCCAGCCACAGGTTTTCATGAGGCAGGGATTGCTCTTCTGGATGGGGCACCATTAGAGTACACTCCCATTTTGCCACTCTAACTCAGGGGGTAAAGATTGGTCACCATCTAGAGAGGATCCTACTTCCTAAAACTGGACTTCCCCTTTCCCCTAATATCAGGGAACAAACAACAAATTAGGAAGCCCAAATACACTGCCACGTGCTCTGGATGAAGACAGCCGTGTTAATGGAGTCATACATGGTGAATGAAGTCGCAGATACTGATAGTGATGGAAAACACAGGTGACAGGTAGAAGACTCAGTCAGGGAAAGGTTGCTTCAAGTTCAACAGCTGGCATCATACGTCATCCAACTAGGTATCATTCTGGAATCTGACAGCCATGAACCAGAGGTCTTCAGGTAGAGCAGTCACTACTAGAGCTTAAGAAACCTGACGTTTTTGCCATCCAATACTGTATTCCCCTAGAAGGGTAATTCATGCCCAGGTTTATGATATGATGGTAAGTCCTCCTCCTGCAGAGAGCCTAATATTGTGATTGTTTCTACACAACACATACCACCATTCTTATGGGAAAAGATCTGATTTGAGGAGTCTCGTAGTCTCTGAATGGTGGGACAATCTGCTCAACTCAAAGACTTGCCAAGTCAAGGTATGGTCAGCAAAGGGTGAAGCAGCTGCTCCAACACTTGTCCTTTGTTTTTGCTTGTTTTTACTTTGCTTTAGCTCCATGGATTCATGATCATTTCCCCTCTGATATACTTTTACAAGTATCCTTACTTTAACTATTATCTTCAATAAAAACTCATTTTTATCCTCTTTGTATATTTACCTAATTTTAATTTTGAAATTTTTCATTATTGCATAATCACTTTTATATTTTTATTATTGTATTTTCTCTTGCTTTATTCTCTTCCTCTCCATAATATTCTTGATTACTTTTTTGTCCTTTCCTTACTTACCCCTGAATCTCTTCTATTTTCCTCTGTCCCTTTCTCCTTCATTTACTCAATTCACTTACTGTATCCACATTGATCGTAAATAAATTTTATCTTCATACTGCAATCTTAAACTTTTTTCACTTTCTGTTTTATGGTCACTGGTGATATATTAGTTTTCTTGAATCCTATTTAAGTGACTTTTATATCTGCTGTGGATTGTCTTGTTATTATAAAAGCTTTATTTCTCCTTTCTGAGTAATGGGGATTGAGCCCTCAAGAGTAGACTGTTCAATAAAATGATCCAGAAATAAAGCTAGAAGGGACATTAAAATGAATAGATATAAAAGTCACAACAAGAGGAATGTGAAGAAGCAAGACAGTGATTCTTCTGTAAAGACCATAGCTCACCATGTTCTAAATTTAAAAAATAGACAAATAGATAAAATGTTGGCCAAAGATTTCAAAAGTTTACTAGTAAAAGTAATCAATGCCTCAAATAGAGTACAAACAAGTACAGAAATTCAATCCATAAACAAAGATGGAAGTCAGTAACAGAAGACAGAAATAGTAAAAGGGATCAGAAAATCAACAACATGGATGAAAAAGTCAGCAACATAGAAGAAAACTTAAGTAAGGAAATGGGGCACTTGAAAAAAATAAGAAGACAAAAAGAATTCACAGTAGAAGTTAGTAATCACCAGTAGACAGACTGAGGCAGAAGAAAGACTGAAGATAGAGGAGATGCTTGAGTAAATACCAAGTTCAAATATAACAAAAAAAGGAAAATATTCACCAGATCCTCTGCAAAGCTATGGCTGCTAGCTTGCTGTTTTTGTGGGACTAACAGTGGGAGCAGTGTCATTTCTGACTCTGTAGCCTGCTCTTGGGACTCTTTCCCTCCCATTTGGTCACCTTGTCCAGCCTCAATATGAGGGCTTTGGTCTTGTCCTATTGTATCTTGTTTTGTCATGTTTAGTTGTTATCTCATGGAAACCTGCTCCTTTCTGAAAGAAAAGAGAGCCGTCTAGGGTATAGGGGAGGTGAGGAGGAGCTGGAGGAGTGAAGGGAGGGAAACGTAGTCGGGCTATATTTTATGAGAGAAAAATATGTTTTCAACAAAAAATAATAAAATGATTAAACAAGCCTGGCCATAATATCTAAGAACTCTGAGACATGATCAACAGATTGAGCCTAAGAACATACGGCATTAAAAAGAGAAGTAAAAGCTATAGGATTGAACAGACTATTCAATGAGATATTATCAGGACATTATACAAATCTAGAGAAACACAGAGGCCTTTAGAAGTTCAAATAAACATGACTTGAAAAGATCCTCTCCACAACATATTGTAGTCCAAATGTCAAAACCACAGAGCAAGATCATATTGAAATCTCAAGTAGAAAAACACCAATCCTCCTGCAAAGGAAAAAAACATCAGACTAACAACAACTCTCTCATCAGCAAACTCCAAACCCCAGAATGCATAGGATGATATTTCAAGCCCTTAAAATAAATAACTACCAACCAAGATTATTTCTCTGTCAATTAAAAAAAATATGAGGAAAATTCAAGCAAGCACAGACTAAGACAGTTCATGACTACCAAAGTCTTCTACAAAAGGTACTTAGAGGGATATTACACACAAAGGAGAAAGAAAGACAGTCTTAATCAAGGAAGCATAAGAAAGAAAACAAATTTCTGAAGATATAAGAGCTGTAAATCAAATGGTTAGGGCTCCAAATTTCATAAAACAAATGCTAATGCCCATATGAGAGGACATAAGTACTGAATCAATAATACTAGGTGGCATTAGTACCATAATTTCGTATTTATATAAATCCTTTAGTTAGAACTAAAACCAACAAATAAACTTCAGAATTAAACTACTACACAGGTCACATGAATTTAACAGATTCATATACTATAATCCACCAACAAATATAAGATATTCATTCTTCACTGCATCCCACAGAATACTAGGCCAAAAAACAGGTCTTAAGTTCAACACATTCAAATAATTTCTTGTGTCTTAAAAAATAACAGCAGTATAAGACTAGAAATCAATAGTAACTGAAATTACACAATCTATACTAGTATCAGGAGATAAAACAATACACCTGAGAATAAAAACTGTCATTGAAAAAGATCGGGGAGTAAAAAGGCTTTTAATCCTGGGATCAAATGAAAGGATCAGAACCTTTAAAACCATAGTAAAGCAAAGTCTACATTTTGAAAACCAGACACATAGTAAGAGCCAGACAGTAAGGTGAAGAGTTACAAAACATCACCTTCTGGTCTTGATATGAGCATTTCAATCGAGGACTTATAACTATAGGTGCTGGCACAGGGCCACAGGGCACTGGCCCTGCCACCTGCTGGTCTTTGACCCTTACTGTTAACCTCTTAACTCTAGATAGATTCTGGGAAAGGAAGAATCATGTCTTCAGCTGAGCTAACTCTGTCAAACCCATCAGGCTGCAATGGGTAGCTAGTGCTAAGCTCACAGTCAGACAGACAGCCCTGGATAAACTCAAGTCATGAAACAAGATGAAGAGACACAAAGGTAAGAAAGAGATTTGTAGGGAAGGAGTGGGTAGACTGAGATAAGGAGATTGGAGGTGGTGGGGACTAAGAGGAGTCAGTTGATACTATATTACAAAGGAAAATCTTAAAGAAAAAAAATTAATAAAAAGCATTCCAAGAAGTGAGGAGTTCAAATAAACACAGATTCCCGGTGTCATGTATGAAAAGGGAGATATGAAACCCCACCAGTGTTCCAGAGGTATTAGTCAAAAATTCAGACAAAAATTTTCAAAATTCACATGGAAGCACGAAAGACCCAAAAAGTGTAAGCAGTTTCAGGCAGAAAGAGCAAGCTTGAGTTTGAATGAAGCTACAGAACCATGGCAACACCATCTATGTGATACTGGCACATAACAGACACAGACCAATGAGACAGAGCACGCTTGTGGAAACACACGCTTCAGTGCTGATCTCCTTTCACAGCTTGAGACTCCTTCCATGTCTTCCTACTATTAATCTATCTCCTGTTTCTCCAATATTTTTTCCATCAGTACTTATATGTTTCATTTATAGAAAGGCTAGCCTATCAGTGACTCTGCTATCAAGCTCATGTACCCTTCCAAACAACAATAACGCCTTTCCAAAGTGCAGTCTATGTTTTTAGCCTTATTTAAATTATTTCTGGAAGATAATTATTACTGTCTTCTATAACTATATTAAAAATAAATTGTGTATTTTTTGTTAGTATTTCTTTTAATTTTCCCTCTGGTTTTATCCAAGATTACTTCTTCTTTTATTTACTTTTTGAATATTTTTAATTGATTTTTAATGAGCTCTACATTTTTCTCTGCTCCCCTCCCTGCCTTTCCCCTCCTCTTCAACCCTCTCCCAAGGTCTCCATGCTCCAAATTTACTCAGGAGATCTTGTCTTTTTCTACTTCCCATGTAGATTAGATCTATGTATGTCTCTCTTAGGTTCTCATTGTTGTCTAGGTTCTCTGGGATTATGATTTGTAGGTTGATTTTCTTTGCATTATGTTTAAAAAGCACTTATAAGTGAGTACATATGATAATTGTCTCTCTGGGTATGGGTTACTTGACTCAAAATAATGTTTTCTAGCCCTATCCATTTGCCTGCAAATTTCAAGATGTTGGTTTTTTTTCTGCTATGTAGTACTCCATTGTGTAAATATACCACATTTTCCTTATCCATTCTTTGGTCGAGGGGCACTTAGGTTGCTTCCAGGTTCTGGCTATGATAAACAATGCTGCTATGAACATAAGTGAGCACATGTCCTTATGGCACAATTGAGCATTCTTTAGATATATATCCAAAAGGGTCTTGAGGAAAGTTGTTTCCTAATTTTTTGAGAAATCACCACACTGATATCCAAAGGGTCTGTACCAGCTTGCACTCCCACTTGCAATGCATGAGTGTTCCCTTTACCCCACAACCTTCCAGCATAAGTTGTCATTAGTGTTTTTGCCAAGATGACTTCTTTCTAAATCAAAGTCCATAGAAAGTGATTGAAGGGAAAAAACGTGATAAGACCAACTCACCAGGCACATCCTTCTCTATCACAAATACAGGCAATTATCAATCTCCCATTTTTTTTCACGCTCAATAGGCTTACTGTATTGTGTTCAATAAGGCAATTTCATGGGGACTCAACCATAAACAAAGAATCAGAGACAATCAAGGAACATTGAGAACTAGAGAAACAATTTTCCCCAGCAAAGAGTTCCCAATCTGGTTATCATATAGCAAGTGGTCGGTCCTAAAATGATGTATATGAAAACAACATTAAACAGACTAAGCAGGTTGTATTTGTATATTTAAAAATATATATTAGAACAACAATAAAAGGATCATGAATGAGAGAGAGAGGAGGGGGGCAAACACACAATATGGGATACATGAAGGAGGTTGGAGGAAGAAAAGGCAGAAAATGATATAACTGTATTTTAATTTCAAAATAATAAAAAATTTAAAAAGAAGTAATGGGAAAAGCAGAACCTAATTCTATTACTCATGTCTTCTGAAATTCATCTAAAATCAGTTTTACTACAGACACTTTCTCTTAGAGCCACGGGGTCTACTTACTTGCTCTGAAGTTCTAAAATGGAGTGTGCTCAATGGTATTATTTAATAGGGATGAGTGAGAGAGAGGTCATCATATATCGCCTAATAAGAATGGCAATGGATGAAAAAAATGCTATCTCTGGATGTTACAGGGTGCACTACAACTGAAATTTGGAAATTGATGTTATAAAGTTACAGTTGCCTCAGCTATCCCCACCCCAGTATCCACCACAATCTGTCTAATTTTTGAAAGAAATTAAATGGTGTCACTGTATATAAAAGCAGATAGATAACAGTTACTGTTCCTTTGAGCATCATATATGTTTATGTTCATGTTTCTGTGTGTATGCAAATGAATAAGCATGTTTATAGAAGCTAGGGGCCAATGTTGGGTCTCTTTTGCTATTGCTTTCTACCTCAGTTTTGGAGACAAGGTTTCTCAATACACCTGAAGCTCACTGTTTTGCATGCCCACAAGCCACCCCCCCCCCCTTTCCTTCCTTCCCAGTGCATGCACTGCCACATGTGACTTCTTACATGGGTAATGACGTACAAACGAGTGTCCTCATGCTTGCACGGGAAGCGCATTACCAACTGAGCCTTCTCCCAAACCAAGAGAATTCTTTTTTTTTTTTTTTTTTTTTTTTTTTTTTTTTTTTTATTTTTTATTCTTTTTTAATTAAAATTTCCACCTGCTCCCCGTTTCCCATTTCCCTCCCCTCCTCCCAAATATTGCCCCCTCCCCCCACTCCCCTCCCCCTATCCCCACTCCTCTTCTCCTCCCCCCACACCATTCCCCCTCCCTCTCGATACTGAAGAGCAGTCCAAATTCTCTGCCCTGCGGGAAGACGAAGGTCTTCTATCTACGTCCAGGAAGGTGAGCTTCTAAACAGGCTAAGCTCCCACAAAGCCAGTTCATGTATTAGGATTGAAACCTAGTGCCATTGTCCTTGGCTTCTCATCAGTCTTCGTTGACCGCCATGCTCAGAGAGTCCGGAATCAACCCATGCTTATTCAGTCCCAGACCAGCTGGCCTTGGTGGGCTCCTAATAAATCAGTTCCACTGTCACAGTGGGTGGGTGCATCCCTCGTGGTCCTGATTTTTTGCTCTTGTTCTCCCTCCTTCTGCTCCTCATTTGGACCTTAAGAGCTCAGACCGTTGCTCCAAATTGAGACTCTGTCTCTACCTTGATCCATCGCCAGATGAAGGTTCTAAGGTGATATGCAAGATATTCATCAGTATAGGATAGGGTCATTTCAGGTTCCCTCTCCTTAGTTGCCCAAGGTACCAGCTGGGGACATATTCCTGGACACCTGCGAACCCCTCTAGAGTCAAGTCTCTTGCCAACCCTAAGATGGCTCCCTTAGATAGGATATATACTTCGCTGCTCCCGTATCCATCCTTCCTATATCCCAACCATCCCAATCCCCCGAGCTCCTCCCATCCTCCCCTTCTCATATTTCTCATCCCATTTCCCCTTTGCCCCATGCCACCTCACCCGCAAGTTCCCATTTTTTGCCCTGCAATCTTGTCTACTTCCCCCTCTCCATGCGGATGACTATATGATTTTCTTTGGGTTCACTTTCTTATTTAACTTCTATAGGATCGCACATTATATGCTTAATGTCTTTTACTTATGGCTAGAAACCGATTATGAGTGAGTACATCCCATGTTCCTCTTTTTGGGTCTGGGATACCTCACTCAGGATAGTGTTTTCTATTTCCATCCATTTGCACGCAAAATTCGAGAAGTCATTGTTTTTTACTGCTGAGTAGTACTCTAATATGTATATATTCCACACTTTCTTCATCCATTCCTCCATTGAAGGGCATCTAGGTTGTTTCCAGGTTTTGGCTATTACAAACAATGCTGCTATGAACATAGTTGAACAGATACTTTTGTCATTTGATGTGGCATCTCTTGGGTATATTCCCAATAGTGGTATTACTGGATCTTGGGGTAGGTTGATCCCTAATTTCCTGAGAAATCGCCACACTGATTTCCAAAGTGGTTGCACAAGTTTGCATTCCCACCAGCAATGAATGAGTGTGCCTCTTTCTCCACAACCTCTCCAGCAAAGGCTATCATTGGTGTTTTTGATTTTAGCCATTCTGACAGGTGTAAGATGGTATCTCAAAGTTGTTTTAATTTGCATTTCTTTTGTTTAGAAATATCTGCAAGAAGGTAGTGTTTCAAGGGCGAGTAGAGCAGCAGCATTTTTGTCTACTTTTCTGCAATTAAACACTCTCATGATGTTGGGACTTCAGCAGAGCAGGAAACACCATTAATATTTAACACTCCTACAGCACTACAAATGGCTGCAGTGCTCTACAGTAAATAAAATCAGGTCTCAAAATGTTCCTATTTAAGACAATTGTCACATAAAAATATCCTTACAACTTGTAATAACCTCCCCAGGGAAACAGCCCAAAGTCCCATCAGTTAAAACAGCATCATACAAAGCAGTGCCGAGAAGTATTCTATAAAATTTAAGCTGGTGTTGATGAGACAAGGCTCAAACTTCCCCAGGAGGGGCTTTTTCCCCTAATTGAAATGATGCTAGAATATCTCTAGTGAACTCCCAAACACCCTCCTCCAGGCTATCTATCTCCCTCGGTGGTGCCCCCATTCTGTCAAGTTTACTGATAGTCAGTGGTAACCTTCACATATGGGAGTTAATGCTCTCTTCTTTTTCCTACTGCCCTTCTTGAAGCATGGTCTGTCCCTTGCTTCCATCCAGCAGGACATCCCTGGCACCTGTACCTTCACTCACGATGCAATTTTCCCCAGCAGAGCTTCTAATTATCCACCATCACCATCTTCTCTTCTTTATTGAATAAGGCTTCTAGGACAGAGCACTGGGATTAAGTAGTCCTTTATTTATATAACCATTCTACAGCAAGGTTTCTCATCATGTGCCCATATTTTTCTTATTCATACCTCATCAAGATTCTGTCATTTCTTAAACAGGTGTAAATGGGGTGGCCTTGAACATTTTCTCTTGTTATGAAGATGTCCTTGGAACAGTGCAAAGCCCCACCCCTGGTCCCATCTTTAAAAGGAAAAAAAAACTATTAGAAAGTTCATAAAGAATCTTGCTTTTTTTAGCTTCTCTAGCATCACGAATTATAGTCTCAATGTCCTTTATTTATGGCTAGAAACCAAATATGAGTGAGTACATCCCATGATCCTCTTTTTGGGTCTGGCTTACCTCACTCAGGATAGTGTTTTCTATTTCCGTCCATTTGTATGCAAAATTCAAGAAGTCATTGTTTCTTACTGCTGAATAGTACTCTAATATGTATATATTCCATACTTTCTACTGAGAACTGAAGAACAATGGCAATGGGTTCTTGATCCTATTGCACGTAATGGCTTTGTGGGAGCCCAGGTAGTTTGGATGCTCACCTTAATAGACCTGGATGGAGGTGGGTGGTCCTTGGACCTCCCACAGGGCTGCTTGCTCTTTGGGCTGAGGAGGGAGGAAGACTTGATTGGGGGAGGGGGAGGGAATGGGAGGTGGCGGGGAAGAGGCAGAAATCTTTAATAATTAAATAAATTAATTAATAAAAAAAAAAAGAATCTTGCTTTTTTTTTCCCCCCAAAATTGCAGCTATCAAGCTGAGGTCTCACTGAAGCAAATGCTCACCCAATCCTAAAAACAGCCTTTCTCACAGCCTGCAAAGCTTAGGAAGTGTAGTACATTTTATAAATCTGTCTGTATGCAGAGTGAACGCTACCACATGTAAAGAAGTGTGTAAGAATACAAACGCCCAGCCCAAGTGGGGGCCAATGAGATGTGATTAGAATGACAGCCCTTAAGAAAACCATAAAGATCTTAAGTCTCCATCTGCCTATTCCCATTTTTACTTTTATCCTTACCACTTTACAGATTTGCACTTGAAACAGGAGGTACACAACTGATACCCAATAGTCAGAAACGAGCAACAGTAAAACAAAAACAGAAATATTTGTAACAATTGTAAAATTGAGAAAAAGTTTATGATAAAACCTGTTATAGAATGAATGATGAACATTTTTGCACACGTACATGTGTACAGCAAGTATGCATGTGTACAGCAAGTATGTACCTGTGTTCACACGTGTGCTCACCTGTGTATGTAGTGCACATGTGTGCATGTATGGCAAGAGGTGGACTATAGGTGTCTTTCTTAATTGCTCTCTCTTTCACATATTGAGACAGGGCCTCTGACTGTGGATTCAGCTTTGGTCAGCAAACTTACTCTGAAAATTCTTTCTCTGCTTCCTGTTCTCTGGTTACAGGCAGGCCTCTAGAGCCACCCAGCATTTAAGTGCGTTCTAGGCATCTGAGCTTGGGTCCTCACACTGGTGAGAAGAGTACTTTACTCTCTTAGCCATTTCCCCCAGCCCAAATAATAAATTTTTAAATGTATAGTTCAAATAAATTGGATTTCACTTATCATTAAAAAACAAAACAAAAGAGGATGTGAAATAAGGAGCCAGGGAGGTAGGAGTACATCTAACAGCAGATCGGGGGGGGGGGGGTACTAATGGTTTGAATATTATCAAAACATATTGTGTGAAATTCTCAAAGAAGAAAAAAAAATACATACGAATTTCTACATATGGGAAAAGAAATAAACTTACTTTCCCCTAAAAAGTTAAAATAAAGAAATATAAAGAAAAACTCCTGAACTATGCAATTGTAATTGTTTAGTACTGAGTAATATGCAAACTATAACACTGTAATTTGCTCACAATTAAAATATCAGCTCCTTTGGAAAAATGTGTTTCTAAAAGTTGTAATAGTTACTAAAATGATTTTGCTTAAGAGTATGCTACCCACAGTCATGGATTGCTGCAGCTCAGTTCAACCTCATGCCAAAAAGCAAGCTGCCACTTGATCACCTGATCAGCATTCCCTGAGACTAACTAATCTGACTTCTGCTTATGTTCAGTCATTTGTCAAGTACCAGGTACAGCACAGAACTGTAAGTCCCATTGCCTCTGACTTACATTTTGTCTTCGACATGTAAGCCCTGGGGATGTACGAGGGCTTGCTGCCTTAACCAATGCCTATTCAGTACGTGTTCTAGGATTGAGAGAATTTCGGTTCTCATGTTTCTTGGTTGCAGAGGCCAAATGGCTCAGTCATTCACTCCACAGTGACATGTTTGACAAGCTGAAGACAGGGACGACACCCACATCCTGGCCTTTTCCATTCCTCACATATATGAAATTAAAACCTGAAACAGTGAGAAAACTTTTCTTTGGTTTTCACTGTGAGCTGGGTCAAGGCGTTTGAAGGGACACAGATCTCAATTGTACTGGGCAATTCTTACTTAAAAATTGATTTTCTTTGAGCAGAGCGTCTCTGTTTGATTCTCCAACACATGCCTGTCAGCCACACTGACAAAAGCATTTATAGGATTTAGAAAAGATTCAACAGAAGCAGAAGATGAATGCAGTTTTCTGCTGTGAACATCACTAATAATTATCTTTCTTTGATTAAAAAATCATTACCTCTGAGGCAGAGATGAGTTTTAATTCCCAAATGTGGCACACACACACACACACACAAAAAAAAAAAAAAACAATATTGTGGAGAGGGAAATACTAAGTGGGAAAACAGGAGAGAACAGGGAAAGAGGAAGAAAGAACATAAGGTTGATATTGTATGAAGTCATTTTTTCCATTTTCCCTTTGCAGCTTCATCTCAGAGCTAAGCAAATGTCTCATTAATTTCTACATTTAGAATCTGATTCTGGCTGTAAAAGTAAATTACTCTATTGGGTCTTTCATTTCCACTTCTACCAGCGACAGAACTGAAAGAGGTGAAGTCTTTCACGTAATTATGTATTGTATGTTATTATGTGTCTTGGTGTGAACAACAGCTTAGAATGAAGAGAAAGAGGAACAAGGCAAGGGTTGCATGATCAGCACAGGGTGCAATGCCTGGCTGCTGGGTTCCTGTTTGTGACATGCTCCTCTGTGTGTCTCTTGAGAGCTGGATTCTGCAAAAGGTTTAAAGGCAGCAATAGTGACAAAGATGCCTGGCTTCTGTGTTTCCCCACATGCAAGATACTAAAATATCCTCTTCTTGTCATGATAACAAGGAACTGGAGTGATCTTCTGTATAGACTCAAACTAGGAAAGTGGTAGCCAATTTTGGACCTACTACCAATAAAGTATAAGAGAGTGAAAATAGCATGCATTTACAATAACTTTAGCAAACATGGAAAACCTGTATTGCAGACCCCCTTACTAGGCTTCTTTCTCGAGTTCAAAACACAATCAATTTCTTTCAGGACCTTCATATCAGACGTAGATGCTATATCTGAGGCTGTAACTACTCTACACCATTCTTCATATCCCCAGGGGCTCAGACACATTACCTCATATTTCTTCTTTGGAGGGGTGGGGGCTTGTCATCCTACATTTGTGCTGACAATAAGCTTCTCACATGTGTCTGTGTAACCAGCATGGAACTGATCTTGCTGTTGTTGCTGTTGTTTTTACTTATAAAATTTACTTACAGTTTGGAAATCAGGTCTTTAAGTGAATGACCACAGCATGCTAGAAAGAGACTGGGTGCTATTCTGAATGGTTTATATTTGGGAGTCAGAGAAAAATAATATAATTTAGATTGTTTTCTCTTAGTATAGATTTGTATGCAATACATGATTCTATTCAATGTAACCAGGAAATTAAAAGACTAGGAATACCCCATATAAGTGGCAAATGGACATTGCAGGGACGCAATGATAGCAACTGATTTTTCTGAAGACCAGTAGATAGTGGGGTAAGAGACTCTGAATCATTGAAAACGCTATCAACTAAGAGGGTGACGTTTGATTTTATCTGCTGATTAAAACTACTCCAGTCATAAGTGTATGCCACTGGGCTGGTTTTTCCTTGAAGTAAAAGTAATGGCTCAGATTAAATTTAAAATTTGCTGGAAAACATGCTATTTAGCATCACTTCAACGTGAAAATACTGGTGACGGTTTAAAAACTCAGTGCATAATATTCCGAAACTGCTGAATATTTTTCAAAGAGAAAGGAAGATGAAGAGGCTATAACTCCTTGATCATAATCTGCCTAAAAGTTGGCAGATATCTTAGCAGCAAACACTAAAATGTGTTTTGCTTTCTCATTTTCAGGAAAGCAGAGTGAACTCTCTGGTTTTCTTGCAAAAACTGTCTCAAAATCTGACCAGCAGAGTGGCTATTAGTGACAGCTAACAGGCAAGGGGGCATGCACGCAGGAGGAGTAGATATTAGCGGTTAAAAAGCAAGATCACAGCCTGTGGGAAAGCTGTGGAAATAAAGCAAGAATTTGAATCAAATGACGCTGTATCTATGACACTGCATCTTCAAATATTATATCTGTCTGGGTGGGCTGGAAAACTAATGGGATGTGTTGCATAGGAAATGTTTTTCTACTGTGTTTTGGTGTGGTGTATCAAAGTGAATCTAACTCCTGGCTATTCTAAAAGACATTGGGAGAAAAGGGCTGCATGGGCATGGGATTTTGCCTTGGTTTCACCAGAAGGAGCATGTTAATCAAAGTCACTTAAAGTATTGGTTTTCTGGACATCGTATTGCTCTTTTCTTCCTACTTTATGGCTAAAGTTGGACACTGACGAGGTCCAAAGCTATGAGTCATAATAGAAGCAGAAAGCAGTCAAGAATGGCAGCGACATCCATAACTGCAGAAACTGTAGGTAGCACAATGTTCTACAGATCATCTTAAAGCCAAGCCTTAGTAATGACTCTTGGGGGGGGGGCATAAAAAAGCATGGGTCAACAATTTTATTTTACTCATGACACAGAAACCTGGCAGATGACTTGAGCAGTCAAAGGAATATTCCATAAGGCTTCACTTCACACCGAGTTTTTCAACTGTGAAAATGGGGGATGAGGAGACAGCCCAGCCTGTAAATTGTTTGCCTTACACGCATGAGGATGAGCGTTTAATCCTAGAAGCCTTGTAATAAAAGCTGGCCAGGGTGACATGGACCAGGAAGATGGAGACATGCAGATCGTTGGCACTCACTTGCTTCTCAGTTAAGTCTGCTCTGTGAGTTCTGAGACAATGAGAGAACCCCTCTCAAAAAAATAATAGGATAAAAAAAGGGAAATATGACTGGAATGTAGGCAAATCTATCTTGGGATGGCAGAATTGGAAGGGAGTCAGCAAGGGCTCTACAGCATGGGCTGGAATTTCCTTGTCTACAGACAAGGATTATTTTTCTACACTGTCAAAATAACTCCCTTTAAATGAGAATCAGGTAACTACTGAAATTATAAACAATACCTAATCTTCCCACGACATAAAAATTTCCCCTTACATTAGTGAATTATTTGAGCCCAATCTGTACCATTGGTTTCCTTAGAAATCAGTGTAAATTACATAGAGAAATCACGTGTATATCTTGTCTCAGGCATTACCCTGGCCACTAGTTGTCCTTTGTTGCATCAGAAATCAGACATGAAGTAGAATTTTTTGCATTCGCAAATGAGGCACCAAATTGATATAACAGCAGGCATGTGCTGATCATTCTGGATGATTCGACCCCAGTGTGTCAGCAACATAATTTGATTAGCCCCGATACTCTGGCAAAATGATGAAGCTTGTTTGTAAGGCCGTTAATCTTGGTTCTAATACCCAAGGAAGCTTGCCTGGAGCCTGTATGAAAGTATAAAGGAATGTCCATAATGTTTTCTAAAAATAAAAGGAAATATGTTTAAAATCACAAGAGAAACATATGGGACTCAATTTCCATTGCTATTTTTTTCTTGGATTTTTTTTTGTCTCATTTAGGGAAAAGGAAAGAGGTGGGAGGAATGAAAAACGTTCTTTTCACATCCCCTCCCCTTTTTTTCTTTATAAGACTGTACCAGAATAGTCTGTTTCATTTCATCTGCTGAGCACTACACTGGGGCCGCAAAGCTGGTCTCATGTGAAATTATCTTCCATTACGCTTTCTCCCAGGACCTTCACTTCCCTAAGCATAGGATCTGGACATTATCTTCACCCTCAGCACTGTGCTTGGCACAAGGTAGATGTGCTATCATGGTTAGTTAGCTCAAGCTGAGTTGTTCCTCTCGTGTTTGCCCTTGCCTTGCCTCTGCTCCTGATCTTGCACCTGACATTCCCATGCCTGCAGCTCTGGTACATTCACGAGATGCCACAGCTGGGTATGCATTCTCTGGCTTTCCCCCACTGCTTTTTTCCTTGGACTGAAAGGGAACTAACTGTTCTGCCTGTTTCTGCTGTCACAAAACAATTCTCCAACTCATTCGTCAACCCATCAGCTATCAGCTTTTCTCATCTCTAAGTGCTCTATACTCATAACGAAGAGGAACTGTGTTCCAAATCATCTGAAGAAAAGTTATAACAGAGATTTTCCTTACTCAAAAACCTCCCAAAGTGCCTCAGAAATGAGAAGAGAAATGTGAGCTGCTCTGCTAATGACTTTCCCAAAGACTATCATGTAAACTGTGGGTTACAATCTGAAAGTACCTCGCAACTTCACAGAAAAAGAAAGAGTGAAATCACAGCTATGTTTCTGCTTGGTGACCTGCTTCTATTTCTCCATAATACTAAACAGCCTTCTCCCCACTGTGGCCAAGCTTCTCTTCTTCCTTCCAAGATCCCTTCTCATCCCAACTGCAGTCAGTACTCACACTATGCAGGTATGGGGAAGACAGAGGGAGGCATTTGCATTGCAAATAATTTATTCTGGTTGCTTTTCAGAACTCCAACAGTTCTACTTAAGAAGACCTCTGTTGCATATGACAGATGCACACTCCTTCAGACAGAAGACCAGAAGCTTAATGCAAGAAACCTCTTTTATGAAGACATCAGGTTCCACACTTTCATAAGCTTCTTCTAATACATTAACGCTCATGCATATTTCATATCGCTATCTCTCAATTTTACATAATTTGTGAGTCTTTTACTGAAACATACCTAAGCCAGGGGATAACAAAAACTCTGCACGGAGAAAGAGTTTTCAAATATAAATGCCACTTGTGAAAACCCATGTCATTGTAATGTCAACCTAACAGCAGTGGTAGGATAGCACTGTCACCTGAACTACTAGGGTCATTAATCTTGGATCTGCTTGTCACCAGGATTCTCAATCATTAATGTCTTAAATATTCAGTTAGGAAACATTGTGGTTTTGGTGTAGAGTTCTAGGTAGGAATGAGGAGAAGGAGCAACTGAGCACAATTTCCTCTTAGCTTTCCCTTATTTCCAAAAGTAGACTTTAACATGACAGCTAGTCTTAAATGAGTTAAAGGATGACAACTTGACCTGGAATTCAAAAAAAAAAAAAAGCTGTATTAGCTACTTACAGACACACTGCTAAAGCGAACCAGCCATTATCTTTTGTACATTAACAGAGGGCAGAATGCCATCCCCTTTCATTTCTCCAGCAAATCAAATTGCATTATTCATTAGCACTGAATGTTTCCAAGCGGCCCACTCACCCCACACACCATTACCTCATCTTAAACAAGGATTGGTTTTGTCTCTTCTAAAAATAACCTCCCTGATACACTGAGCTTCTAAAACTTCAGAGTTTGCAAAAGTTAATTTCTGTGGTTAGAAAACTAACAGTCTCTGGATTAGAATCAGACTGCAAAGACAATAAACAAGCAATTAAAAGGCATCACCTTACATTGTTTCTCATTCCTCCCATTTGTCACTGACTGTGGAATTTTAGGACTAAGTAACACGTGGAATGTCAAGTTAGCAAAGGATGAAACTAAATAAAATCTTCAAAATTAATGAATAATAAAACTTCCAAAGTATGGTGCCAGAGAGACAGATCTGCAGTTAAGAACACTTGCTGCTTAGTTCCCAGAACCCACATGGTGGCTCACAACCATCTCTGTAACTTCCATTCTAGGGGATCCACTCCTCTGGTCTCTCAAAGACACCAGTCATTTGTGCAGTATATATATATATATATATAGTGTGTGTGTGTGCAGGGATACATTCATACACATATAAAAATATGTCTACATCAACAAAACACTACTGATGATACAATGTATTTGGTCAAATGAATGCAGGTATAAAAAATACTTTCTCAAGAGTCTTCATCAAGGTATAGCCGGATGTTTATATAGTGGAGGTTGAAAAGAAATGCTAAGGTGATGCGCAGCGTTTTTAGATCACTAAATATACACATGCAGGCATGTCTACACATGAACTAGCAAACATGTGCAAACATGAAATACTAACATGTACTTCAGACATACACATATATGGGAGGAAGGAAGAGAGAGAGACAGGGAGGAAAAAAGGAAGGGAAGGAATGAAGGAGAGAGATTGGAGGAGACAGAAACATTGAGATTCAGAGGCATTTCTTTTTTTATCATGCCAGACCTCCAGGAACTAGGGTCTGTATTTCATATAGAATCCCATCTCCCAACTTCTACTCAGAGCAATTTTGCATCAGCTGTTTCTCTTTTCTTTAATAGCATCTCATCAGATCTACATTGAAAAGTGAAGACGCATTGTTTCCATTACCATTTATTGCACTATTTGTTTCATTTAAGAAAATGTGCTTAGTCCATGACCTTAAATTATGTAGCAAAAACAGGACTCTGGAGTTCAGGGACCATATTTCCTGTCCCATCTCTTCACTTTGTCAGAGAGAAATCACTCGGAGTCTACTTACAAGATGAACTGTTTCCATTTGCACCAGCAGATGCTTGGCTATTGCAAACAATAACTTAGCTTCAGGGATTTCTGAACCATTCTTCCTTTTTTTTTTTTTTAATCAGGCTGTAGCCTTGAGATTACACCTCATTCATTTAGGTCTTACAAACTCAGCCAGGAGCGGAGCTCATATTTACTTCTGTAAGATGAAAATGGGATTGCTCAAGTGTGACAAGAGAGGAACATTTTTATGTCAAC
This sequence comes from Chionomys nivalis, assembly GCF_950005125.1. Taxonomy (NCBI): domain Eukaryota; kingdom Metazoa; phylum Chordata; class Mammalia; order Rodentia; family Cricetidae; genus Chionomys; species Chionomys nivalis. The sequence continues at coordinate 10,193,929 of NC_080093.1, read as the reverse complement.
AACTGACATCAGAATTCCTCCTCAGAAAACAGCGAACGGGCTTTGAGTGAACCGCACCTGAAACACAGCGCTCTGTTTGTTAGCTGGGATAAGATTTAGCAGGTGACAACTGAATCAGACATCATGGGAGAGAAAAGTTGGAGTATCTGGGCAGCTCAGGAAGAAGAGAAGAAAAATGAAGAAAAGAGGAGGAGTGAGAAGGAATAAAGGAAAGAATGAAGAATCTACTTGTGAGAACCAAATTGACTTTGGAAATTGACATTTTTAAAAAAATTTAAGTTAATAGAGAAACTACAGGTTTTTTTATTGTGTTTTATTTCATGGGTTACACTATTAGTCATCTAATTGTGGTCATAGATATAAGATGATACCCCCAGCTTCTTAGAAAATTAAAGAAAGACCATCTTTAGCTACCATCTTTAGCTAGCCAGTTTTATCTCAAATGTCACTCTGCAGGAGAAGACTCAAGTTCCAAAGTAAAAGCTCCTAAAAGTTTGTATATACAAAATGGAACAGTGTACATAAACGATGCTTGTATTTCAAGATTCTTTCCAGCACTGTGTTTCAAAGACCTTATGTCACGAAAAGCATAGTTCTTGTCCTGGAGTAACATACAGTTTACTTGGGGAAGAAATGATATTATGTAGGGGAAGACGGTATTATATAAAGTAAATCCACTATCATGCCTGCATAACATGAAGTGTGGGAGTTGAGTCATAGGAATGGAGAGAGTACAGTTTAGGTAAAGAGAACGTCAATGACCATTTTGAGATGAGGATGCAAAGTCTATTTTTCTGTGGATGCATATAGTGAGAGGTAAGACAGAAATAATTTATTAGAATTCCTTGGATGAACTTGACATCTTCTTAGCTTCAAGTATAATAAGAATGCTTTTATAAATCTCTGCTAGTCAGGTCACAATGACTGTCCCAAGAAAAAGGCTTACTTAAAATTATGGTTAAATTGAATCCCATGATGGTAAGAGGAATATAAACAGAAGCAAATCGGGGATGGAAGTAAACCTGGCATTCCAAACAGGCTAACTGGCCTAGAGTATTAAGTTTGTGAAGGCAGAAACTGCAAGTAAAGTGTAGCTATGATGTAGATTAAGGGGGCCACTACTCCCTGTGGTGTGGATGAGACACTGTGTACTGCCTAAAATTTTCAAGCATTGCTAATGTTCATTGTCCATGTTGTTCCATTCACTACTTCTGATGTCTGTCTTCTGTGTGAACTAAGTGAAGGCCCTGGGGGATGAGATATTTGACCTCATAAGTAAAAGCTGTTACACTTGTTTCTGGAGCCTTGGTTGTCTTGAGAAAGGGTATCACTCAGGAAAATGGTAGGACTGTATTTATGCTAAGACTGACCATTTTGAACACTTGGGTGAAGTTGCATGACAATCACAGCTGCTTGCTGCTAAAACACAGCTGCACATTCTAAAGCTGTTACTCCAGTCATGGCTACCTCCGAGATTGTGTAGAGACTTCACTTCTTTGTAATACTGATGATCTCTCAGTGGCATTCTACTTTCTACTAAGAAGCTATGGCAGAATGCAGCACTTCCTCTGGTGACCTAATAGTTATTGGTACAAGAGCAACAACAGTATTTGGCGCAGTGTGGCCACAGTCCCTCATTTCTATGAAGGTATTCTGGGATTGGCATCAATATCCTTCCTCTGACTATCTAAGTAGACAGCTTTCCTCATTTTGTGAGCCAAACCACGAGACATTTCCAGCAATACAGTCTGTAGTGATGCAAGTTTAACCTCCTCCCACCCAAAATGATTTTTGTATGCAGTCCTTTCTTGTCTACTTTTGACATCTGTCTTTAGTAAAGTTAGATCAGCTGGTGGCAGAAGGAAAGAAGCTGCAGCATGGTGGTCACAGGGTGGCAGGAGACATGGTAAGAATGTATGCCTGAGGCAGAGCTTTAGAAGCGGCAGACACAAGGGAGCTGCCAGCCGTTCTGACATCAGCAGAGTACAGCTACAGAAGCACAGGAGAGCAGCCACATTGGAGAGAAGCGGCAGAGCCAGTGGCCGCAGAAGGCGGCATCAGAGCAGTATCAAGGAGAGCAGCAACGGCTGTGCCATCGGCAACAACAATAAAGGAAGTGGCAGCAGCTTTAAAAACCAAGGATCCTAGACACTGCGAATGCAGAAGCTATGGCATTAGCTACTATCAGGTACTGGGGAATCCTGCGTTCTTAGACGCACACCAAAACCATACAGACTGTCACTGTAGGGTGAAGATCTCAGTACCCAAGGGCCAGTCAGGCTGCCACTTACTGTGCTCTCAGTATCTACTGCTGTTATGCACTGCTGTCAGCATGTGGCAGTTAAACTCCGCCAACAACCAGCAGTGGCAGTGCTTCTCTTCGCTTTCCCATGATTTCTATCTCTGCATAGCTAAAGGACTCAGGCATATGACACCACACTTGCATTATGCAATGTCAGAGGTTGAATTTAGGATGCTGTATGTCCTAAGTAAACTCTTTGCATCGGAGCCACATCTCCAGTACCAAAGTTTTATAAGGTAGATTTTCCTCATCTGTTTTAGGCCATGGAAAATACAGGGGGATGATTCTCGTCGAGGAAATACAGAAGGAAGCATAATCCAGGCTGAAAACTACATTCCTCTATGTGAGTGGGGAGTCGTCCGCTGATGGGCAAGTCAATTTCATAGTCTCATAGAAGCAAAACCACAAAGGCACAATCGAGTGAACCAGGAAGCAGTAAAGAAAAGAAGTCAGCGTTGTGAGAGATAAAAGCTAGCTGCTTATGTCAATTTGACAGTTACTTGGTGACCATCTACTGCAGGTTCTCACTAAGGCAGACAAACCAGCTCAGGAAGGATTCACAGCAAGCTGTTACCACCAGATTCGGGGCAGATCCAACTTAGGAGGAAGGAGACATTTGTTATCTTTTTTCTTCATGTACTTTTTCGCTTTGGTTTCTTGTGGTGGCGATATGTCACATTTATGATTTTAAAGGGAGAAATGATTTATGAATATATAAATTTAAAATTGTTACATTGCAAATGGATACAATGAAGGCGACTGGGTTTGCAGACTAGGGAGAAGAACGGCCAGGAGCAAATTAAAACTCCTTCTTACCTCCTCATTAAAGCAGGCCCAGCAGCATTCACAAAAGGTGTTAAGCTATTAGTCTGTGGTTTTTTTTTTTTTTGAATATGGCCCCAAGTAATAAAGCTCTGTTTCAATTTAAAATGTTACATTTTTCATGCTTCTCATTAAGCCAAACTAATATCTCTCTCCATAATTCTGAATTAGTAAGGTCAAGCTATATTGGCCCAAAAAATAATTATGAATTGAATGAGTCTCTCTAGTTGCCTTTAATTACTGTGTCAGACCAGGAGCCTAAGTTACTCCTACCTGAGACTCATTTGGGAAACCCTGAGACACGGTCACTGTGGGGACCTGTTAGAAGCCTCTTCTCTCTCTTGGTGTGCAGCTGCAGGCAACTCACACAGCGCACAGTGGAGCACAAACTACAGCTAATGAGCTTTCATTTTTATAGCTATGAAGACCTGGGAGAGGTTAAGAAAACACAGCACAGCGCCCCTGAATAATACATATTACACAGATTCTATGTAAAGGGGAAATGCCATCTCACTAGCTAAAATCACTATGTCTAGCAAACCCTGAAGGTTCTGTCCAGAGAAGCTCATCTTTTTCCGTGAAGAGCTCAGACAGGAGGTCTCACTGCTGGCATCTCACAGTGTCTGACTCTTCACTGCTACATGAGACAGCCCAGGAAGGACAAAAGTGCCATGTTCCTTCTGCCCCTGTAGTGTGAACATGCATGTTCATGGGCTCTTCTACCAAGGTTCCACTAGCGGATTGACATGGACAGAATCATGGGTGGGTTGTAGACTTGGCCCCTCACTTATGAAAATCTTGTTCTATAAAACCAACTTAAATTCACAAATAAAATATTTTCACCTTATATTTACATTTCCAAATAAAATAATAATATACAAATATTCTTTGTGTGTGTGTGTGTGTGTGTGAGAGAGAGAGAGAGAGAGAGAGAGTATAATAATGATAATCTGAGCAGTCACTTCCTGTATAAAACATGTCCTAAGACAATGTCAATTACTTAAATATCAATAGAGTTGATATCAACTATTTGAATTAATGCCTAAAGGGTTAATAATAGACAATTCAATGTTTTCTTAGTTGTTTTAATAGATTGCTATAAGAAGGAACAACACTCAGGTTGATTTTTCTTCAGTATCTGTGTGGTCCTAGGAGGCTCAGTCTCCTGCATATTGAGAAGAGAGCTTTTATGGATGGAGACTACCTCACAGAGAAAATCTGACCTTCGGATAAATGTTATCTTGGTGATTGTATAATTATCACAGTCCTGCATCGTTGTGGAAAGGGAAGGGAGGGAGTACTATCACTGTCAAAACCACAATTCCAAAGCAGTCCATAGGGTAACCTGGGGCAGGGACACAGGCTGTAAACTGCCATCCAGGAAGCTACAACAGGAGAATCAGTGAATGTAAGTCCAGATTTGTTCTACATCTGGACAGCAGCTGTGCGAGTAAAAGGACCATATCCCAGCTAACTGTGTGCTGGAAAAGTAGCGGGTACGAAATAAGAATTTGTTAAAAGAGGAAAGGTGAAGAGAACTAAGAAAGGAAATAATAAAGACAGGAGAGGGGAGCAAGGGAGGGAAAGAGAGAGAAAAGAAAGAAGGATGAAGGAAAGAGACTGAGGGATGAAGGAAGGTAAGAAAGATGAAGGGAGGGAGAGATGAAGGAAAGGAAAGAGGCAAGGAGGGATGAGGGGAAGAAAGGATGGAGGGAGATAAAGAATGAAGAAGAAGAAAATTTAGGGAAAAGGGAGGGAGAGAGGAAGAGAGGGAGAAATAGGAGGGAGCAAAGAGGAAGAGAGGAAGGAAGGAAAGAAGAGATGGGAAGGTGGAACTAAGTGATGATAAGTCATGAAAATATTGAAGGGACCCCAGATGGGCTAAAATGGAAACTAACTTCAAAATTATGTTCTACAGAACTCTAAGTTCTTCCTATATATTACTTTTTAATAATTCTTATTTAATCCCCCTCTCCATATACACAAATCTGTCCAGCAGCAAATATCAGCAGTCCTGGGAAAATTAACATGCTTTCTTAGTAGGTTAAATCGTTTCTCCATGGCTCTGTCCTTTACCTATCCCAATGCACATTAGATAAGTTTGCGGTGGGTAGTTTTTAACTTTGAACTCATTTTTCTACAATTTCCCTGTACTTGGAATGTATTATCAAGTCTCACTGACCCCTGAGGGAGATGACTCTGTGGGGGCGACTAAGAAGGATTCAGAATCTTTTACTCTCCTCCCAAGAAAAACAAGAGTCTGTCTTTTACATTGTGGATTAGTGGGAGCTTTGTTTTGACAATGGAGCGGAACAGAAAGGATACTGCATTATATTCCACATGAGGCATCCCGGTAACAGCACCAGTTGGGAAAGAGAAGCAACTTGAAGATGCCTCATCCAGCCCCTAGAAGCCTCACTAACCCCTCATGAAACCAAAAGCTAATACCCAGGAAAATTGCTGCTCATGAGTGCTGCACAAGTTACAGGTCATGACTGAAAAGAAAAAGGAAAGAAAGAACTGGTATAGTAGGCAGGAGGAATTTAAGTGGCTGCTTGCGTAAGATACATAGGGTGCATTCTCAAGAATGCTTTAAAATTCCTGGGAAATGCAGATTCTTCAGGCCCCGATGTGTCCACTACTCACCATGAATATCCTTTTTTCCCCTTAAGGCCTCCATGCCATAGCCACCTGATGTTGTGTATATCAGACCTGTTGCATAATCAGTTGGCAGGGATTATTTATAGGAGCAAGGGCATGCTACCGCCACTACAACACCAGATGAAAGTATGCAACTATTATACTGCGGGTTTTGACCTTATGTGAGCTGCAACACTTTGTTCCTTCAGCTATAATTCATTGCAGGTTAAACAATCACATTAGAAATGACCCCCAGGTTTTTATTGAGAATTAAAATAATAAAAATGACTATGATGTCATTCATCAGCTTCTACCCCATACAGGAAATTACACTTTGTGGGCACTGCAGTTTTTCAACAGTTCCAAATGGCTACTTCACTGGCCTTTAAAACATGAAGCATCCTTTTATTTCTCCTATAGTTACTCAAATGAGACAGCACAGTATGTATTAGTCATTAATTTCATTTTCTTAAGATGATAGAAGCCCTTAAGAGAGTGTACGTACAATTTTTGCAAGCCCATGTTCTAGCCGATTCACAAGGTCATTTTTCTATAAAATACAACTTTATACCCCGGCTTTTCTCTGGGGCAATTAAGTACAAAAATATTACTGGAAAGATGCGAAGAAAGTTAATCTGAATATTCTGGAGATAACCCAGCCAAGGCTTTGCTCAGGGTAAATTGTTTCCTTATAAGAAACCAAACCCAAATCACAGACAACAAAAAGTACCTGCCTCTGTTGCCATCCTAAAGAATGGACTGGGGAATGGGCTGGGTTAAAAAGTTTGATTAGAAAGAATACTCGTGGTCCAGTGCCATGAGGAACCGAGAAGGTGAATCTGGTTCAGTCACCATCAGACCAGTTTCCACTGGCCTACACCGGGACCAGCACAGAGATCCAGAGCTGGACAATGTACAGAGAGTGATGGATTTTGGAACACTCGGTTCTAAACGGGATGTCTTCATCAAACCCCTCCCCTCAGTGCTAGGAGGACTATGAGGAAGCCAGAGAAGAAAGTTTGTAAGGTTCAGAGGAGATGGGTGACTCCAAGGCAACAGGATATTGAAGACACAAAGGGACTGAAGCACATGGCAACCCACAGAGGCTGTGGCAACAAGCGCCAGACAGGCTCAAGCTAGACGGGGTGCTAGGGCTGTGAAGGGGAGGTGGGCACAGAGCTCCCACTCTTAACCAAGAAGTCACTGCCTCTGGCATCTAGTTGCAATGGGAAAGTCAGTTTTCTCCTGCAGAGTCTCATTGGGTATACAGAACCACACTTCATGGTAGGCCCCATGCTCAGGACTAGACGACCAACACAGAAGGAACTTGTGCTTTTTCTGCAAGAACTCAACCCACTGAATCGTTTTTCCAGCCTACAAATAAATATTAATGGTTTTAGAGACTTAATTTTGAAAGATTAATACAAATTAGCAGTAGATGTTAATTTTTTGATTTATACAGTCGAAGACCATATGGGGTATGACAAGAAAATGAGTTAGTTTATCTCAGTTCTGAAAAAACCTAAAATACAGACCCAACCATATCACAAACATCAATAATAACTATTTAATACATCTGTTTTCCAATTTTTATTCCTTTTTTTCTTTTCTTTTCATTTCTTTCTTTCTTTTTTCTTTTTCTTTTTTTTTTTTTTTTTTTTTTTGGTTTTTCGATCAAGGATTCTCTGTAACTTTGGAGGAGACTGTCCTTGAACTAGTTCTTGTAGATGAGGCTGGCCTCAAACTCACAGAGAACCGCCTGCCTCTGCTTCTCAGGTGCTGGAATTAAAGGTATGCACTACCACCACCTGGCTCCAATTCTTATTTCTAAGCAAAATATCTGGGTTAAAGACTTTGTAAGTACCTGCCGTCTGAACTTTCCTCGTGTTAAATAAGATTCTCTTTCAATGTTTTCCTTGATGTGGTAGAAGAGATAAGTGGGTAAGTTTCACTTATCAAATTAGTTCTCCGCTAAGTTGAAGAATTCACTGGGCCAGAAAACTGTTCCTACAGTGACTCTGCAGGACGGTGTGTGAGTGGAGGCTCCGGCCTCGCTTGCTCCTGCTCCAGTGATCTGAGACATTCTCACTTGCTTGCAAGGCAGAAAAGTTTTCTCCTTTAGATACTCTGAGTGGCTCTTGAAAAGAAAATGGCATTCAGTTAAATACCACGCTTCAGTGAGCATTCCTCACTCTGCTTCTCTCTTCTACAGATGTGTTTATCCACAGCCCTTGATGTCAGGAAGACAGGAATTATCTCCAGCCTGGCTTCCCCCTGAAACACAAAGCTTGAAGCTTAGAAAACCAGGCCTCTGCTGGAGCAAGTGGAAAGGGAGGGGACAGAATAACTGAGTTAACCTTGGAGACACCATCACTTAAGGAGTTGGCACAACAGTGACAGAGTCCACTGTCCCTTTCCTTCCCCAGTGCAGAGCTCACAGAGGCTTCAGATGGAGATAACTGAGCATGGCAGTATTATTGACAGAAATGTTTCGCATAGGTTTCTTTTCCCCCAACTGTATCGAACATGTCTTACAGATGATTTTAGCTTCTCTCACTACGGAGCTTTCAAATCAGATATCCCCAACAGAGATAGGAACACGATGATTTTTCACACACACCACCAGAAAATGCAGAAGTCAACTGAGCCATATGCAGCTGAGCCTGCTATTCTTCAACACACTGTAAGATCTGCCTAGCCTGACAAGGGTGATTCCCACATGCTGGGCTAAGGAAAGGGACAGGAACTCCAGGGCCAAAGAAGAAATAATAATCTTTGGCATCTCATGACGGCTGTCTAGTGAACAGCAGTAGCCCCTACTATTGGTTTTGAAATGTTTTCAGCCATGGACAAAATAAAGTCTTCTTAGGCCTGCCTTAGTGGCACTGCCACCTCACGGTGCATCATTCATGGTGGGAGGAAGAATTGCTGGTTCCTAGTTCTTAAGCTATTTTCCCCACATTACAACGCTGCCTCTTAGAGGAAGATATCTTCTGGGAAATGAGAAAGGCAAACTTGCATAACAGCGTATGAGAAACAGTGCTTTCTGTGTGAAAGTGGAATGCAAGGTTTTGTGTTCTTTCTACAATCCCATGCCCATTTCCAAGGCCATCCCTGCTCCTCTAAATGTTGTCTTTGCTATCTTTGCCCTGCAAGCCACCTGATAATCCATGTCTCAGATACTGTGTGGATTCCCATGCAAACTTTAGTCCCAGACGTTTGCTTTGTAAACCACAAGTCCTTACAAAATTCCATTTCACTGATGATCTTGATAAAAGCCCACCTCTTGCCAACGTTGCCCAGTGAAGCCCTTGGAGATACAGCAGATGCAACAGGACATGACTGAGACCACAAGAGAGTACTTTGTCTTCTAATTTCTTAACTGTTACTAAATTTACTTTCCCAAACATCAGCTCCTTGACTTCTCTCTATCAAATCATTCATTCAATACCACAGTGGTCTAAGATAATAACTTCATAATTTCTCACAGCTGGAAAGCACTGGATTGAAAACTTGAGTCTTCCAACATTAAGATATATCTATTTTACGTTGATATGGACCAAAGTGATGAGATCTTCATTACCGACTTCTAAAGAGAAGCACAGATACAATGGTAAATATGTCCTCTATGTCCTCCTCTCTTTATGATAAATTGTAACCTGAGAAGCAATTTTCTCAGGATGGTAGATTCACTGTGTGGCTTGCAACAGGTTTTGATTTCATGAGTTCTTACAAAGCCATGTCTAGGGCAGAAATGGGAAAACTTGTTTGCCTGCATTTTTTATACCTGCTTTCCCCAGGGAACAAAACTGAGTTTTAATCCAGTTCTTCCTCTTGTACCCTGTTCTACTTTTTCTGAAATATGTTTTGCAGAAGAGAAGTGTGCTATGATTGTAAAGACCCCAAATCCTACATTGGAGAGATTTGGAAGCAATATGAAAACACCTGGGAAGGCACTTTTATAGCTGATAGATTGTGTGTAAAATGAATGGAAATAATTATTAAGCATTTAGGGCTAAAACAAACGGGGCTGGTAGTATTCATTTATTACGTGAAGCATATACTTCATAAAAATTACCTTGGTCTTGAAATGACTCTGAGAAAAATAGTATCATTCCCACATGACAACTGAAACACAGAAAGGTTAAGCCACATGCACTGAAGATTTAAATTACCTGTCTAGAGTATGAGAACAAGTTCCTGGAAAGAACAGGATTTGAACACATGGAAACTGCGTCTTCCCTATGCAACACCACTATGTCATGCATGGGAACTAACGCATGCTTCCTTTCCCATCTGCCTCTTCCCTATGCAACACCACTATGTCATGCACAGGAACTAACGCATGCTTCCTTTCCCAAAGGTCTCCTCAGACACCAGGTGGGGATCACCTTTGTGCCCCCAGCTGTGTAATCCTGTTTGTACCAGATGAATTCTGCTAAGAATTCTCTAAGCCATCCCAAATATGGAGGCTATATCTGGGTTGTCACAGCCATTAAAAACTTTGTTGTCTCTCCTTTCTATACTGAGCAGGTTGATCTTCTTGTATATTTCCTAATCCTCTGTCATGCCTCTCTGTCAGTAGCTCATCATCATATCCTCTTCCAAGCCTCCATCTTCCTCCCCTGAGCATCAAATTGCCTCCCCTGATCGATTTCCTTTAACAAACATACTGGCCACTCTCAGGTTCCTAACTCCCAAAGTTAGGATACAGAGCCTGATACAAAATGGGTAGATAATGGATGTCGAATGGATGACCATAGAGAAATCTAAGACTGCACATGGACATGGTGGTGCACACCTTTAATTGCAGCACTTGGGGGTTGAAGCCAGTCTGGTCTATAGAGAATGTACCAGTACAACAATACAGAGAAACACTGTCATAAACAAAACTAAGCAAAATAAAAATCCAAAAGACTAAGTAGCATCCTGTGGGTTCCAGCATGCTTGCTGCACATAACTACAGCACATGTCCCCAAAGTATGTCTGAAGGATGGAGTGCAAGGACTGTAGTCAGCAAAAAACATTAAGTAGCTTGGATCACACTTCGTCTAAGCCAAGGCCTCTTTGAAATTCATAAGATACCTACAGAATTTAAAATAAATGGCATGAAAAGGTTTCAAACCTAGCCCAGAACATAACAGAGCGCTGGGATGGAACATGGCATGAAACAGACAGTAATTAGATTTGAGGTAATCTGGAATTAGGTGTAGTCAGACTCCTTCACTTTGGATGGGCTAATAGGCCATTCCTGGACCAAATTTTATTTTATGGCGAGCCTCTCCCTTCCTGCATTAGCAGTATGATTAACATCAATAACAGGACTGTCTTCATATTTACACATTGTAATTAAGCTTAGGTGAAACCTCAGGAGCTCCGTAGGGATATTTATGAGCATGCAGAGCCACTGCAGTCTACAGGACACTGCTGGTCAATAGCTGAAAACAGAATTAAATAAAACATCGGCAGTGCAATGACACTATAAATTCCCTCCAGGCCTCCTGCCAGTGAGTCTGAATGCCTCATGCTTCAAGATGCAGGTCCAGCTTGCTGAAGATTTGTTTCCAACATATTTGTCAGGTGGAAAGGTGTGTAAAAAACGAATAACCTGTGTGAATGAACCAGGACTCTCACTTCTGTTTCACTTGTGGTGTTAAAATATCTGGAAATAGCAAAGAAGATGGCCAAACTACTCACCTTATTACCATGGCTGAGATAAAAAGAGGGGAGAGAGGAGGAGGGTTGGAAGAGAGAGCGGGAAGAAGAGGATAAGAATATATAAATTGGGGCTGGAGAGATGGCTCAGAGGTTAAGAGCATTGCCTGCTCTTTCAAAGGTCCTGAGTTCAATTCCCAGCAACCACATGGTGGCTGACAACCATCTATAATGGGGTCTGGTGCCCTCTTCTGACCTGCAGGCATACACACAGACAGAATATTGTATAAATAATAAATAAATAAATATTAAAAAAAGAATATATAAATTATGGTAGAATAAAGGAGGTTGAGAAGACACTTTCTCCCTTCTGTGTACCTTTGCTTAGGGTTAGGGAGCACTGCACCTCTTGAGGGCATCACCACTCATTTCTGCCTCCAAAACCCATTGAACATTTAAAAGTATTAACATGTGTTATGTTTTCTGTGCCAAAGTGACAGTATAAGGAGGGAATGGAAATATTTTCTTGTCTCCTGGAGGTCACATCCAAAGGAACATTGATGCACACCTCCCATGCTTTCGTTTATTTTACAGCATTGATCCCAGTGTGCTTCAGGGAGAGTAATGCCTGTATGAACTAGGAACTGGTGAGAACTGCAGATGATTGTTGCACTGTATAAAAGAGCATATATATTTATATGATTATATATTATATATATATTATAATGATAATATAATATATACTCATCAGTGTATATTTTATAGGCTCCACCAAATGATTATAATACACATTGAAAACTGGGGATCACTATTTTTAACCATGCACATATTTATACATAATTTAGTAAGTCAGGCACATGCAGATTTAATCTGTATTCTCCTCATACAGGAGCATGTCCATATGCACCCTAACAGGAACAACAGTCAACATGAGAATGTTACCAGAACAATCTTCTCCTGCAGGCAACAGGGCTATCAGTAATTGAATCGTGGTCTTATGCTTCAGAGGAGGATGAGATCTTTCTACAAGGCTCCACAGTACCCCATGCCTGTCACCTAATTTCTACAAAACATTTACACCCTTTTAACAAAATATCTCTAGTGTGTCCAAATACACATGCAGAAGTGGGCTGCGCTCAAGCTTCTAATTCCATGAAGGGAATCTTGCCACAAGTACATCCATCCTATAAATATTTGTTGAACATCCACCATATGCAAAGAACTGTTCTTCAATGAAAATATATTGGTCATAAAGATCTCAGTCACTGAAGATATCTACACACACACACACATACACACACAGTTTGTAGTCATACTCTAAAGCAGAGCAGGATAATGAAGTTTGAAGTTAACCTTCCAAGGTTTCATTGAGGAGCATTATCTGATCAAGTCACTGACAAGATTGGAACTTAGTAATACTAGTGTTTGGGGGAACAGCACCTGAGGCTGAAGGCAATGAGTCAATCCCGAAATCATACAGAGTGAATAGATGTATTATGTTTGAAAACAATATCTATACTGAAAATTTCGTAACAGTATCTCAAAATAATACAGTAACATAATATTAGTGGCTTCTTAGCTATCTGAATGAGCCACAGAATTAACAAATAAAGAAAGATGTTTTGAAAAGAGTACCTGTCCTAATTTAATTGAGACAATTTTCCTGAGTTAGGAGTAAGGAATTAATTTCTATAATTTCTTGTTGAAGCTATATTTGTAAACAGATATTTACAGTGTGTGTGATGTTATAGATTTAGCTAATGCCTTGCATATGTTCTGCAAACATTTTACTACTGAAATATGCTCTCATACCAAAGAAGTATTTGTACACTATAAAACACATATGTGATATATATATATGACTAGTAACACCAAATATAAATTAATATGGAAAATATCTTCCTGAGAATATCTAAAAGAACCACACATAAGGAAAGTTTAAAGAAATTGTACTACCCATTGTGAAACTGATGTTTTGAAAATCTAATGGCTAGGACAGCATGAATGGATACCAAAGAGAGAAAGAGAGAGAGACTGACTAACATGAAATCACAATATAACAGACAATTCAAAAGAAGGTTCACTAGATTCAGATTTATGATTTATAGAGAAAAATGTGTGTAACAGAATAGTGGATAAATAAAGGTCTTTGCAATGAAAACCTCCAAATCACCTAGATATATCCATATGGGAAAAATGAATCCTCATCCTTAACTTACACCATATACAGAAATCAATTTTACATGGATTGTAGATCCAAATGTGGAAGACAATAAAAGTGTTTTCTCTATAAAACAGCATGACTGTGACCTTGGAGACAAGTGTTATTAAATGGCACACAAACAGAACTAAGCATGGAGGAAAAGAGGTAAATTGATTTCTTCAAGCCTTATATTGTATCCTCAAATGGAGGCAATACCTGGGATATACATACTCAAATTCAAACACATAAAGAATGCTTTGGGAAATCATTGCACTTGGGGACTGAGGCAGGAAGACGGTTGTGAGTTCAATGCCATCTAATGCTACATAAAAAGACTGTCTCAAAAGCCACCAAGGGATAACTTCTCCATTGAAAGGAAAGATGAATGGGAAAAGAAAAAAAAGGAGTATAGCAACAACAACAACAACAAAAAGCTACACTGGTAAGTGATACATTTTAATTTCATCATTCTTTAGTGAAATACCAGGGAAAATCCATAGCAAAATCCATAGCAAAATGCTCATATCAATCCAACACAAAATAAAAAATAGAAACACATAAAAATACCATGTGGATGAAAAGTGGTGTCACCGGAATCCTCTGTCCCTGGTTTGTTTTTTGGATCAACAGCCTTGAAAGGAGTACTCAGCCACCCAGAGCTAATGAAATCCCAGGTCTTAGAGGAAAATCACACATCTTCGAGAAAATCATAAATCTTTGAAAATACCTACAACTACCACTTCACAAAACAAAAATAATTCCTTGTTGCATTCCAAATTTCTGTCCTTATGCCCACAGATCTGTGCAGTTCCCTCATGGAGAAAATTTTTCTTTGTAACAGAAGAAGACTGTGCAATGATACACCATTGTAACTGTTTTAATAAAAAGTTAAACAGTCAATAGCTAGGCAGGAGATATGGGTGGGACCTCTGGACAGTGAGGTCTCTAGGAAGAAGAAAGGGGGACTCTGGAAAATGGGTTCAGCAACTTCCCAGTACTGGCCAACATGAGGCTACGTTCTGCCAAGCAAAGGAGGGCCTAGCCACTACCTAGCAGTTTAAGTTTAAGCTTTGACTCAAGCAGTCAGAGAATGCTGTGGGCACTTAGTAAAAGAAGGCACAGGCCAAAACCAAACAACGAACAAAAAAACCCACAAACAAACAAAACACAAGTAATCACCACCACCAACAACAACAAACCCACAAAAAGCAAAACCTAAAAAACAACAAAAAAAAACTCTAAATAGGTACAGAATGAGAATGCTTAAAATGTGCTTAAATCCTAAAAAAAAAAATAAAATGGGTATCGACAGTCATAGAAAAATAAATAGTTTAGTAATAATAAGGTGGAATCTTAAACAAACTGTAAAGTAATAAGCTTTTTAAAAAGTCTTATAAATATGGGAAATACACAGGGTGCCTGGCTCATGTATGGTGTTTTGTTGATTTTGAATTTTTAAAATGCTGATGAGCTAAGGACAGCTAACTGTTTAAAGACATTGAATTATAGAAAGGATTGCTGAATTAAATCAGACTGCATACTTTAGAGATGTCTTGTCTTCATTAAGGGAGTGGGAAAATGCATTGCATTAGGGGAGATTTTGTGCTTTTTCTCCATGAGAAACAAAAAGCTATGCATTCCTATAAAGTTAATCAAGATTAGATTTTACTAAGAGATCTTTTAAAAATATTGGCTACAAGCATTTATAAAAAAAAGAACAAACAAAATTCTACAAGACGATGACATATAAGCTGACCCTTTGACATGGGAACAGCTTAGAGACTGGGAGAGGCATAAAAAATGTTGTTGAAGCCGGGCGGTGGTGGCGCACGCCTTTAATCCCAGCACTCGGGAGGCAGAGGCAGGTGGATCTCTGGGAGTTCGAGGCCAGCCTGGTCTACAAAGGGAGTTCCAGGACAGGCTCCAAAGCTACAGAGAAACCCTGTCTCGAAAAACCAAAAAAAAAAAAAAAAAAAAAAAAAAAAAAAAAATGTTGTTGACTCCAGAGTCCTTGTGACCTCCATCCTTTCATTTATCATGGGTAGAGGTTTGGGTACGCCATTCAAACAAAAGCTTATAAAGTTAACAAATGCCTTTTACCTGTTCAAACATAAAACAAATTTCATTTTATCTGACTTGTGCATAGTGCATAATGCATACTTGTACACACACACACTCACACACGCACACACACAAATATGTATGTTACCTTTAAAAGTTTGTGTGTTTGCGGAAAAAAAGACCAGGTATCAACAATAACAAGCAGCCCAGGTGATTCAGCCCCTCAGAATGCCTTTGTTGCAGTTTCCTCAAAATTCTCCATCCAGAACATCGTCGAACCTGCTATCTGAGACGGTCCAGCTTCACAGATTACTGTTGCAGTGATTTCAGATAATCTCTGCACTTTCCCATTACACAGATTCGGGACAACAAATGACATAGCTAGCTTTCCCAGGACTTCACAATTATCACAGTTTTCTCAGGGTCCTCTAAAGATGCTATTGCCCCAAGACAACAGGAAGCAGTCTAGAGAAAATGATGTTCACATTCCCAAGAGGTGGGTTGGGTGGTTATTGATCATTTGGTAGGTTAAAGATGTTTGACATCATTTAAGAGGGGTGTTAATGGTCAGGAAAAAACTATACAAAGGAGACCAGATTCAGAGACCTCTTTCTGAAGGGAAAAATGTGAAAAATGATGGGATAAAAGAGTGGATTGTTGTCAAATATTTTACATTGGTATGAATTTTTGTATTTTGATACAAATTTAAGGTTATTTTTGTTATATTTTATATGTTTCTATTATTGATTAAGGCTGTATTTATGCACCTTATTTAACAATGTAAATGTGAAGTTCTAGTCCTTGAAAGTTATTTATGATAATAAAGAAATGCAGGTTGGTAGTTACCCATTTATAACAATCAAACTTGTAGTCATATTAGGTATGTTTTCATGGCCATACAAAAATATATTTTAGAGAGATAGGTGATCTTCAAACATTTCAGAGACCTACAGAATATGTCATTTTTATGCTTTAATAACATAAAGCTTTTCTTGACCTTGAAACATGTCTACTCCTGGCAGCACCTATTTACTTCAAAAGAAAATGTTGGGCATCAAGAACCACCTTATGAAGTTTGCTTTAATTTGTGGCAAAGTTAATCCCTGAGCAAAGAAAATGAGCTTGCCTTGACTGTTGACAGTATGCTATCCAAACTGGACAAGCAGGACACAAAAGAAAGTAACTGTTGAACTTTGCCAAGACAAGTTAGGACAGTGTTTCAAAATGCCTGCTTTACAGAAAAGTCTGTCAGCTATTCTAGGCCTGTAGACCAAGGATAGATGCCCCAATGTTACAGGGGATCCTTAGATGTTGGTCTAGGAAAATAGATGTTTCTGTTATTTCTATATTTTAGGAAGTTGTTTGATCTACACTTCCTGTTTACTCAGGTAACATTATATCCTTCACAGGATTCTGATGGATTTGAAGACAAGATAGTTTTCATTTAGAAAAGAAAACCACAAAAGAAGTATAAAGTGTATAAGGCTAAGAGATCTAAAAGCTAAATTTTTTTTATCTAAGAAAATGTTTTGAGGTCTAAAAAGATAGTTTTGGGTTGGTAATACAAGTTATGATTAAAAGTTTTAGGTATAAAATTTTGAATTCATTAAGATAGGATAGACGATAGAGTAATTTCTCCAAATTTGCCAAATACAAGAAGACTTGTAAATGTAATTCTTACATTATAATTGTTTTCCTATGTTAGAATTAAACCCTTTCCTTTTTATTTACACAAAGGGGTAAATGTTGCAAGATATTTGATTACACTGCATAAATACATGTCACTGTGATTGGTTTAATAAAAAGTCAAGTGGCTAATAGTTAGACAAGAAGTATAGGCAGGACTTCTGGACAGACAGAACTCTGGGAAGAAGAAAGTGGGGGGATCACTAGTCAAATGCAGAGGTAGCAGGGCACGGAGGAGGACAGGTAAAAGCCATGATTGCAGTGACATCATGCAAATTAATAGAAAAGGGTTAATTTAAGTTATAAGAGCTAGTAATAATTGAACAATTCTGAGAAGAGTGACAGAAGATCAGAAATAGAACACCCCACTTCTGGTGTTTCCTCGGGTGCCAAGCTGCCATGTCTGTCTGTCTGTCTATCTATATGCTACTATACATACATAAAAATAAAAGAGGTCATGAAGTTGAAGGGAGAAATGATGAAATCATTTTACAATGTCAAAAAAAAAGGTCCAAAGGAGGAGCAGAAGGAGGGAGAACATGAGCAAAAAAGTCAAGACAGCAAGGGGTGCACCCACCCACTGAGACGGTGGGGCTGATCTAATGGGAGCTCACCAAGGCCAGCTGGACTGGGACTGAAAAAGCATGGGATAAAACCGGACTCTCTGAACATGGCTGACAATGAGGGCTGCTGAGAAGCCAAGGACAATTGCACTGGGTTTTGATCCTACTGCATGTTCTGGCTTTGTAGGAGCCTAGACAGTTTGGATGTTCACCTTCCTAGACCTGGATAGAGGGGAGAGGACCTTGGACTTCCCGCAGGGCAGGAAACCCTGACTGCTCTTTGGACTGGAGAGGGAGAGGGAAGGGATTAGGGGGAGGGGAGTGGGAGGAGGGGGAGGGAAAAGGGAGGCGGGGACGAGGCAGAAATTTTTAATAAAAAAATGTAAAAAAAAAAAAGTGAGATATGGCTTTAGAACCAGCAAGCAGAAGATAGACTTGGAGATTTCAAGGCCATTTTCAACCATGAGGCAAGTTCCAGGACTGTCAGAGAAACACAATAATATCCAATCAAGGAAGAAGAGGAGGGGAAGAAAGAGGAGGAGGAAAAGGTGTAGGAGAAGGAGGACTCCGAAGATGACAATGGCAGCAAAGTGGACACACTGAGCCAAAGCAAACATTTGTTAAGAACCATGAGCTCCTCTTTACATGTGCCTAGTAAAAATGTCCTGGAATACATGTACAGGAATGTCAGGGTCAGCATCGCCTGTAGTATTTCATAAAACTGTAAATAGTAAAACTGGCAAATGAACTATGGAATGTTTGCACGAAAGAAAATTAGAAAGCCATGAAAGGAGTCTAATTCCTCACATGGAGTAATCAACGTGAATAAAGCTCAAAACCACAATTCTGGACAAATAAAAAGACAGAAAGTAATTTTATACATAATATTTTATTTGAAAAAAATGAACAAAAATCAATATATTGAGTTAAAATTAGAAAATCATCTTTGAAAGATGTACCAATAGGTTGTGTGATATACTTCCCCATAACATGGCAGCTTGGCACCTGAGGAAACACCAGAAGTGAGGTGTTCATTTTCTGATCTTCTGTCACTCTTCTCAGAAAAGCCACGTGAAGGAATCTGCAGACATTTCTCTGGAGTTCGTCATAAGATCCTCGGGTGACATCAAACATATGGTAAAAATCATGAATACACTCATCTCTGAAGTTGTGGGTACAGAGAAGAATCTGGAAACAGACCTTACTCAGTACCCTCTTCAATATTCGTGTCAGCCTATGCCTGTATTTGTCCAGCTTGTCCCCCGCCCCCCCGTCGTAGCTGTCCATCGTCATGACGCCTCAGCAAGCAGCTCTCCAGGTTTCCTGTTTCTTCATTCCTGAAAGTGCGCTTAGGAATCAGATATGAAATGAATTTGCATGCTCTTCACTCACCAATCTGACTTTCATGATTGGCATCTCAGCCATGAAGGGAATCTCAGTCCATTTCACAGGCAGCTTCAACTATTAACTAAAGATAATACTCCCAAACATCACAGAACTGAAGAATGAAGACAAGTAAATTGTAGATGTGGACATTATTCATGGCCTGTTCTTTTAAAGTAAACATTTTTAAAAAATTAGATTATTTGTTATTATATATACATAATATTTACCTTCTAATATTTAAGAGCCGGCAGTCTCTGGCAGCAGTTCCTGATAGAAACAATGGAATAAAATTGAGTACCAACCGTTCCATTTTCAAGGAACCATATGTTCTTTGTCTCACCACTGCCCCCACAATTCATTTTTTGGCCCTTTTAAAATTGAATTTATTTTTTTAACAATTTCATTCATGCAAATAATATATTCTGATTATTCTCCCCACACACATCCTCTCCTATCTCACACCCACTCCCGTCAGTCCCTTTCCTTTTCCCAGAATCTCTTCCTCGCCTTTCATTTCCCTAACAGAATAGTTGCGATATAAATAAGAGCTAGGAATTGAGAATATTAATTCTCAGATTCACACACACACACACACACACACACACACACACACACACACACTATAGAGAGCTTGCCTGAATCTTCAGTTCAGGGAGGAGGGGAAGAAAGGAGGAAACCATTTACCCATCATTCCCTTTCCGTGAGTTTCTGCAGGCTCTTCGAGCAGAGCACCCTTGAAGGCTCTAACAAACTGTCCAGACAGAGAGTTTTGTTTTGTCAAATGTGTTACAGAAACTTTGCAAATGCTGAAGGCGAGTGCAGATGGACCGAGCCTTCTGTGCCATAGCAGCCCTGTCAGTTGTGCGCGGTATGTGGTGTGCTGCGCTGAGTTCTCTGAGGCATGTCTGTCTCTGCCCTTTCGGAATTTTCAATACACTTGGAGACAGCTCCAGCACGAGTCTGCTGGGCAGGCAAGGGAAGCAAATAACCAGAATGAGAGTAGCCAAAAGAGCAAGCATTCTGGGTTTCCAAGAAAGTTACAATCACTAAACTACAGAAAATCTGAGGAGGCTTTTTAAATGTAATCAAATCATTGGAGATATTGTACTAAAATTCAACGAGCCAAGGCTATCCTGCTGCCTCTTCCTAGGCAAAGGCATCTCAGGTTCCTTATAGTGATGGCCAATGAATTGATGTCAATTTGGGACAAGGGCTTTTACTTCAAATTATCCAAGTCACTTTACCCAGACAGAATGGAGGAAATAAGACAGGGATGGGGCAAATGCCTTCACCTTTTATGCTAACGAAATGTAGACTCTCTAATCTCAGGGCTGTACTAATGGGCTTTGGGGAAAAAAACACTACTTTTTTTAGACTTGCGCATAGTAAATGGACTGTAGTGCTGAATCAGAATCATCTCAAAATGGTTTGGCCCATAAAATTTTGTTTCAAAGTGAAACTTGAAAATGTTTTCTGGAATATCTATTTTTTGAGATCCTTTTAGAAGCTGGGAAGGGGATGTCTGGACAGCATATGCTTTGGGAATTTAACTTCTGTTGCTACAGAATAGCTGTTAGCACCTTTAAGAAAAAGAGAGAAAAGAACAGAAAATAGAACAAGGAAGAGTGATATCATCCAATGAAGAAACCTGTTTAACATACCTGGATGCTTTTTTCATGAACATATCAACACTTATCAAATCAAAATCCCTCACATTGTACTTTAAGGCAGCATCTTCCAGGATGTACACTTTAAGTACATCTTCCAGGATGTACACTTTAAACCTAAGCCATCAGACTGTTTGGGAATTGCACTGAATTTTTGTGGTTTGTTTCTCTTTCAATTATAATCTTTTCCACACGTCAAGGGCAGTTTTCTATGAATTTGGAGTCTATATACAATTTCCCTAGAAAAAGGCACTTTAAGGAATTTTTAGATATCCTAGCACAAAAATTACTAATCTTCCATATACGTATTTCCCCTGCAAAAACTAAATTCTCAACTGAAGCTTTCCCAATTTAATTCTACATAAATTTATTAAAAATTTAAAAAATAGAAAATTTTACTATTTATTGAGTGTTCATTCTTTGGCACTTAATTAAAATTATACCAATACAGGAAAGTAAAATAAGAAAACAGATAAAGACGGCATTCTTACAGTTCTCAGGATTAATTTATAAATTAATGCCGAGGTGAGAGAGAGAGAGAGAGAGAGAGAGAGAGAGAGAGAGAAAGAGAGAGAGAGAGAGAAAGAGACATGTGTGCATGCTTACACATGTGCGGTTTAGAGAGAGTCAGGAGAGGAAAGACCTCTCCATGCTCACAGACTGTACAATGCACACCAACAGCCTTGTGTTTTAGAGGAAGATCTAAATGTAAATTTTGTGTGTGGCCCCATGGTGCTACAGAAGGCCGCCTATGCAGGAGAAATCTGTGGATTTAGAGATCTTTTTTCTTTTTTTAAAAAAAAGCACAATTCCTCTGCCAAAGATGTTGGAGTTTAGATATTTCTTTTTTTCTTTTTTCTTTTTTTCTGTAACCTTTCTGATCTAAGAACTGGTTGAAAGCAAAGTGTTAGCAAGGCAGGCTTAGTCTTGACACTCGATTTTCCCACATCAACCTTGTGATAGATAATCGATGAAGTGAGTTAGGATCTTACCTAAAAGTTAAAAATGTTCAGAAATGAAATTTCAAACTCCTTTAATAGCCTCATCAAGTTATTTACATGGCTTCCTGAGGATCCATATTAACCACTTTCCCCTTTGGTTTAAAAAAAATAATGAATTTTACATGATTCAGTAATTACTTTTTTATAAATGTTTTATGAGAAGACTTTTCATGAGATGTAGTTATTTAAAAGACTGGTATTTTTATAAGAAAGAAAGGCAACAACTCAGCCAAGCCAATTTATGGAAATAATACTGACCTACAATATTTGTCCAATTATCACTTGAAGGTACATGAACTTTTGATGTCTCTATTCCTATTTTCTTGAAGGAGAATCAAAGAAACAGAAGAGAAGGAGTAGAAAGAACTCCGACTACAAAGCAGGTGGGTTTTGTCTACTTTGTTTGAGGGATGTTTCAGTTCTCTCACAGAAGAGTTTCCATAAGTAATACTACAAATGATGACACCGCATCTCATAGTCTGGATCAATGGACGGCCAGGACTTTAGAATAAACCATGACTGAATCCCAGTTGCGGCTGTAGAGGACAAGTGTGAGGTGAATTACCAGCATTTCCAAATGCTAGCTTTAAGGAGAAGAAGATGGGATTCATATTTATTACCTCTTAGGGGTCAGGTCACAGATGCAGAGCTTATGGAGATCCTTAACAGTGGGCTTCTGGCAGGCAAGGCATTCCGCACCCAATGAGCTCCTTAATTGTGGGCTCCTGGCAGGCAAGGCATTCCCCACCCACAGATCATCTATTTAGCATGCATAGCTTCAGGGAAATAGAGGGCAAATAGCAAACAACCCACTTACTAATTTTGCTACTGTGGTTCTTTTTTTTTTTTTTTGATTTTTCGAGACAGGGTTTCTCTGTGGTTTTGGAGCCTGTCCTGGAACTATCTCTGTAGACCAAGCTGGTCTCGAACTCACAGAGATCCGCCTGCCTCTGCCTCCCGAGTGCTGGGATTAAAGGCGGGCGCCACCACCGCCCGGCCGCTACTGTGGTTCTTTAAATGACAAAATAAGCTCTATATGTTCAGGCACTTGAACACTTGGTCCTTCTGTTGATGGCACTGTTTGGGAAGGTGCTTTTAAGAGGTGGAGTCTTGCTGAAGGAATTACATCACTGGGTGTAGGATTTTAGGGCTCACTGCCTTGCTCCATTTTTTGGTCCTACTTTCGGTTTTTTTGTGACTGAAATGTGATACCTCCATGTTCTGTTCCTCCTGTCATGCCACACCACCCCGGCAATGATGGACTCTGGAACCGCAGTCAAAAATAAGCACCTGACCACTTAAGCTGCTTTTCATTCTAGTGTTTCATCACTGCAACAGAGGCTAATTAATCCGCCTGGAGTAGTGCAAGCTAGACCTTGTTAACTAAATAGCTCAACATCACCTTCCTTTTGCCAATAGGGTATCAGAGGCCCATAGCAACACATGGCAAATTAAACTGCAAAAACAACAAAGCCATGTCCCATTTTTAATTGAGTCCTGATGGAGGTGGGTCTTGTATCTATTTGTTGCTTTCATTGGTTAATTAATAAAGAAACTGCTTGGCCCTCTGATAGGGTAGAATTTAGATAGGCGGAGTAAACAGAACAGAATACTGGGAGAAAGAAGCCGAGTCAGGCAGTTGCCATGATTCTCCCACCTGACACAGATGCAGGTTAAGATCTTCCCTGGTAAGCCAACTTGTGGTGCTACACACATTATTAGAAATGGGTTAAAGCAAGATGTGATAGTTAGCCAGTAAGAGGCTAAAACTAATGGGCCAAGCAGTGTTTAAAAGAATACAGTTTCCGTGTAATTATTTCGGGTAAAGCTAGCCAGTGGCCCGGAGCTGGGTGGCGGGACGCAGCCCGCCACTCCATCTACAGAGTCCTATGCACCTGCATAAACTGAAATGAAGATTTCTCGGTCTGACTCTTATTCAGAGAATATGGAAGCTATTCAATTCAGCTCATCATTCTTTTAGTACAGTGGACCATGCATCAGTCAAGTTTTACTACTGAGACCCAAGTAATGAAATGCTTGGGATGCAGCATGGGAGAGCTATATCAGCATCCTAATGGGACACATACTGGGAAAGGTTAATTTGGCCTGGACAAATTTACAATCAGAGGAAAGGAAGTCATCATAACTGTCTGAATGTTGTATGAGAGTTCACTGGTTACTCTACCCACGTACAGGGCTGAGTCCAGGGCCTGATGGATAAAGTTAGCACCATCTATTATGCTTTGCCATCAGCTTCAGAAGACATCATTCATTATCCCGAATGAGGACCTTACCCTCGGGCATCTCAATTCCCCTTGCACTGCTCATTTTTCCTCACATAATGGTTCCCAGAAAATTTTGATTCACCTACATCAAACCCAGATGGCCAAGTGCCTCCTTGCTCCTCTTAACAAGGAGTTTTCTTACATTTCCTGTCATCTTGTGTCCCCAAACAACCTCCCTCGAGTTTAAATTGGCCGCATTTTATTTTAGCAACAAAATTTAGGACATATCTACCCTTATTCTTTTCGTGAGTCAAATCTAAACCCATAAACATGTGCCACAGCAGATAAGAATATAAAAACATGAGATGTAGCTTGTAACGTGAAAATTTTTATAGTCTCTGAAACATAACATATAAACCTAAACTAACAATTCAAGTCTACTGTTAACATATCAATATGTAGAAAAGATCAGATACTCTAGCGGCACTTGAAACAACAGCAGTGATAAAAAGAAAAACAACTCTACCTACAATCTGTCTAGAAATGGGAGGAAAGGTTAGAGAAAGGTCAGAGACACTGCATTTGTTAAGAAGGATGAAAGAATCTGTTGTTGCGTGGGGAAATTCCAAGTATTTACAAATAAAAACAGTTCATTAAAATAATATGATTTCTAAGCTTTCAAAGTGTGAAAAGGAAGCTGTAGAGATGTCTCTGTGATTGAGAGCACTTGCTACTCTTGCGGAAGAAGCAGGTTAGTTTCCCAGGACTCACATGGGATCTCACTCTGGAACGCCAGGTTCAGAGGATCTACCATCCTCTTCTGGCCTCCAAGGCATCAAGCATACTCAATGTTCACTTGCATATACACAGTCAAACAGGGACACACATAAAAATTAAAAAAATAAGTTATAAGTTTGGCCAAATCAATGCCATCTGGAAGCTTTTAAAGGGGCAGAATTTCATGCCCAGCCCATCTGGGGGAAGTGTTTTTGAGAGAATGAAGAGCAAGAACAGGAGACCTACCAGCCAGTTTAAACAGTGTTCAACACATGGTAAAACCTTACTTAATTTGTAACACTGCCCAATTTTCCCCCTTTACTTTTCCAAATCAAACCCCATAGGCTCAGTCATGTAAATGGTAATTTTTCACAGAGCTCATCTTTAAAAGATAATGGTCACTTTAAAATAGCTGCAAGCCATTTACCACTTCTAAAAATACAACTCCTGACTCAGTGGGTCTGCACTGATTTGCACAGGTACAGGAGGAGAAGGGTGTTGGGTTTGGAGGAGAATCAGCTGCTATCTATGCACAGCACAGCAATAAAAGTCCTATCAGAAGTAGGAAATGCAGAACCACACCATTTCCTAACATAAAACACTGTGCTCTACCAACAAGATGTCCAATAACTTTTTCAGGCATTATGTGGGAGAGTCACAGCCCAGTCCTTTTACAATGCAATAGGTTCATTTATATAAATGGTTTTCCAGATAAATTACTGAAAGTTAAAGTAGAAGCATCCAACAGAAACACAGGGAAAGGTCTGCGAAGATGAATTTTATAACCTTCCCCCTTGCTTCCCATCCCACCAAAATCAGGCTACAAACTAGAGACTTAGAATTAATGTGATAGCAAAAGAAAAGATCAGAGCCAAGAAAGAGAAAGCTGGGTTTAAATAGTTATTAAAGGTTTAAGAAGCCCCAGGGAAAACTACTAACCTCGGGAACTGTCAAGGGAGTCCCCTGTCATGAGTCAGATGGCAAAAATTACTATATAAGCCTGAAATAATGTATCGGAAGCTATTTAGGACACGGAGATAAAAAATTGTAGCATTAAGTTTTATAATGTTCAGTGCATTCGGATACAGAGAAAATAAAGACTACTGGCTGCACACGGCATACAGCTAAAAACAAAATCAGCTGAAAACAGAGTATTAGTGAAATGGTCGATTTCTGAGTCTAAATTTTAGGGGCTGAAAGTGGAATCTAAAGACTGTAACAGTTTCAGGAAGACAAATTTAGATAGTCAGGTGAAGGTTAATATCTGCAGGGCCCCAGATGTCAGTCTTAGGAGCCAGATCTTAACTCCACAGGCAGGAGAAATGCACCCAATCTCTGATGTGATAAAAAAGCAGCCCTTCAGGAAGGTGCATGTGACAGCAGCAGTCAGCAAGAGTGAGAGTTCACAAGTCAGAGGGCCAGAGAAGGGATGCTGAAATAATCCTGGCCTGAAGAGATAAGCCCTGGAATGCCAAGAAGGTCAAGTGACTGTCAGTCCTGAGAGTCACAACCCCCCTCCCAGAGTGCTTCTCTCTCTCCCATAATGACCCCACAGTTGCCAACCTGAAACAGCACCATCTGCTAAAGGAAAGAGACAACCCACACTAAGAGGAAATCTCAGACATCGTGAGAAGGAAGAGACGACTCCGGATCTCCACATTTCACAGAACAAAACTCAGTTCAACTTCTTTCACCCACTAGGATGTTACTGAAGCTGAAATATTATAAAATGAACAACAACAACAAAACATTCATCTTAATTTCTGAAGTGAGGACACAAGTTTGTGAAAGAAAGCAATAGATTTATATGGAAGGGATGCCTTGATTAATCCTAGAGAAGCAGCATAAAGAGAGGAGAGAAAGTAGTGGGAAGAATAGAATAAAGATTGGGAATGGATGGGATGAAAGAGAGGAGATAGACAGGGGGAACTAGAGAGACGAAGAATAGAGGAGACAACAGATATGGAGCAGGGGAAAGAACAGAGGAATCATAAAAGCAAAAGAAGATGAGCAAATGTGATGACAGGAGGCTAAGCCAAGCGTGAGGTGAAGCTTCACCCAGACCCTTCAGTTAGGCAGTGCAATTAATTACCATACTTAGGAGATAACTGACATGCACTTTTGTGTCTCTGGGTATCAGCCAATTAAAGAACTGACTGTCAGCAAACTTCAAATCTGGGTTTTGCATGCAATTAAGTTTCTCTAAGTCAACCAGATCATTTCTTAGACTCTCTCCCGGGTTCCTTGACAATATTAATAAATCATGCCCCAATTTATCCCGTTGATAATTAAGGTGTTCAACTTTGGAGTTCTCATATCAGGATTGTTCTATAACCACTTCCCGAAGGCATAAATGGAAAAAGGAAGCCCAGTGACACAATCTGGAAGATGTTCACAGCTTGAACAGGGCTGGGGCAGGAGTGGGAAGGAAGGTATGGGAAGTCTTCCAGCATCCTGCTCAGTGATGCACCTTCTCTCACCTGGATAATGATGCTGTCAGGGACTGACGGGGGGATGAGTGACTCCCTTACTAATCTCCTCACTGGAGCATCAGTTTCTCATTTATTTATGATCTTCTTGACATGGACGCTACTTACATGGCATTGGGATTAATCAGCCAGGAGGCTTTTTTTTTTTTTTTAAAGATGCAGGTACTAGGCAAGTCGTGTAACTCAGCATGGCAGTGTGACATTATCACTATCTAAGCAATATTTATTCTGTATGATCACCATCTCCAAGGAACTCGAGTGTGATAGGACTTCAGGTGTGGAAGTCATAAACCATTACCCTCAGCCTCCAGCAGCTGTGCGGCATGTCTCCTCAAAGGGAGGAAGGGAAAGCCACATGGTAACTCTAGCCTAGAGACTTATGAGCAGGATCAGCAAGGGCACCACAGATGTTTCGATCAGAAGCTGCTGCAAGGAAAGTTCCCCCTCCTCAGCCCCTCTTCCAGGTGTTCTATACAGAATTTCTCGAGTCCCCAGTCACAATATCCTGTGGCCAAAGAATTTCTGTAAAGGTGTGTGACTTGGGAGCTTGTCTATCACCCCTAGAGAAATGGCCACTCCTGATCAAAAGAGCAGAGAACTTTCATTTGTTTTCCAAATCTTCTACCTGCTGGGCTGCTTTTCTTTTTTTCTTCCTTTTTTCCCCCACCAAAAGTCATCCTTATGACATGTTTGTTAAGTGGAAGAGAAAGAGCTTTGTGAATTTGATAGATATGATAATGGTTGTTTGCCAGAAAAGGCAGAAGTTTGGAGCTGAAGTTTCTTCTCTCATTTTCTTATTTTATCCTCATAACTGAAAAAAAATTAACATGATTTCATGGAAAGGAAATGTTTCGTAGATGCATTGACAGTAGGTCACTACATGCTGTATCTTTTATGGTTCAAAAGGAAACCCAGACTTCTCAGGAACAAATACTGGAAGGAATCAACATGTGGACTGCAACCTCTTCAAGGAGGGTTAAATGAGCCTTTCACAGGGATCACCTGAAGCCATAGGAAAGCACATATATTTATATTACAGTTTGTAACAGTAGCAAAATTATAGTTATGAATTAGCAACAACAAGCGTTTTATGGTTGGGGTCACCACACCACCAGGAACGGTGTTAAAGTGTCACAGCCTAGGAAGCCCTGGAAAGGCACAGGACTGATGTAGAGCACAGGCAACAGGAATTACTGCCGCACACTGCAGATTAAATGCTAAGTTAAAACTCTTAAAATATTGTCTGGGACATAGTATATAGAGGATGACATTGCTCATCATCCCGTTTTCTTGACAGAACAGCAATATTTCTTTGGTGCAACTACTTGGCTATACTGCTTTAATTCTCAAGAAGACATTCTGGCTTGTGCTTCAAGTGTAAAATGTGCCCCACAGGCTCATTTGTTTGAACACGTGGGCCCAGCAGGTGGTGCTTGTTTAGGAAGACTATGGAAAATTCCAGAAGGGGAACTGGGCTTAAAGAAGTGGGCCAATGAGGGGGACCCTAAAGTTTTAGAGCCTAACCATATTTCCCATTCACTGGCTGTTTCCTGACTGCATATGCAATGTGTCCTACTTTCTGCCAGTGTGACTGATTGTGTCCACTCTAACCGTGAGCCATAACAAGCCTGCCCCTCCTTAAGCTGCTTCTTGTCAGGTAATAAGTCTCAGCAATAAGGAAAGAAACTAATAAACTCTCTTCCTATTCTCTCACCTAGTCCATAACAAAACATTTCTGAATCAAGAAAGCTGCCCGACGTATGACCTTTGCAAGTCACTTAGCCTCTGTGCTTCTACTGGCTTAGGATGAAAATATTGAATTGGTTAAACAAAACAACCTTTGAAGTCTTTCCAGATCAGTGGTCTATAATTCTAGAAGAAGAATATTCTAGTTTCTGGATACCAAGTCAAGAAGTTAACTCAGCTGAAGCTACTAAGCAAATGAAGTGCAATGATTTTCTTAACTTTGCTCTAATGAGAAGATTAATATCTACTAAACCCATAGAATATTCTTGCACTGCAATGCATGTATAATCTTTTTCGTGCCTTCAATCAATGGTTATACACCATTAAATCAGGTTCCCTAAGGCAAGCTTGATTTTCTGTTTGTTGTTCTAAGAGGACACTGGGTCATTACTGGCAAATTGATAACTTTCTGTAATACTTAGAAGACCCATAGGGATACTTACATTACTGTAAGCAATTTCTATCTTGAATCAGGCCAATAATCTTAGTAATTGGAGATCACATTAGCGGTAAAAATTCTGCTAAACCTCCCTACAAAGCAGCTCACACCCTCCTCGCTGTGTCCTGTAATTCAAGGGGTTAGCAACAGAAGTTAGACCTGCTGTTGCTTTCCTTGCTGAAATTCTCTGAAACCCCAGTATATAGTAAACATATGACAAATAGCACCCAAGAGTCTAGTCAAATTCCAAACTAGATGGAGAGGCTCCTGTTAAATGAACATGTAAATTCTCTACGGATTATTCAACCCATGAAGTATGTGCTGAAACCTTACTCTAGGTCAGGCCAGAACTAAGTTCTCTGAAGACTGGAGGAAGAATTAGGTCGTTGGTTTCCCCAAGGTTATAATTTAGGGTGAAAAATCAGACACTAATTAACATCATACATACCCATTGATATCTACACATATTCCTAAAAGTTATCCTGCTTCTGTCTCCCACTCACGTAAGTTCTAGGACAATAGTTTACTTTATATCTTTTCCATATTAGAGATTAACTAATGCTGAAAACATGATCCACAGTCTAGGCAGAATGAACAGCACTGGGGACATCTCTGAGACAGAGGGTGCTTTAGAGCTATGAAGTCTCAGAAGGCATGCTTGGACAGTAGTAGAATGAATGTGCTTGAACACACACACACACACACACCACTTGTGCATGCACGCCATTTATACCTAGAAAATGATTTCTCCCTCACATCACCCTTGTACTAACTGGAAATCATGAGAGTGATCATGGGTCCATATTTCCTTTGGCTTCGTTTGGTTTCACCAAAAAGCAACTTTTCAGTGACCCCTTCCAATCTCTCCCAGAATTACTTCCTTTTCATTTCTAAGACATCATATTAAGCTTATCCCATAATATCCACCAAATTAGCAATATGAAAGCAATTGATCATGTCTATAGTCATTTTAGGACTCAATACCCAGTGCTTGGAGACACAGAGTAACATCGTTTGGCAAATTGCCTGGGATGACTTTATTTCTATTCTCATTGAAATGGCTGATTTTTGTTGATGGTTTCTGGGCTATTTGTAGAGAAAAATAGTCATAGGCATCCTCAAAGTGTGAATGACACCGAATCTATAGCTGTACTTCTAGTTTCTTTGGTCATTATTTTTGACTACTTATCTGTCTGCCTTATTGAGTTTCCTTTGGCTATTTCAAGCCTTGTTTTTGCTCAGTTATAAGCCTAGTAATCCTCTGTTCCCCAAAGCTCCCTTTCCCAGCTTCTATCTATCATAACCCAATATTTCTGCTCTTCCCAATTTGAAAGATGAACTAACTCTAAAAGGTGCTTCTTCGCCACATGTCATTTCATCCATTTTGAGAGCATCATATATATGCAAATCTAGTGATGCTTTGGGGAGAAAGAGCCCAGAGTAACCAGGGGTCATATACCTCAGAGGATCTCAGAATCCTCAGGGGGATCCCGTTCAAACAGTATTTTTTTTTTGTCAGAACCCACATCCTATATACACAAAATAACATCAGACACATGGAGAAGAATGTATACTGTTAAGAACTCTTGCGGTTGCAGTAAACAAAAAGTTGAGAATAGTTCATGCAACAAGGGATAAATAAAGGCAAGTTATTATTTGCCTAAAGGGGCATGCATAAATTAAATGTCTGGTCAACTGAAATCAGGACAAAACACAAACAAGTCCCAAGAGTGGTGTACATTTGTGTCTTTCCTTGATTTTTATTTTTTTAAAATTGATTTTATTGAGCTATACATTTTTTCTCTCCTTTTTTCTTTTGTATATGCATCTCTCTGTCTCTCTGTCTCTCTCTCTTTTCCACTCTACATGGAAGTAGATAATGACATTTCAAAATTTCCTCTGGATAAAGATATGTCCATTTCTCTTCTGTTGCAATTCAAGTTCCCAGCACTGAGAAATCAGACTGACATCAACCAATAATGATTTAGGAGAGGGGAAGCACTACCTTTTAAACAAGCTTGTTAGGAACCTTCCTGGTTGACCACCAGTATGTTGATATACAACCAGATCAGAGCCCTGTTGTCAAGGCTGGATATATTTCACAATGTCTACTGATATAATAAATAAGAAGAGAGCTGTTGCTGCTGAAAGGACACACTGTAGCTCCATCCATCCCATGCCAACACCTCCATTTAGCCACTCAGCTCACCTCAGACTATGCAGTCTCTACCAATCACTACTATACTCATTGCTCAAGAAATAAAGAGATGGTTAATTAGACAAACCTTGCCTCAAGCATGATAAAATCTGGCAACACCAAAGTCTGCAGCAAAACAAGTTACTATCTGCCATTAAAGGAAGATATAAGATAAAGCAGTTCTAAGGACTATACGATGCACCATACCTAGCCAGCTCTTTTTGCTCACTAAGCATCAGTGAGCTCTAAAACCATTCAATGGTTCATGTCAGGGTCATCATATGGGTACTGTAAATGTTCTGGTCTCTATAGTGAAGAGGTGATGATTAAGACCTTGAATAAAACACCCATTTCTACCTGCTAGAACCTATACTCAGCTATTACTCCAATTAAAGACCCATATGACAATTCTACAAATCAAAGATTCCTTCATGTTGAAGATAAAACTACAGCTCTCAGAGAATAAATCCAAAGCTGTTAGAGCTTAGTTGGTTGGGTTATCTCTGCCTCTTTGGGTTTACAAATCCCTCCTGAAATCTTAATTCCCATCCCCACATTTTCAGACTTGTGTTGTCTATAGTTTACAAGCAGGTTACTGAATCGAGGAAATCATTCTAGTCATGCAAGGAGGGAGTCTGAGTCAGTAAGGCTTCTGACAATGAAATACAGAGTTAGAGAAAGCAACCCGATGTTCTGGGAGAAGTGAGATACAATTATAAATGAGTTAATTCTCTAGTTCATTGGTATTGAAGTGGAGAAATGGTTAATTGACATTGCAAACACCATGGGAAAGAGGTCTTCCTTAGACAACTTGGAGGGAACAAGGATGGGCAGATCACTTTGGCAGGAAATTTTCTTATTTGTCACATCTGGAAGTACCCAGGTTATGCCCTAATTAACCTGGAAAGTAAAGAGCATCTCATGAACAGAAATATTCTTCGTTAATATTGAACAGAAGACAGGAATGCAAACCATCTCTGTATTCTTTCCGGATGTGCATCCTGAATCCCATTCTCAGTTTGAGAAAGTCTCTTAGGCATCGATGTTTTGGTGAAACTTGAATATACATCTTCTCACATAACAAGATGGAGTTAGTCTGAAGAGAACAGTAACGTGTTATGTCCTCTTAATTAAGAGGAAGTACTTTCACATGGACCCAGTAGCTCAGACAAACCGCTGTACTGTACAGCCACCCCCAGGTTAACACAACTAGGATTTGGCAGAAGAATGAAGAGAAAACCATCATACAAGTCATTTTAGCAGATTAAAATTTAATAGAGACACTACTTACAGTATTAATCATTTGGATTTCCAGGGCCCAGAAGGTTTCCATATACAAAGAACTGGCTCATTAACTGACTGTGAGAGCCACTTGCAATCTTGGCGCTCACTCCTCTATCTTGTTGTCCTTATCAATGGAAAAACTCATCTCTCTCATATAGCTATTTCACTTTGGAGGATCATTAATCCGCTAATGTGTTTGACGATACACAAATAGGTAAAGGAATAGAAGAGACAGATAGGTAACGGGATAGCACTTCAAGAATATTGACAAGCAAGGTACTCTACTGGGAAGGTCTTGTTAGGAGACGTATAATTTTGAAGTGAAAAATGAGAAATTTTGAATAAATAGCAATATCCGTTTTGTATGCACAAACACAAACAACAACAACAAAAACAAAAAGCAAAACCAAACATAAAATGAGAAACTTGGAATAAATGGCATTATCCTTCTTAAATATATGTATACATTAAACAAACAAAAAATAACCAATCAATCAAGCA
This sequence comes from Chionomys nivalis, assembly GCF_950005125.1. Classification (NCBI taxonomy): domain Eukaryota; kingdom Metazoa; phylum Chordata; class Mammalia; order Rodentia; family Cricetidae; genus Chionomys; species Chionomys nivalis. The sequence continues at coordinate 10,160,285 of NC_080093.1, read as the reverse complement.
AACAAACAAAACCCCAGACATCTCATAGGGGCTTTTTTCAGGTTTTATTGCTGTGAAGAGAAACCATGACCACAGCAGCTCTTACAAAGAAAGACACTAATTTGAGGTGGTTGGTTTGCAGTTCACAGGTTTAATCCATTATCATGATGGCGGGAAGCATGGTGGCAGATATGCAAACATGGTTCTAGAGAAGGAGTTGAAAGATCTACATCTTCATCCACAGGTAGAAAAAAAGACTGTAAGCCACTAAACCTGACTTGAACTACTGAGACCTCAAAGACAAGCCTCAGTGACACACCTCCTCCAACAAAGCCACATTCACTCCTGGAAGATCACGTCTCCTAATAGTGCAACTCCCTATGGCCCTTACGGGGCCATTTTTAAAAAACACCCTAAGAGGGGGGCAAAGTGATAAGAGAACACTATAACTCAAATAAGTGAACTTAAATATTTTGCCTCAAAATATTGGGAGGTAGCATTTTTAAGATTTTTGTCATGTGGCCCAGAGGTTGACTGTTGGTTTTAGCAAACTTCATCTGCATGATTCGTTCTCAAAGGATATTTCAGTAACTGTAAGATATACAATTGCAGAGATTCCTGAGCTGCAACTGACCTGATATCCTTCTCTGAGAACTAGCTTTCATGGCATCAGAAGGTGCCTCACAAACACCCTCTGTTGAAGGGAAGCAACCAACAGTCCTCCCGAAGTCTTACATCTATGAACAACGATGACCAGCAGGGCATGATAACCCTAAGGATGTATATATACCTTAGCGGCAACCACCCTCTAATTGGACTTTAGACTAGCTCAACAAGAGGGTGACTGTGTACTCAATGCTAGTGAAGTCATTGCTCTTGGATAACCATGAATTTACTAGACTAGCTCAATCCCTAACAACATCCTATAAACATTTATCCTTATACCCACACATAATGAGGTAATCTTGATCCCTCATCAAGGAAACTTGCTGCTCTTTGTAACACACATTACAGAGATCAAACCATCAAAAAACAGAGTCATGGAGCCCAGTCCAAATAGATAGGCTACAAAGCAATTCCCACACTTGAGGCTCAGAGAACATTCCCCAGATGGTGGGTAGAAAGACTGTTAAGAGAGGGGGATCAGCAAATTTGCTGTCAAATTGTGTCTCCGGGCTACACTCTAAAAGTCTCACCAGTGTGACTTCCTGAGCAGGGGCTAAACAAGGACAGCAATGGAAATGCTAATATGGACTGCAAGAAGAAAGAACGTGAGACGTCAGGCCCACTCAGACAACTACAGGCAGCTAAAGAATGCCGAGAGTGGGAAAAATAGTCCTTCCTAAACAACTTCATACCAGCTGATTATCCAGTCTCAAACAGCCAGTCCTGAAAACAAACATACATACATACATACATACATACAAATAACATTATACAGGCTAATATATTATCCTTATGTAAGAATTCACATACACAAACTTGTGTATGTACTTATAAAAGTATAGTATATATTTGTGTGTGTGTGTGTGTGTGTATTGACAACACTGACAATGGAAAAGAGGAAATGAATGTACTTGAAAAAGACTAAGGAAGGATATATGGTAAGGCTTGAAGGAAGGTAAGGGAAAAGGGAAATGTTATAAACTGTAATTTCAAAAGAATAAAATAAATACTTTTAAAAAGAAATACAGCTGCTCGAATCAATTGTAGCTTCCCAATCAAAGTGACAAGGAGCTCCTTAGAGAACTGCCTTCCCCTTCCTGCCTGACATGAATGTTCCCAGGTAAAATATCTGGACACAGACTCATGTCTCATTTTGGTCAAAGAAATTACTACTTAAGAACATATCAAGTTCTAGCACATCTGCTCTTAATCAGGAAGGTTCTATTTATAAAGAAGGCTGATTCTTGCTGTTCTCTATCTGGCCATTTATGTTTAAAATTGGAAACCAAAGATACTAAGCTAGTCTTTCAAAATGCTGAATGTGTACAGCATAGTCCCAAGTGTTGTGAGTTATGTAAGCAATTACATAGTAAATGGTGTCCCATTAGCATATAAGCTCAGAAGGAAGAAGGATAGCGTTGTTGCTCATTTCAGGACTACATACAACCTTGATGGTAGCACTAGAAGTATTAAACAACCATAATCTGTTTGCATTGCAATCTGGCTCCCAGGCTTCCAAAGGCTTGAATAAATATTGGCATGTTTTATAAATGAGCTATGGGAGTCAGAAAAACTGGTGTCTTTCAAATGGAATCTGAGGCACAGTCTAGGAAAAACTTACGATGCTGAAAATATTGAGCATTGTATCTTTTCTGCAAATGATTCATCCAATGCTTATAAAAATTCCTTTAAGATAAATATCCCCAAATGATAATTAGTCTTAATTGCTTTAGCTAGATAACTTAAAAGAAATTTGTCCAAAACAGAACTTGAAAGAATTTTGTATATTTGTCTCAACTTGAAGACTCTTTTCCTTTCCAAATTCTTCTTTTTAAATTATTGTCAAAGCTAGAGGAGGAAACAGAGGTGTCATCAAAGAATACTGGACCTGGAACTTTATAAAATTTTCTAGATAAAAATATAACTCAAAGGAAGAATGTCATGGGCAAAGGCATATATAGTCTCTTGTGTTATTTGAAGTATCTTCTAGGTCTGAACTGACTTCTTGACAACTAAATAGTTTCAGGCAAATGATTTCATTTCTCTGTGCTTCCCACAGGCACAAAGGGTAAAAGTATGACATTGTCTACCTGCTGTTAGAGGAGGGTGATTATAAAATGGAATAAAGTAAATACAACAACATTCTGTGCACAATACACATTTTACATCTTACTATGACCATGACTTTTAATGCTAGTATTCATTAAATATGAGTAAACACTTGCGTGATAGCTACTGAAAAGCACGGTCCCATTAAACCTAAATCATACATAAGAGGAAACCTTTGCATTTAATGAAGTAGCTAATTAATATGATGTTCTGTCTTTTAATCTCTCAAAACAGGTCAACAACAATTTGCTCTTCTTTTCTTTCTTTTTCTTTTTTGATAACAGAAAAGACATCAGAGTGAAAGCTCTCTAGACTTTCAACCTAGAACTTGAAACACTACAAAAGATGCCTAGGAAATGACTTAGGAATTTATGCAAAACATTGAAGGGGTCTTAATAAAAGTAGACAGAGATAAACTACTAAGCACACTTTAGTGAAACTGTGCGAAGGTGATGCGGAAAGTGTGAACTGTTTTAAATGCCAAACTTCTGTGAACAGCTCACACTGACTGGAAATTCTGGTCCAATATAATGATGCCCTTCTGTCCTATAGAAATTTCACAATTTCCAATAAGTCAAGAATATATTCATAATTTTTTTTCATGAGCCAAATGACTTAAATAGTTTGGTCCTTTCCTGTCTCTCCAGTTTACTGAGTTGCAATCTTTCTGGAATGGTTGGAAGCAACGTTTTTTTGATGTCCTCCAGCTTTATCAGGAAGAAATGGGTTCTTTCCCACTTCAGGATCTCCTGATGAAGCACCTCCTAAGACCCTGATGGCTGACTTATGTTTGAAAGGGATCATAGAAACCTCTATCACTATAATCTGCATTAAATAGAAGTAAACATCTGACCACAAGAACTGAAAATTAAACAAGTGTAATTCTCCACAGAATTAAATAAAATAAGGTTACTTATTACTAGCTAGATTTGGGAAGCCCGTGGCAGAATGGTAATGTTGACGGCCTTATAGAGTTCCCAAGTCATTGATATCACAAGCATCATTTTGATGCTAGAATTAATGACTGTAGTGATAGAAATAACCACTTTCAGGATATGTGTGTGCTACTTTTAATCAATGGTCAGTTTTACTTTTATTCTTGCCTTGTTATTTTTCTCTGGATGGTTACACTCAGATCAGTAAAAACCTCAGAAATAATTTTCTTTTAATTTTCATTGAACACTTAATTATCCCAAATAATAATGACAAAAACATTATATAAAATCCAAGACAGACAGCAAGGAGACAGCGACAGAACATTCCAAACAGTCCCCTTAACAAATCTGGTCTAAGACTCAAGGACAAATTTCTCCCTTGAGAATCGGAGATGCTCTGAAAAACTAAGTATCTTTTCACCTGAGTATGGAAAGCCCATCGTTAGTAAGGAAAAAACAAATCCCTTCAAAATTTAGACAAGTAACTAATACTCTTCCAGCCCCAGTGACTTCTAATGTAAAAAGTAAGAAAACCAGTAGACATATTATAGAGCAAGCACATGTGAGTGGTAAAGGATTATGTTAGATCTGGTATATGGAACACAGAGCATAGCTCCTAACCAAGAGAAATAGAATCAGCCTCTGTTAAAATCAGCAGCGTTGTACTCTGAAAAACTAAGGACACTAGTAAGTCTCTTTGGAGGTTCAGTGGTACCACAAAAGTCAGGAATGCCTATATTGTTTAACCCAGAAGATTTGTTTTCTATCAACCTGCTCTGGAGAAATAGCCTCATAAAAATCCAGGAATTATGTAAAACTTTTCAATAAAATATCTGCATTGGCATAATATATGAATAAATCAACTTAAAATATACTATTGATAAAATTATCAAATAGAAAATATTGTATCTATTTAATGCAAGACTTTTTGATATTTGGAAAGAACACACATATATTTGGCCATTGTTAAGTGGAAAATAAATACGAACTCAGAACAAATGTGTTGGATGAAATGATTTATACTTAGGAAAAAAGAAATACAGTAAGAATACAATATAGTCAAGTGAGCACATTCCCGCAGGGAGATTTACTGAGGAGATAGCATGTGGCCTTAATTAAGGCACTCAGAGACTTGAGGCTAAAGTCATAGGAGAAAGGGTCTCCCCTTCTGCTGTTTGGATCAAGTACTTCATGACTTCTAAGTACCTCTGTCCCTTTTCTGAAGCATACAGCCCAAAATAAAACACAAATATGGAAACAAGGAGGAATCTGAGACAGCATTTCTGATGACTTAAGGTCCATGTCAAAAGAAATCTAAAGACAGGGCCTACTTGATGTGTTTCACTGATAATGTTCTTCCCACCTTCCTTCCCTCCTCCTCCCTCCTTTCCATCTTCCTCCTCTTAAGCACCATTTGTGTTTCTGGGGATGAAACTTAGGACTTGGCTCTGCCTTTTGACTTCTAGCTGCAAAGCAAGGATTCTGGTTGTTAAGTCAGTTTCACTCAATTTAGGATTTTTCGCTTGTAAATACACTACACTTAACTTGCAAATACACTACACTTAACTTGTAAATACACTACACTTAACTTGTAAATACACTACACTTAACTTGGTTCAGTTCTCCTTCCACTATACATATGGCTTTAAATATTTTCAGCTCTACCTTTGAAGAGGATTTTCTGCAGAAACCAGGTATTGAAATGCAGCTGTGCAAAGCAAGGGGGACAAGATCCCACCAAACAGCCTTGGGGAGAGGGAGGGATAAGAGTTCCCACAGCATGGATTCTGATCACTCTAGACAAACTGCTTCACCATCTCAGCACCTCAGTCTTTGGCTTCCCGCTCTGTCTTCTCGACTTTACTAAAACAGAAAAGAATAGCTCTGAAGGCATTTGGGAAAATATAAAGTTTTCTAAATTAAAAGTCTTTGCTCTAGTTTAAAATCTGACTTCATTATAATTATGCATAACCCTAAAACACACCATCTCACACAATAAAACCACTCTCCGAAACTCCCTGTGCCATCAAGCCAAAGCTAAAGAGAACTCTTAAGCATCCCTTCTGTGATTATGCTTGGAATGAGCAAAGAAAGTAAAAGGTGCAGACCAACCAGGTGTTATGAATCGCATGTTCTGGTTTAAAACCTCTTCTCGTAACTTCTACTCTGTCTGCGATGTGCAGCAATTATTTCTAGCCTGGTACTGGGAAAAGCCATCCTTATTGCCCCAAAATCTAGGAGTGTGAAGAATAATATGTTGATCTACCTGATCAAGACAAGCATTTAATAAATTCTTAAACAAGAGCCTCCCAAAGTGAAAGAGCATTGAGGAGCTGCTGACATCTAGAATTAGGTTGGCAGACTCTCCTCTGTCTTCCTCCTCCTCCTCCATTGTATGTGCATGTGTGTACATGTGCATGTGAGTATGAGTGTATGTGTGTGCTCATGTGGACACCAGAGATGAACCTCAGGTATCTTCCTCGGTAACAAATTTGGATTCTTTTCAGATATGCTCTTCCACTTTCATCAGGTGCTCATTCATTGCCTTAAACTAACTGGTCAGTAAACCCAACCCTCAGGGACCTTTGTGTTCCTACCGCTCTACCACAGGACTTGCAATCACATGCCACCATGCAAGGCTCTTTTTATTATGTGTCCTCAGGGACTGAACTCATATTTTCATTGCAAACACTTGACTGAATGAACCATCTCTCCAGATCCAGGAATTTTCTTTTCTTATGCTAATTTGGGTTTTTGTTGTTAGTGAGATTTTTGAAGCCACCCTAGTTTCACTTATGTAGGTCCTGAGGCATAGTGATGCTTTCTTCTCACAAACGAAGGCAGAGTTGTCAATTTCAAGTGCAAGCCTTTAATCCTTGCACTCAGGAGGCAGAAACAGGTGGATCTCTGTGACTTCAAGGCAAGCAGAGTCTACAGAGTGAGGTTCTAGGGCAGTTAGGGCTACACAGAGAAACCCTGTCTCAAAAAACAAAAACAACAAAAAAGCAAAACAAAAAACCAACAACAACAATAAAATCCCCACATTAGGTCATATTTCCATTACACCCATGGGGTGCAGATAACAGACTATTAAACACTGACGCAACTAGGGTGGGCAAGAACTCCGATGTCAAAGAGTCTGTGGTATCCCAGTATAAAGCTTGTTAAAATATTTGGACTATATTTCTGTACTTATCTCAAAGAATCCAGTCTTCTAATTTGGTCCTCTTCATCTTCTGTCACCCTTTAAATCTAGAATTAAATCAAGCAAAGAATCCTTGTCGGGAGAAGAAAAAAATGAAAAGAAAAAAAAAGGGGGAAATCCTCTGAGACAAGACAATTTGATACCAAGAAAATATTTCTAGCACTCAGTCATTAAAATCTAGGCTGGGCAGAAAAAGCATCAAGGGGAAGGAAAAAAAAATAACCATGTCTTCAGGAAGGAGGAAGTAGGGATGATTACCATGTCCTCTGAAAGAAGGAATTAGAAATGGGTCTTCTCTGATACAGTTTTCCAGCCACCATGCTGGCTTTCTGTTGGAAGATTTTTATGTTGGTTTTGCCATTAAATGACTCATTTTGTCTTATGAGAGGAAATGATGCTCTTTTCACAAAGGCTTGAGGGAAATAGAAAATATGTCACTGCAATGACAGGAAGAACTGTGGAGAACCCAAAGCAATGCAGTTCTGCTAAGTTTCTTTAAACTATCTACCGTGTCTTTCCTAGCACTCACTATGCTGAGTTTCACCCTGTCCTTCCACTGTCTACAAACACAAGAGGTATTTCTTTTCTCTTCGGCTCCCATCTTTCTGGTTACCACAGCCTTTGAGACACTGCCTTTGTTTCCTAAGGCGGCACTGGCTGATCACCACTCTCATCAGTCACTTCAGTCCCGTACATTCCACAGGAAAAGTGCCTATAATCCTTGCTATGCTTTGCAAATCTGGGCTCGATGGAGATATTCTACATTCAGTGCGTCTCCCCCAGCACAGCAAAAGTCCGCACAAAGATTCTCTCTTAGATTAAAAATCCTAGTGAAGAAAAATAAGGGTGTGTCTTTGAACCAATAAATATTTGTTGGAATGAACTAAATTGTTTCTCCAAAAGCTTGATCCTCTGCCTATGGTATTTTAGTAATGGTGTCTGTATTTGACTACAAATGTTCCAAAAATGTAGGGATTCCAGAGGTTGGTCATTTTTATATTCTCTTTCAAATGTCAACTTTGGACACAGACACCAGTATGTCACCTGCAGTGGATAATCATTGAACTCTTTTAACTTTTTTCTTTTTCCCATATTATTCAAAAAAAAGAAGAGATGAAGGGAGGAAGATCAGGAGGAGGAGCAGGAGAAAGCACAATGTGACATGGAAAACTATTCATAATGAGATTATTCAGTCATTCATATTTGAACCTTTGTTATCTATATTTTCCCAGTGCTTTATAAAATGTCTCTCCTTATTGAACCTCAATCTTATTGAACTCAATGCTGTCTTAGTCATCAGCCACTATGGAGAAAACAGAAAAGAGAAGGACACAAATGGAGAGGAGAAAAGAGGTGACTTAAAGAAACAAGTTTGACTAATATCGGCTCACTTCAGTACTTAGCCCTAAATGGGGCATGCAGATAAACAACTCTGCATTCAGCCCAACCTTAAATGAAGGTAGGTAGACAGACAGACATGATATAGATCAATATATAATATAAATACAGATGTGAAATATGTGCTACTTTTAAGAAGTTACCATGACATTTTTTTAAATAATAAATGTAAAACAGGCCCTGTTTAAAAGAAATTTTCATTCTTACTTTTAAGGGAAGCACAGCAACTAAACACAAGTATAGCCATGCCTCACAGGTGAAATAATAGATATATGGACTGGCCTTAAAGAAAGAGGAACCAGTTTGGAGGGAGGGGCCCATACAGACACAGACAAACAGACACAGGCTATAGGAATGCATGTAAACTAATACACCATGAAGGAAGGTGGTAAGAAACACAGAATATTTAAGAAGCTTCAGCTCCTATAGCCTGGGTGAGGAATGGGTGTTGGGCTTTCAAAGAAGGCGAAACCACATCATGGACAGTGGATAACAGTCGAAAGCACTGGATTTGATTCTGCAGTGACAACTACTAGAAGCCATGAATCAACCAGATTTCTACGTGAGAATAGTTACAAGCATAAATGTGTATAGGATGTGCATGCATCAAACACTGAGCTTCTGATTCAAAACACCTGATATCAGTAGAAAGGTCCTGGGAAACTGGATTTAATTGATTGCTGTAGTTCTCATAAGAAGACTGTGAAGCATTTCCTCCCTTTACCCACTCACTTCGTTACAAGTAGGAAATTCTAGCTACCACCACTAAGCAGAATAAAAAGGTCAGTTAAATGGATCTGACCTTTCCCAATATTCTTGCTATACAAGAGGGAGGTAATTTCAAAGTCTATAATATCTGACTTGAAGTCGGTATCTGTAGAATCTTACAAGGCATGACCAACTTTGGACCCAGTCATGCATTCTAGTTTTCAATTCAGTTTATCCTCAATTCTCCAAAGGGAGGGAAAAGAGCCATCATAACACCCCAGACACATTATTCTGGGTTCCTGAAGGTCAACAGTCTGAGAAGCCATACCAATCTTTTAGTTGATTTCAAAACCAGAAAAAATAATTTTGAGGGAAATGTTTAAATAAATCACATTATTTATTTACCCCGATAGCGATGCATTTACAAATATATTTTCAGTGTACCTTTATAGTAAAAGAAGATCCAAGGACCAAAGGCACAATGGTCTACAGAACTCAGCAAGCAATTCAGATAGGATGGGTGAAAAATACAAATGAAGAAATGTTTTATAATGGGCACTGCTATCTTCTATGCATGTTGGAGCATGTGAAGGCAGACACATATATCCCAGCAACAGTAAGCAAAGGAGTAGAACAGAGAAAGAAATTTGGTTTCAGAGAAGAGGTCATCTGGGTTTCTAAATTCCTGTATTAACCGCTGGAACTTATGAACCTTGCAGGAAATGCGATTGTTAATTAGGATCAGATTCCCTGGAGGTCCCACAACACTCTGGGCCTACTGCTATGAAAAAGTGCAAGAAAGATAATAATGTAAAAAAAGATGTGTTCTCTCTCAAATGATCCCTAAGTTATGATGGTGAGTCCACACTTGGGTTTTATAAGGTTTCAGAGATAAGGTAATCTGGTTCTGTGTTCCAAGAATTGAAAGAAGAAGCAATTAAATGCAAAGTCAAACTTCTATAGGTGGTGTCAAGAAGTTTGAATTATGTAGTGTAACTCTTTCAGTGATAGACTGTCTACATAGGTTAGGATGCGGCCTTAAGGTATTTGTGCCTTTCCAACTGAAATTGGATTAACTTCATACAATGACAATGTGTTCTTTTGATAATTAGAAACTTGTGCTTCAAACAGTTTTACACAAATGGCTCTTAGAGCTACGGAGATGACTCAGTGAGTAAGGACACGTGCTTTGTGGGCTAAAGATCAGGGTTCAAAACCCTGGCACCCATGTAAAAGCGGAGTGTAACTTAGCTATGGGCACCTGTAACCATACACTAAGGTGGAGAGACCGGAGGTTTATGCAGACTTGTTTGCCAGCCAGCCTAGCCGAAACGAGTTCCTGTTTCAGGGGAAACCTTGCTTCTCAAGAAAAAATTGGAGAGCAACAGAGGAAGATACTTGGATTCCTTCTCGGTCTTCTGCATACACTTATGGGTACATCAACCCCTACTCTCGTGTATGTATACATGTATGGGCACAAGTGCACACACACACACACACTTTTATATAAAAAATCATTGACCTTGCTTTTATATTCACATTTGTCCCTTTGACAGTTAAAACCTGTAACACTTCACCTTGGGCTCCCTTTCCATTCATCTTTTTCAATTGGATCCTGCTCAACTCAGTGTGGGCATTTTGTTAACTCAGCATACATACGGTGTCTTCCCTTCATCTTGTCCTTTCTCTGGGATTAGATCGCCCCCTGCACATGGGCCCAGGCCTTCTTCTGAGCAGCTGCTATTGCTCACCTCCTATTACAGGACTGCTCCCTCCTCGTAAGCCTCTGAACAAATGCTAACAAGTTCCAGCTAGCATCAGGGACTTCATCTAGAAAAATGTGCACTACAGAGAATACAACACATGGGCTTCCCACAGAATTTACAATCCAAATTCCCACTGACCCGTTGTCTCCGTGAGTCTTTGCTGTCACACAGACCAAGTGACCAAGGGATGACACCAAGTCAATCAGTGCAAGAGGGTATGTCTGAGAGACGAACAGGGAGAAGGTCCATAAGGTGTGAATTAAGGCTCTGTGGCTTAAACCTAAAATAAAGCCTTTTAATAGGCTATTCTACATAAAGCGTTTCCTTGACTCACGGTAGGCAGTGAAACTTTCTCGTTTTTACATTTCTATTACTGGGAAACTCCATGTTCTATAACCCAAGAAAACCTTTCTCTTTGTTTTAAACTAAGCATTGAAGTTTATCTTTAATGTATTATTCAGGTTGAGGTCTGATGAATTAATCAGAACCCTTTTGTGCTGGGAGAATAGAACTCGGCTCTCGGCTAAATAACACCAGATGCTCCAAGTTAGATTCCGTCAAGAAGATGACAGTGTAGAGGATCATTGTTAATTATGCAGGAAAATTACAAGAGGCTAAAAGAAATGAATATAGATTTTTGAGGAATAGAAAAGTTCCTGGTCCCTCGGGCACATGCAATGTAGGTACAATTCTAGTGACGGCTAATGTCTCCTGTGAAGAGGGAATAAGCAATAAACAAATGCAATATGCCCTCAGCTTAGGGTTTTGGCTTCAGGCTCCTTTAATAAAGGATATCAGTATATTAAATTGAGTTGTTGTTCCATGAGTACATATGCAGATCCCAAGTGTTTCAAGGAACCTGGCCCACTGACACCTGGTCCTGCAGGACGACATCTAATCAACCAGAAAATGTAATTTTAAAAACTAGCCTACAGGAGAAATTCAGCCAAAACAAATGCATTTGTTAATCTTTCTATAGCCTTGATATTGGTACGTTTGACTCAGTACCGATGCTTACATATGAATAAGTTCCTTCCTTTCTTTGTTCTTATTTCCTTCTTTCCATCCTACCTCCCTTCCTTTTTCCCAATTTTCTTCATTTCTTACCTCCTGTTTTTCCCTTACTCTCTTTTTTCCTTCCTGTTTGCTTTCCTTTTCCCGACTCCCTGCTCTCTTTCCCTTCTTCCATTCCTTATCAGCATGCTTCCCTCTTTCCTGCCTCCCCCTCTTCCCCATTCCTCCAACTCTCCCTTGTCTCTCCTTTCACTTTCTACAGCTGACGGGCATTCACAGAAAAGAGTCAATTTTGAACACTTTACAGAGGAATTCAAGTATGAGAAATGAGTCAATCAAATAAGAACAGGAGGGTAGGACTCTGCCATAAGGAAAATTCCCTTTTTCTACAATCAGAAGAGGTTGATTTCAGTGAGAAGAATCTACAATACTGCTTTTTGATTTTGGAAGATGTATTTTGATTGTAGAGCAATTGAATAGAAACCCCAGTGGCAAGAATGCCACTCCATTTAAGGCTTTATTTCTGGAACCTTCTAGTCATACTGAAAGTAGGCGAAAAAAAAAATGGTTTTAGTGGAACCTTTCCACAAAACTGAATACTGGACAGGAGTTAAACACGTCCACAGTGGAGCCAAAGCCTCTGTTGGACAAGTTTTCAGGAAATAGGCTGGTAGACAGCTCAGTTTATTCTTTTGCTCAGAGAAAATATTCTGGAACAATACCTGAATCCCAGATCTACTCAGAAGTACACACTACTGTAGGCATTACAGGGTACAAAGTGAAGCCAGGGAAGAATGCAGAGAGACTTTTCCCAGTGTTTGACCAGCATTCGTCCTTCCAAGTCTTCAGAACATTTAGATGAATCTTATTTTGTCTATAATACATTTCAGTCTTTGATTCTCCAAATCATTTGCCAGGTTACACAGGCAATAAAGCTGCCTTTTACCTTAGCCTTCCTTCTACCCCTTTCCCCCACCTATCTTCAGCCCCTACTTTTCTTTCCTTTCACAAATACAAACTGAACACTATCTATTAGGCAGTGAGAATTGCTTTAGATAGTAGATGGAGCAACAAGAAAGAAAATCTAGGACACTATGTTCAGGAAATTTACATGTTAATGATGATTCTACAAAAATGATGGGGAATAAGTCAGGAAAGTTCACACTTCTGGTCTTCATAACTTAGTAAGTACAACAGTAAAGGCCCTGTGAGGAAAATGCCTAAGAGTGGTGTAATGCCACAGGTCATAAGAATACAGAGCCAATGATGTTGGGCCCTGCGCTGAGTGATATTTGGGAAGCTGAAGGCACAGAAAGTTAATTGTCAGTCTGGAGTACAGAGTATAAACTTGGAAAACTTTCACAGTATGATGTAGAAACTATACATCATACACACACACACACACACACGGTCAATATTGTTGGATATACTCTGAAAGTTAACATTTTCCGATGAGAAACATCTAATCCTGATGCTAAGAAAACAAAAAATACTTGGTTTCTCAAAGGGTCTCTTAAAACTTATTTGCATATTAACTGAAGTTTGATGATGCCCTCCCTGGTAAAGTGGAAAGTGGATGGAATTTTGGTGTCATGGCGCTATTCTTAATAGCAGATTGAAGGAATTCACATAGAAATGCATGCTGTGGCAATTTATTACTACAATTCTTACAAAAGGAAACAGAATCTTTGAGATTCAGTAGCTTGCTCAAGATGTGCCAAATCATGACAAAGAATTTCACCCTATAAAATAATACTAATCCTGTCTTATAAACTCATTCATTTCTTGACTTGGATGCTAGGGAATTATTGCAACAAAATTTTAGGCGGGATACATCATCTTTACACACTGCCCACCTTCATCTTGTGGATAACTACGACTTCACACAACTGATTTATGAAATTTCCCTAAACGGAATTGTGTAACACTCTGCTTTGGCCCAGGTCCGATGTTACTCATGTTAGAACTTTTGGTTTCCAAAGACTTAGAATTTAGAGACATTTGCAGATTTAACTGGCAAGCTGATTGATGACACAGTACTTCTAAGTCTGATTCTGGACCTCCAAAAGAAAGCATAGCACTCAGTGAGGAGAGACATATATCATTTCTCACCAGAGGGAACTGCTGGGTATCCAGTTGATCATGGAGCTGACACTCCATCCAAATCAAGAATCCTCTTTATGCACCACAACTTGTCCAGAAAGCTACATCTCAGGCCATGAAGAGGGTAATATATTTCTTCCAAAGGAAAGTGACCATGCAAATTACCAAGTTACAAGGGTGTTTTGAAAACCAGAGGAGCACTATGAAAAACCCTCGATGCAGATGTAAACAGAAAGCCCACAGAGCACACCAGTAAATGAGATTTGAGTACTGTTTAACTGAGAACCTGGTTTGTAGTTTACTTATGTACACTACTTCTTCAAAGGAGAATGAAAAGGAAGACACAAGTTAAACTCCAGTCATCCTAGTTATGGAATTCTCTCAACGCAGCAGCTTGACTCTCAAGGATTTATTACTGTCTTCCTCTAACTTGTTTGCATGAATTCCTTTCTAGGAACCTGTCAGCTGCTGTAATAGGAATTGAAGGCTTTATGTTATTGTCTAGTAAAATGGGCTCTGATCAGAGCATTAATGATGGGAAAAGCTTACAATCAGTAAATAAAGGAACTGACCTTTTTTTTCTTATTGTCAAAAAACATTCATACCAAGGAGAGAAAATCTCCCCAGCCTCCTCTTAACAATTTCACTGATAGCCATGTACTTCACGACTCAGGTCAAATTGTTACAAAGCAAATATCACCTACTTCCTGGATTCAAACTATGGGTCAATGGTACATCTGACTACAGAGCATATTTCAGTATGTAAATTAAAAGCCTTCAGGCAAAAACCACTGCTTTTTCCTCACTTAAATCCACTCAATCATCACTCAGCCGTTCACAACACCCAAGTTAAATTCTCTTCTTTAAACTCTAATTGGAGTTTTCAATAGTAGAGTTCTGATACATTAGCCTCTCTAAATAGCTAGCCCCCACTGAGAGATTTTAGAAAGCATACTCCCAAAGAAATCCACTTTACACACTCATGATTTATTACATTGAAATAAGAACAGCTTTTAGTGGGCTTTGGCCATTACTAGAAGCCTTTACAAATCTTTATTTTTACAATTCCCAGTCACATTAGCCACAGGTAAATGAGGTTAGGCATAATAAGGTTAGGTAACTCCTGGAGCATCAACTACAGAATGAACCAAATGTGAATGCTGATTTCTTACAAACCATGGATGTTCCTTGAGTCAGAAAAGGTTTGTTTAGTCAGTTGAGAAACTGACTATATACATAGAAAAGATATTTGACCTATGGCTTTTAAAGTCACAATATTTGAGACTCACAGAAAGTTAGCACCATGAAGATTCCTCCCAAAGAAGTCAGTGAAAATGCTTTCAACCTCCAAAGAGGTTTGTTGGCCCAATAAGTCACCTGTTGTCATGTGCACTGTAATAATGTGAAGTGATAATCTTCAGAGAGTTCAGATGCAAGTGGAAATGTGGCCAATGGCAGGAACACTTTTGGTTTCAATATTTTCACTCTGAGAGGGAGTAAGGATTCAGCGATTAGCAAAAACAACCACAGACCATGAACAATTAAAATTTCCTGCTGCAGTAACGTTTTCAAAAGGAAGACAGCATGAAATGAGCCAGGTAAGGAAATTAGGACTTGAAGCACAGAAATCAGATGTGTGCATGACCTGTGTGGTAGAAAAGTGCCAGGCATGTGCTGCAGATGGAAGGAAGAGAACGGAGCTGGACCGAGTGCAATGAGAGGGATTTTAAGAGGGAGCTGAGGGTAACCGGGGAAATGGCACATTCAGAGCGTTACCCAAAGGCTAACTTGATGGCTAGGAGCAGAAAGCGAAAAGCTTTGGCTAACTGCTGAGAACCCTGCTCCCAGGGACATTTATTAATCAATAGCCAAGCTGTAACTGCACGGCATAAGCTATGCTAGGCGCTGGCCAGAGTGAGTTCTGGGTTTTCAAACGCAGTGCCAGCTCCTAGTCCCTGTCTGACTTGAGAGATTTATCGAACATCTCTTTGCTTGATCTGTGAAAGGAAATAAATAGTGGACTCTTCCACCATGGCTCACTAAATAAACACAGGATGGAGGCACAATGTAAGGGAGCAGTTAACAAAAACAAAATTACACAGTCCTGACTACACCTTCAAGGGCCCCTTCACAACCAAAGCTGCACTCTAGTACTTGTGACAAAGATAGCTCTCGTAAAATTTCCTGATTTATCAAGAAATATTTGTAAAAATAATAACAAAGCAATTCTGTTGGTACATTATCATTCATGAGAGCAGGGAAAATTGTTCTGAGTATAAAAGCATCCTGGGGGTATGCTCAGCAGTGTGATCTGAACAAACAAAAATGTGTCCATAAATGCACAGAGTTGTGTGCTTTCTAGAGACCAGGCAGAGGCAACAGCAGTTTATGTCAAAGATAGGGGAGACTCATCAGGGTGTTAGGAAGCCAGAAAGGGAACACAGGTAGATATGTCTAATTAAACCCCAGAGTTACATTGTGGGTGCTTCAGAAATGCAGGTGCTTTCAGGACATCACAGAGACCAGTGTGCCAAGAGAATGGCCTGTTTCGCCACAGGCCATGTCAGGACAGAAACAAAGAGAGTGATGCTGTCCAAGAGAGTTGCTTTGACTCAGACCCAGTGCACCTCAGCCTCTTTCTTCTGAAAAACAGTCATTTGAGAGGAATCTCTTAGAACGATTACCTTCGTTTAACAATCGTCACTCTAGCCACGGAGAAACAAAGCCATTTAATTTCAGGACCCAGTAGTTTCTTTACAAAATTTGGCTGAAAAAGAATGTGCAAAGTTGTAGAATGAGCTCCTTGTAGAGACACACTAGTTGTTACAGAGAACAGATGTCCAGGGGGCTTTAATCAGGATGAACACTCTATCCAACTTTATAGAAGATGTGCCCAGGAATGAAAGAGGACCTCATAAAACAGCCTACATGAAGGGATGTGCTTCTATGCGTCAGTGAGCCCAGCAATGAGGCAGGACTCAAGAGATTCCAAACCACCACCGTGTCCTGAAAGAACAAGCCGTTTATTGCACTCGGCTCTCTTGCCTCATTGGGGAAGTATGGGGCATGACCACTGCCCCACCTCACAGGGAGGCACAGAAGTACAACTATAAGCTTTCGGTTTTCATACATAAAAGAGTTCTTTCCCACTAAGCCCTTGTTTCCTTTTTAATTGCTTTTTGGCTGATTTCTGGGAAAGCAGAGAATGTGCCATATATTTTAGTGTACCAAAGCACTATTTTGTAGAACAAACCAGCTTTTAAGGACAAGAAACAGTGCGCCCGTGTTACATAAGTACCATATTACCACTGATAGTTAACTCCAAGGTTTGGAGCAGAGCTAGGATTATCTTTTATAATGGTCATTTATAAGTGACAAGGTCAAGGTCAAGGAGTAAAATTAAACTATTAGCTGATGCAGTCATAACATTTACTCTCTGGTGATGCAAAATACTCCCAGGGAATGTGTGAAAATTAGAATTCTGTTTCTGATGTTCCTATAGTTTTATAGTTAATGTCCCAGCTCTGAGAATGTGGGGGAAGGTCCATCTCACCAAAAAGGTACAGGCAGTAAACACCCTCTCAAATAAGGTCTCTGAAGTTGTATTTATTTTTATTTTGTACTTTTATTCTGTCAAAGCCCAGGACTGGCTGAGGCTCTTGTCATCCCACACATTAAGAATTTCCTTATTGATCTCCCCAAACTGCAGCTTTCACCTCCTTATGTACAACTTGAATTATCATCACTAAAACCTCAAGGAAGACAGAAGAGTGACCAACCTACCATAAGAGAATATAAGAAAAGTATAAAGACTGCATTATTTATTTTTAAACATAAGTGTAGAGGCAATAATTCTGACAGGATATCTACTCAAAATAACTGATTATTCTTGAAAACAAAATATTCTTTGTAAGCAATCTTCATTAATAAATTCAGAAACTATGTTATTTCTTATATACACAGAGACATATAAGTCCATAAATAGGATTAGTTCCAATAGAAAATTTGATTAAAAGATATATGTGTGTGTGTATTCTTTACCATTTTACATATATATATATATAATTATAAAGTGATCTATTTCTGTTTTTTAGAGGTGATAATCTCAAATCAAGGGCTTGCCTCTCCTTTTTTCTATCTCATTCATCAAGGGCCTGACTCATACATGAGCAAGCAGTTCTTTCTGTTAGACTAGAGTCAGATACAGAGTTGCTATACATGTCTCTTTATCTTCAGTTGTTCTTCATTCCCTTCTCTATTTTCTTTTCACATTCTGTCTCAAGCCAGTTCCTGCAGTGTATAATGAAACTGAATTGTAATATCTTATTTATCAATAGATTCTGCCTTTTAACAAAACGTAATAACAGAGGTATTGCTGAAATATGACCAAAGTTTTTTTTGAATTTGGAATTGGGAAATTCTAAACCCAGTGTTCCCATTTGATTTTGTTGTGATAAACACCATGATCAGAAGCAATTTAGTGAGAAAAGGGTTTATTTCAGTCTACTCTTTCTTGTCCACTACCAAAGCAAGCCAAGGCAGAAACAGAAGGAGAGACCATGGAAGAAAGCAGCCTGTTGGCTCACTTTCCATGGATTGATTAGCCTTCCTTCCTATACAACCTAGGAACCTCTGCCCAGGGAAAGCACTGTCCAGAGTGAGCTAGGCCCATAAGAGTTATTATTCAAGAAAATTCCTCAAAGACATACTCTTGCCCAATCTGATGGAAGCAAGTCTTCATCTGAGGTGCCTTTTCCCAGGTGACTCTAGTTTGACCAGAAGCGGACCAACACACTCAGCATCGTCAATAAGCTTCTAAGTGTTACAGTTACCTGAGGCAGGAAAGCAGCAGTATATTGCAATCTACATGTCAATATTAATTCTTCTCGCTAAATTAGGGGAGCAATGCAAAGTGAGCAAGTTGACGTCAACTGAAGTAGCAGATTTCATAGTTTGTTTTTTCACTAATTTCACTGTGTGCTTGAGTTCCTTGTAGCTGACCCACCCTGGAGATGTCCTCTCACCCAGAGTCTCCTCACTGCAACTTACTTTAAAAGAAACTTGTTCTTGCTATTGGAGGGGAAACACACACACACACACACACATCCTTCTACAATGTAACAATCACAAGACAAGATGTAACTCTGTGGGTACATTGCTAAACCAGCACACCAAAGGACCTAGGTTTGACATCCTAAACTGGGGTGCTAAACACAGTCCTGTCAATCCAGTGGGAGGATCAGGGCTTCAAAATTACTTTGCTCTATGTCAGTTACTGGCCCACCGGGGCTATGTGAGTGCTTTTCTTGAATTTGCTTCCACAATGGAAATATTAGATCTTCAAGTGAGACAAGAGCAATAACTTTCCTGCAGTGGAAATGCATTTCTTGGCCCAATTTTAAAAGCATGTCTGAGGTATAAGGTCAACTTTCATTTAACACAACAAAGACATGAAGTTTTTGGCGAGTAAATATGTACTTTAAACGAGAATTAAAAATAGTTAATATGCTTGTTGTTCAGAAATTACAATGTTTTAGGGTATCACGAACAATGGCACTGTTTTAACTGTAATTGTGTCTTGATGAATCAGAAGGCACACCAGGCTGTACTGTTTCAGGAAGTAAGATCAACCAGCTCAGAATACCATCCCTGTCACCAGTGTTCGCTTAAGCAAGTTTCTCAGCACTTCTACTCTTCAGTTTCCACTTCATTAAGATGGAAATAACAAGGCTAGCCTTATTGCACAATGAGTTAGTTAGTATATGTAGAACTGTGTCTGGCAGACTGCAACCAGAAAATATACACTGGCAAATACACCAGTATATTAAGGCACTGGTTGAGAGTTTGGCCTGATAGTTCCAGTTGTCTAGGAATATGCTCTGAACACAATGTGATGAATTTAGATTTGTATCTGTTTAATGTCAAATGCACTGAGATATAGAGGATAGTTGCAACTTCTTAGAACTAAAAATATTACCAACTACAAAAGCGTATTGCTAATGGCACTGATCTGGGCTTTTTATCATGGATAAAAATTCTTCCCTATTATATACCCAAATCCCATAATGAAAAAACAATATGCCATTTATATTTTCATTAATGTGCATTTGTTTTCTATGATCAGTGTCTACATAAAAAGTCCCTTATAATATAACTGATTTCTAATATGGAATACAAAGCTTGGGTTTGCTGTCTTCTACTTGAAATGCAGTGAGACAGGCAGACCAGCTATAAGCACAACAAGGGACTTCCCTGCACAGAGTTGGCTCTTACAATGAGTCCAGAAGTAAATGCTATGCACGTATTGTAAAGACACTCTTTCAGCAAACATGACAAATTCTATCAGTTTTGCTAAAACTGATTTGATATGGCGACAGTGTCCCATACAATCTTATTTTTCAATGTGCCCTACTCTAGCTAATGACCTGAAAACAAAAGCAATGACTTTGATATGTTTAATGCTACGTTGGGATATTGTCTGTGGTTGAAACAAAGGCTGTGAAACTGCCTTGTAACTGCACAGATAACTGAAGAGATGTTCAAAATCTTGTTTAACAGGAAGTTCAGGTTTGCTTTGAGAACATAACTAGCAATGTCAGAGGGAAGGACCACCGCTGTAATGTTCTACAGAACCCAGGGGATTATGCATGAAAAATGGGAATGCTTGGTATCTCAGCAGTGAGCCTTGTTAAGAAGAGGACTTTGGAGACAAAAACAATAAAGAATTCTGTAAAATAAAAAAACACACAGAAGTCCATCTGGCCCAAGAGGGACTACGTTTCACCACACAGATAATAGATCAATTATTCTCTTTTATGTCTTTTGGATGCTCAAAAAAATAGTGTAGTCAGAGGCCACTTGTACATTTCCTGGCTGCCCAGACCCAAAGTAAACACACAGAAACTATATTAATTGTAATACCGTTTGGCCAATATCATAAGCATAATTCTAGCTAGCTCCTACATCTTAAACTAACCCATTTCTGCTATTCTGTG
Organism: Chionomys nivalis; assembly: GCF_950005125.1. NCBI lineage: Eukaryota > Metazoa > Chordata > Mammalia > Rodentia > Cricetidae > Chionomys > Chionomys nivalis. Next base: position 10,139,407 of record NC_080093.1, on the reverse strand, counting down.
TATTGACACACATGGTTGTGGCTTACCAGGCAAAGTTTCAGCATCTGTCTCCTCTAGCAGCTATATGGCTTCTCCCTGACTCCACCTACTCTCTCCTCCTCTATCTGCTTGGAATTCCCACCTTGATCTATTCTGCACTGCATAGGCCCAAAGCAAATTCTTTATTAACCAATGGTATTCACAGCACACAGAGTAAGTAGTTTATAAAACTCAATAACATACTCAATATCTAATGACCTACAGAATTAAATAAAACTCAATTGTGAAGTACATTGGCATGCCAGAGGGTTGGTAATAAAAAAGTTCTAGGTATGATTCTGGCAGACACTATCATGTATCCTCATATACAGATATCTTCCTGATACTAGCATCCTGCTCCTATGTAGTTAACAAATCTGCCAGAAATCACTACACATAAATGCACACACACACACTGGAATATTAAAATGTAGAGAATGGGAAAGGCAATAAAAATTTAAATCTGTATTCTATACATCTTCTGCACATTCTATCTATTGTATTCCTAATAATTTACAACCCATCCAAACCTCATGTTTCTTCTTCCATAGAAGTGGAATAATGGTAATGAGTTGGGCTCTGGTGAAATTAAAGATAATTAATAGATGGGGAAAAATCTTTGAAGATGGCAAACTTACAGTGAAGCAAGTTCCTCTGCCATTGTTTTATTGCCCTGTGCTTAGTGAGGTCTCAGATGTAGTAAGCCCCCAAATTAAGATCATTAGACCTTCCTGTCCTCAGCTCAGGAAATAATGGTCAGTCCTAATGTCCCAGATATGCTCCTAGCCTTCCAATGTCCCTAGCCTTCCAACTCCCTGTTTGACTGATGGTAGACCCTGTGTCATGGAGGAGCTGTTCACTCTATATCTCTGTCAGGAACTCTTCTTTGCACCTGTGAGCCCCAGTTCACAGTATTCTCATTTTTTAATACTGGAAATATGATTATTCTAATAACTAACATCATTTTACATGAAATAGCAACAAACCTACTGCCATTCCTAATTTTTTATTGACCTGTGTTATATTTTCTTCAATCATAATTTTGAAGATTAAAAAACCAAATTTTATATTTTGCTATACTCATAGATCAGCCCAGTTGTCATCAGAGGCTTCCTCTAGCAGTTGATGGAAACAGATAAGGAATAACTGAAGTCTGTGGAACCCTGCCAGAGAGGGGAAGGATTACAGGAGCTAGGAAGACTGAGGACACCATGAGAACAGAGCTCACAGAATCTACTAAGCAGGGTTTATAGGGGCTTACAGAGACTAAGTGGCCACAGAGCCTGCATGGGTCTGAACTAGGTCTTCTGCATACATGCTGTGGCTGGTTAGCTTAGGTGTTTGTGGGACTCCTAACAGTGGAAGTCGGGGTGTCTGACTCTTTTGCTATTGAGACCCTTTTTCTCTGACTGGGGTGTCTCATTCAGTCCTTATATGAGGGTTTGTGCTTAGTCTTGCTGCATCTTGTTTTGCCCTGTTCAGTTCCTATCACTGGGAATCCTGCTCTTTTCTGAAGGGAAACAGACAGAGTGGATCTGGGGGAGGGAGAGGTAGGGGAGGCTGCAGTTGAGATGTTCATATGAGAGATGTCTTAAAAAGAAGATAACAAATTTTGATGTTGGAAGTCAGGGCTCAGTTAGGCAACATCACATATTACTCCTAAAGAAGATGCAAAATTCGATTTCTAGTACCATCACCATAAGGCAGAGGACCACTATAATTCTGGTTCCAGAAAGAGTCAAAACATCTGCCTCCACTGGCAACCACAGTCACATGCATGTTCTTTTTTAAAACTTTGAAATAGCAAAAAAAAATAGATTTTCAAATCAAGTTTTCAGTATTTGTATGGAATCATCCACATCTAAACCAATGCCTTTAATCTTCTTAATAAACGTATTTATGCCGGTCTCCACATTTCCAAATAGCCCTTTTCTCTAAGTTAAATCAAGGAAGCTTGTCTTCTGCCTCCACTCTAGCCAGATATATCTATGAGTAAAAAATAACAGTAATTTTGCTTGACAAGCTTAAGAGCTGTTCCAGTGAGGTATTCCATCAAGAAAAAGGAAAGACAACTTTAAAGAAAATTAGACATAAAGATGAACCAGTTCAAACTGTCTGCAAGGCATTCTAATATTACTAATCTATCTTAGGAAAGAACATATTCAAAGAAAGATCAAAGGACAAAAGAAATGATCATTTGTTTAAAAATGACTGTAATTGGTGCTTGTAAAAGTAACAATTAAAATGAATAAATTTGTGAAAAAATTAGTGTCCATCCAATTAAAATTCTTTTCAGTTTATAAGAACGAGTGGAAAGAATCCACCTCATGGCAAAATTTACAAACTTCAGACTTTCTAGTGTTTTTAGTAAAGTTGCAAATGAAGACATTATCTCTTAGGGATTTTGCCAGACTTGTACAATGGTAAAACATCTCTTTTAGATGCCAGTGCAAGAGAAAAATATGTTAAAAAGTCAACATGCTCCTTAAGATAGTAAACCTGTATAATTTCTTGTTTTTTATTTTTTACAAAACAAATTCAGAGTTTTTTCTCAAAATAGATCCTGGAAAAATCACTCTTTTACCCTTTTAATTACTTACTTACTATATATCAGTCACATGACTTCTAGCTTATTTCGTATCTATTTAAGTGTCCCAAATTTATTTTTGAAAATAAGTAAAGTATAACAGATACAACAACGAAGCATTGTAATAGAGACAACATATTTCAAGGATTAACCTCAGTGAGGCAAACATCAGATGCTGATCTGAGCGGATGACCAGATCAGTACTCACCTGGACTGTGAGTTGCACCCTGTACCAGGCATTTAGTCAATGAGTCCTCACCCAAGCCCTTTAATGTGTCAGCATTCTTGCATGTCACCTTGATCAGATCTGGGAATCAAAGGTGCAGCCCAGGCAGGCCTTTAACTTAACTTTTGATCCTCCATATTTTACTTGGTTCCTGACCCAGATGACAACCAAGACTAAGCATCAAATGAATCATTTTAGACAAGGCACTGTGTTTTAGTTTTATCTGTTACTGTAGTACAACCTGTGGGCCAAAAGCCCCTTGTAAGGAAAGGGGCATTATTTGGCTTACAAATCCAGGTCTCAGTATGTCACCAAGGAAGTCAGGGCAAGAACCTGGAAGCAGCAACCAAAACGAAGGCCATGGAGGAACACTGCTTACTTGCTTGCCCTCAATGATTTGCTTAGTCTGCTTCTTTATACAAAACACTACCACCTGCCCAGGGGTGGCACCATCCACAGTGTTCACATTGATCATCAATCAACAAAATGCACCACAGCCTTATGATGCATTCTCTCCACTGAGGTGCCCTCTTCCCAGATGACCCTACTTTGTATCAAGTTGACACCAAATAAACAGTAATCATCAGATTCTCAGATGATTCTAGCTTGGGTCAACTTGACAGTTCAAGCTAAGTAGAACACAAAGAGGTCACCTATCCAAATCCAATGACTAGCAAGCAACATGCTTATAATTTAATATACAGTGATTTACTTAACCTAAGAGAGCTTACATTGACAGCAATATTTTATTGTAAGAGGAAGGAATATTGAATATAACTTTTTCTAAAGTCAATGGAAAAATCAAAAGTCATTCCTTTTAACTAAGCATATTTTATTACCATCAATATTGTAAAATTTATCAATACTTTTTATTACATCAACTACAACTGTGTATATGAATAAGGTTGGGTGAATTATGCTTGTTAAATTACATTTAGATCAAAATATTTCTGAAAAACTTGAGATACAGTTTTCAAAACCCACATGAAAATAAAGCTGTTGATAACCCAGCTGGTATAGCTCAGCATAATCAATATAACCTAGCTGGTCCGAGTTCATGAATTCAGAGCCAAGATGGCAGAAGTAGCTCCATAGCATCTCAAGGGGATTTTGCCACAAAAGAGTATGGACCTTTCTTTGTGGCCAATTAGCAGAACACCTGGAATTTTGCTATGCATTTAAGGTTTCCTTCCTCCTTCCACGGAAATCCCTTTTTTTTTTTTTAATAACTCAACAAAGTTAGAGATATTGCATGTTGACATGCTAACTTGATGGTAAAGACATAGCATAAAGTGTTGTTTTGTTGTATTGCGGCACTGGTTAGTGTTTTGTTCTTGATTTTTTTTTTCCTCTCAAAGTTATCTGCACCATGGGAAAGCACCTACAATGCTTGTCTCACATGACCCGGTAATAACTATGTCCAACAAAGTCAAATAATCAGACATTCAAAGTAGCTGACCTTTCCACGGCTCATGACTCATACTAGAGTTGGGAGATCAGATCCCAACACCCACATGAAAGTCTACCATTGTCCTGTGCATGCCTCCAACTCCAGCACCAAAGAGGAGGAGACTAGAGGATAATTGGGGCTTGGTGGCTGCCAACCAACATCCCAAGACAACATGTGAGCTTCCAGTTCTGTAAGAGTCCCTGGCTCAAAGGAACAAGCAGATTATAATAGGACACCCGACACCCACTTTGAACCTCCATGCGCTTGCACAAATGTACACACCTCACACATAGAAACACCACCCACACATAAGATCACTTTATTTAAATGAGGGTATTACTAGAGGAATGACTTCTTGGCAGGGAAAAGTCAGCTAGCATAGAGAGTGTGCATGTGTGTCTGTAATCATGCATAGTTGTACCACACACATACACATATGCAAATCAGTAATCGATTTATAATAAATGCCAAGGTAACAATGAATATGTAAGGAAATGAATTTAAAAGCGAGCTATTTCTTATTTTCATTCATGGAAGTAAATTATTTCTTTTTCTTTTCTGCTTGATTCTCTGGTCTCCTATTTTTAAAAATAAATAGATCTTTTCACTGCACATATGTTTTAGAGAAGCTTGTGCAGAAAATCATGATTGCAAACACTTCTATATTATTATTTTTCTGAGACAAGATAGTTCTAGCTTCATACTTTGATGACAAAATTTTGCAGAACAAATCATATAAAACCACTTAAAAGCTAGCAGGTTTTCCAATTCTAGGTAATAAAAAGAAGTCATGTGTACCATATCCAGAAAATCAATTCTCAAACACTATGGTATATGGCGCTAAAAGATATTTAAGATGATTTAATACCCTTTTGATAATTTGAAAGGCAATTTAAAATATTATGGTTCCTCATGGTCATCATAATAAGCATAAATCCTCAGTAATATGAGCATAGAGTATGCTTGAGTATTTGTGCTTTTATTTTTGTATATCTTATTTTAAAAAGACAGCTTTATATGTTTACTAGCTTGTAGTTTGTGTGAAGTTATATGTGCATAGACAACAGCATTTTATATCTATTATCTCTTTCCTTTATCACACTCAAGTTCAAAAGCTCAATGAATCTGTAACTTTTCCACTCCTAACATTCCCGACTAAAAATGGAAATTCACTGGCATTTTCTACAAGTTCATGACAGTAACTCGCGGGTTGAAATGAAGTCTGGGTAAATTTTAAAGTAGTTAAAATGAATATAGAATGAAGACAGCAATAAAGATATCATGCCTAAAATATTCAGTGGAGTTCAACACTTGAGAAACTCCACTGGGCTTGAAAGGCATCCACACCCACTGGCTTCATGATTGATACCATTACCCATCCCCATCCCTCTACTAAGAATTCATGCTCACAAATGTTTAAAATACACTTAGACAGAAAACGATGCCTTTAAATTCCCCCTTTCTGTGGAGCTAAAACCATTTCTGTTTTAACATTCAAACAATTAGCTAAGAAGAGAAAAAAGATTGACTATGGTACCAGCAGCTGGATCCTGTCACTTGAGAAAGCTAAACTCTACTCTGGGAGGGATATTGGGAAATGATTTAACTTTATGTGTCCTTCCCATTGTAATCAGTCAACACATTTGCTTTAATTAATCCTAAATGTTTTGCTAGCCTGTTAAAAATGTACTTTCCCTAGACTAAGCAAACAGTGAAAGCAACAAGTTACCAAGGAAAGAGAACCTAAAGAAAAAATGGACTCTCAGAGACTGTTCTCTGAACTTTCCCTCCAGGTCAACTGCTATCCAGTTCCTATCTATGTTGGAGTTTGATTCACATCTAATCCTCTAAAGTTGTGCCTATTGAAAACCTATCCAGAGGTGGATCAACTTTCATAGTCCACCCAACTTCAGCAAACACCAATGGTTTTCCCTTCTGCTCATAGCAACCTGTTTTAGAGGGGCTCTGGTACTTTCTGCTCTTATACCATCTCTAAGCTCTGTCTACAGATTTTATTACTCACTTCAATGGTGGTTCAAACGAAAGGCAGTCGTGTTTTTATAATGCTATTTTTACAAATGGCTTTCATCCCAATGAGCCCCATTTACACAGCACCCTCAGTGTGCTTGCCATTTTACAGAAGAAGAAACTGAAACTAAACCCCACGGTTCTTGCCTAAGGACACCACCTCCATACTGACAAAGGACAGATTATTTATTATATGAGAAATGCCTGTAATTTCTATGAGTGTTCTATCTATCCCTAGTTACCGCTCAGATCCGAGGAGAGCTCTCACAAAACATTCTTCAGTATCTGCTCTGACATTGTCACATAAATGTGGCCAAGGATACTTAAAAGAGAGTCAATGTCAACATTCAGCATGTATTTCAGTGCTTCTTATGATTTCCTTCAGTGCCAGAATGGTATTGATTAATATTCTTCCCTTAATATTGGTTGAAATCAAAACCTGATGCCTAAGGGCCCCCAGCTTAGTAATGCAACAGATAGAACTCAAGCCCAAACTGTTTAATTTTAGGAACCAAAAGATGTGAGGCAGCTAGCCTGGCATATGCATTGGCAAATATGGACCCTATCTCAAGCAAGGTAGAAGGCAATGAGTGACACTCAAGAGTGCCTTCTGACTCCCACATTGCTGTGGAATGTGAACTGAGGGCTAATAAACATGATAGTAGCACACATGGCAGGAATCTCCTTAGAGGTATTTGAGGCTCTTGAATCATAGCAGAGCTCTGGATTGATGTGGGATTCCCCTATGTATACTGTGAATACAATTATTAGTTAATAAAGAACTGCTTTGAGCCTATAGTAGAGCAGGGCGGGGTGGAGCAGAGCTTGGCAAGAGGTCTGGACTGAATGCTGGGAGAAAGAAGGGTGGAGTCAGAGAGACATCAGGTAGCCCTGCTAGAGACAGATGCCAGAACTTTAGTCAGTAAGCCACAGCCACATGGTGATACACAGATTAATAGAAATGTATTAAATTAATATGTAAGAGTTAGTCAATAAAAAGTTAGTGCTAATGGGCCAAGCGGTGATTTAATTAATACAGCTTCTGTGTGATTATTTTGGGTCTAAGCTGGCCGGGTGGCCGGGAACCAACAAACAGCAGCTCCATCATTGGACCAATGCATAGACCAACACACATACATGAACATGTATCACACACACACACATACACAAAACAATTATATAAAAATTTAAACATCTTTTTCAATTTTCATCAAAGAAGACTTCCGTTCCTAGTCAGGGGTTGAATTTTTAAAAGAAGTAAGAATTCTAATTCTTATCAGTGGCTTTTGATATTTTTTCAAGTCTTAAGCTTGTAGCAAGTCAGTCTAGATAACTTCTTTGTTCCTTTGTTCTGGAGTGAGGAGAGTTTTGTGACCTCAAGTCCATTTCTCAAGACCCAGACACCAAGAGCATTCTAAACTGCCAGTTAGCCATGAAGTAGTCTCCATCCAGCATTCTGGAGTCCTGGGCTCTGCTGAGATTCAAGAGCCTCAAATCCCTCCAGGCAGAAAACCACCCAGTGAGCGGCAGCCATATTCATTATCCTCCAGTTTCTTTACCAAATAAAAAAATATTTTTGAGAGAAATGCGAATGTGTTATGCAAACTGAAAGGAAATCTGGAAGTATTACTTAGTATCTTTAGTATTCCTTTTCAAAGATAATGTCTGTCTGAGAGTGAAAAGCCAGCCATCTGCTCCAAGGCTCCACAGCTGACTCTATTGCACTAGACCCTGGAGACCCAAGGCTAAAAAGGAATGAATTGCAACCATCAAGAGCCATTTAATGAATCCTGAGTAAGTCTTGACCCATACATCAAAAATGTCAAATGCTTGGTATGTTGCAATAATTCAATCACTTCCATTATGGCTTTTTAGAGGTTTTGTTAAAATCTTTCTAGGGAAGAAATTTAAAACAGGAATGGGTCTTCTAAAAAAAAGTCTAAGATATAAAAAGAGGGAGAATAAATAGTGTGTTCTCAACCATCTCAGTGGAGGGAAAGGAGAACTGACATGCATTAACTCATCGGTATCCTGACAAAAACATGTTTTCCATGGCTGTAGATGGACTTTCTGCAGCAGAATCTTGCCTTGCCTAGGGAAGCTAACAGAGGAGTCATTAATCATATTTATTTAATAACTGGGAAACTCAAACAACCTAGGAATGTGCAAAACCAGAGGTCATAGTTCTTGTTTGGACTTGTTGGGTCAGTGAATGGTAACCAAGAGGAGCAACAGAGAATAGCCCATACCTGCGAGGCCTAGTATGGGACACAGTGTGGTACTACTGTGTCTAGTAATTTTCTGAACACTGAATGACTAGTATTTGGAATGTGTTAGTTCCACCAAGAACTTGTCTGAACCTAAACCCATGGGGTGTTTCCAACTTTAAAAACTCCTTAAGGAGAAATGGCAACACTACCACTTGACGAGCAATTTCTCTCAAAACGTAGCCAGCCCACGGCTAAAACATTCTCAAGCTCTAAAGTACACCCTTGCCATTTTGTGGTTGTAGATGGTTATCTTGTTTATCTTTATGGCTGTTACCGAGTCCTTGATCCAAATAGTATCCTAAGTTTTGTTTTACACTATAGAAGTAGCTATTAATTGAATGGGCAACCCTACAGTTGTTTCATTTTCCCCAGCAAAAGTGATCCTCCAGTCTGTGCATAGAGGTCTAGGACCTGGGGAAGAAGATGTGGTTACAAAACCATACAACAGCCATGCTTAACCAATGCACATCTCTATTATTTTCATGTTTTAAAACCATATTGCAGAATAGATTTTGAGCACCCAGGCTTATTCAAAACATTGCTTTTAAATTAAACAAATTTCTGTTCCTTTGAAAAGGATATAGAGCCCAAATAATGTTTGTATACTAATTATCCCCGTCAAGGCTAAATACTGTTATCAATTGCATCTTTAAATTTTAAATAAAATGAGATAATTTGCATAGACTAAAATTCAACGTTTTAAAAAAAATAAGTCGGTGACTTTTAGCATACTGACAGATACTATCTGCATAAGCAGAAATCAGGAAGATGTTACCACACCTTCAGGAGTCCCTTCCTTTTTAACAGTCACTGTTTTACCCAGCAGCAGCCCCAGAAACCAAACATCTAACATCTATACACGTTCTCTGTGGAATCACCTATTCTGAACATTTTTATAACTGGAATCATGCAGTATGGGTACTTGCCGACTTTTGTGCATATTTTCTTCCACGAGATCTACTGCTTTGAATATTCAACAACACTTCATGCTTTTCTAAGCCTAAATAATACCCTATCTATGGATAGGGCATCGTCTGTTTACCCAGTCATCAGATACTTGTATCTGGGTCACTTCTTACAACCTTCCTGGTAGGAAGGAAGTGGTGGATGCAATTCCTACACACTGTTGTACATAGACGCATGCTTCCAGTCATTCTGGTACATGCATGGGAGAGGAACAGCTGGGTCACAAGTTAACTCTATGTTCAAACCTGGGAAAACGGAGAAACAATTTTCCACTCTCATTCGCCTGCCTTTTCCTGACTCTGGGAAATAAGAATTAATGAGAAATAAAAGCAAAACTGCAGAATCCAAAACCCCAATTTCAAGCACTTATTGCTCACTTAGAGCACTTTCTCCAAGCCTCCTACTGTGGTCACATTTTGCCGATGGCAAAAAGCAGAGTTTCAAGAAAGACAAATAATTCACTTTTTTCTTCTCATTTTTTTTTTACAAAGCTATTTTAGCCCACTTCTCTGGCTTTCACATAGCAGATATAAAAATAAATTGTAGATAAGGATTGTATATGGCTGAAGCAAACAGTTCAAAATAAAAACCACCAATTAATGTTACTGAATGTAAATAATTAATTGATAGATACATATACAAACAGCATTTTACGTGTTATACACACGTTATATAAAGAATAAAAAGTAAGGAACTGGAGAAAAGGCTGATTGGTTAAAGAGCACCTCTTCCTCTTACAGAAGTCTCAAGGTTAGTTCCCAGCACTTCTATCAGGTAGGTCATCATTGCCTTAATTCCAGCAGCAGATCAGATGCCTTTGTCTGCCCACTGTTGGAACCTTCACTCACACACACAAACCACAGAGAGCAGAGAGATACACACATGCACATAATTAAAGTAAAATTAAAAAGAATATCTTTAAAAAAGAACAGAAAGTAAGATATCAAAAAGTACCAACCAATCAAAACATAGATATAGACACAGAAACACACACACACACACACAGAGAGAGAGAGAGAGAGAGAGAGAGAGAGAGAGAGAGAGAGAGAGAGAGAGAGAGAGAGCGCAAACAAACACCCCAAAACAAACAAACAGCACCATAAGTTGCAATTGACCAGATTCCAGTTACCACAAAGTTTTCATTTCCCACCTACTGGGGACTTAACACTGAATAACACAAAGATGCAAAACACAAACATTTGCTTTGGCTGTCTCCAGCCTGAGGCTGGGCACAATGGAATGTCCACAGGAGTCAGAAGCACAGCCCATCTGCCTCAAAGCTGTGCTGCCAAAACAGGAGCTAGGCCTTGGCAGGGTACATAGCTAGCTGTCCTCTCTAACATCAGCCTCCAGAGCAAAGAAAAGCACTGATATTTTAAGTGTTTATTTTTATTCATTTCTCCACATAATTTCCAGGCTCATTTTGTAGCTTTATTTCCTTTCCAACGAGTGCCACTACAAGAGTGTTCCCCTTAAAGGATCAAGGTTCCATTGAAGATCTACTTCTCCTGGAGAAACTTTCTGTGCACTCTACTTTTGGCACACTCCTGTTGTCACTCAGCTTATCGACCTCTGAAAACACCCAACAGATCTCTTCAACGACAATCATCTGCTTTATAAGAAGCTGTTGAAGGAGAGAGGGTCCCTTTGTTTGTCCCAGCCGCCTGGCTAGCTTATACCCGAAATAACCACACAGAAACAGTATTACTTAAAACATTGCTTGGGCCATTAGCTCTAGCCTCCTATTGGCTAACTCTCACATCTTGATTTAACCCATTTTTATTAATATGTGTATCACCACGAGGTTGTGGCTTATAGGGAAAAATTTAGCATGTCTGACCTGGCAGCTCCATGGCGGCTCTCCCTCTCTCATTCTTCCTTCCAGAATTCAGTTCTGTCTTCCTCGCCTACCTAAGTTCTGCCCTATCAGGCCAAGCAGTTTCTTTATTGATTAACCAATGAAAGCAACACATAAACAGAAGGAACTCCTACACCAAGAAGTGATTTCACCCCTGTAGTACCTACTATATAAAAAAGAATACCTTCTAACAATTGTTCAGATGACAAATTCTATCATTTCTTTGCTTGGTACCAAGAGTGACACAAATCTGGGGCATGTCCCTTTATGTTAGTCCACTTCCTTGGACCTAAGACCTATTCTTAACAAATTATCAGTCAAATGATATCTTGCCAATTAGGGAGCCATCTGACACCATTAACAAAGCCTGAACCTAGAACCATCATCAGTCAGTCTACTCAGCAGACAGAAATCACATCAACCTGCTCAAACTGAGGCAATTTAAGTAGAATTAACTCTTCCAAAATTGCTAGGAAACTGCAAAGGTGCTACAGAAAGCCACTATCCCAAGGCTAAGAAGAAAGCAGAAGTAAGCTGGGAATAGTCAAAAGGTAAGTTGGAAGAGCATCCCAAGAGGGTAAAACCTAAACTTCTGTAAAGGAGGTGATACACGGTCCCTGTGGGGTCTCTAATAGAGCATGATGAAGCTGAGCCTCTGAGGGCAGAGAGAACTCATCTAGAATGATAGGCAAGAGCTACTAATACCTGGGGAAGATGCACTGCTGGGGTGATGTTTAGGGTAATGGAAGAGAACACAGAGTGTGAAGGAACATCCAGTTATCCCTGTCTCCTGCTGCCTGGAAGCCTCCCACTAGTACCCTTTATTGGCAAAATTCAACACTGAATCAACCTGGCCAGTAGACAGGCAGCAGAGTGTCATCCTCTGCTCTCAAGGCAGAGTGGAAGGACAGATTTGGAGAGAGTAATAATTGTACCCCAGATTCTCACTGTAAGAAGAAGACTCTGAAATCAATAGCTGAAAAATTTGCCATCTATATAATCCATGCCAATGTCTCAGGATGTCCAATAGCATTTATATATGCACTGGACACTTGTTATGTGCTGAAGATTGTAATGACATAGTTAATATCATCTGTAGTACTTCATTTAACTTCATTAAGGTGAGTCCCTACAGACACACAAATGTCATGAATGTTTATTTATACATATATCTACATATACAGAAAAATAGTGTTCATGCATAGAGATAGGTAAATGATAAATTGACAGATGTGAGAGAGGGGGAGAGAGAGAGAGAAAGAGAGAGAGAGAGAGTCATAGTTACTACTATTACTTGGGTCAATTTTATAGATAAAGTGGACTACTTATTTGTAAAAAAATAAAATAATTATTTTCAAAAGGAATAATTTGAATAAACTGCCCAGCACCCACATTTAGATAATACCTCAAGACTTGTCCTCTTAAATTCTCTATATTCTGTTTAGCCAGTGAGAGACACTAGATCTCATTTAAAAGGCGGGATGACAAGAAAATAAAAGCTCTTTGTACCGTAATGCTGGGGTCACTGGCACTCACAGGGCTTGGGATGTATTCAGACACTCTCTGCCTAGCTGCTACCTGCTATAGTCCAACTACAATACACTCACTACCTGGTTTCAATTACATTTAATTACAGTGAGCTATTGCTTCAATTGCATATAACACAGATATTCTCATATAATTTTTCCCCAAGGACAGCACTTTTGCAGAGGAAAGCCTTGAAGAGATAGCATCAGCCAAGGTGCAAAGGCCATTAATAAAAGGGTAAAGAGACACACAAGCAATTTCCTAAGAAGCGTTCACATGACTTTTACAATACTTTAAGAAGATTAGAAAAATACAGCAAAACTCTGTAAGAAAAATCTAACTAGACATCTGTTCAATGAATTTTATTAGCAATATATTGACTTGATGCCTACATTTTACTACACAGAAATGAAAGAGAATTCATGTCCTCACAGAGTCCCCAGTCTACCCGGGGATAAAGATATGGATTCAATAATATCTACCATGTGTTAAACACTAGCAATGACCAATAGTAATATGAAATAAATCAATAAATACAACAACCTGAGGGACAGACATTCTTAGCATCCGTCTTCTGTAGAAATGGAAATGAAGGCACACAGAGTTCAGTCTACTCTGCTTAAGTCACAAGATAATAAAGATTTAAATCTAGACATCCTGATTCCCAATACCATGAACTCATTTAGCTCATACTGCCTCTTACTATAACAGCAAGAAATGTTACATGCCAAAGTAGCTGTATGCATGCTAACTTATTAGAGCTCTAAGAGATATCATCTAAGAGAAGAGAACAGAAGCAGTAACGTTAAGGCCTTGAACTTGGATACCTCACATACACCCAGTTTACCTTTTAAAACCATTCGAAGTTAACAGTAAAATCGAGGTATAGGTAATGTGATAAGCCATAAAATGTCCGTCCCACACAGTTACAGCTTCCCTCACTATCAGTTTCTCCATGGGAATGGTCACCTTGCTACAATAAACAAATCCACCTTGACACATCATTATTACCACAAAACACAGCCAATGCTAATGTTCATGCTTGGTAGTGCGCATCTATACCTCTGGGAAAGTTCCTAATGTTGTGTTTCTATTCTGTATGACATCCTTATAGGAGAGTCTCTCTATCCTAAGACTCCTCGACACACCCATTCATAATTCCATATCTACAAACTCTGCCTTGTTTTTAATAGCTGTATAATTTTCCCTTCTCTGAGCATCATATGTGCTTAGCAGGAAACACTATGCAGCCTTTCCACATAGTTTCTTTAAGATCACACCACTCAATTTCCTTTGTGTCTTTGCCTGACCTGACAGTTCATTTCTGCTCAGTACTGCATAGTTCTCCATTGCCTGGACAGAGATCTAGCTGTTCATTAGCTTAGAATACAATAGCTTGAGTGCTTCCAATACTGACCAAATTTAAAGTTGATCTATGAGCATCCATGTACTTATCCTGTTTGGGGGTTCCTATGGGACCCTATGTCATCCTACGGGATGACAACAGACATCATTTGGAGCTTTGCTCCCCCATTATCTTGTGATTTTATTTAAATATGCTTCATGTGGGTATATATTTTAGGAGATTTCTACATCACCCCTTTAGTACCCCTTAATTTTATGTTTCTCCTTGTGTTGTTCCCTCCATCTCATCACTTGATCTTCCTGTTCTAGACCCGTCATCCATCTTGTAACTATTCATTCTATTTCAGATTTCTCTTGCCCTATACCTACCCTCTGTGGTTCTACAGATTGTAGCTTGGTTATCATTGGCTTTACAGTTAATATTCACACAAAAGCGAATATATCCCTTTGTGCCTTCAGCAGTTACTGAAGGAAAGAGCCATGCTTTGTTTGTTTGTTTGTTTGTCTTCACAGATGGAGTACTCAGTGAAATCTATTCTTGCTTCCCCACAGATCATATGGTGGGTGTGATCCTATCAAGAGCAGTCAGCCAGATTGAATTTTCCCTCTTCAATAGCTCTACAGTTTTATTTTATGGCCAAGATTTCTTAAGGAGATTTATTGCTTTCACAAACCACATCAACTGAATTTCTCCCAATGTCCCTTTGGTCAAGAAAAAGAGAATTATACAAAAGCTTTATTACTTCTATTGAGTGACACCACCAGGAAGAAAGATGGAAGCTCTGAGGAATAAATAGATACCCCCTAACTAGCTACATTCTTCAGAGTTCCTGAATTCAAAACACTAACTTGACAAAATTACAAATAATCTCAGATCAGGTCCCTCTGGAATACGCCTGTAACAAGGGAAAACAAAAATACCAGCTAGGTTTTCAGCATCATGTTAGATAGAATTTCAAGATCATGAGATGTCCACCAAATATTTATGCCACTGTTAATTAGCAATATAACCTTCTTGTTTACTCACAGAGTGCAGCAGTATATTGAAGTCTCTAAGGACAATTTAACATTTCCTGAGCCAGAATATTCCAAACCTACCCATCTAAGAAAGTCTTTTTAACACTGTTACTAACACTTATTAATATCCTATGGCAATTTTCTCACAGCAATCTCCTAAACAACAAACACTTTATACCAAAGATCACACTCAACATCTGGACACTTTATTTCTGAACACACTTTAAAACATTCTCCTACATAAGGGTAAGTCGCTTACTCATTATGTCAATGCACAACTTACTCTCCAGGCCTCAGATCTAGAGATGGAGATTTTAGAAGCACAATATGTGAGGCAAACATTATTCAGAGACAGGTTCTCTAAGCTGTTCATGCTAGATTCAAACTCCTGGCCTCCCATGATTCCACTTCTGAGTGGCTGGAACTGCCATCACAGTTCAGTCTTGCTGGAAGGGCCTTCATCTGCCACTCTCAGAGGTGACCATCACAGTGGGCTAACCTCCTCAAGCCCTTTCTTGGGGCTGTTTTGTTTACCTGTAATTCTGTGGGTGGTATTCTTTCATCCATACCCCCGAAGTCATTTTTCACAGCTCTGTAGGCATCTTGGACTTGGGAAGGAATGAAACTATTTCATCCTGAGAACAGCATCTTTATTTTGTGTACCTGGCCCGTCTGAGAAAAACATGTGCTGCAGAGCTCCTATGTGATGTATTTCCTTCACCTGGTGCACATTTTTAGGATGTAAGCAGCCACTCAATAGCCTGCACTGGCAAATTCTAAGGACTTGGGAGCAGGGGCTGCTGTTTTTGGCCTGTTCTATTTCATTCACTCTCTTCTTTCACTCTCTCTCCCCTGACCCATAGATCCCCATGTTCATTTTCCCTTATAGCCTTTGTTCCCTTTTTCTTGTACAATGTCTCTAAGATTTTGTATATGCTTTACTTATTTTGTAGTAAAAGTATTTGAGTAATCAAATCTCCAACACTGAACACCATTCATATCAATATTTTAGTGCAATTACAAGGCATGTTTATGCCTACTTTCAGTACACACTGTAAACTCAGTCTCAGAAACATTTAAGAAATACTATTAAATCACACAATTATTACAAACTGCTACTATCTACCTACTATCATTTGTCAAATTCATAATATAACTGAATATTTACTATATATAGATCTTCACATACTTATCGATAACTGGTAAAATTTATTTAGCAATTTGTTCTATTAAGCATTTCACAGAACAAGTCCATTCCATATCTTATGTAAGTACAATTACTTCAGCCAATTCGCAAATAACAGAAGTGAACAAGGTGGAGAGATAACTCAATAGGTGAAAAAAATGTACATGCTGCCAAACCTGATGACCTGTGTTTGATCCCTGTCCTTGCATGTTGAAAAAATTGACTCCCATAAGTTTTCCTCTAACCTGAATAAGCCCATATTCATACACACACAAACACATAAATGAATAAATGTAGCCTTAAAAGTCAATAAAGAGAGAGCTGGACAAGAGAAGAAATAAACAACAGGGCCAAGGCTATGCAGAATACAGGACCATGTCTGTACACAGGGTCTCTCAGGGTCCAGACATTTTCCTCTTCATAGCTATGCTCCAAATTAAAAAATATGGAGAAACACCTTCACTGACCCTGAAGTTCTAAACAATCATTTAAGTTCTGAGAATCTCATGGCTGTATCTGTTCCTCAATCACTTATAATAAATATAAAGTATAATATAAATATAAAATATAATAGGAGCAAAGAGAAATTAGGACAATTAATACTCAGTATTTCCAAATGTCTTTCCTGTGTGGTACATTACATTAAATACTATTGTTAAGGATTTAGGATAATCTCCTCATTTAGTTTCCAACAAAACCCTTCACTGTAACTATGCCAACTTTTCTGAGGAGACGATGGTATGAAATATCCTGAAACTAATGAAAAGGGATTCCACTTTGGGTAAGAAATGTTTACAATATTTTCAAAGGAAAATTAAGAAGACATTTAATCTAGTCAGTTCTAGCTCAACTTGAAAATAATTGAAAACAAGATGAGAAACACAAAGGTAATTTATCAAGAAGAGAAAGGAGACTTCTTCAACATTGTGTTATGGGGTAGGGACATCGTATGTGAGCTCTTTCTGAATATCAGCTTTTCTTAGACTAAATCATTCTCCAATGACAAAAACTCCCAAGATGACAAATACCTTCTCGTCTAAACACAATGTCCCATACATCCCAGTTCCTAAGCATCCCTTCAGCACCATATTCTCAATGCTAAAGTTACTTTCTTCATCTCACCCCCAACATGTGTACCTAGAAATTTTTGTACTGTGATGGGGAATCTTTTCTAACCAATTATCTTTAAGACATGGGACCAAGTTAGGGTGTGACCTTTTGGAACCTGGAGAAAAATGGTGTGCAGCTCAGGTGCCCTTTCTCTGTACGGTTCCCTCGTAGCACAGCCGAGCTTAGACTTCTCGTTCCTGTTTTGTGAGTTTTGCCCTTATAATAAATAAAAATATAATTGTTTTATCTTTTAGCTAACCTGGTTATTTCCCGAATAGAGCTAACTTCTACAGACAGTACTAAGCTGTCTTTCGGGAACCATCAATGAGAAAGAATAATTGACATCCTGCTCCTGTAAGTTTTTAAAACCACTGCACCCCGTTTAAATAATTAAGCATTTAACAATAAGCTAAGAAATTAACGGTAAAGGCATCATTATTTTCACTGCGGTTGTATTTGTGGAGTGCATCCTAACTATTTGAAACCCAGTGAAAGCAACTGTTGTATTTTATTTACTGTAACCACACACATTACACAAAACATACTCCACAAGACACACTCTTTAAAATGTTAATATAATAAACCATTTAAAATAATAATAAGATCATGAGAAAAGATTCTAAAGGACAAACTTCTCAATGAATGTTGTGTCTTTATCTTTGTTTTTGAAGAGCTGCTTGATCATATCACTAAAAAGTCTATCAGAAACTGGGTCACTGATGTTAAACCACCAAAAACTTGCCTTTTAAATAGCATGGCTGTACAATACTGATGTACTGTAGGGTTGACACTGATGCTTCTTCCAAATTGAGTTGTTATTCTTGAAAAATGAACAGCGAAGACATGTATGATCAACTCTTGCCCTACTAATCACTATTGACGGTATTTTGATGTGGGAGGTAATGTATGCTGTGAATATGTTTTATTACTATTGGTTAATAAAGAAGCTGCTTTTGGCTAATGGCTTAACAGAGTAAAGCCAGGCTGAAAGAGAAAGTAGGCAGAGTCAGTGAGAAGCCATATTGCCACCCGCAGGAGACAGAGGCCTCTGAAAACTTGCCAGTAAACCACAGCCATGTGGCAATACACAGATTTATGGAAATAGGTTAGTTTAAGATATAAGAGCTAGCTAGCAATACACTTAAGTGATTGGCCAAGCAGTAGTTTAAATAATATTGTTTCTGTGTAATTATTTCATGATTATTTCTGGGCAACTCGGAACAAATGAATAGCCTCTGACTCCAGTATTTGGTCCACCTTGCCAGGATAAAACAAGGAGCCAGGATGGACACAGCTGGCTACACTGTCACATACCTGCTAACTAGCCTGCTGAAGAAATGTTCTGCCATTCTAAAATATGAAGAATGAATGATTTGAGGGAAGGGATTTTTCAGAAGTAGGTTGAGAGTACATCTTTCAAAAATTATTTTTAACTAACCATCTAACTAAGACCTCTGGAGAAAGACAGTTTGTGGAAATTAGAAGTACCACAACCACCAGCAGCTCTTTGAGTTTTCAGGAAGGTGGATTTATCCACCAACAACGAGGAATCTTGGACAGACCCTAACTCTTACCTTCGGCTGGCTTACAAGTTTCCTCATGAGTCTCTCACATGGAAAAGGTTAATAAAATAAAATGGATGATAAGAAACAAAAAGAGATTTAGCTCTCAAATTCTAAGATAATATTGCTCATTCAATCCAATTAATTTTCACTGGTCTGAAATTCCTTGGAGACCTGAGTGAATATACTACACTCCCCTTCCCCGGTTGTAAAACCCATGTTTCCTGGCAATATAATTGCTGCAATAAACATTTGAGTTCTTTTCCATTTTTAGAACCATTTTGAACAACCTGCTTTTAATGTATTTTATGAGCTCCCTCAAAGTCTTCCTATGAATGACAAAACCCCCAGTGCTTTGTTTAAGTAGCTAACATTAAACATAATGTTTTGCAGTATGGAGTCTTAACCACTGCCAAGCAAGAGCTCCTATGAGGTTCCCTGTACAAAATCTCTCCCTGAAATATCTTCTTCTAGCGATAGAAAGCAAGTAAAACAAGATTATTTCTCTTGACCTCAAATCATGGCAGCAATCGCCAGAAGGGATTTTTGACTACCAATTAAGGCCTATGACTTAAAGCCTTCTTACTTCCTCAGATCAAAAGATGTTGTATTCTTGGAACAACTTTCTTACTCAACTTCCTGTGTGGTCTGTTAACAACACACTTATTGTAAGAAGATAGGTCTGAGTATTGCTTATTTAACAGGGCATCATTTTAAAAGATACTTTGCATGTGAAAGACCTTCAGAGACTCTGCAATTAAAACATGGAAATGTTCACTTCCATCAGAAGCATTTGTATGAAGGATCTAAAATTGTTCCATTGCTACAATACGTAGAAAAGTAAACAGTACCAAATTCCTGTCTGTATCTGTGCCTAAAACTTCATTATCAAGACACAAGACATAAGGCCAATCCCCTTTTAGTTTTAACTTGTAGATGCTGGCTGATCTCAGAGGCTTTAAAATATTGCATTTCAAATACACTCATATAGGAAATTAACGAAATCCCTCTGTTTCTCACTAAGTTATGTCTCATCCAAAGCCTCTTATTATGACATATTTTTCTTCAAGGATTATAGCTATCCATTTTAATAGGCATTATATTAAATACATCACAATTACCATACTGTTCTAACAACTGTATTAGGAGTTAGCACTGATATTTCCATTGGATAAATAAATCAGTGGAGATTTAGCAGTCAATAATCTTGAATACAAAGCTGGTATCATAGCTATCATTTAAGTAAAAGTCTAACTGTAAAAGCTGCATAGCTAAGCATCCTGCTTATCTTTCCCTATCTCTCCAACAAGAATCCAATTCCATAAGCTCTGTAATCCAATGAAGTAAAAGAAAGTATCTAGACATATTTTTTTCTGAAAAATATTACAGGTCACCAAGTCACAGACAGAAAATAAATACAATGGTTTATTTAGGGGGAAGTCATTGTGAATTTCTTTCCAGTGGAACTTTCATTGAAAGTTGACCTGATTGTCTTTTATAAATAAGGTGAACATATATACACTAACAAATATTTGATATGCCTATATATGTATGCATATATTATATACATAGCTTTTATGTATGAATTGAATTAATTGATCACTATATTGAAGTACTGTAACATTAACCCACAAGATTTCCACCTGGAGGACAGTTACCAAATAGCTTTAGCCCAAACTTACATCTGTGGGTAGAAGACCTGAGTACAAGTCCTTCAAAGCCGTTTTCTCCATTCATAGTGCAGATCAGTGAATTCTCACCTTATTGAGGAATTAACCATATCTCGTGTAATGCCTCTTCATGGCTATCACCTAGTGTGTTCATGGGTGTAAATACAGATATGCAAAGGACAAAATAAACAAAAGAAAATCTGACCTGACACATGACAAGCCACAGAACTGTAAATGAAAGAATCCTATCAGCAACATCAACAAGATCTGCCCAAAGATCATTGGCCTTTCTGTGGCGGGATGCATCACAGGCTATTAATGAGAAGCAAAAGTAACAAAACAGTGCCATAAGCTACACACACCAAGCAAAAAATGCTAGAAAATCCCCTGCGTGCCTTTTCCACTCTCAAAAGATCACATGCGAAACATTGTGATTCTGGGTCTGTAATGAAAGAAAACCCCTTTAAAGCCCATGAAAGCATCCGCAAGAGCACCTCCCTGTTTGTCATGTGAGAAGCAGCAGTGCCATTTCAAATCACCCAATTAGTTGTGGAAATGCACCGTTTTCTTTCATTTTAATTTCAGAGTTGCTTTGTGTTTTGATCAGAGCAAATAGCCGCCTGTCCTCAGAGCTTGGTGTCCCAGCAGAGCCTCGTGTGCTCTCTGGGACTCTGTGCTGAAAAGAAACGACCTCTTTTAGCTGGTTTATATGACGGATTACACAGACAGATTTTCCTACGCTGAGCCATCCCTGCATCTCTGGAGTGAAGCTGACTTGGTCACAGTGGATTTTTTTTTGTATGCATTCTTAGATTCGGTTTGTCGGTATTTTATTGAGTATTTTGCAATTGATGTTTATGGGGATATTGGTCTGTAATTCTCGTTTTATATTGTATCCTTGTGTGGTTTGGGTATCAGGGTAACGATAGCCTCATAAAAAGAATTTGGCAATGTTCCTATTGTTTCTATTCTGTGGAACAAGTTGAGGAGTTCATCTTTAAAATTCTGGTAAAATTCTGCACTGAAGCCATCTGGCCCTGAACATTTTGTGATTGGGAGACTTTTAATGACTACTTCTATTTCCTTTGGAGTTTATAGTTCTGTTTAAGTTGCTTATCTGGTCTTGATTTAATTTTGATATGTGGGACCTATCCAGAAAAATTTCCATTTCTTTTAATTTTTCCAATTTAGTGGAGTACAGGTTTTTGAAGTGTGACCTGATGATTCTCTGAATTTCTTCAGTGTCTGTTGTTATATCCCCCTTTTCATTTCTGGTATTGTTAATTTGGATATTCACTCTGCCTTTTGGTTAGTTTGAATAGGAGTTTTTCTATCTTGTTGATTTTCTCGAAGAACCATTTCTTGTGCATAAACTGGCTTTTTGAAGCCCATCCTATAGGGTGGGATGCCATGACGAGCCTTGATGGGAGCCTTGATGCGGTGTGGAAGGGCTGGAATGTGCCAGACCTTGTTGACTCCCCATGGGAGGCCTTACCCTTTCTGAAGAGTGGATGGGGGTGCTTTGGAGGAGGTGGGAAGAGCAGGAGGAGCAGAGGGAGAGGGAACTGTGGTTGGTATGTAAAAATGAATTAAAAACATAAAATTTTAATTAATTAAAAACCAGAAACGGTCTCAATGAGGTAAGTTTTAAAACAAAACAATCTTTTTTTAAAAAAAAAAACAAAACTTTTAAACACTTCTGTTGGGCTTCTCTCTTACTAACATTTTATGCTTAGAGAAATACCCACCAGTGCAATGGGAGCTGCTTGTTTCATTTTACTGTTGAGAGGCATTTGTTGTTCAGTTTCAAACAGAAATCTTGAAAGCCAAAATTAAGAACTGAACCTCCCGATGGGAGCTGGGTTCTAAGGCACCCAGTGCCTCGCAAAGGATGAGTGCTGCTAAAGCTCCCTTGGCTTACACTAAAAGTGAAGGTAGATGTTGCTCTTTTTCTGATTGCCACCATCGCTAAGGGGAGCTAGGAATGGGAGAGAGTGTCAACAGGAAAAGGGATACCTCCTTTGGTGGGAAATCTTGTAACACATTTCAAGGCAGACTCAGACTCTTCTTTAGTGTTCCTTTGTTCAGCTATATTTTCCAGTGATTTTACCTGGCTTTCACTCTTCAAATTGTGTTCTTTTAATTCGTATACTAAATCCTATTTTGGTGAGTATATTTTTAATTAATACTCTCCCGCACTAAGATACAATCACCTAAAGCACAGGAATGTCAGATGTAATCTGTATTGTTCTCCTGTCGTAAGATGCAGAAGTATCTTAAGAATTTCAAAGAAGCCAGGTGGTGGTGGTGCACGCCTTTAATCCCAGCACTCGGGAGGCAGAGGCAGGTGGATCTCCGTGAGTTCGAGGCCAGCCTGGTCTACAAGAGCTAGTTCCAGGACAGGCACCAAAGCTACAGAGAAACCTTGTCTCGAAAAATCAAAAAAAAAAAAAAAAAAAAAAAGAATTTCAAAGAAATCCATAAACTACTGTACACCTTCAGAGGATGCCTTCCTGCTCTCAGCCTTCCATGTAAGTTGGAATTATTCCAAGTACAAACTTTTCAGGGTGGAGAAAAGTTTCAGACAAAAACTAGGCTCCCGACCAAAGTACAAAGTCGTCTTCTTCACAGGCCATCTACGCACCTTTACCAGAGAGAGGGTGGACAAACTCAAATTATAAATAAGCATTAAACAGCCGGGCGGTGGTGGCGCACGCATTTAATCCCAGCACTCGGGAGGCAGAGGCAGGAGGATCTCTGTGAGTTCGAGACCAGCCTGATCTACAAAAGCTAGTTCCAGGACAGGCTCCAAAAACCACAGAGAAACCTTGTCTCGAAAAAAAACAAAAAAAACAAAAAAAAAAAAACCAAAAAAAAAAAAAAAAAAGCATTAAACATGAAATCTTTGAGTGGAATAATGGACTCTGGTCATCTGGTCTAGATTCAGATTAGAAAGGCCTCATGGGACTGACTCGAGGAGCCTTGCACGTGGCTTCTCAGCTTGACTCTCTGAGTGTAACATAAGAAAGCTTTTGAATGTCCATCCCGGATTGGGTAATGCTGGGAAGTTGTCCTACACTCAGGTAAGAAAAACTTTTAAAATAACAGAGTTAAAACTATAAGAAATCTTACCTAAAACAAACTCAGCGATCAGAGTAATGGAAAAATGGTTCTACATTGAGTAAGTACAATATTGTTTTTAGTCTAACACCAAACAACTTAGGCCATAATGTATATAATGTCCACAAATATTAGCAAATGCATATATATATATAAAGATGGAAAGGGAAGAGAGGAAAGAAGTATGTATGGGGCTAGAGAAAGGGATAGAGACAGAAGAAACTAATTTTTTTCAGTGTATCTGAAAGTTTTATGTGTAAATTCAGTTATTACAAATATAAGTGCAGTAATGCAAGAATTTGATGTATTTATCAAATCACTTCCTGCTTGAGTTATAAAATGTTACCAAAACATCAACACTTTTTTCCCCCAAAACTGGAATTCTCTAAACAGGAATAAAGCTTCCAAATCTATCCCAGTTCCTGAAGAGTTTTAGAGTCAATAGTTCATGAGTCTTGATTCCAAGCTTATTAAAACACTAGCTCTTCATCACATATAAATGCACATGCCAAGGAATGCAAAATTTCAGAAGCTCAGCTTCTGGATTAATGTTGGATCATGGTGACAGTCTGGATGGTATGGAGTCCTCAAAAGTTTTGTTTTATTGAAGAGATCCAAGTCCACAAAAGATTAACAACAAATGTTCAAGTCTATTCAGACTTGGAGACGTTATATGGGGATGGGGCAAAGGCAGAAAGACAGAATGACAAGAGAGGGAGATAACGACTTACACACACACTCACACACACACACACACACACACACACGCTGGGGGGAGGGGAGTTTAAAACTTAACGTCCTTTCTGTTCTTAGTCTTAAAAAAAAAAGTTAGATCCAAAGGAACTAGAGAACTACACTCCAAGTTTAAGAAAGCCCTAAGAACCTTTAGGCAGCTCCAAAACAACAACAGATTGGAGAATCAGCATCCACTGTCTGAGCTGACAAAACATGGGTCTCCTCTAATCAAAGTGGCATCACAGAAACTTCAATGATCATTCTGCACACAAAAGAGGAGCTTGTTTGCAAAGCATTAGAACCTAATCAAAGCATATTGGGTAACTTGTCTTTTCTGGACAACTTAAACAGCGTTTCATTTTTATTAAGCTCTTAAATAATTCACTTCTTATCAAATGCCACTCTCAATAGAGATTAAAATAAGGGACACACAACACGACTACAGGGAAGCGTGGGTGAGAAAAATGTTAAGGGTTCTTTTGAAGAGAAATTGGACAACAAAAACAGGTTCCCAGGAGCATTTTCTCCATTTCCCAGCCTGGGAAATATGGAAGTTCAGTGGCACCCAGAAGTCTGTCACACAATTAGGATAAGTCTTTGTAGATTCTACTTGGCTGAACACTGTGGAAGTATAAACAGAATCTTCTTACAGCTATGCGAGGCTGTTCTCAAGAGTCGTCGACAATGAGCATTTTGTATTATGCCGCAGAAACAGCACAGACACTAGCTTTATATTTTACAATCACTCACAGAGCAATTGGAACTTGACAATAAAACAAACCAAGGCCTTCTCCCTACTACCAAACAGATTTCTAAGCCCTATTGTTCAGAAGAAGAATGTGGCTGAATAAAGAAGTCCAGAGGCTGGAAGTGACTTAGCGCCCAAAGCACTTGCACAAATGCTGTCAATATAAGGATTTGCAAAGCCTGTGTTCACTGGGAAGAGGATTCAGGCAGCGGAGAAGCATCTGCGTAATCTCTGCTAAGCACAATACCTGCTGGGGCTCACTGCTTTGCAGAGACAAAATCATTTCATAGTCTCACAATTCACACAGAAGTCGTAATCCACTGAGAAACACTAAAAAAAAAAAAACCCAGCTATAGCCACAAACAGTCCCAGCTGTGAGTGTGTAGACCCAAAGTTAATGCACTTCTCAGACCTCCTGAGTGAACAGATGATGCAGTTCACGCCGCAGATAAGTTATTTGAGGGGTGGCATTGACATATCCAAACCCAGTAAGATATCAGGTATCAATAGCTGAGAAGTTTATAGAGAGAAGCTTAAATTGTAGGAATATCTTGGAATTAAATATCAAAGTTATCAAAGCACAGAAAGCACTTCAGAGTCAAAAAGTATGAATAAGGATTCAGGTAAGTATGCATTCAATGTATTCAGTTTCTGACCTTGTCACTTATACAGCTTTTAGACCAACTTAAAATAAATGATTTAGCTAGGGGTGTGACTTACTGGACAAAGCATACACCCAAGTTCACAGGGGCTGCAAGTTTTATATCCAGCACATTACAAAAGGAGTAGGGTAATGAAATAATACAACCAGCATTAATACTGGGCAGTAGTATTAATGTAGTTTTTCCACTTGGTTTGGAATGCAGCAATTCTTTGTAATACTAAATTCTACTTAGAAAATATTATCAGACATAGGAAAATAAGACAAAAGAAAACATTAGCTGGAGGATTATAAAATTTTCAGGCTATTTTTATTCTTCTATGGTTTAATCTTTTGTACTTTTAGTCAGTCTTAGCCTGGACTTCAGTCATGAAACCAAAAAACAAAACAAAACAAAGCAAAACAAAACAAAACAAAAACCAAAAACAAACAAACAAACCAAAAAAAAAAAACCAACAAAACTCAAGAGAAACTGTTTACCAAAAGAGAGAAAAGGACAGTACATTTAACCTGTCACCACATGGGTGGCTAGCACCTCAAGTGTATGGACTTATAAGAAAATTATAACAGCCCATATCTTTTTCCTAAAAGTTATGCTATCTCATATAGACACTAGTCAGTCTGTAGCTTTATCCTTGAACCCTTTGTGCAGTTTTCCTAGAGAAAGATGATTTATTTAATCAAGCAAAAAGGCAATGTAGTGTAATGCAAAGACCTTGACAGATCTACGTAGCTTGAGCTCATTACGTATTAAATAGCAGTAATGGGCATTTGACATCCTTGAATGCCTACTAACTCCTTTCTAAATAGAACTGATCACCCATGGGTGTATAGATAAGGACAGACATAGAGCACTCTAATCTCATCTCAAAGCCTCTGGACACTCAACACTTAGCAACAGTGCTTATAAAACGATAGGCAATGGGTTTAACTGGAAGATTACAGGACTGTTCTATATGGTTGGCCATCAAGGATTCAACCAAGGGATAAGGGTGTCTTTTCTTTTGAAGACAGGCAAAATCACAAGCAAAAAGAAGGGGTGGAGCATTATTAAATAAGACCTCCTACATGTCAATAGACACCTTTCTCTGGCCTCAGTCAGTTTCCCTTTCGGGTGCTAGAACTTCTCACTGGATGCGAATTGTATACTTGTCTTTCCAAATGAATTTTTGTTTTGCTAATTGATTGGAGTTTTCATTGTTTTCTACCTGTTTCTCCAAAATACTGTATTCTGGTTGCAATAGTGGTAGTTACATGAATCATTTTACCCATAAAACTCAGAACTGAAAAGTACAATTAATATGAACATGAGAGGGGCAAACACAAGATTTGGAAAAACCAGAGTCCATAGAGCACCTTTTTCTTATGGCTCAGCACCTAGACAATGTCTCCGGTAGTATGATGGTGTTGCTTTGTGTGGATCAAGGATGGCAGGCATTCTGGTTGCTGTTTGCTTTCTGGTTTATGTAAAACTAGAGAGTAGTTAATGCATGTGAAATGTAGTAAGTAGCCTTGTTTATGGTGAGACCTGAGATATAATGAAACAGGCTTATTGGTCAACTGTCCAATCTACCTATTCTCCAAAGGTCAATTCTTATATCCTCAGCCAAGGATATAAAAAGCATTCAAGTTTGGTCTTTGCCCCTTTAAGCACATATGAGAGACACCTGAAATCAGCTGGGCCAACCAGCACCTCTTTGTTTGGGATTTGGATGTGGTTTTGGTACACCAATGGTAAAGCCTTTGAATAAAATTACAGTATTGCACTCTACTGCAGTTCCTGAAGTGTCCATAATTTTAGTTTCTCTGGGAACTTTGTATTTAGGGTGTTTTCGGATTATAGGGACATGTGGTCTTGTCAAATAGTACTCATTTATCTAAGCTAATTTGAACAAATTACTACTATTGAGTACTAGTAATCTTTTTACTATAAATTGTTGCTATGGTTATATTAATTTTCATCAAGTTGCATTTAAAATCTTGGACTCTTGCAATAGGCAAAAATTACTCCTGAAAAGCGTGTGAAACCAACCAATAGGCAAACTATAAAATCACCAATAAGCATGATCAAATTCTTATACTTTTCATAGAGGTATATGATAAAACTTGTAGACTTTTAATATGATGGCTTTTTTTTTTTGTTTTCTGAAGCAAAACAAAACCAAGGCCAATGTTTCACAGAACTAGCCAATAGGAAAACTGATCTTACTTGACACAAATTATGAAGATTTGTTGGAGTGAATAGAAAGTAGCAAAAATAGATTAACTTTTATTCCCCTCTGCTCAAGTCAAAGGAGTCTTTTCTTTGGACCTTCAGCACTAGTGCTAAAACTATCACAAATACATAAGAATTGATCTTACTTTAAAAACTTTCTAGAAATAAAACAAATTTAATTCTCTTATACAACGAGGGGAAGGAAGGTATGAAGAAAGGCAGAAGGAAGGAGGGAGAGAGGGAGGGAGGGAAGAAAGAAGAAAGGAGGGAGGGAGGGAGGGAGGGAGGGAGGGAGGGAGGGAGGAGGGAGGGAGGGGGGAGGGAGGGGGAGGGAGGAAGGAAGGGAGGGAGGGGGAGGGGGAGGGAGGGAGGGGGAGGGAAGGGGGAGGGAGGGAGGGAGGGGGGAGGGAGGGAGGAAGGAAGGGAGGGAGGGGGAGGGGGGAGGGGGGAGGGGGGAGGGAAAGGGGAGGGAGGGAGGGAGGGGGGAGGGAGGGAGGAAGGAAGGGAGGGAGGGGGAGGGGGGAGGGAGGTAGGGGGGGAGGGAGGGAGGAAGGAAGGAAGGAAGGAGGAGGGAGGGAGGGAGGGAGGGAGGGAGGGAGGGAGGGAGGAAGGAAGGAAGGAAGGAAGGAAGGAAGGAAGGAAGGGAAGGAGGGAGGGAGGGAGGGGAGGTGAATAAATGTGTGAGAGCTAAAGTAAAGGTAGTGTTTTGGTGTAATGCTCTCAGGTGAAGGCAAGTCAGTTTTCCTGAGGATACAATTGGCACCACAGTTTTTTGTAACTTCTGCATCATTCAAAATCCTATCTCTCTGCACATAAAGCACTGAACTCAAGAAAAATGGGAAAAAAAGAAACCTACCCTAGATCTAAGTGTCTATAACTTATTATGGTCTTAAAGTAAACCCACCAAAGCCTAGCAATACTCATCCCATCTCTCTTTACAGCTCTTAAAGGGGCTTTAAGATTGCTGAAGCTCCTTTCAGACCTAAAAGAGGAAGCTAGGAAGGAAAGGAATTACCCACAGACCCATCCAATCCCTTAAGATGGTGTTTGTTTTACTTCATTACTCAAGGGACAGTGGCACAGAAGATTAACATAGCTAAAATGGCTGCAAACAGAGACTTACCCTCCAGTGCCTTTTCCTTTGAGATGAAGAGGCCTCCTTGATTCACTTCCACCCCATTTGCTATTCTATGCCCTATGTTAGGAAAACGGGAAATATTTACTGCATAGTGGCTGGTCAGTACCTAGTCTGCCATTAAGAGAATGGGCTTAATGACACTATGAGGAAAGTACAAGAGGGGACTGTAGGGAGAGAGAGAGATGTCATCTTGCAATCTTCATGTAGGTTGTGCTTGTGTATGTGGCAGTGGAATTCATTACCCTGGTGTGACTAATCCTTTTAGTACTGTCCCCATAGGAACAGGGCAGAATGGCTTGCATTTGTAATCTGGCATAGATCATCAATTATCTTAACCATTTCCTTCTCATGCATAAACTAATGGTCATACTAATGACGGTAATGATGACTGACAACAATAATAATCTCTACTGTCCAGTGTTTCAGAAGTATTAAATGAGAAAGGTAATTATTTCATAAAATTTAAAACTGTAGGCAGATGTTAATTTTTAACTGTGTGGACCTTTAAACACTAATCCTAGATGTTTAGCTGGAGCTGGTAGATTCTAGATATGAGAGCGTTGGTAAAAAAAAAAAAAAATAGCTACATTAACTGCACAGACCAATTCCACCATTTTCTATGAATATGTTTGTGGAAAGATTATACAGGAAGGAGTTGGAGTGGGATGCAGAATCCAGGTCTATAGACACAACAGCCAAGTCTTTTGGCTCTGTGCTCCATTTCTTGGCCACACTGAGATTGCCCAGTTTAAGCAACAGAAGGAAAGGCAACATCAGCAGAAATGCTGGGTCTACTTTTACAGGTACAAAGTACACAGTCAGACTCTCCTCTGCTGTACCCAGACATAGTTTCCCTAAAACAGTACTGTAGAAAATATAATAAAAGAAATAAGACTTGGCTACCTGCAAGAGAATATTCACATGACCAAGTATTTTCTGTGAGGCTCCTAAAGAGTAAAGCAAGAGAGACTCAAACCTTCTCAAGGTGCAATGTGGGAGAACACCAATGACATTCGTTAATGCAACTCTGTTTTGCTACATTTTGTCATAAATATTGTCCTTCAGCTGTTGGTGGCATAAATTCTTTAATAACCCATCCTGCCAGAGCAGTGGAGCTGGACAGCGTTGTATCTGAACATTCCTTGATAAACAGAACTGTCCTCAATATCTGCTTGTGAGGTCCTGGCATCAAAGACGACTGATACCTTTGGTTTGAGTGCATGCTGCTGCCTACATCCCCTTGTTTATGGCCTCAGTCTTCTGAGGCTAATCTCTCATTGCTCTACCATTTAATGGGGTTATATGGTCCAGACTAGAATGGTGAAATTAAGATTAAACACCAACTTTCAGTTCCTGCAGGATAATTCTTCTGATGTTTCTAAGCCCATGCCTCTGCCTTCTGACAGCCCCATAAACTCAGGAAGATGAATGGACTGTCGGTTTTACAGTCATCTAAAATAGTTTATGCGTGGGCATGGACTTGAAATTCTAGAGACTGACTGAGTTCATTTGCTGCTACATTAAGGGAGCCAGGTGAAGAATAAGTCACTGAGATTCAATTGCCTTCCACAGTAATGCTTACCTGAGAGGCTTTTGCCTAAAAGCTTCTGAATACAGCATATATAACAACCACTGGTGGCCTACCTGTGTCTAGCAGCAGGACGTTCTTCTGTGAAATCCTAAAAGCTTCATATAACTACATTTCATTTATTTCAACTCAAATCTCTCTTCAGATGGTGGAAAGAAAGACTCTCAGAACCCCCTAATTACCAAGTAGCTAACATATGGTCTCAGGACCCATCACTCACTGTCTGATAATCCTGTCTTTCTGTATGAATGGACCTTTAAGTAATGACATCAGAGTGCACAACATTCTGTGGATTGAACATCTTGACACTCATACAGGACCAAAAGATACCAGAAAATCCAAGACAGTTCCGAGAAGAGCTACAGAGGTGATTTCAGAATATTGTGAGTTGATTGTTGAAGGAAGATCAAAATGCCTCTTACTTATGCCAACTGTAGACATGTGGCAAAGCGAGCATGTGAATATTTCTGAAGTCTGTGTATACTCAAGTTGGAAGATAAGCAGCTATACTGCATGCAACTCGAAATATCTAAGGTTAGAAAGCAGAATCACTAACTGCCAAATACATCCTCTGCCATGTTGTACAATGACAAAGACATTCCAGAAGGTAACATTCTGCAATGTTAAAATATGTTATCTCTACATGAAAACCAGGATGTGAGGCAAAACTTCATCAGAAAAATGGCAACACTATGGAAAATGGGTGACGCTGAGCCTCAGTTATCTGGCAAACAGGTACAGTACATGTATCACAGTATGAAAGGTGAAGGAATAGCAACAGCACGACACACATTAAGCTCGGAATACAGGGTAGCTATTTCTGACATGTCGGCAGTAGTCCTGGTCTCCAGTTTAGACATAAGAAAGTTGCAGTACAATGTGACTTCTTTCTCATTGAGCAACCCCCTTAAAAAGTGATCCAGTAATACATGTAAAGACCCAGGCTGAAGAGCTAAACAATTTGAGATGAAAGAACTATTGCAGTTTTATTTTTACAGCCCCTTTCTCAATGCCATACAGTGTCAAGAGAATCTTTTCTTGGATTTTGACTTGAAAGCCAAAAATAGGATTTGAGAAACAAGTGGTCCTATATTTTACTTATAAGCACCTATGCCACACAAATTTTGAAGGCATTTTCATCTCCAGATTTACAGGCTGCAAAACAAGACACTAATGAAATAAAAAACTTACCATCTTTTCCCCCAAAACAATAGCAAAACAACTAAATGGTATCTTATATCTGATACAAACTTTCCTTTCTGCAGCAGTTTAAAAACAATAGAAAAAAAGATGAAGAAAAGAAATGACAATTATTTTGAGTAATGCTTGCCCATTACTTCAGTTTTGGAAACTGTCATTGATGCTTTTCAGTCCTTGTTTAATTCTTACAAACCTCATGGAGAAGGGATACGGCTTAGGCTTTCATTGAATTCCTCAAGGTTCCATAGTTACTAAAGGCTTGAACTAAAACATGAACCCAAATAGAAGGTTAATTACAGAGATATATTTTTCTACTGGTTCCACAGTGTATATGTGATTTACACAGACACATAGACACACACAGAGACACACAGACACTCAGACAGACACACAGACACTCAGACACACACACAGACACACAAAAACACATATAGACACACCCAGACATGCACATACACACATAGGCTCACATATAAACACACAGACACAGACATATACACACAGAGACACACACATAGACACAGACACACACATAGACACACACACACACACCTACCATCTATGTACCTATCTCTATCTTCCCTGGAGCATTCATTGACTGAAAAGCTATAAACATCACTGTCTCCATCTCTGAAATAACCTCCGTAAAGGTATCACTCCCTTCTACCCTTTCTCCTTCTGTCTTTAATCAATCGGAGTAACTCTGTAAAAAAAAAAAAAAAAAAAAAAAAACAGTTTTGTTTGTGTGCATCATCCTACGGAATGAAAATCTTCCAATACCTCCTCGTCGCGACAAAAAGCCACAGTCAGTGATGACAACAAGGTGTTACACAGTCTGCCTCACCATGGTGTGTCACCATGTCATTTACACATTCATCCATCCTCTTCTCTGCTCCAGTGGCAATCACTGCACCTCCTTGCTCCTTGTTGAACAGAGTATGTACTTTTCAGCCCCAGACATTTTCACGTACTGTTCCACCGTTGCCTTGTCTACTGGGCAGTACAAATGGCTCACTATCTTGCGTCTGAAAAATGTGTTAGTTCTATTCATCCTTTATATAACTGCAAAACTCTGCTTCTCCCAAGCTATTCATCATTGTTTCTTACTTTATTTTTCCACCACAGTGATGACTATATAACTTTTCATATGATTCATACATACATACATACACACATAATCTTAAACTAGTTCTTTGGACAGATGTAATACATGTTATTTGTGTGTGTGTGTGTGTGTGTGTGTGTGTGTGTGTGTGTGCTCTGTTTTGCACTAGAGTACAAGTTGTGTCATTTTAAAAAATTCTTCTTACTTTCTTTTTTTCATTCTTGCTACATCCCGGTACCTCATTCATACAGTGACACACACTAAACATTTACTGTATGGGTGCAAAATCTGTAGTTTTAGTCTTCTAAGGAATAGCTTTCAATTATATAAAACCAAAACTGTTTGAAAAATCTTTTCCATCAACTGTTATTTCAAATTAACATTAATCAGACCTAATTTATTACTCCAGGTGATAATTTGTCTTCATCTAGCCTAAGTCATGTTCTTATCTAGAGGCAGTATGCTGTCTCCCCCTTACCAAAGTGTCATGAGGAATGGGAAAAGGACGAGTAGGAAGATGACTTGCCTCCCAAGCGTGAGGACTTGAGTTTGGATCTTCATCATTCAAGTCTTAGTCAGGGACAGTGGCACACATCTGGAATCCCAGCACAGGGCAAGTGGACACATGTGGATTAGTGGAGTTCATGGGCCAGCAGCAGATCTGACTGGATGAGTTACAGTCTCAGTGAAGAACTAAGTGAACTAAGATAAAGAATAACTGAGGAAGACAAATAATGTTGACTTCTGGCCTTCATATGAATGTGCACACACATATGTACAAGTGTGCACACAGGCTTGAGCACGCACACTCATACACACAAGGAAAAAAACTAGGGATGAGGCGGATAGTCTCAAAAGAGGGCACAAACAATAACAGACCACCAGGTTGGGGAGAGAGTTTATCTAGATATGATTACTGCTTTTATTTTTTAAACACTGACTATAAAATAATTTTGAAAATAAAAATATTTTGATTGTCAATACTAATTATATACATAAAATATAGAAGTAGTTTTTGTTATTTTTAAAAACTAAAGATTTTACTTATCAGTGTTTGGTAGAAGCACAGAGCATAAAGAGTACTGTGTAGAAAATGGCACAGATCACCTGGCTGACGAACGAAGGAAAAGCATTAGAAGAGATGGGAAAAGTAAGATCCTGGAAGGCAAACAGTCATAAGAGATTCATAGGGACCTGAGAATAGTCAACTCTCCCATCTGTGAGCTGAAAGCCTTTAGTCCTGGCTGCAATGGGAGCTTCACAGATAGTGAACAGGAAAGAGTCCTCTACCTGATTCCTTCTGGAACAGGGAAGAAGGAAGTATTTCAGTGGCTCATCCTACCTGGGCAGTGAACGCGGTACACTACTGATATCACTGAGACCAAGTAGAGCGCTAGTGGGAAGAAAGAATTAGGATCAGTAACCCAAGCAAAGGATTGAAATGCAGACATACTGGGTTTATGGCAAAATAGATGAATAAATAAAATGCAGCTACCTCAAGTATTATAATGTGAGGGCTGCTTCCAAGCAGAGTAATTTCAATGTGTAATACCAAGAAACATCAGACAGCTGACCCGACCTGTGACTGCTACAGTGACCAGTCAGTGTGAGCAAAGAGAAACACTTTAAGGTGTATTCCTTTAAGACCAGGCCATGTCCCACTTCATCCCTCCACAAATTGCCCCTAATCTCTGATGCAGGGTGCCCGTCTATGAGCTGTGACTATGTTTTCTTTTATTGGTTGATGAATAAAGCTGTTTCAGCCAATGGCCAGGTAGAATATACCTAGGTGGGAAATTGAAACAAAAGATGGGTAGAGAAAGAAGGTTGAGTCAAGAAGACACCATGTAGAAGCCAAAGAAGCAAGATGTGAGATAACAAGACACGAGCCTCATGGTAAAATGTAAACTAATAGAAATGGGTTAATTTATAAGAGAGAGCTAGGAAGTAAGAAGCCTAATAAGCCACTAGCCAAACAGCTGTAATTGATAATAAGCCTCACAGCGGTTATATCATAAGCGGCTGTGAAGACCCAGAAGGTGGAGAGAAACCTGTTTGGTGAGACCATGGGGTGAAGAATAGCCTTCTGGCTACAAACCTCATCGTCCTCCAAAACACAAGCACAGGAGAAAAGAAGACGCCAGGAAATAATCTTGAAAGATTATCTCTTCTAGGGAGTGGAATTTAAGCTAAAAGTGATAGATTTTAACAGGGAGTGAGATAAATTCAAGTGCTGTATGAGTATCCCCATTTCAAACAGAAATGGGTTCTGGAGAGCAAGCGGTATTTAGTTATAAGGAAATAAAGTTATATTTCTACCCACCTAAGTCACGGGGTATAAATTTTAAATCCTCTCTACATATAAGGCCAGTTATTTATCAGTGCTCTGAGTTTTACAGTAGAATGAAACATTTTAAAGTTACCAAATAGCTAAGTACAGGGCAGAAATCAAGAGTTGCATAAAATGTTAGCTTCTTGACCAAGGAGAAGCATGCTAAAAGTGATTTCACTAAAATATTATAAGACCAAATATGAAAATACTCAGTGTTCTGCTTACAATGAAACATAGAACTCTAACAGTTATTTTCAAATTGTGTGTGGGAGATTCAACATAAAAGCTCAAGGAGAAAGATACCTTACAACCTGCCCTGGAATTTTCCTCTTGTGTTTATAAAACCCTCACTGGCTAGTTCCCATTCCCATCCAACTGGAAACAACCTTATTCTCCACCAACTCTTCTTAATTGACATGCTTTGAAAATAACTTCATCTGGCCAACTGCTTCGGTCATCCTAAATGCAATAAGCAGACAAAGTTATTTTTTATGTGCATTTAAAGAATGGGAAACTATCCTTGATACTGTTCTTTGATTAAACAAGTGTAGATGAGATTGGATCTGTGATAAGCCATGCAGACAACCAAGTTCAAAATCTGTCTTTCTTCCCATGCTACTGATGTGGCCTCTAACTTTTCCCAAAATGATCTGGCTTTAACAAAACAGCATGCCAAACCATGTGCACTCTGTCAATGTTTGGAAAACTGTCTTTAAAACTGCAACTCCTAATATCATCAGTTATAAACTCATTTCAACCCAAGACTGTCCCTAATCTTTATCACACTTCCCATTTAGATATCTCATATAATTTTCTATATTCCCTTTTCTACTGCATGGCAACCACTTCCTTCTGCACCATACTCCACTACAATACAATTCACATGTTTTAAGAATACTCCCCACCCTTCAGTAGCATCTTTTGAAATACCATTGTGTGTTATGTGTGGCCTATCTAAATTTTATGATGAACAAGAAACCGTGTCTGTTTTGCTCATATAACTTCTTCTTCAAGTCGATGCCTGGAACATAGTAGGTACTCAGTACACATCCCTTAAATTCATCCTAAACAAAGAACAAATCTCAGTCATTTTGTTTCTACTACTATGCATTTCCAAGACTTTGCTCTGAGTGAAAGGTTCTTTAGCAGAGAAGTTTAGAGTTTACAAGTCCAGATGGAGTGATTGACAGGTCAGAGCTGAGGAAAGGGGTAAGATGAATCAGTCTTTGGAGAAGGCTGCCCAGTGTTAAGACACGCTCCTTAATCAATGACCTGAATAAAATCCTCTACATTCAGTCGACAGAAGTGAGTAGCCTAAACCAACTTTTTCTTTATTTTAAGCAGGAAAGCAGAGAGAAAGGACTTACAGACTTCGTTTTTTAAATCAGAAGTCTTTGTTACATTTCCTCTCTGGCAGGCTTGTAAACAAATAATTCATTTATTCTAGTTCCAATTTCAAAACTGCAGAACGACGACACAAAACCAAGGGTTATTCCATTCTCTCCTCCAGAGCCTTGCCTATAACCTGTGTCTTAAAACATAGATACTGTGACAGAAATCACTGCCCCCTAGGCCACAGGATATGGTTATGGAAAGAACAAGCTCATGTTCTGAGACTAGCAAGTTCTGAGAAAGTGAATACTTTATACCCTCATCTTACCCCTTTCCTCAGCCCTGACCTGTCAATCACTCCATCTGGACCTGTAAACTCCAAACTTCTCTGCTAAAGAACCTTGCACTCAGAGCGAAGTCTTGGAGATGCATGATAGTAGAAACGAAATGACTTGGATTTGTTCTTTGTTTAGGATGAATTTAAGGGAGGTGTACTGAGTGCCTACTATGTTCCAGGCATCCACTTGAAGAAGGAGATGTATGAGCAAAACAGACACGGTTTCTTGTTCATCATAAAATTTAGATAGGGCACACATAACACACTGACAACTTCAGAGAAAGAGGTTGATTGTCTCCTCCTTTGATTAGCATCTCTGCAACCACAGTACAAGACAACTCTTCACATTTGTGTATGCAAAGAGAACAGAAGGTTCTGCTACCTCAGCAGTCACAGATTTCTATACTTGCAAGCCAACAGGATAAATATGAGGGGTTTTCTTAAGAAGACTGTGTGGGTACTTGGGATGTGAACGTAATGCCAATATATTTACATGTTTTGGATTTTGTTTTGTTTTTATCTCACATAGATTCTAATACTAGTTTTTTTTTTTCAAACTAGGCTATGTTGCATAAATGTGGCACAAATTCTAATCGTTCTTAATAAAACCCCGATTCAGATATAGGGATTAATACTGAAGATCAGAGAAGAAGTGCAGCCAGTCACTAGAGAAACCTTTTACTTCTACCAAATCCTCAAACCGAAGACCTAATCCTTTCTCTATTAATCCCCAGACTGAATGCTCAGACTGCATTCTCAGACTGCATCTGTCTCTACCAAACCTGAGACTGCACTGAGCTCCTGTCTCCTCCCACCTTATATTCCTCTCTCTGCCTATCCATATCACTCCTGTCTCTACCTCCACGGTGCTGGTATTAAAGACTTGGAATCCCAGGTGGTGGAATCACCTCTGTGTGTGCTCTGTTTCTCTTTTGTATGTCTTTTGTCACTCAGAATGGCCTTGAGCTAACAGATATCCCGCTTCCTAAATTCTGGGATTAATCTTGTGCGTGACCACTCCCTGGCACCTAGTGATTTAGGCTTGCACTCTGATCTTCAGGCAAGCTTTGCTAAAACAACAAAGTACACGTGAATGTGATTGTACACAGGTGACCTTTATGCTACAGCCAAAGCTATCCTGTATCTAGAAATACCAGAATAAGCACCTTTTAGCAGGACTCTCAGGAATGAGCTCTAAAATCAGCCTTTGGCTCAGTTGGTTTAAAAGTCATCCTTCTTGGTGAGTGAACAGTTCTTGAGCTATTCAAGCTGAAGACTGCTTGAGCAGTGAGCACCAGCCTAACTCAGGACTTCAGCAGCTGGTGAGCCACTTCCCTATTACTTTCTCTTGACATTATTTTAATAGCTGACTCCTACAGAACTGTTGCGGGAAAGAACAAAGAAATACCATATAAAATCAAGTTTATTTGGCAAAATTCTTACCATGACTTTAAAACTCTCCATTAAGAATGTATATTCCTCTTTCTCTGAAGTTGGTACTTACAATTGTTAACTGTTTATTATCTTAATTTTTCAATGAGATATGGATTTGTTTCTCTAAGAAGTCTTAAAAGACAGAAAGAAAAAACAAAACAAAAATGTGGCCTTTCTCATTTAAACTCAGCTGCATGCCCAACCTTCCCAGAGTTGCATTTAAGGGTCCCTCGGACTATAGGAAATCTAGAATAGCTGAGGATCTGGGTCAGAACGTATGGGACAAGCAAGTCCCCTCCCCTGAGGACCGGTTTCCAGAGGTAGCACAAGTCTTAGATCACAAGGGCTTGGTTCTTCTAGTGTATCAGTCTTTGAGTTCCACAGAAAAGGAAACCTAAGCAGAATTAAAGGTGCTTTGATTTTGCTTTCTAGAGCTCAGTAGACAATTCATTAGTGTTTTCCTTCAGCATAAAAAAGTAAAAGAAAGAAAGGAAATGCTTTGCAAAGGCAATGGAATCTGGGTAGCTGACCATTATATCCAAAAGAATTGTGGTTCTTCAGCCTAACTCAGCCCCTGAGATGCTCATAACTGAAGCAGCTGTAAATGCACACACTACCAAAGTGAACAAGTTAAAAAAAAGTATGAAAAGTAATGAAGTAATGCAAATTCTTCATGTCTATGAGCAAAAAAAAAAAAAAAAGCACTCTGCAACAACTATGGAAAACATTTTATTAGGATTATTATACTTCCTCTACTGAGGAGTCATAGAAATTGCACTTAATATTGCCTACCATATCTGGCTCTCAATCTTTCAGCAAAGCAGCATCAAAATGTTACCCAGCCACTGTCTAATTTTTCTGTTCTCAGACATGTCTCTTGTCCACACTCTTGCCTAGGTGATTCTCCAAAGCCAAGCTGATCTTACGAGAGAGTGTGATCAGAAAGCCTTGTGTAATTTTTATGATTTTGTGTCTACTTTGAACTAGCTTAGAGTTTTAGAAGAATATTTTGATGTAAACTAATCACAGGTAGAAAGAGAATCAGTTCTTGCTTGCTAACAATCATCCCTGCATTATATTTTGCAGAAGATAATATAAGAAAAAAAAAAGGACCACAGCCATCCTAACCCTGCTCTCGATGTGCGAACAACTGGGCTGGCTGGGCCTTGGCTACTGCAGAGGCCAAGATCCCTACCAGCTTTTATTAATGTATGCACTCCTGACAATCAGTGAACTCCAGCAGTAGCGGTCTATGTAATTCACAGAGCATACCTCAGCTTCTCTTGGGCATTATCCTCTCTCTCTTTTTTCTTCAGTGACAGCTTCTTCTGCATTAGCATTCTTTGTACGAAAATAATGACTCTGATCTTCCTTCTTTTAAATATCATGGAGTGCCTAAGGCTTGAAAATTACATGTTTCTCTGCTCTTGGTTCAATATGCTCAGTGGGAAAAATTTGTCATTGAAGTTGTTGCTGTTGGAAAAATACAGAGATCTCCTTTCCCATAGTCCCCGAAGCATCTGCTGCCTGGACTTCTGTTTGTATTAATGAAATATGCCATCTGCGTGTGTAGGCTTTTGCATTTTGGTAGGAAGCAAAAAGGAAATCCCAGAGAGTTAGCCATTATAATGTCTCATTGTGCAACTTCATGCATGACTGAAAGGCCAGGTCCTTGCGAGCACCTGCGGCCACCGCCATGGGCCTCTTTCAGAAGAGTGCAATCTCCAAGTACAGCTGGTGGTCTTTTCACCGAAAATCAGTTCAAAAGCCACTTTTCTCTTTGGACAAAAGATTACAGACAAGGCCTTTCTCTGCCTTAATGGATGAATTAAAAGCCTTTCAAGCACAAATGACAGACCCCAGATTCTAAAAAAAAATTAAACAACATCAAGACATGTTTGTCTGTACCGTTGTGAAGTTGAAGAGATGAATCCACAAGTATGACTCTTTTGGAGTGCTAAGTGATGCTGCTGAGACTTGCTGCTGCCCAATCTTGACTCCCCTGTCCTTGGTATAACTGAGTTAATTCTCAGGAGGCTTCAGCATCTTCCACGGGGACTCTATCTTACTGGCTAGGCCATCATAATTGAAAAGAATTCCCAATTATCCATTGGATTTTAGAAAGCATTTAGTTAGACATAGAATATTGTTGCCCTGAAAGCTCTGATTTCCCAGAATGAGCTTCTGATAAAAGCAGACCACATTCATAGCACAGTCATGCAGGATCTAAAGCATGGGAACTGATCTACTAGGAACCTAAGGAGCGGGCGTGAGGCAGGTTGGAGGCCAGTAAGCGTGATGTTCCCAGAAGGAAAAAAAAAAAAACATGCTTCATAAGACACACCCAGAGGGGTCAACTCCTGAGAGGAAGGCTAGCAGAGACCCCAGAATTGTGCAACGGGAAAAAAGATTTATTCTTACATGAACCCACCAGAATGAACACTCTCCATCCTATGTTAAGCCATACTTTGCCAATTTCACTGAGTTCCACCACGTTACATTTTTATCCTTAGGAATTGCTTCCTATACTTAGGAGACATATAGGCATCTAGGTCATAGGAAACAGAAGGTCTAGGATTTGCACCCAGAGATAATCAATAATGATCTTCCAAGTGTGATGTAACCTCAGTTTGAGGAAGATATGATCCAGAAAGACAGACCTCAAGGAGCCAAGGAAGAGCCAAACAGCAACTGTTTTATCTAAAAGATTAAAAAACAAAAAAGAAGCACTGGCCAGAAACCCACCTTTATTGATTAAAACTTAACACACATTTTGAAAACACTCATAGTAACAACTGGACAGTCAGTCTTCAGTCATCAAGAAACCCCTACATGTCAATAGTGTTGGGCACCTAGCAAATCTAAAGGAAGAACTGAGTTCTGGGGGTCCATTTAAGGCTGGCTCCATTATTAAGAGTCAAGAAATCATTAAACAAGGGATATCTTAGTTAAGGTATGGAGAACATGAACCTTAGTATATATACAGACTGATATGTCAATATCAGTCAGAGGAGACCTTATGGTAGGTTTTCAGGGCACAGTGGTCATGGAAGTAAAATTCTTGATGGCTGAGACATCACATGTGATGGTCATGGGGGGAGTAAAAAATTTTAAAACACAAATTAGAAACTCATTAGAAATCAGGGAATATGAAGAGGAATAACTAGCACTGCAGGCCTTTTGAAAAGCCATATTGAAATCTACTCCTGTAGAAATTTTCTAAAGTACATACACATACTTCTACATAAAAGTGTTTAAATGGAGCTACCACATAATTTTGAAATAATACCAGACTATTAATTAAAATCTCCAGTTACAAAAATGGGCTTCCTTTTCTGAGCTGTTGGCCAGTAAGGTACTACAGGCCCCTAAACATTACAGGCTATTACTAATGCTATTAGCTACACTCCAGAGAA
This sequence comes from Chionomys nivalis, assembly GCF_950005125.1. Classification (NCBI taxonomy): domain Eukaryota; kingdom Metazoa; phylum Chordata; class Mammalia; order Rodentia; family Cricetidae; genus Chionomys; species Chionomys nivalis. The sequence continues at coordinate 10,097,206 of NC_080093.1, read as the reverse complement.
CTCATAGTAAGTTCTACAGCTGAAGATATCAAATAAACATGGAGAAGCCTAGCTGGTACTGATGTGAACGCACCATCGCTATCAGCTAGCTTTCATGCTGGAAGATGCTATGCACACTCCTGGAGGCGTCATCATCTGTCTCATTCATCCGTGAATACTGTGAGCTACAATAACTGAAAAGATATGTCCACAGATGTGATAGGAGTTACCATCTAATTTCTGATTGGACTTAACTACCACTCCGTGAGATGGAAACCATACATGACTCTGTCAATGTGCCCCCCAACCAGTAGTTAGACATATTATGTAGCCAGGGTAGAAACTACTACTATTTTCTTTGAAGTGCACACAACGTTAAATAGGCTTCTGTTGACTTATTGCTAAATTCACAGTCTTGTGCATCTGTACACACACACACACACACACACACACACACTGACACACAGAGGAAAAGGAGAGTAAGGGGGAGGGAGAGGGAAAACACTGTACTGAACTTGGAATTTCTTTGTTTAGGAACAATTAAATCAATATATAGACCTAAGCATCGTGGCATACCTGTAATCCCATCACTTGTAATACTGAGGCATTATGCCAAATTAGCAAGGAAGGAAAAGAGAATATCAAAAACCAACTGAAAAGAAAAATAAAGAGGAGGACATAGAATAGTAGAGAAGAGAGTAGAGGTTAAAAAAAACAGCAAAGGAAAGAGAGAAGAAATGAAAAGAAGCAATGAGTAGTTTTATACCTCTCTATGGAATACAAATATCAAGATGAGGAGCTTCATATCAAACCGCCTCATGTTACTAAATACAATCAGATGATACAAACGCTAGTTGATTGAAGATTTCATTGCAGAGACCTAGGGCAGAACCAAACACAGCTGGCAAAAAAACATAAATAAAATCGTTCCTAATGATATTTTGCTAGAGAAGGGTGCCTTTAGCAGCTGTCATCAGATAGGCTTTCTCTAGCAACAGATGGGAGGAGACGCAGAGACCCACAGGCAGACTTATACAAAGAAAGAGTCTAAACTGGAGATATACATTGTGTGTCCCCCACATCGGAGATTGGGAAATTCTGCGGAAATGTGGGAGGAAAGGTTGTAGGTGTCAGAGGGGATGAAGGATACCAGAAGAACAAGGTCCACTGCATCAATTAGCGGGGTTGATATGAGTTCACAGAGACTGAAGCAGCAAGCATGGGGCCCGAATGGGTCTGCACCTGGTCCTCTGCATGTGTGCCTCTATGCCATGGCTGTTAGCTCAGTGGTGTCGGGCGGCTCCTCACAGTGGGAGCAGGTGTGGCTTTCTGACTCTTTCGTCTGTTCTTAGGAATCCTTTCCTCTTATTGGGTTCCAGTCTCAATACGAGAGCTTTTGCAGTGTCTTACTATATCTTACTGCATTGCATTTGGTTGTTGTCTCTGGAGACTTGCTCTTTCCTGAAGGTGAAATGAATCTGGGGTAGAGGGGGGGTGGGGGAGGCTAGAACAAGTAGAGGGAAGGGAAACTGAGGTTGGAATGTACTGTATGAGAGAATCTATTTTCAATAATAATAAAATAATAATAATATAATGATAGCATTGAATTAGACAAACTTGAACATCCCACTATTAACAAGAACAAAACATTTTTTCCAACAATAATCATATAGTAGGTCAACAAACTCAGCTTCATTTGAACTTCCTAATTCTGAAATATTATTCCCGAACATAGCACAATGCCTGGCATATCAAAATACATTTGCTGAATGGATCCTGTGGAGAGATGAATGCAAAATATGTTCCATTTTGGAAAAAAAAGATTTGAAAGCTGTTTATTAATCTTCATTTATTTATCCTAATAAGAAGCATTTTCTTCTTCCACAGTAATTCCATCTACATATGGAATGTATTATAAGAAGAAGCTGCTGCATATCCTTAATACTTGGGACAACATGTGAAACTCCGAAGAAAATGTTCTAATTTCCTACAGGCATTTACTGTAGTACATATTATTTTATCGCAAGAGAATATTTGCAAGAAATTAAGTCAAAGCAGGTTAAGTTGCATTGAAGAATTATTACATGAATTATTAATAAAATACAGTAGTGTATAATGGGTAGATAGCTCCATGAATAAAACCATCATAGGGAAGGCACAATATTCATAGATAAAATCTTGTGTTGTGCAACATGCCTGTAACCTTAATGCTGATGGGGCAAAAGCAAGCAGATCCTAGAGCCTTGCCAGTCACCAATGTAAAGCAGAAGAGCCTGTCTCAAAAATAAGGGAGAGAATGGATGGCACAGGAAGTCATTTGTTGGCCTCTGATCCACACCTGCTCACATGCAAGTGTACACACACACACACACACACACGGAGACAGAAAATAAAGGACAGTGTCTCAATACTATCAAAGTTAAGTAAAGTCTGTTCTCACACAGTACAGTCGCTGGAAACTCTTTTCAGAGCAAAACTGCAGGTCATCGAAGTGGATATCATACTTTTATCTTATCATAGTCTGACTTGCAATACATCTGTTTATTATCATGTTTACTATTTAATTTGAGGCTATCTTTGCAGATGAATACATCCAGTGTCTGATACAGTCCGAAGTTATGGTTTCATAGGAGAGGTGTTGAAAAGGAAGTAACTTGTGCCATCATACATCATACATTGGTGCATCTGAGCGCATCCTCTACAGAGCCTTGGATAAAGCAGATAAGGAGTTTATATTTGCTGAATGAATAAACACATGAACAGAAAAAGACACTAATATAAAAAATATAGTGACTATAGGTAAGTGCCTGGAAGAAATGACAATATAATACAGTTCTATTATCTGATGGTGAGAATGTAATTTAGGCTAGCAGATTGAAAATAAGCAAGAAGACACTGAGACTCAGCAAACCACAGGAGTCATACTTATTTAGCTTATCAAAAGAGACCAAAGCTTATAACGTAAGACATTCGGAATTGGGATCAAACAAAGACCTAGCAAGTATCGAATAATGTACAGGATAGCCTAACAGGCTCTTCCTACCTGCCTTTCTCTCAGAGGTGATTCTTTCCATGAAACCAGAGATTGCCAATTTGGGAGGCAAAGCACGAACATCCAAACCAGCTATGCATCACTGATATCAAATTGATACAACTGAAAATGCGGGAAGCAGGCTAACCACAGTCAAGGAAACCCATTTAATTTTTCCTAGAACACTTCTTGTAATATACTCCTTGTAGGGGAGACCACAGTAGAGAAACCCTTCATTTCCACATTTCACATCACAGGTATAAATGTAGGAAGATGTGTCCTACTCAGAAGAACAGGGGGATGAGAACTACTGGTTTAGTTTATGGCATACATGCCAAAATGAAGAGGATAGAGGGAAAAATAAACAGCACTGAGGACGGAATTCGATTTAGACGGTAACAAGGCAGAGCAGAGATTGCAAAAGTCTTTAGAGTCAGAAATTTAAATTTACAATCACCGATTACTTAGTGTGTAATTCGAAGCAGTTCATTTCGCATCTCTGAGCTTCACGTTCACTTATAAATGGAATGGATAACCCCTGCTTCTCGGAGGATCAGAGGACACCGAAGACATAGACATGTGTGTGTGGTTCAGTTGGCACTCAGCAAAACAAAATCACTTTATCTTTACCCTAAGAGCCATTTTTCAGAAAATGAAAATACATAAAATGTTGTAAAGGAGCAGGGCGGTGCTGGTGCACGCCTTTAATCCCAGCACTTGGGAGGCAGAGGCAGGCGGATCTCTGTGAGTTCGAGGCCAGCCTGGTCTACAAGAGCTAGTTCCAGGACAGAAACCAAAAAGCTATGGAAAAACCCTGTCCCGAAAATCCAAAAAAAAAAATGTTGTAAAGGAATCATAAAACTTCCCCCAATACTGGCAAAGCAGAAGCACCCAAAAAAAATGACATAAAGATGTAAGTACCCTCTCTGCTCTTAATCAGGGACTTAGGCTTTCAAAAGCAAAATCCATTCAGAGGCTTATTTGACACTATTCCATCTAGCTTTTAAGTTATTTAAAGAAAAGTACAACAGAGAAACGTTGGGAGGTGCTTGTTATCACATTATTGTAAGACTGGAGAGAAAGACATTAAAAGTTAAAGCAGCTAACTACAATTTAACAGCATTATATAACACCGTTCTATACTGAAAGCCATAGGGTTATTCACTGAGGTGACATCACAGCAATTGTCAAGGAAATATCCCTCAGATAAAGGAAAACTACCTAGTGATATGGACAGCTTGGAGACAGATATGAAAATGCATGGTTTTAACTCCTTACATAGACACCACTATGAACAAAAGAGAGAAAGAAAACCAATCCAAAAGCACACAGAGGCTGCCGGGGCATAGGGACCATGTTTGGAAGATGTGAGAGGGATCATCACCTGAAAGAAGTATTTTTATTCATCGATTATTGAATACTACAAAAATATATTCATATATGAAGTGCATGACAATGGGAATAGACGAAATTAAGTCTACTTTCAAAATTGGTGGGTTGTCTTGGCATGGACCCAGGGGAATGACAAGCACTGACCCTATGAATGTAAGGTGTATCTGTCTATGCTTCTTGCCCGACCCAAGAAGTGCTGTGAATCCTGCTTTTGGCATCATCTCTTATAGAGGCCATGGAGAGGTTCCCTCACTAGGGAAAATACCCTTCCAAATGTCATCTTATTTCCGTCTTTCTGTTCTCACCCCTTGACCGTAGACAACCAATGTCTTTGCCCTTTCTGGCCCTTTATACAACCTTGATAATTTTCCTACATTCTTTTTCTTCAAGTAAACTCATCAAAACGTTAACTCCCCTCACTTTTTTCCCCTTGCAGTAGAGAAAAGGTAACGCTGAGCAGAAAGTCATATAAGCTCTCCTCTCTCCTCTAACATCAGCTTCCACGCTCTGGCTCCTCTCCGATGGCTAAACCAGGGAGGGTGGACAAACACAACTCCGATTAGTTTTAGGTAAAAATAGTGCAGTATTTGAGTGTGTGTGTGTGTGTGTGTGTGTGTGACTGTAGAAAGCATAAGACTCTAATTCTAAATGATAAATAATGAATAACTACAGCATTTGCTATTTTGTGGCAAAAAATTGTTTTATACGATTTTTTATTAAAATTCTTTAGATTGATATTAATGCCATAACAACATTCAAGCAGCACCTTTGTGTTGCTTTCTAGTCTCCAGGGCCATCCTAATGCTTTAACCCTTTAATACGGTTTCTCATGTTGCAATGACCACTAACCAGAAAATTTTTTTCATTGTTACTTCATAACTGTAATTTTGCTACTTTTGAATCATAATATAAACTTCTGAATTTTCCCATGATCTTAGGAGACCCTTGTGAAAGAGTCACTCAACCCTAAAGTGGCTGCAACCGACAGGTTGAGGACCACTAGTATAGGACTGTAAGTACATAAAATTTAAATATATTTTGCTTCTTAATTCAAAACAAATTGTCAATTAGCCCTTCTCCGATAGTCTGAGTTCATTGCTAGGGATTATGTGTGAACTGGACACAAAGTAGAAAGAATTCCAAGAGGAGTGATGTTAAAGTAACAGCCCATTGGCTGCTGATGTCCTCACAGACAGGGTTAGAGTGACAGAGTCAGTCATTTTGACACCCCTCCCTGTTTTCTCTAATTTTTCCGCAGCAACAGCTTCTTTCACTTTGAGATAAGAAACACCTGCTACCCCACGCACTGTTCCTTTCTCTTCTTCCCTTTCTTCTACCACATAAAGATATGGGACAGATATACTTGGGAAAATATAATAAAATGGAGAAAGCAAATTGAATGAGTGAGTACCAAAGTATTTGTTGAATGAAGAGTTCCAAATTTGTAAGGAGCTGCACAGCAAACACTCTGAAGGAAAGTAAGGCGTACATTAAGTAAGAGTGTATATTTGTTTGTGTAGTGTGATCTGCAACTAATGTCAAATATTTTTAATAGAAAACAATAAAGAATTATAATGGAGTTAAGATGAAATGGCTTATCATATTAATCTACAAGCAAACAGAAACTGAAATGGAGTGAGATGATTTAATTAATCCTTGAAAATAAGTTCAAGTTCAGAAACTTGAAGTAAGGGGATTGAGTCAAAGGCAAAGAACTCCATGAGAGTATAAAATATGTCAAAATTTGTTTCTTAAGCTCTAACAGTTGTCCCAGAGTCTAGCACAAGAGATACACACATATGGCAAATTGATTTTGAGAGTACCAACACAAATTTGACATGTGTCGAGAAGTGGAGATGAGATTACTAGATAAATTTTAGACTGCTTAATTTAACTTAAAGCATAATTCTCTTTGGTTGATGTGATTTACGTTTCTGATTGAACATCTGGTCCCAGAAGATAGGACTCTGTGGTCAGACCATGCTTTACTGAGGATCAGCTGGCTTGCTTAAATACATTATCCACGCTGAAGTTCTAGTTTGAAGGTCAGAATAACAAATAATATATGAAGTTGACTTTGCACTATGCTTCAGTGCTACTGAATCCATAGCAAGTGTTTTGTCCTTATTATTGCTGAACACTGCATCTTCAAGAAGAGAAAAGAGGTGTGTGCCTAGACCTGAAATGCTTGGTGTGTTCCGAATCTAGTCCCCGCACCTCTGGATGTAGTACCTATAGTACCCTCATGTCTTGTTTCTGCAGGAACTCGGATTTCAACACCAGCATTGTGTATCTAACAAGAAAAGTTAAGAAGGGAAGGAAGTTAACTATTAATAATGTCAGCTGCACCCTATGAGCCTTTGCTTAGAAACTTATGATCAAAACCATCTGAGCATTAGCAGAGTGATGTGCGGACGAGACAAAGAACATAATCTGAGACTAGGGTTAATGATCCATCAGCCTCGTTTGCCTGGTCTTACCAGAGCAGAATCAGAAATCAAATCAAAACAGAAAACCAGCCGAACCAGGTTTAAAAAATGTGCAATTTTTCTCTCCAAAACCCACACAGAGCAGACAGCATTTCTGCAACTTGATCAAGGAAAATATCAGCCTTTTGTTCAGTAAAAAGCAGTTGTTAAGAAATCACCCAACTTCCTTTTTAAAATATGCCAATTTTCTTTATTTCAGAAAGGCTCGCAAGCTTCACCAATTTGCTCAGCTAGAAGTCTCAAGGATTACAGTAAAAGTTCCCTATCGCAACATGAAAATTGCTTACGCTTCACAAAGAGAAGTTGATACCAACTTTAAGCATTCTGCCTGCCTAGAATTTTTTCCTTAGAAGGACCCACCTCTCTGGAAACCAATTTTATTAACTACACAGACACTTATAATTGGTCTTTATTTGAGTTTGCTACATCAGCTTGGTTCTAAACTGACAATGAATTAGAGTAATTCCATCTCCTAAATTTCATGATTACCACAATAATATTAAATCTGTGCTAGATACCCTCCAAAATGAATATAATGGTTAGGGAAACATAGATATAATTATAGATATTCAATATATTTAATATATAAACTGTGATTGCTAGTGATAAAGAACGATGTTTGACAGTGAGACCTGGGCACCACAAGCATACATGTGCATATTACACACTCACACAAATACACATACAGGGCATTTACACTATACCACACATGAAAAAATTTTTTAAAGGTACACCCATATTTTTTAGCATTTGGTCTACCACTAAATGTTAGCAAATTAGATCCTAAAATTCAGCTTTATTTGGAGACAAGAATTGGAGGTATCTTCCCTCCTTCCCTTACTTTGCCGAAAGAGTAGAAATACACGAAATTTGTTGTTTTCTCAGAAACCACCAGTGAGCAATATGTAAATGTATCACACACATAATTCAGTTAGCTGCATTAACTTCTTTGCTCCCAAAAGGTTGTATTTCATATCCTGGCGGTTTCTTTCTATTCTCTGGAAAGGAAGCAACAAAAGGAGGGTGTAGATATGGCTTGTAGGCACTTCGCCTCCTCCCTGGTGGGGGCTCTTCCTCTTTGAACACAGAGAAAACTATTGAGAGTGTTCAGAGGTTAGTCTGAATCCCCAAAATGTGGCCAGGAGGCTAACAGCAAAAGTGAGTGCAGGCTAAAATGGGCTTATAGCCAACATGAAAATTGCATTTTCTTGGTCATAACAGGAAAACTGATTCAGTACCACAGACACCTGGTCATTTGTGTCTTAATTGAATCACTTGGATCTTTACTTTCCCCTCTGCTACAAATATCAGAAGTTTAATGGGATTTGAACATTTCCAGCAAGGTGGCACATACCCCCAGCTCTCTCAGAAGAGGTAATTGACCAAGATTATATTAAACCATCATTATAGGAAAGGCTTTAGTGCCAGAAAAGATGTGACCAATGCTTCTAAATCAGAAAGCTCCCTCCTAGTCTTATGCTAAGGTGATTTGCCAGGGAATTGACACGTTGGGTACATGTCCAGAACACATGGTTAAACACGATTCAGTCTTATTAAAGGCCTATTTAAGTCACATTTATCTTTGTTTGACTTCATTATCTCTGCTTTGACCTACATGTCCCTCTCCTTTCCTATCTTAATGTGACTTCTCTCTGGAAGAATGCCTTGAGTGACAATAACCCTCTTCATTTCACCTGACCCCCGATGAGAAAATGAACAAAAAAAAAATGGGAAAAGAATAGAGCATCTTCCAATTTCCCAATTTGTGCTCCTAAATATTAATATTACAATTAAATAAAGGGACAGAATGTAGATGAGCTGCCTGAAAAATATGATCATGAGGTTGTAGAGATGTCTCAGAGATAAAAAGGATCAGTATTGAGCCCCTCACAGCTGCCTGTAACTCCCTCTGGCTTTTATGAGCATATGAACTCATATGTACACACACACATGCACAGGCACACACAGACACACAGTAAATAAATAAATATAAAAGAAATAATGATGTTATAAGACTTCTTTGACATATTATCTGAAATTGTAAAATTTTCTGGTATTACTTATTAGAATTCTGTGGTTCAGAAACAAAAATTAAATCTAGATAAATATCTGGTATATTAAAATTCTTCAATTCTAGATTACAATCAAATTTTAATGAGAAGCAAAATTGATCTGATTTTCTGTTGACCTCTAAAAGAAAAGGTTCTCATGACAGCTTACATTCCAATGATCTGAACTAAACCACTTTCAGCTTCTGGGATGAAGTAAGAAATCATCTTTAGGAGCCTTCCCTGAGGTCCAGAGACAGCCTGTGTCTGTGTCCCCAGCTCATTATGAAACACCAAAGAGACAGGATGCAATGCTGTTGCTGATGGCCAAAGCACTTCTTTTGATAGATGTGGATTGTGTCTCCTCTAATTGTGGGAAGTTCCCTGCATCCCAGTTATGAGGGAGGATCTGTGACCTCAAAATAATTGTACTAATGAATCAATTCCAAGCATCAAGGACATGGTCTATCCATGACAGGAAAAAGAATCTCAAAGATTTGTTAGGAACTAATGAGCAAATTGGGAGAACACTTGTAAGCTCTTGGCTTGCCATAAATAGCAACAGGGAGGGAACAGAGTCCAACAGAGCACTATGGGTGAGGGTATTTTTTTCCTCCCGTGTCTACTCATTTGAGCTCATTTATCAGGGATAATATGATTTACAAGGCTTTGGTGGCTTTCACAACAAATGAGATGCCTGTTTCACTCTGTCTGGCAGATTGAAGGAGATGGATATTTTGAGAATAAACACATTGGTCCATGGTGTGTTGGCTTTTTAAGAAAGTTAGATGATAATGAGCAAAACCTTGCCACTAGGTAGAAGAGATAGTCTGGAAAAGAAATTCACTGATTCAGGATCCAATCTTGCTACTTTGGGCATTTCTTGGATCAAAGAAGATATAATCACCCAAATACAGTTCTTTCTCTAAGCACCCTGTTTACAATTCACTTTTCCAGGATGTATCTTATAGGACATAAACCAATTATGACTCCACTATGACTTCAGTTACCTTGGAGAGTACAGGGAAAGTCTGTATGCCATTGAGAAATCTTTCAACAAGTTTTGTTTTGATTCTTCTTTTCATATCTTTCTCACATGACATAACCTTTACAGTGCTCTGCTTGATTGTCATCTATGTCCTCCTCTTGCACAGACCTTTCATCCTCTGTCTCATGCTCAGATTTTACCCTTCCATAATGGGTTAACTGGAAGCCATGCAGTCACTTCTAATTTCTTCTGTCAGGTAAGACCCACTTCGAATTCTGATTTTGATGGTCATTTAAAAGAAGACTTTGAGTAAATGTAGCGATGAAGACTGGCTTTGGAATCAAGCACACCTATGTTATTAAAGCCAGTTGAGTACCTTCTTGAAGCCTCCAGATCCTCACTGCAAATTGAAGACATTAAAAATGACCTTAGATGTTTGTTTGAGCAGAATGTCTTTCTGCCAAACAGCTACGACAATGTCTGCAACTTAGGGGCTTCTCAACCCTTCCCCTTCATTGTATTGGCTCAGTAGATTATGGCACTGTCAGGAAAGCATCAAGTCTTAACAAACCTTCATAGGTAGAAGTCTTGTACAAGACTTATAGTTGTGTTGAGGGTGACAGAACCATAAGTCAAAATGACACTTTATAAGAGGATATTTACACAAAAGCAACAAGGTGATCTGTCCCACAGAAGAACTACAGATAGAATAGATACTGTGCGCTACTCTTCTCTCCTATCCCAGCCAAAGAAACCTACAAACACCAAGGCTGAACTTCCCCTTGGCATTACACAGAAATAAACGTAGAATGGCCTATGTAGCCTAAGTGAAACTTTAGATTCAACAGATTCATAAGTATTTGACTTTTGAACCATTTCTGAAGCATATTGAGTCACAGTTTTCTCATCTGTTGAATGGAACAAGGAGGAGTATTTTGTGATGAGTTAATCTAATGAAGAAACCAAAGTGTTGTGCTTCAAAAACCAAACAATGAAGAACCACTAGCCTTAGTTAGCCGAGATAATTGCTGAATGACTGCCAACACTTTTTCTCCAAGAGACATTTTCCTGGCTGGAACTTCATTAATTCTATTACCCAGCTCACTTGCAGATGGAACATTTCCTGTGTTTGACCTTGCTTTGTAATGCTGATGCAGGCAGTGGAATAGCATTAGCTTTCTGGAACTTTCTCTCACTGCCCTTAACAGTATCATCTCACTATTCCATAAGGATCAGAGTCTCTCTCTCTCTCTCTCTCTCTCTCTCTCTCTCTCTCTCTCTCTCTCTCTGTGTGTGTGCGCGCGCGCACACACACACACACTCATGTGGGTACATGTGTGTAGAGACCAGACAACATCCTCAGATGTCATCCCTGTAACATGATCTACCTCTTTTGACACAGAATCTCTCATTGGTCTGCATCTCATCAATTATGCAAGGCTGGTTAGCTAGCCATTTCCATGATCTTCCTATCTGCACAGCCCCAGCTATAGGATTCTAGTGCACAATACCAGAGATGGCTTCTTTCTGTGGATTTTGGAGCTATAACTCAGGTCCTCATGTTTACAAGGCAAGTACTTTAGAAATTGAGCCCCCTCATTCAAGACCTGAATTTTACTCTTAAGTAATGACACTATTTCCAGTATCAAATCTTTGAGAAAAAACACATTTGATGTCTGTTTATTTCTCCACACACACACACACACACACACACACACACACACCACAGTCCCCTTTCAAGTAATATATTATTTGGAAATAAAAGTCCTCACAATAATAATCTCTGGGCATGGGCTTGTATACCTAACTATCAAGGTGATTTTGAATATTCTGGTTTATATTCAGGATGTGAGGCAGGGTCTTTCAATTGGTTTCTACTGAGAGCAGGTCACTGAAATCCTTCTAAAGTAACACTGGCACAATAATACCTACATATAAGCAAATTAATAGTCTAAGAACCATCTCTTGACATTGAAAGAGAATCTCTCAGAGGCTGACTATATTTGCTCAAAAACAAATTTAACTAGAGTATAGTTGCTATGGGATGAAGGAACATAGAATAAATCGATCAGGCTCAAGCAAGATTGCCAGTAGAGAAATGCAATGACTTGGGCTCAATTTCTCACGGACATAAAAAGAAAGGGTGATAAAAATACTACAAATAATTCAGTTGTCATCAAATATTTCATGAGCCTGAAAAACACCAATGCCTCTTCTCATTACATGGAAGGCATGTGGGTGAATTTAACTATTAACTAGAAAAATGATTTACGTGATCATGGTTTCACTTTTAGATATTACCCATTTTCCCAACTTTCCATTTAGTTTGAAAATGAGACTGTGTTCTTGTCTCTGAACACAGCCCTACAAAGGGACAATTTCTAAGTACCCTTCCAAATGCTCATTTTAATGCTACTTTCTTGTAGCACTGATAACCTCTTTGATAGGTTAGCCCAAACCTCTTATATTGATTGATCTTAGTTTCCCCATCACTTACCAATGCTATTAATGAAGTCTATGTGAGAAATCACTGACCATTTTCTTAACTTCACAAATGCTTTGTCTTGGTCAATTCGACTTACAGTGTACTGTCGGATAATGGTCTGTACCCTGTCACTTGTATTTTAAATAAACACTGGTTGGCCAGTAGCCAGGTAGGAAGTATAGGCGGGTCAATGAAAATTCTGGAAAGAGGAAAGATTCAGTCTGCAGTCATCACCCAGACAGAGAGGAATCCAGACACACAGCAAGCAATATTTAACTGCCTCGTCAAAGAAGGTATCAAGCCACATGGCTAACACAGACAAGTATTATGGGCTAATATAAGTTATGATTTAATAAGACGCCTGAACTAATAGGCCAATCAGTTTATACTTAAACTCTTTGTATTTCTTTGGGACTGAACGGCTGAGGGATGGGGTTGGACAGAAACCTTGGTCTACATGAGTGTGCCAATAAAAGACTATTTACCAGAGGCGGGAGGGGAACTATGTGATTTTGCATTATAGAAGAGGCTCTATGCCAAAAACAAATGCAGAAGATGCCTATGTATTCTAGAAAAAAAGATAGGACTCTCAGGAAAGGAAGGTCAAATTTCACAAAACTAAAGGACTGTCCAACTTTAAGTGCTAATTTGTAATTTTAATGTTTAAATTTTGTTACAGGTTAGGGGAATTCAAATAAAATGCAAAACTAATGAACAAATCTCCAAATCCAACCAGAGGAGGCCTGTACTGGTAGAGAACATTTTTCAAAAGAGTTAAGCTATCATTTTATGAATTATTTTATTTACAAAACAAGCCCTTAGCCTAGCTAGTTTTAGAAAATGGGTAGTATCCATCGCATTTCTACTTCTTGAAGTCAAGCTTGATATTTATATCTTTAAAATAAAAACCATGTGGCTGGAGAGACAGCTCAGTAGTAAAGAACAGGTTCTGTGCTTCCAGAGGACCTAAGTTCAATTCTCAGCACTCACTTTGGATAGCTCCCAATGGTCTGTAAATTCAACTCCAAGATCCAACACTTCTTTCTTGTCTCCACGGATATGACCCTGGCAGGTAGATATCCATCACACTCACACACATACTCATAATTAAATTTAAAAAAAAAATAATTATTTTCAACGTGTTAAACAAAGCTACAACATTTTTGTGACTCAAACCATGTATTAATATTGAACTCATAGCTGGGCGGTGGTGGTGCATGCCTTTAATCCCAGCACTCGGGAGGCAGAGGCAGGCGGATCTCTGTGAGTTCAAGGCCAGCCTGGTCTACAAGAGCTAGATCCAGGACAGGAACCAAAAACTACGGAGAAACCCTGTCTCGAAAATTAAAAAAAAAAAAAAAATATTGAACTCAAAAGCTTGCCACATTTTGTCAAAGGAAAAAAGGGTGTGATTGTAACCTAATTTCCTGTGCAGATCTGAGTCACAAGAACAATTCAATACTATATCGACGTCAGCACATGAAAGACAGGGGCTTCCCTACTGTCCCTGAGAGATGGCAGGCACAGATCCTACTATATCAGTTTTTACTCACACTTGCTACTCTTCATATATATACAGATGGACATATATATGTTCCTACTAACTCAGCCAAAGAGCTCCACCGTGGCAAGAAGTTTTTTTGTAGTAAAATGACTGGAGTTTTCTTTAAGTCTTGATGAAATATGAACATGTGAGAATTATCATCATTTAAATGATACAACCAGTGGCAATAAATATACTCATAATGTTTTCTGAATTCTTCATCATCCAAAGTCATTAGATGACAGCTATGTCATCCTCCCCAAATTGCAAGAAGCTGGGATTATACTTTTTTTCTTTGTAAGTTTACCTATTCTGGATTCTTCAATGGCGTCAAAAGGTCCAGAAGTGAAACCCATTCTTCAATATTTCGTAGTTACAAATCCCTCCCACTGATCCCTAGGCCCTGTGTACATTGCTAATCCATAGTTATGATCTGCCTTGCATGCATACCCTTTCTGAATGGAAATGAAGAAGGGGTGAATGGGAAGAGAGGTGGATAGGAAAGGGGAGAAGATGGGAGGAGAGGAGGGAGGGGAAACTAGATGGTATGTAAAATAAACTAAAAAAAATTATTTAAATAAAATTTAAAAGAGATTCCAGGCATGAGTGTTGTCCTAGGCAATTTTATCAGTGTCTCCTACCTCAGGCTCTTACTGAGCTTGTGGGTCAGCTTCCGCTTTATTCTCCAACTACTCCCACTCTCCTCTGCCAGCTTCCTTTCTCATAACTGACAAATCACTGAACATCTCCTTTGTAAAAGCTGCTGCTTACCTGATATGACCTTTTTCAGAAACTTTGGCATTGGAGGACCCCTTAATGTTTCCATTGAGATCCTTTTCTACAGCCTAAGTTATGCAAGGTATGTTCTCAAATAAAACCTAAAATTGAATTTCTTCAACTAAGTTGCGTTAGAATTCATGACAATTCTTTTTTTGTCCAGCATAAAGGCTTCCAATTCTTGTCATTCTCTTCCTCCTTCCCTATTCCTCCCCCCCCTTTCCTTCTTTTTCTTATGACAGGTACCCTCAGTTTATCTCCTCAACAGCCACATTTCCAAACCCACCAAGCAATGCCTTTGCTAATTCTTATTCTCAAGCTTTATACATACTATAGAACTTTATATTTCTTTTCTTTAACAAAATCTGGCACCCTTAGTCATCCAGAGAGAACCTCCTTAGTTCTTGAAAGTACTATGCCACACTTTTGACCCTCCATTCTTGTGGTATGTGCTCATTTAAATAATGCAGCACTTATTTTTTAAAAATTAATTAACATGGTCTTCTTAGTTCTAGACTCAAGATCCCTGAAGACTAGCTATGGGGTAGAAGAGATGGCTCAGCAGTTAGGAGCATGTATTTCTTTTACAGGTGAATAGATGTAGGTTCCCAACACCCACAACAAGAAGCTCACAACCACCTGCAATTCTATCACGAGGGGATTCAATGCCCTCTCCTGCCCTCTACTGACAGCTGCAATCATATGCATATAACCCCACAGAGACATACACACATACACATTATTAAAAAACAAAAATAAATCTTTAATAATGAAGAAAATTTATGGTTTTACATGTTATTTATGTTCTGTATCTGTCCTAGTGTCTAACAATCTTTTGCAGACAGAAAACCATAAATACTTGTTTGATTAGTAATTCAGTAATAGTAGAGTGGACCCTTATCTCTGTACTATAAATGACAAAAATGGCTGCTTATGCAAATTAATACTGTAAACAAAAAGAGCCTAGCCCACTTTAATGTGAAAAGCAAAATGGTATTTTACACTGCACTTCTGTGTCTTTGTCCATTGAAAGACTCAATGGCTGACTGTGAACACTCTGTGTTTGTTAGAGCATTAATAATCTCCAGAATTAGCATTCTCAACATCCCTGTTGATGATCTATGTTTCTAATCACATTTCTGATATTCCTTTATGTAAATATTTTAATAATCAAGTCACAATAAAAGAGTGCTTGAAAATATCATCTCATCATACACTTAAGCTTTACTCTTTGACTTGAATCAATACCCACAGTTGGGGGAGTTTGGGGTTTTACTCCTCTTGTACTAAATGCATCATGACGTTTTGACGGTAGGAAAGGATGCTGTAGATGGAGCCTTGCAGATCAGCATCCTTGTTCTCAAAGTCCTTTTTTGTGTTTTTGTTTTGTCTTTCTCGTCTTCCCTTCACTCTCTCTTTCTTTTCTTTTTCTTTTCTCTGAATAGGTCCTAGCACTTGGGAAAAATCTGTAGCATTTTTAAGCATTAGAAATAAAAAAAAAAACCTGAACATTAATTCAGGATCTTTCTACATCTTTGAAAAATAATGTGATTTTAATGGATCCTCAGCTTTACATTTCAGTTCAACAGTCTTCTGTCTCTCTAGCAAACACAAGAGTCTGACGGAAGCAACACTTGAGCTAAGCATCAGGGGTTGCTGAAAGAAGGACATGAATTCTGCATTGTAGGTCCCAACAGCCTTTACTGAAATTACTAGCACTGGTGTGAGCCACTGGAACTCTCCTTCCTACACTACATTTGCTATTGTTATTGTCACTGTTGATAATAGTACACAAAGGCTGAAGGGTTTTACTGGCAAAGGCCCTGCCAGACTCTCACTGTCACCAGCAGAAAAGCAGGAAAAAAAAAAAAAAGATAGATAGATACTCATATGTGAACAACAAATTCTGATGCAGAACACACAGTATTAGATTCCCAATGGTTCCAGCTACTCACTAGTTTCCAGTTTACACAGTGTTATCTAGGAAACAATTACATGCTAGCAATAATTGCAACAGAAAAAAAGACAAAGTAACAAAAAATGAAATATATTAAATATCTGAGGAGTGATGTGCTCGGCAGGCATGAGGCCCAGCACTCCTACGTTACTGCATTTATATCTTCTTTTCAAGTATTGTTAAAATTACACAGCCTTTCACAGATGATCCCAGGTGATTTTTAGAATCAGAAAGCAGAAGATAGATTAGAGAAGCTACTAAAAGCAAAGAGAAAAGAAAATACAGACATTATATATGGTTGTTATAGCAACCAAATGCATGTCCAGATATCCCTCCCATTCTTTCCCAACTCTCACTACACTCCTGGTTTTAAATTAATAACCTCTGGTAATCCTTTTAAGTTATTCATCAAGATGAAAGAAAATGGTGACTCTTCCTTAGTAGTAAAAACTGTAGTCACCAGGGAAGTATTTTTCTTTTCAAATGGGCTAAAAAGAAAAAGAAAAGGTAACTCAAAATAAAAATGACATCAAGCAATCATTTATGTAAAAGTGATGAGAGTATTTTCACGAGAGATTCTTCACAGTAGTGGTTTTCAAGCTCATGCCAGAGAGACAGAGACAGACAGACACACAATACACACACTCACACAGAAGCGGAAACCATAACCTTTTATACACATGTATTCTATTGAAATCTTAAAGATCCAGTGGGAATAAAAGAATGGTGCAGAAATAATAAATCCTTGGTTTTTTTGTTTGTTTTTTGTTTTTGACTTTGGTGGGATTTTTTTGAGCCAAGCTATGTTTCTACACAGCCTGTGCCAAAAAAATACATTCATATTACATTGCATGTTATCTACGTTTGGAAGCAGTTCAGTTCATTACACAAACTTGGGGCGGTAATTACCAGCAATGTATCAATCAAAATGCACTTTTCCAAGGATGGGAGAGCAGGGTAAAGAACAGAGGTTAGTGGGGGATAATTAACAGTAAAGATAACTGTTCTTTACGGGGAAGTTTCTACTGCATAAGCTTTTTTTTTTTTTTTTTTTTTTTTTTGGTTTTTCGAGACAGGGTTTCTCTGTGGTTTTGGAGCCTGTCCTGGAACTAGCTCTGTAGACCAGGCTGGTCTCGAACTCACAGAGATCCGCCTGCCTCTGCCTCCCGAGTGCTGGGATTAAAGGCGTGCGCCACCACCGCCCGGCCTGCATAAGCTTCTTAAACATATCAATATCTGTCTTAGGTAGGATTTCTACTGCTGCAATAAAACACCATGATCAAAAGCAACTAGGAGTGGGGGGAGGTTCATTGGGTTTGTGCTTCCATATATTCATCACTGAAGGAAGTCAGGACAGGAACTCAAAGTTAGCAGGAACCTGGAGGCAGGAACTGATGTGGAGGCCCTGGAGGGATGCTGCTTACTGACTTGCTCTCCATGGCTTGTTTACCCTGCTTTCTGACAGAACCCAGTACCACCAGTCCATGATGGTGGACCCACAATGGGCAGGTCCTTCCCCTATCAATCACTAACTAAAAACATGCTCTATAGGCTTGCCTACAGCTAGATCATATGGAGAGAATTACTCAATTGTGGTTCCCTCCTCTCAGATGACTATAGTTAGCATGAATTTGACATAAACCTGGCCAACACAATCTACATATAATAACGTTTAACTGGAGTTACTAGGAACAGAGTGACAATGGCTCCCCCAGGAACCACAGGCTGTCTGTCAATCGAAAGCCCAGTGCCTGAAATGGGCTACTTATTTGATAGTCCTTGGCCGTGGGTTTCATTACAGTCTATTGCCGCTATTCTTGGTTATTCATACAAACTTGTTGGTAAGACCCTATTGTTGAGAAGATAATGAGCTTAGAACATGAGCTTAGAGCTCAAAAAAATATCAAGCTGGTATTCAACTAGAAACTTTATCCCTATTAGCTAAATTTTATCATGCTAAGAGGTGCTATTTGTGTTACCAGGAAGAAAAATAATTTACAATATTACCCAGATCTGAACCATAAAAGCTACAACAACATCTGGCATAGCATTCTATGCTCACTGATATAATAGTGAACATTATGGGAATAATCAATCAATTTCTGCTCAAACTTAAAGGCCATTACTTATGATAAAACTTATGTCCAGTGCCATCATTTAGGACCAAAATTCATGGCTGGCTATGTCTTAAGCCTTTGAGATGAACCTGATTCCAGTATTCTACTAAATGGGACACTATAGTAAACTGACCCCTAAGCTCCTATCTTTATACTTCCTCAGATTAGTATATCTCTCAGTCCTCATTAGAGAAGCTTCTTTTGCAGTAGATGTCAATGAACACAGAGACCTTCAATTGGTTTAACAAGAGGGCCAGGCTTGTTGTGGTTTCTGTCCTGCCCTATTCCCACAGCCAGCAAGTCCCAAAGAAAAGCACAAAGAGGTTTCCATAAGATTATAAACTGATTGGCCCATTAACTCAGGCTTCTTATTAGCTCTTGTAGCTTATATTAACCCATTATTATTTATGTTAGCCACATGGCTCAGTACCTTTTACAGAGGGGCAGGTCACATCCTGCTTCTTTGGTGATCTGAGCAGGACTGCAGAGGAGAGCTTCCTTCTTTCCAGAATACTTCTGTTCTCATTGTCCCGCCTCTACTTCCTGTCCAGTTGTCATGCCTATACTCCCTGCCTGGCTACTGGCCAATCAGCATTTATTTAAAACATGATTGACAGAATACAGATAATTCTCCCACACCAATTTGGTCAGGGTTTAGCAAATAAGAAACTATAGAACTTTAAGGCATGAAAACAACATTTGTTATCAATCTCCTTGCAAGAGGCTGAGGTAGCATCACGAAAGAGGAGAAAGAAAGATGGCAAGAGCCATAGAAAACATATGTCTGCAATGAAAACTATTTGTTGAACATGATAAGGACATTAAGCACAGATTCTCACAGCAGCCGTGACTTCATGGATAGGACCTCCAGAAGACGAACTCATACAAAATTCCAGTATGATTAAAGGACTGCGCCACCACCGCCCAGGACTGACAGCTGGGGAACCTGCATAGGACTGAACTAGACCCTCTGAATGTGGGTGACAGTTGTGTGGCTTGGACAGACTATGGGGCCACTAACAGTGGAACCAGTATTTATCTTAATTACATGTAATGGTTCTTTGGAGCCCATTCCCTATGGTGGGATACCTTGCTCAGCCTAGATACAGGGGCAAGGGCCTTGGCCCTGTCTCAAGTGATGTGACAGACTTTGTTAACTCCCATGGGAGGCCTTACCCTCTCTCACCAGTGGACATGTTTAGATAGCCTTAAAAGATTTTGCCTTTAAGACTCACACTTAGGGTTCAATTAAAGACGCCATGAATAGCTAAAGTGGGGGCTAAAGGTCTGAGGGTAAAGAAGTCTACTCACAACAGGTTCCATCTATCCATAATTTTTTATTCTTCTAATTTCAATCAATCTTTTCTCATTGTTCATTCTTGTTCTCCCTTGTTCTACACTGGCCATAGGTCTACATTATTCCACACTATTCTTAGTTCTACCCATTACAAACGTTCCCAGTCATATATTATATCCTTAAAACCAGCAATTTTGCAGCCCTAGCAGGTTCCAGGGATGGAATTCTTTTGCCCCATAGAAAATCAGATAAAGGTTGTCACAGACACACATAGATCATTGGGAGAGGCTTGTCCAGTGAATCCCTTAATGGAGAAAGTTAGGTGATAAAGGGAAATAAATCATCAGGGAATTATAGAGGGGAAGGTTAGTGTGCTACGCTACATTCTTAGGTGGTTAGTAAGAGCTAAAGGTTTATTATCAGTGAAGAGGTATGGATTGTTTGAATCAGTGCACCATTTCTTTTCTCCCAGTATGCATGGAGGCTGCAAGGTAACCAGGCAGCCTAGGGGAAGCTGATGGCGATCAGATAGCACATATGCTGAACACTGTAGCTTCTACTGGCCTAGGTCTGGAGTTAGACTCTAGACAGTAGAAACAAAGAAGGGACCCAGGCCTCTAAAATATCAGTTCCAAGGTATGAGGTTATCAGCCATTCTGGTCTTGGGGTAAAACCAGAGCAGCAGCTTGTGCAGGAAGCAATTCTATGTCCTTGGAGATCTGTGACTATCTTAAATGGGATGCTCTTTGCTTAGACCCTAAACTCTGACCAAATGCCTGCTGATGAAGATAATTGCAGAAAGGCTCTCTGCACTTACCTCGGAGAGAGGAACAAAGCCTGGGAGTGGGAAACTGTTCTGAACCGCGGGAATTAATTCCCAAAAAATGACAGAAATGGAAGCTACTTACAGCAAAAAAAAAACAAAAACAAAAACCCTACAGCCACTTTATTTACAAAGTAATAATGCCAGAAAGCCTTGTCTTTTGGTTTAGTCTTTCCCAGATTCCTTGGTTCTGATAAGTCACTCATGAAAAGATGGCTGAGAAATTATTGTATATTGTTGTGGTTTGTAGGAGACAGGGAACCAGATGGGAGGAACGTGTGTCAGGGGGGTGGGAAGAGGGAAGGATGGGAAACTGGGATTGGTATGTAAAATAAAAAAGATTGTTTTTTAAAAAAATTAAAAATTTCAGTATGATAAGGGAGGGGCATTAAGTTCCAGCCCTATCTGAGGAGCTACTGGTGACCTACGGCTGCTAAGGGAGAGAGAGTCATTTTTCCTCAGAGATACATTCCCTGAGAGGCAACACACGCTCCAGTAGATGGTCCTACACCTGTGTCTATGGAGCTGGCACTAATTGGACTACAGGACTTTATATTAAAAAAAAACACATGATGTTTAGAGCAAGATATGAGGTGTTAGGGAGGACTGAGGATGGGTTTGATCAAAGTACATTATATAAGTATATGAAATTCTCAAACAATAAAACATTACAAAATTAAATTTTAAGTGTATGAATTTTTTAAAAGTATTTCTGTTCCAGATTGTTTCTTCACTTTTGTTTTTGGAGAATCATAAGCCACACAGATGGATGAGTATAGGAGCTTGAATGAGGAGGAAATGGAGATTCCGACAGGGGAAATGACTTGTCCAAAATAACAGCTGGTGTTATGGTGTCCAATTAATAACAATACCCAACAACTGTAAGATGCTTAGATACGGCAGATGTTCTAAATGCCTCATGGTTTGGTTGATACACAACCACTTGATTATTACGTCAAAGTTAAATACCAGTAAATGGAGAATGGAGGAGGTAAATACCATACCAGTATTCCTCAGCCAGTGAGCAAGTGTGAGTAGATTCAGAAACAGGGCACTTGACTTCTGGGCTCACATTCTCAGCTCACCTAGTACATATTAACACTTACATATACCGTGCCTCATCTGGCTATTCTCTCCCTCCCCTTTATCAACTTACAAAACCACTTGGGAGAAATAAACTCCAACTAACTTCATTGCAGAACAAATTTCCTCCCTATCTTTCCACATTAACAATCCAAGACCATGGTCTACCTCCCCCATAATAAAAGCCACTATTGTGTTTGAAAAGGAAAGTGCTTTGCTAACAGATATATTTGCTGCTTCCTGGCCATGGGTTGCTATACCCTCCTCATCAGCTGTCTCATTTCTACATCATATCTTCCAGCACGGAGAACAGCCATCGTTCCCCAAGTACATGAGGAGAAATAAGGGCAGGGGCAGCAGGATTGACAGGAAGGATGGTACAGATGCTGGACATGATGGCAGCATCCAACTCTACAGGTTCTGAACCTACAGAAGCACACTGCCACTCTCTGTCTCAGCCATTCTTGATCTAAAGTACTGGTTCACAACCTTCCTAATGTTGCAGTCCTTTAACACAGTTCCTCATGTTTTGGTGACTGCTCAACCGTAAAACGATGTTCATTGTTTCTTCATAAGTTGCAACCTCTGTGAAAGGCATTTGATCCCAAAGGGCTACAACCCACAGGTTAGAACCACTGTTGTAAAGACAGACTGTAACACAAACCCTACCCATCCTAGATTTCAGTATGCATCATTCCTACTGGCTGGATTATATTAACTCAAATATTTTGGGAGGCTGGGAAGATGACTCAATCAGTAAAGTGTCTGCTGCAGAGGTAAAAGATCCTGGTTTCAGACCCCAGCACCCAAGCATGAAAGCCAGGCACAAAAGCATGTGCCCACAGCCCTAGGGCAATAAGATATTTGTGGCTCATTGTCCAGTCACCTATTTTTCTCCCATTCAGGCATTTAATTTTATGACTATAAATTCTTTGAGAGAAAATTCCATATTTGATGTTACTGCTGAGTCTACACTTCTGATATGCTACTTAGTCCATAGTAGATGCTCAAGTAAGTGTTTTAAATAAAAAGATGTATTTTAGATGTTCCCTTCACTACCCAAATCCTTTCCAATCTATAAGTCTGACAAGTCCTACGAGCAAATGATTTTTCTTGGATCATAACTAAAAGATATACTTCCTAACCCTTGATATCAGCCCTTAAGAGAACCATAAGAGATCTTCCCATGAGCAGAACTATTTTTGCATGCTTCTTACTGATTTTTGTGACTATCCATCTGTCCATGCATTTCCTCACTATGCCCTTCCTACATATTGTTGACTCTCCCATTCTTTCTGTCAGCTCCAATGCTCCATAATCCTCACTTCTTGTCAGTTCTTTCAATGCTGACAGTCTACACTGTTCATCAATCTTTTACCAGGCCTACTTTGAAGACAGAGGCATCAGCTCACACTTACATTTTATTTTTCATGTGACTCTGAGGTCATCACATCTTCTCTTAACTTGGAAATGGCTTTTAAAAGTAAAGACTCTCAGGCAATTTTCCTGACTGTCCAAGGGTACATGTCCACATTCACAGAACACAGCTTAAAGTTTCAGATTTTCCAGTTTTGCAAAAGAACCATGAGCAAGAGAAGAGTTCCAGGTTCCTAGGAAGGGAGAATCTTAGTGCCGCAGTGAGTCACATACCTCTGATGTGCTTCCCTGTGTTATGTAGGCCCCTTCAGCAGGCTGGTACAGGGGCTGGTTTTAGAATGGCATAGACCCAGGGACAAAGCAGCTCCTTTCCTAGACATTTGTTCCTACAGTCACACAAAATGGAAGCCTGTGCATGAGGGAAATTCCTGTACTGCCAAACACATGAGAGTAAACAAAATCCATCTCTCCTAACAAAGATTCGCCAATCTAATTTGTGCAATTACCTATCTCCCTAGTGATGAGCTTGTTTACCGATTAAAGCGATGAATCTAAGCACAGAAATAAGATTAAATCTGATGAATTAAAATCCTATTTGCTTAAATCATCTGCATGTTGGTTCTTTCTTTGTAATGTAATTCCAGATGGAAACAGGATATTTAAGTTCCCGGTTTTCAGAGACATAATCACAAATTTTAAAGTCACCAATCAAGTAAGAGGCTAAAGCACACCCTTAGATCTAGCTTTGTTAACTGAATATCTGGTCTATTTAGGAAATCTGGAGAAAATAAAGGCTAAATAAAATGCAATTTCCATTATTGTTCAGATGCTAAAATCTCTCTAAATGGACTAAGGTTACAACTCTCTCAGCTTATGGTCTAGTCTGAAATCAGTTGGTGATTTGCCCTTGAATTCCAGGCAAGGGGGTATCAAAGATATTTTGAAGGGAGAAAAGGAGAAAAAAAACAAAATAAAAACAAATATGATTATAGCGGGGCAAAGTGGTGAACTGGTGAGTAGATTCTTAAAGTTTCATAAGGTATAATCAGTCTCTCTTTCTCTCTCTCTCTCTCTCTCTCTCTCTCTCTCTCTCTCTCTCTCTCTCCTTCCCTCCCCCTCTCTCTCTCACACACACCATACAGTTGAGTGAAGACTCCATACATGAAGCATCCACTTTATTTCAGTAAATTTTCCATGATCACTTGTTTGTTAAAATATAGAGGGACAGGCATGTCCAACCAGCGGCCTGTGAGCGGCACACAGTCACACATAGTCAAAGATAGCTATGGATATTAACCAATACCAAACTGTAAACTACTTAAAACATCATAGGGTGTGTTTGGTAACCTGACTGTGTTGTTCTTAAGTGAATGACAAGATTGTGATATGATATCAAAACGTTGAACATGTCTGGCTGTGGTCCTCCACCTGAGCAGCAATGAAGCATCAATAGTGTCAAATCAAGTAATTAAGCATTGCCGGCTGGGCAAAGTAATCCATGTCAGTAATTTCATGCTGAAGAGGAAAGTGCATTGCTCTATAACTGAACATGTAATAAACATTTCAAGCTTGGACAACCAAATTGTATTTACATTATCTACAACATTTTCCATCAACATCTTATTTCCTGTATCATGATTCCAGCAATTCTGTGCTTCAAAGTGTACTGGTAAAACTGAAACTCCTAACATCATGACAGACATGGTTCAACTGTTAGCAGTATCTTTGTACTCTGTTATCTTTGTACTCTGGGGTCTTTGCTGGCTTGTAAGTGCTGAGCTTTCAAATAAATGAGCAAACATTCTTTTATATTGGTTCACGTTGTCACAGACTGTTCTATGTCTCCGAATGCATCCAGTGAACATCTATAATGCTTTTTTTCTTAAGTGAAATGTATTCTTTAATCTGCATCTGGTAGAAAAGTTCTGTGTTTCAAAAGCCAGCTTTCTTGGCAACATCTGTGGCAAAAGAGATATATACAGATGATGGATGTTAGAAGATAGATAGATGTAGATAGATAGATAGATAGATAGATAGATAGATAGATAGATAGATAGATAGATAGATAGATTGAACCCTACTGGTTAATTTGGGTTGCACACCGGCCAAAAGGCTTCACACGCAAGCCCCTTCTCATATTCAAGTTAACTGTAGTAGACAGATACAGTATTCATTTTCATTTCATGCAATAAGAATGTATGTTGTAGAAATTATGAGACCTTTCTTATATTTCCCAGCTAAGAACTCAAACCCATTCTTTAACCACTTTATGACAACATCAGGGTTTTAAGCCCTTTGTTACAAACCAGGGTAGCTGTGCCGTAAGCCCTTCAGTCTTATATCTATAGTTCTTGGGTTTCTCATCTGAAAAGTGGGGGCTTTGTAGGGAATGGCCTCAGAGCTCTTCCTGCTTCATAAGAGACACAGTAGTCTACCGTGCACAACGATCAAAAGCAGACAGCTAAAGTACTAAAAAGTCGAGCAAAATCCCATGTTCACTCAAATGCTGTTCCTAAGAATATACACTGAGACCCCTAGATTAAGCTAAAATTTCGTCTCTTTTTCAGAGATGGAAAATGAAAAATGCTTCAACACTATTCAAACTGGAAATTTATTATATTTACTCTTTCCTCCACCTTAATATAAATACTAGCACTTCGTTTTACACCCAGCAAATACTGTATCTTCTCTAAACTGAAGGTGTGAGGTGCGACCAGCAGGGATTATAGGACTATTTTCAAAGGGGGCGGGACTTACATAACACAGACTCCCTGGGGAGGCTCTCAGCATGGGGGCTAAAAATCATTCCTGACTCTATCGTATAATACAAGGAAGTTATTATTACTGTCGCTTGGCTTTGCACATTCGGAAGCCCTGGGTGGTGTGGAACAGTGACAGGCATGGGGCAGAGGAATCCCTTGGGTTCCTAGTTAAGGGCTAATTGGATCTATTTTAAAGACTGGTTATTGCAGAGAGGAGTTTTGCCTTTGATCACGACTCCCCAGATGCTTGGCCTCATGCTGAACACAGAGCCTCCCCACACAGTCCCAGAGGCAGAGTCCTGCACTCACAGAATGATGCTGAGACAGCAGTGCCATTCTCTCTCTGCAGCACCATCCTTCAGCCTTCCTACTTATTTCACAGAAGTTGTGGTTTTCACCTGTGTGTAAAATAGCCCCATTATTCCCCCAAAATGCAATACTATGTGAAATAGTCCTTAACCCGCAGTGCTTGGAACTCTGGCATACTTTCGAGAGGGAACACATGATGTGGGAGGAAAAGAGATGGAGCACCTTGCTTTACCCTCCCCCAGCAATTTAATCACCTCAATCTCCTATTGCTTTCCTATTCAATTCTAGGAAAATGGAACCCGGGTTAGTACTCTCATTTGCTGTCTCCCATGGGCCTTTCTCCATTTTCTTGCGGCTTCCAAGTGAAGCCTTTGGCAGAGGCTTAGAGGAGGAAACATATTAAAATGTGAGCCCTGGAGATACGGATTCTAGCGGAATTCCTTCTGGTGATTGATTTTTATGAGTGTCACATTGGGGCGGGAGCTTGGATTTGGTGCAACAGAAACCTGAACTGCAAAATGAAGCTAAAAGTACAGGTTCTGTTCTTGCACAAATGTTCACTGTACTCAAAAGATATTTAAGTCTTTCTCATTAACTGACACCTCTCAGATACCAGTGTGAGAAGGGACTTTGTTAGACATGGTTATTACAAGAAAACAGATGTTGCCTCTTCCTTAGGCAGCTTAATGTCAGGTCAAGGATTTTACAAGTACCTCAGATAGTCAACATATTTCTCACATCCCCTATTTATATAACTTATTTGTGCAGTGGTCTATATTAAAATTGTCAGGAAAGTCTGTACTATCCAGCCTTACAAGCAATTCTCAGCTGTTAGTAACTCAGTCTAATGCCCGATTTCTTCTGAGGTTCTTCTCCCGTATCCTCATAAATGTTATTTCATATTCCACTCAGCACCAGATGACAAACAGGATCACCATTAGAGGACTTTAGAATATGCAACATCTTCCTGTAGTCAACTATAGCATTTTCATTTTGAAATGAGGAAAACTGAAATCACTACACAAGAGTCACTAAAGACCTAGGACTAAATCCCCCAAGTGCTCTGACCTCTGGTCATGCCTCCTTCTGGCTAGCTTCAGGCGACACTGAGGTACTGAGAAATCTATAAGAGGAAAAGTTGACATATTTAACCCATCAAAGCTATCAGAACTAAATATACACATTTTGTGTCAAGCTGCATTAATCCTGCCCTCTCTGGTGTTATCTTGAAAGAGTATATGTGGGAATCAAAGGCAGGGTCAGCGTCCATGGTCCGTCATTCAGCAGCTCACACAAACCTTGCAAACAGGCTCAACAGATGAATGGACTTTACAAACAGCTTCCTAACTTGGGTCTTTCACAACTCACCCCCTGTCCATCTATTTCATTGTTGCCATGCTGATCATGTCGGGCCCCACACCTTCATAATGAAGCCTGAACTCCTTCATCTCAGCTGTGAGGCCCTTTATGCCAAAAGTTCAATTCTCTCAACCCTGTTGTCCCTCCTCATGTCCACTCAATTCACCCTGCCTTTTATGAACTGTCATACCTGCTATGCTCCAGCCCCTCACACATGACGGTCCTTCTACTTCAACGCTTCATCTGAAAAATTCTTGCTATGATTGATTTGTCAGCAACTTCATGCACAACTTCTTGCAAACCTTTGCTGATACTTAATTTCGCTCCCCTAACTAGCTATTCCTTCTCTGTAAGAATTTATGGACTGCATTTACCAAGTCATAGTTCCCCGATTTGTCCCTCCCCCTTTAGTCTGTGAACCAGTCGAGGAGAGGAATATTTCTGTATCCCTGGTCCTAACAAGAGTTAAGAGCATGATGGCAGGACTATTTTTAGCAAGAGGTGCAGATTTAGTAAATAGCACTTCAGACA
Source organism: Chionomys nivalis (assembly GCF_950005125.1). NCBI lineage: Eukaryota > Metazoa > Chordata > Mammalia > Rodentia > Cricetidae > Chionomys > Chionomys nivalis. The sequence goes on along the minus strand of NC_080093.1, from coordinate 10,068,859 downwards.
CCATTAGGGCTTCACTGCCCATGAGAGGTGATGCTGCCACAGAGGCAGGCGGACTGTCCCTCCATCTCAGAAATGCTCATTTAAAATCATCCGGCTTTCCAGCCAGAGCATGATCCTGCATGGAAAAGCTCCACAGACAAGCAAGAGCACTTGGCCTAGTCCGCACTCTACAGTGAGCTGCTGAACCCTGTTGGAGAGCCTAGTTCGGCACCTTCACACAGGGAACAGCTCCACCTGGTGACGTCTTTGACATTCCTCTGTGACTTCTGTCCTACTCAGGAGTGCCTATCAAGTACTTAGAAACAGCAGGATGACTGTGGGGACAGGGAAGCATTTCCCGCTCAGTGGCCTGCTTTTCGTGCAGGGCTATAAGGGTATGTGAGTGACAAATTCCACTCCATCTTTTCAAAAAGAAAGAGAAAAGAATGGCTCTGCGGATAGGCCACGAATTTGTGCAGAGCCCCCTTTGAAGAATTAAGTCATCAGTATGTGGGATGCAATTTAATTTATATCTGCCTTTGGTAAAGTTTTAATCGTGTCTATCTCCCCCATGCAGGAAGGAGTGTGGAAACACTCAGATTTATATCTACCAGTGCAGTAAACACTAAATCAATGTAAATGACATTTGATGACACAATAATAGTAGAGCAAATGATGTGTTAATCAAGTGTCAGCAGACATATCAGGCATTTCTTACTGGTACCTGTTAGGTAACCTACCGGAATACAGCGGAAAGAACTGCTACTGAAGGGATCTTAGAAAGAAGAAAGTGTGGTCTATGGAGAAGAGCCAGAATCTAGAAACTTCAGGAGAAAAATATTTCACGTCATCCCAGAATGGGAGATCACAGAAACAGTCTTGTATAAAGGATTAAAAAGCCATTTTTTAAACAGTTTTATGTCTTGACATTGGGCCAACTATTGCATTTTAAGAAACTGCATCCTACACTAAATCACTGTGCAAGAAAATTTACCTGGCATTCGGCTTTCGGCTGATCTCCTTTCGAATGACCCAGGTCTCTTTGTGTGTTCTTTCAATCTCCAGGCCCTTGCCCGACTCGCAAACGGTACAGTGGCACGCGAACTGTACCGAGGGGGTAACACTAAATCGGGTGTTACAATTGGAGGCACCGCTGGGATCATCAACAACTGCAGTTGGAGACCCATCTACGAAATCGGGGAGTAGGGATCCCTGAGAGGTTGATAGTGCTTTTAGAGAAGCAAGGGAAGGAAGGCGCCAGTATTAAAAGTAGACAGCACAAGAGTTCCTTAAGACAGTTATCTTTTGTGTAAGGTAGTTTGTTGCCTAATTTTTTGAGAGAGTTTTGTCCCTGATTTCGTAAGCAGGGGGCTTTTATATTACTGATTGGGAGCAGGTAAAGGTAAAAGCATTGAAAGAGTGAGGGCCAGAAAAATTTCCCATAGTGATATTTTCACTATGGCGCTTAGTCAGAGATGCTCTTCTCAGTGATGATGTAAAGTAAAAGAGCAATTAGAGAGTCTGAACAAAACCTTTGAGGAGATTCAGGATGCAGAATCTGTGAGTTCTATGAAGAGTTTTGAGGAGCAGGAAGTTAAGAGTACTAAAAGGAATATAAAAGAGGAAAAAGAAACTTTGGAAAAGGAGATTGCAATGATAAAAATGTTAGTAAAAGAAGGAAGGCAGCTTTGCAGAGCCTGTCTTTTGGGAGGAGATTGTTAAGGAGAGCTAAAATGCAGGAGGATTATAATGGGTTTCCCTCCAGCGTGACCTTGGTGTGTTGGCTGGTGCAGGAAGGTGCCTGGGTTTAGCAGCACAGATTAAATTATTGATCTGCAAGGACAGAGGATCAGGCAGTATAACTCCCTGGCCTTTTAGGACATTAAGCAACTATAAGAAGCAGTTGAGGCCTGTAGAACTTATGCCTCCATAGAAATGGAAATTTAAATGACTTTATCTGGTTATGCAGCGACATTGATGGCACTCAGGTAATTGATTCTGACCTTAGGGAGCTAGGTGGAGCTAGATGAAAGAATTGTTTTCAATGCAAATGATCAGGACACATTAAAAGGAATTGCCTTGAGGGTGAAGGGGTGGTTAATCAGCCCAGGAAATAAACCAGGTGTGCTGGTACAAGCCTTTAATCCCAGCACTTGGGGAACTCTTAATTTCAAGGCCAGCCTGGTCTACAGAGTGAGTTCCTGGACCGGCTAGAGGCAGGACTCATAGTGTCATCCACTTCTTCCTAAAAAATTGTTATCTCATATCCATCAGCCGTGCTACCTGTTATTCAGAAAGGGTATAAACTTAGTTTACAAACTTTTGGAATGTTACCTGATATGGTTATTACACCAGATACCCAGGCAGAAATAACTTGGTTACAAAATTTTGCTAAAGATTGGACCTTGACCTTGCTTTTATAAGTTGATCACCTTTTTCAAAAATCATCCGGTATGCTTACTGAAAGGTCTTCCACTGGAAGCGCTGTGGTAGCCTCCCCTCCTGATTCTGACATTCAGCCTGTTAATACCCAATCTGCTCAGGTGGCTAAATTGATCACTGTACAAATGGCCTTAGAGAAAGATGCTGATATTCCATTTAACCTTTTTACTGACAGTATATAAGCAAAATACATGGGAGTTCCAAAAACTGTAAAAACTGATAATGGGCCAGCCTACACCAGCACTGGCTTTGCTAAATTTTGCTCTGTGTTTTCAATTTCTCATAAAACAGGAATACCTTATAATCCTCTAGGACAAGCTATAGTGGAGCAAGCGCATCGTACACTCAAAGCCTATTTGCATAAAACAAAAAAAGGGGGAATATGGTTCCACCCCCAGAGACCATTTGTCTTTTATTTTATACTTTTTAAATTTTTTGACTGTTGATGCTCAATCTCATACCGCTGCTGACCGGCATTGGCGGCCAGATTCTTCCGGGATGCCTCATGTCAAATGGAAGAATCTAGCAGAGGGCACGTGGTATGGTCCAGATCCTGTACTGGTGTGGGGAAGAGGGGCTGTTTGTGTTTTCCCACAGGATGCTGACGATCCAATATGGGTACCTGAGCGGCTGGTGCGTGACGTGGATTTTCCTGTCCAGAAGCCTGAAGACGGGACAGAGCCTAGAGATCAAATAGATACTGGCTTGTCAACTGAAGAGTTGCTGGATTTCTGAGCTGCTGGCTGTGGTGGTCCGAGTGCTAAGGATTCCTCTACCTATCTACCCATTCCATGATATTGGCAGCCATTGCTGTGGCTGCCAGAGCAGCTAGATTTTTCATTAGTCAGTCTGTTGCTTCTGCTAGTACAAAGGATACCTTCTCAGGGCAGGTTGCAAATGCCTTGGCCATTCAAATTGAACTAAATTTACAAATGAATATTGCAGTTAATTTTGAATTGGTTGTGGTTAATGACCTCTGATAGGTTACAGTATAAGGCGTATTGCTGTTATTCACGGACCCTGGAATGCACAATTTACAAATTGGCTCTTGAGATTATTCTAGTTAGCTATACCAGGGCTCCTTTCACCAGTGCTGAGACCTTACTTAAAAGGCTCCTATTTGGGCAGACTTATTAAGAATTGAGCAGGCACAGTCTCCTTTAGGAGTGCTTATATGTACTGGAACATCATCTTCATGGTTTCATGGTGCCAGAGCCAAAGGCAAGCTCAGGTCAATATTGCCTTGTGGCAAGTTCTCTTAGCTATTGCCCCAGAGAATCTTTCAGCACAAATCTGGCTGAACTCAGTGATGGATGACTAGTGAGCCAATGACAGAAAAGGTTTTGGGGGGGCTGCCCCAACCTAAGACAGGAAATGTGTTTTGACCTGGATGCTTTCCCATGACGGGTAAGGGGTATTGCCCGACGTCCAATGCCACCCAAGACAGGCCTAGTCATATAATTTATATAAAAGGGGGACCTGTAGGGCCCGGGTCTACCCTTGTTCCTGGGGTGCATCTTGAGAACAGTTTCTGGTCAGCTAACTAAAGCATTCTGTTTGTTCCTGTCTCCCCTGCCCCGACTGGTGATTAGCTGTAGGGCATTGTTGACTCCCTGGTTGGTAGGGTAATTTCCCACCTGCCTGGGTGGAAATCCTTGTGCAGCAGCTAGGTATATAAGGATTTCCCCAAGGTTGAATAAACAGCATTTGGCATTCGGCTGATCTCCTTTCGAATGAAAAGAAAAAGAAAAAGAAGAAGAAGAAGAAAATTTACCTACAGGCATGAAGTGTTTAAATGAAGAAAAAGAATAGTCTTAATTATATACCCATGAATTTTCAAATGATCTACTATAAATACATTTTAAGGAGGCCTAAAAATAAGAAAAAGTCCATTAAAAATACAAACAAATTGGCTACAGGGCAGTTTAAATAATAAATCAAGGTCAAGCTTTTCAAGTTTATTCTGATTAAATTAAGGAAACTTAGCTCTCAGGATGAAATGTAGCAGATTACACAAATGCAATCTAAGCTAAATCGTCTCTAGCTTAAAAAACACAAAACACCTCTCCTTAGAAGCTGACAATTTCCAAGGGCAAGGTGAAGGTGGTACAGGAAGTGAGAACCCTGATTTTTCTCCAGATAATTAAAAAATTTAGTTTCTAATTTGGTAATAAACTACTGCTGGATCCTAAATAATTTTATAATGTTTTCATGTACATATATGTTTCCTTCATCATTCAGTGGGCAAGCATTCTCATTTTCACATGAGAGTATAAAGTTCGTCATATACAAACACAAACAAGAAACACTGAAGGCAACTCTTCAATTATAGGTGTTCATATAGTTGGTGATACCAACATGAAGGCAAAGCGAAGATACTTATAGTATAAAACATATTATAATATAATAAAATATACATATAATGTCATATAATATTATATGTAATATATGCACATAATAGATCATGTAATATATGTAATATATACAAATAATATATATATATGATGTTCTTTATACATCATCATATCTTTAAACACTAATTCACTAATCTCTATTATAAACAGAAAACAAAGCATTTGTTTCTTTAAATGTACATTTCTATGAATACATTTTTAAAAATAATTTGTTTATTTGTATTTTATGGAAATCGGTGTTTTGCCTTCAGGTATGTCTCTGTGAGGGTGTCGGCTCCCTTGGACCAAGAATTACAGACAGTTGTGACCTGCCATGTGGGTGCTGGGAATTGAACCTGGGTTCTCTAAAAGAGCAGCTGGTGCTCTTAGTCACTGAGCCATCTCTCCAGCTCCAATAATGAATGCATTTTATACTATTATAATCATGATACCTGACACTCCACCTGCTGTCTAAAAGTGTCTATCATACTGTAAACAAAACAAAATAGAGCAGAAATGTTTCCTTTAAATTTTGTCAATTTTCTTCTAAAGAACAAATAATCTTTTGGGTTCTGAAGGGTCTTTCATTATGAAAGGAGATGTCCATCACAACCTCCCAAATCCCATAGACAATCAGGAAGGGCCATAGTCAAAGAGAGTCAGGCTATGGCTGACTACTGGCTTCATTCTTAATACATTCTCAGTTCCTGCCTATATCTTAATCAGTCAATTAATAATTACTATATGCAGGAAACTCTTGTGGCCACTTGAAGATAATGTCATAATATTGAAACATAGCAAAATACAGTGATTTAGAAATAAGCTTGTAACCCCCTAACTGTCTAAAGTGTTAAAACTCAGCTTCGTGCCTAAATTCTAACCCCTGCTTTCCATGTGGCCTTGGGTGTGTACTTAATTTCTCTGTAGGTCAACTACTTTTTTGTTTTTATAGAGAATAATGACCTTGCCTATGTCCTGTTGTATTAACAACAGCAGTACTATTCATAGTGGCAATTTAAGGAGCAATGGATCTATTTCCTATTGCAGATGGTATGTAAATCTCTTTAATAATGTCTGGCAGAAACGAAGCCGTCAGTCAACATTTGTTGTTACACATTAGCTCTGAGTTCTCAAAAAGGTAGTCTTTCCCTACCTTTACTTGAAATTCTATCATGCCAAAGTAAAAAAATAAAAATAAATAAATAAATAAATAAATAAACTCAGAGAAATCTCGATTTATCCCCTTGGGTACGTATGTCAGGAAGAAAATGCAGGTTCAACCCATAATTGCTTTCTCATTCTCACTCTATAATCACAAGTGCAATGCACTCTCTCATACAAGGCAATACGTCCTCCTCGTTTCTGAAACATTCTAACCCTTCTTGAGACTTTACAGCATGGGGGCTGGTTCTTAGCTTAGTTTTTAAGCAAAAAATATGCTGTTATTGTCTTCCTTGGGCCCGAGACAATGCTAGCCCCTACCTGCCATCAACTTGTCCTGGCAGCTGGAATGCATCCCACCCTGTCCTGCTGCAGGAAAGCTGTGCCCTCCAATGCAATTTTATTTGGTTCAAGTCTAGGCTTTTCTCCCTCCCTTTCTTTCTTGTTTTCTATATTCCTTTTTGTTTTATCTTGGGTTACTCCCCTCCCCATTTCAAGGAGACACACCAGGTGTCTTACACTTTCTGAATCAAGATAGTAGAAATATCTAAATGTCTATATTTATAGTATACAAATGCTAAAATTGGTATTCTGTACAAAAAAAGGTAAATAAAATAATCCTGTGCCATATATAAATATGTGCTTATTAGAAATATCCTATATGCCACATACAATTATATAAAAATGAAGGAAATGGAGCCTTTCCCTCTAGGAGCTCTCACAAAACAGAGCTGTACTTGCTAGGATGGAGGCAGCCTGACCCAGCACATAATATTAGACCTTTCTTCCTAACAGTCATGTGTTCCCTTTTCCTGGAGTATTGGAGAAATTGTCAGAAGGAGATGATTTCCAAATGCAGACAAAGTTTCCAGAAAGGAAGGAGCCGAGCAGACAGAGTGGACCGAGGACGGATGGAACACTTAGGAATAAGAATGTGCAATGGATGGGAGCACACAGACCTTTCAGGAAAGAAAAGCAAGATCAAAGGACCACTCTCAAAACTGGCATACAGCGGACAGTCATCTCTCAATTGTACTTGACTATTTATGTTCTACCCAAGCCTTCAAATGAGTAGCTAGCAAACTTTCCTCTACAGAGGGTCAGAGAATAAATATTTGGGGTTGATGGACTTACAGTCACTCTCACAATCACTCAGCTTTGTGGTTGTCAGCCAAAAGTGTAACTGAATTGCCCACATTCCAGCTGTATCAGGAAGCAGTCTTATGTCACAAAGCATCCTTCTTTTAATTTCTCCAGTAACTTTAAAATGTAGAAACCATTAATAATTTGTAAGTTATATAAAAAGAGAAGATGAGACAGCAAGTCCTCCTTACTAATCCTAAAATTTCTTCAGCAACAGACAGATACCATTTCCTTCAATTTGTTAAAACATGCTTTAGCACGCAAATGTGTGTGCTCGTGTGTATGTGTGTGTGTGTGTGCTTGCATCCCTGTGTACATGTGCATGTGTATGTCAGAGTACAACATGGGAGACTTGGATCTCTCCTTCCAGCATGTAGTCCTTGGGAACAGAACTTAGGTCATCAGGCTTGGCGGCATGACTCTTTACCCACTGGGCGACCACATCAGTCTTCCTACATATTCTTTACAGACTCAAATGAGGCTGAAGAAAAGACACTAGGGTGCTGGTAAACCTAGGAAGTTTTAAAGTCAAATACAATTTTCTCTTTCTTTCTCTAAGACTTTTAATACAACTTAAATGCATATTTTTAAAAAAGAGTCTCATATATGAAATGAAGTCAAAGCGTAAGTAGAAGAAAGGGTACTCACTGCTAATTTAGGGCACATCTGACATCACTGGGAAAACTTCACCCAAGTCATTTTTGTTTTAGAACAATGAAAATCTAGCATTCAGTCTTTTAACATAGAAGCACAAAGTATCAGGTAAAATTTCCCAAGTCATCCAGGATACAGATCTGGAATTCACTACATGTTCTCAGATAGCACCTAGCATGGAGGTTACAAGCAAATTCACCTGGGCATCAACTTCTCCCAGCCTGTGAGCTCACTCTCACCCCAGAGGTATCCCCTCCTGTTCCCAGCTCTGCTTTCCTCACTAGTTCCCTCCTGCAGTTTTATACTTTTTCTCTGTTTTCTAGAAAGAAAACAACAAGAAAAAAGGTAAATTTGCTTTCTGGGACTTTTCTATGAATTTGATTTCTATATGCTGCCTCCTATTGGCAAAGAATAACCAATTAGGAACGGGTAACACTGGTGCGTAATTTTCTAGTGTACTCTCACCATCCTTAAAACCACACTCTAGTTGCAAGTGTTGATGATAAGAAAGTATGGAGCCACTAGCCCTAAGGTCTCACCTCTCACATTGATAGGGTAGGCAGTAAGATGAACAGAACCCTCACCGTGCACTCCAAAACCAGAAACACAGAACAGCCATCAAGAGTCACCATCACTGCTCAGCTAATCAGATCATATTTTGAAGACGTTCGTGTGTCTGCAGATGTGGTGATCAGAACATGCATGTGTGTATCAAAGATTAGAGCAAATTTTATGAGTTTGTTTCTTTTGGAAAATCAAATTCTTTTGTCTGCTCTGTGGTCAATAATCTAATGGAAAACTATAAGCTACGGAATCTAATTTGTTATTTTAAGGCCCTATTAACCTTTGTCCCAAGTATTTCAGACATTAAAAAGACAAATATTTAAAGAACGAGGTGTCAAACCAATGACAGCTTGTTGACTGCTAACAACCTATGCTGAACCCAAGACCCAGAATACAGGGGGTTAAGAGGGGGCTCAAAAGCATTTTCTTCTACCACAATATATTGTGTCTATAGTTTTCCTAACTTTCAATAAAGTCTCAGATAAATGCTACTTCCCTTTAAAACATAGCCTCCCACTCTCAGGCAAAATCACAGCCCCGCCCCTTGCTCTAAGAGCACTTTGCATAAAACTCTATTAAGCCATTATGCACTTACCACACTAAATTGTGTTTCATCCTGTTACATGCCTGTCTGCTTCAACCAGGATGTGTACCCTCTGGGCCAAAGATCAGGTATTTGTATTTATAGCACTCAGCACTGACATACCAGCCACTTAAAAAGTGCTTTACTGTTTTCAGTATTATAAAATGCATATCCATGTTAAGTATCCAAAGTAACACAGATGACTTAAAACAGAAAAGGTTAAAATGCTGCCTCTGCCCCAACCAATCAGGCCCACTTCTGCAATCACTCTTCAAGATTCTTAGCTGTGCATAAGTACTACACATACCACTTCCACCACAGAGAGCACACAGGTGGCTCTCAAAGCCATAACCCATGTAGGGCTTCCAGACCTAGATTAGCTACTTGGCATGGCTGGGTGCTAAATACTGTCAAACAAGAGGCCAGAGAAGCGCTGTGGAGAATGAAGTGTGCAGTCTTCTCGAGAACCAGGAAAGCTGTGCACTTCTGATGGTCAGACTATATTACAAGTCTGCCATTCAGTAACAATCCCTCTTCTTATCTTCATCACCTGTTCTCCATGTGTCTACAAGACCCTACTACAGCTCCATCTCTCAAAATGCCTTTCCTAATCTATGGCCTTCTGGGTCTGCTTCTCAGGGTTTTTTCCTTTGCTTTTCCAATCTCCCTGTTCTATCAGTCTATAACTCCATCTCCACTTCACCTGTTCTCCATGTCCTCTTTTCTCTCTCTTGCTTAAAATATTTTCACCTATTATATAATATAAAATCATTATATTTCTTTACAAAGAGTATCTATGACTAAAAATGTTTGCCTATGACTCTGAAAAATATCAGGATTATATGTGAATTTTATCTGCTTCTTAATAAATACACATCACTTGAGCTATTTTTAAGTTTCTTGAACAAGAAACAAAACAGGAGACAAAATAGGTTGGTACAAATGTCACTGCCTGTCTGTCTTTCTGTCTGTCTGTCAACTGTCTATTATACAGAACTTCCTTCTTCATATTTCTGTATTCATCTCCCCTTCCTATCTTTCTGCTGCTTTTCCTCTCTCCTTTTTCTAGAGACCATAGTACTGAGTTCCGACCAACAGTCACTAGATATCCACCTATTTTATTGACATGCAAGTCTACCCATCTCACTTTTATGAACAGATATCTTAATACTATTGAGTGACATGCATGCTGCTATGAGTCTCACACACATATACACACACATACACATAAAGACACAGCTATAGACATTGATCATGAATGTATTTATGTGCCAATTTGTTATAAAATAGAAGCCATGATCCAGATAAACAATGAAATATCAACTAAAATATGTGGCAACTTATTGGGAAAATTGAGATCTCCAAAATTTCTGGTAAGTGTTGTCAGATAACAAACTATCTCTGTATTCTTTTTCCTTTGTATCAGGATGAGTATGGCTGAAAAGGGGCCCGGTAATACCAGCTGCTGTATTGTCGGGAGAGAGACAAGGAGCGTTCTTGTTGAAAAAACCCTGGGTACTGAACTGTCTCCTGACAGCAGTGATTGAACAGAACCAGGCAACATGATGTGAGTGCTTTGTCCAGCTCCGTGCCTGAAGTCAGTTCTAATGAGGCCAAGTTCACAAGCATGCTTACCCTTTTTTGTTTCATTTCCCTTTTTGAGGAAACTTTTAAAAAGAACTCAAGCAATTCATCTCTGTTGGGAAACAGCGAAAAAACAGACAAAAAAAAATCGCGTATAATCCCAGTGTTCATCATAACCACAGCAAACATTTTGAGTCATAATTTTTTTTCGAGTTTTTCAATTCAGTAATTGAAAGGATTTACATTTACAGAACTTGGTATACACATGGGAACAACAAAGCCCACAATGCCCTTGACTTCCTGGGCCTCATTAAGCACCATTTTATAATCTGTTCCTCTCCCTTTCTTGTCTTCTATGAGATTTCACAATTCAAACTATGTGCCTATGAAATCAGCTTTTGCAGAGCTTCAATAGTCTGTGACAGAGTTGTGTAAGGTCAAAGGTTGCTTGTTCCCCACCAGTGGTTCTCAATGTTCCTAATGTTGAGATCCTCACATTGTGGTGGCTCCAAACCATAAATTGTTTTGTTGCTATTCATAACCATAATGTTGCTACTGTCATGACTTCTAGTGTAAATATCTGATATTCAGGAAATCTGATGTGTGGCCGCTGTAGGGAATCACAACCCACAGGTTGAGAACCACTGTTCTTCACAGAAAGTTTGGTTCTTTTTATTAAGTGATAGCAAATAAAACAGGAACTATATAAGAAACAAGTATCACATGAAAAGAGGTAGAGACATTGAGAAGATTGCTTCTCCAATTGCCCAAAATAAATGTCAGTTTCTCAGAGTTCATTATAGAGTATTAGAACTGGGGTTCTAAAGCATGGGGCTGGCAAGATGTCTCAGCGGGTGAAGATGCCCACTGCCAAGCCTGACAACCCGATTCACTTCCTGAGTTAAACGGTAAAAAGGGAAAACTGACTCTTTTAAGTTGTCCTCTGACCTACACATACTTCAACATGTGTTCAAACACACTCAAATGTGATTAAAGGATTAATGCAGAGAAAGGCAATATTACAAGCAACATATTATAAACATCTTCTAGTTGGCTATACATAGATATGATTAATACTAGGAACAGTACCAAAAAAAACACGATGATAATAAGAGCAGCCATAGTAACCCTCATTGGATGCATGATGCATACTAGGGGCTGTTCTACAAGGTTTAATATTCATCATCACTTTTAATCTTCACCTACGTATAAAGGAGGAAACAATGCAATTACATTAATCTCAAAAAACAAAAACAATATTTTCAAAAAATTAACAAATATTTCATTTGTCTATATTTTTTATTGATTTTTATTGAGCTCTACATTTTTCTCTGCTCCCCTCCCTGCCTCTGCCCTCCTCTTCAACCCTCTCCCAAGGTCCCTATGCTCCCAATTTACTCAGGAGATCTTATCTTTTTCTACATCCCATGTATATAAGATTTATGTATGTCTCTCTTAAGGTCCTCATTGTTGTCTAGGTTCTCTTGGATTGTCCACATTTTAAAAGGGAAATTGAGGTATGGAACTACCCAGTTAGACAAATTTACGTATTTGCCAGATAATGAAGCAGGAAGATAAGGCAATCTCTAATATACTAAATATGCTTTTGCCACTTCCAATATATTTTGATCTAGGTTATGTACAGAAGGGAAGAATATTTCATAGTATGTGCTGGACGGCAGAAGCACTATTTGGGGAGACTGTCCTGTCCCACGTGATCAATAAGACCATCTACTATGTCTTAAGCACTGGTGGTTTACTAAGAAGCTGGCAAAATCTATGTGCCTTGGCTCTACATGCGAAAATATAGCTTGTTAACATTACAATCGTGCAAACAGGGAAGAGCTTCATGGACCCTAAAGCTCATTCCTGCGTGTCTAAAGTGAACAAAGATCAAACTGAATGATCCTAGCCATTTCCAGGGAAATTTTCAAAATTCAAAGATTCCAGCATCTACTTCTCATGTGTTAATTTAAGAGTCAATCCCAGGATACTCCTTTAGGAAATACTGATGGAGGCACCTGTAGCTGAATATGTGCTCACTCAGTTAGAATCTCTCCATCCGTCATTTCTACAAAATGCAAGTTAGAGAAAGCAGGCTGCAGAGACATTTCTTAGCCAGAGTTCTGGGCATGTCTAATAGAGCCTTTTAAAACCCTTTAAAGATGCTAATTGAGAGCCTGTGGTGGAACTGCTAATAGAAGGCAGGCTTTTCATGCCCAGCAACACTCTCCCATGAGCACCCCACACTCCACCCACACACATACATATAGGCCCCTGAGCAGGATTGATGGTACAGGATTTGGTGCCTGGATAGCCCAGGTTCTTCTAGTAGGGAATGATGATTAGAGGCATCAATCCATTTGCTCTAGGGCATAACATGATTAGTTGGTTGTGTGCTAACATCCTTCTTATTAGCATTCCCTTAAAATAAAAGGTACAATTGTCCACACTGTCGCTCTAGGGTCATTAGCCAGCAGGGAGTAACCAAAGAACACATCCTACACATCTTCTCTCAAAACCACAATGAGGCATGGCTGAGCCCAGGCAGGTTGGCAAGGGTTTCTGCAGAGGTTAGGGATTTGATCAAGCTGTACCCTGAAGCAACTGACTTCTCAGCAAAGCATGATGTGTCAGTGAGCTGAGAATGGAGTAAGGGCGAAGAGGGTGCCCCCAAATGTGTCATTTGTACCAAGAGTTTCCTTATAATCCCTCTTCCTTGACACCTGGAGTTCTCACTTTCAAAAATATCAGAAATAAAGGGGCAGCATGTTCTAGCAATGAAAGCTTTGATTTCAAAAAAGGCAAAAGGCAAATCTTGTCTTGGATATTTATCAGGTGGGCAACCGTGGGGGAGTTCTTTAGGCTGGGATAGTCCCAGATTTAGAGTGGAAACAGTGGTAACTACTTGTAAACACACCATGAGGACTGCATGACAAAGTGATGGCCCATAACATGTTCTTAGTGAGCAGCTACCAGTAACTTGATGGCTGTTTATAATATTGAGAGAGGTCTCTGGGTTGTCCATTAATTTGTCTTCACTGGAAATATGCCCCTGCACCTAATGTCAGCAAACTCACCTAGATTCTTATCCCCTAGAAGTGATAGGTAGAAAAGAAAAAAGAAAAGAAAAACTGGTGACTCAGTTTAATTCGCAAGCAAGTAAAATGCATTAGCATCGATCCTCATTCCTCCACACTGACATTCTAGATTCCCTTAACTGAAGCCACCGTTAGTATTATTTTTAATTAGGGCTCGCTTGTGTAGAACAGTTAAGGAGGAGTGGTAGTATTAGTCTACTCCTCATGGCCCCACCCTGGCTGCCATAACCCCCGCCCTGTGCAATGTCTCCTCTACAGCGCATTAACAGTGCAATGTAGACCTCACATAGGTTACTGTCAGGAAGCTCGCTGCCAGAATGTCCCTTCATCTCTCTTTAAGATCACTATTTCAAGGTTTAAAGTAAACAAAGAACATGACTTTGCATGAAGCCTCATTCTCTGGAGCCAAAATCAAATGACCTGAACAGCTGAGCGCAGCTGAAGTCAAAGAGCTTAGAATTTTGGAGCCCCATGGCCACCATGCATACTCCTCAACACAATGGCTACAGGTGCACAGGCTTTACCTACCCCCGAGGCTAGCATGTATCTATGTTCTAACACCTGTCTGGAAAGTACCTGGCAAGCAGGCTCTATACCAAGCATCAGTTGCACAGTGTAGCTGTTTCTGACTTTCTTAGTATGCAAAATGACCTGTTTAACAGCAATGCCTTAGATTCCCTCTCTCAGAAATGTAGATTGAATTAGTTTCTCCCACCTCACAAGATTGTGCTGAGAATACAAGTCAGGTAGCGGAAGTCATGCTTCAGTCTTTGAGAACTGAAGCATTCTGTAAGGAGAAAAATGAGCTGTAACTGATCTAATGTGTTAAAGCAACCTTTCAGGAGTGCAATGGAAGCAGATACAATATCTTTAGACACATGGAGAATGGCAGGAAGAAATGAGAGTATTCACATCCTTTCTTTGTTCCACACCTACGTCTTAGAACAGGCTGCTTTCTTAGTATCAATGCTGTGCAGTAAGATCCCACCTTGGTGCCATCAGTCATCTGACTAGTCCAAGAATCCCATCTGGGCAGAGCTTGAGCTCCCCAAGAGCATGGGACCTGGCCTTGCCTCACCCTGATCACATCTCTTCTCTGGCACTGACTTCACATACAGCAGAGAGGCGATTTGGACAGCTCTCCTTTCAGCACTAGAAGAGGCAATATCCCACTCTCCATGCAGAGCTGCAGGGCGTAAGTTGAGATACCCACTTAAGCAAGACAAATATTTTAACGTACATTTAGTGACTCACGTAAGCTGTCAGGTGGGAAGGGGCAAACTAATTTATTCTCCAGGTAGTAGCTGAGGATGCATTTGACTAAAAACCTAAACAATGGCAGATCATTTGGTGTGTGGGGGATGTGTATGTAGAAAAATACGTCAAAATAAACATGAGAGTTGACTCCAGCTGAGATTCAATGTGCAAGTAAGGGCTGTGTGACTTTCAGTGGCCACAGCAGTTTCTGTTCAACAATTAGCCACTGAATAGACCCTAGCTCAGTGCAAGACTGATGAGCATACTCTTTTCTTCCATTGGACATTTAAGGCTACTGCCAGGGTTTAAACTTCCAACACAGGCTATCATAAAGATCGGCAGGTTTCCTAGGCACAGGTAGTTAATGGGCCTACCTCTTCTCAACATTACTTATGCAATCTGCTCAGCTCAAAATGCCTTTATTATACTTTCTAATTACTTGAATGTTCCATGTATGGAAAGGTTCCACTGAAGCATTTGCCCTGCAATAAAGCTTGAAGACTTTCCTTCCAGGGGACGTTCAGTTCATCTTTAAAATCCGACGATATGCTTTTTGCTCCAGAGACTATAAATCTGCTTCAGTCTCTTGTACTGGTTCTGAGTACAAGACTGTAAGATCTCTGAGGGTGAAGGTTTTCTTTTCTTTCCTTCTTTCTTTCTTTCTTTTCTTTTTTTGGTGTGTGTGTGTTCCACTCTGCAAGCAACCCCAGGCCAGTGAACGATGAGTACTTGTAGACTTAAAAGTAAATACAATTTGTGGAAGGCTCTCATAATGTTGAGATATGTCAGTCAGTCCGACACATGTCAGTCAGCCCTTAGTAAATTCATTTACTTCACCTTCAATTTCAGCCCAGCCTATGAATGTCTAAGGAACTACTTGAAAAGATAGACTTCCTGGAGTTAATTTACTCTAGAAAATTCCCGTCGAACATCTAAGATGTTTTCACTTTCCAATTTTACCATTTCCCTGGCCTTCAATACAAAAATAGCACATTATTAACACTCAGATGTGATGGAAATAATCCAGTAAACCATATGCTTTTGTAAATCCATAAGCACAGGCTGAAACGAATGTCTATGGAGAGCTCAAAAAGTATGTGATACCGCAGAAACAAATCTGCACATGGGTGTTGTGGGGGAAGAAGGAGAGAACCATGAGAAACAAGAACTATAGGTCATAGTGCCAGGTCTAAATCTCAGCCTCTCTGGCTACACACGTGAGGTGGACCTTGGCAGTCTGCATGTTGAATGAAGCATGGAGTCAATCTTAAGGAACATGGCCATGACCTACTTTATTCAAATCATTGCAGAGGATGAAATCGAGGACATGAAATTACAGCATGATGTGACTGCATACAAGCAACCAGCTCTCTAATCTGTCATTCTTAATTACCAGTTTTTAAAAAAAGGACCTCTTCTTCTCACCTAAAGAGGGGTTGCTTATTGAGTACTTGCCAACACAAAGTACTTAATATACTTGCCATGAAATCTTCAAGGAAAAAAAGTGCTATAGAAGACATGCCACTCTAGTGTCTCAGAAGAAGGGCCTAAGTCCCAAAGAACTCAAGTGATTTCTCTAAACAATGTGGTGGCAAACAGGAGAGTTGAGACAGGAACTCAGATCCATCTGCTTCTAACACTGCTGCCCGCTAAGCCCCACATCACATCACATCAACGTTCATTAAAAGCATAAAGGACCCAGCGGAGAAGTAAGAATGTCAGCTTGCTAACGAAAGCTAAAAATCTTTTTTCACTTTATTTAAAAATAAAAATGAGTCAGATTGAAGAAGAGAGAAGGGGAGCAACGTATTAAAACATTTTGCCAAATTACTGACACCCTCCTTACCCTTTATAAGATCTGATATGCCATTAAATAAGAAGAAAGAATCTCTTCCCAAAGATAAGCACAGAGCTGAATGATCTTAGGTTACCCTTCTAGAATCACCAGGTGCAAATTCCACCTCTCACAAAAGATGAAGAGGTGGGTGGCTGAGAACAACCAGCTCCCTACTTAGAGAGACTTATGTGATGACAGGCATACAGTAAAGCACTTGCTTTTCCTCAAGGAGAGGAAGCCTTCAGTCCAGAAGATGCCTTCCTATTGCCATCAAACACCAACTCACAAGGGGATTGTGAGTATACAGAGTCCAAAGGCTTGAGTATCTGTCTACTTAAAAACCCACAAGGCAAGCTGTTTTGGCGGTGTTAAGAGCAGTGACTACAGAAGCTTCTTTCCTGCTTTGTGCATTCATGGATGATTTTTCTCCCGGTCCTCTTTTACCCTGCTGGAGCCTCAGCTTCCTCTTCTATGTAAGAACTTCTACTCAACGTGATTAGGTGGGATGGTGAATGAAAGACACCTGACATGCCCCAGTGGGAACTCAGTTTATTCAGTTAGGTTCTTTAGAAATGTCAACTCTAGAAACCATTAAAGGCAAAGTGACACATGAATACTGACCAGGCTGTCATACTCTCTGAAGAGGACAACATAAAAGTTCTCGTGGTGGAAAATCTAAGTAAAAAGTTCTGTTAACCAGTCACTTAGCACTATTGTCAGTGAGAAAAAGCCTGGGTGATGAACTGAAATCTTCAAACTAACTCCAGCAAAAAATATGAAAGGGAGATATTAACACTTGTCACCTACTTCCCACCTACGAGGGATTTTATAGATTAGTAAGTATAACACTTTAAAATCCCTTGGGATGAAAGTATCAACACATAAAGCACCATGAACGCATCTATAGACAAATACATTTGCCACACTCCAAGGATTACTACATAAATTTAGATCAGGGCACAGCATGCCTGGAACGAGTAGGATAGGGACAATATGTTCTTGCTTATGACACTAAGCTTATGACAAATGATTCATACCCAGCACCTTTCATGCCAGAAGATCCCCCCAGGTGTTCCACCAACTCTAGCAACGGTTTCCACCAAGGGAGAAGACTGCAGTGTGGAGGAAGTAGATCACACCCACGGATGAGGCACAACAGCTATGTCTCTACACAGCTGCATGAGTCCAATAGCTGACGGGCAGGAGAAAAGGAAAGGAGATGAGAGACCACTTCAGTTTCTCACCAATCTGGCAGGCAGTCTATAACTAGCATGCACTTGCACCTTGGACTCCGGTGTTACTGTAATCAAAGGCTCTTTTTTAGCTCAGGATTTCATCTAATGTGACAAAGGCTTTGGAGTCTTGTTACATGTATCCCTGAGACCTGGAAAGGAGACTCAGGACAGTGGAGATATCTAAGTATGAAAACACTAGAATTCCCTAATATTGCCCTTAGGTTTAAATAAGTAGATCTCTTACTCTGGATAAATATGATAAAATTGAGAACAGGCCCAAAGTATTTCGGTCACAGTACCCAGTTATGAGTTACTTGTCCTGGAATTCTTGAAAAGTAATCTAGACGCATTCCCCCTCTTTAGATGGATTCCACACCCACAGCATGAACAACAAGCCGTGAGCAAACACCAAGAAGCTGCTCTGGAATTCAGTTCTCCCTCTACTTTCATTGCACAACGCTGTCCAAAAGCGTCTTTCTGAATCTTTCCCCTGTACAACATATTATAATCTTTCTATCTGCGAGGAGTCTGGTCCAGACAAGCAGGACTGGTGTTATTTAATGGACCTGCATAAACACTGTTTCTCTTTCTTCATCATCCACACAAATACATAATATACCAGCAGAAGTACTTCTGCAAGATTCTCAGAGCAGGACCTGGGGAGTGGGAGGAGAGGCTGCTGTGGAATATGAGACATCAGAGGGTCACAATCTCACCCTGTGGTCAACATAATTTGAGTGTTCAGACCTTTAACACTCACCATCTTCATTATTTCCTGCATCTTCTTAAATTCATCTCCCTGTCTAAGCCCTAGCACTAGGAAGCCCCACTCAACTCATATGCATCGAAAAGAAATTAAAAGCTGGCAGTGCTTGGCGCCATTTCTGAAATGGAGGTTAAAATTTGCCAAACATGTATTCTCTTTCCAAGATCTTTTAAGAGATGAACTAAAGTAGAGGTCTAATGGATAAGTGATATTTTACAGCTTGAATTACATTAAAACCCAGGAAGAGTTTGGGTCCAAAGTTTTATCTTTCTCTTTTTCTTCTTAATACAAGACCTCATACATTAGCAAATGTATTCAAAATCTCCCCCCAAAGCCAGAGCTTTGAGTTAATCACTTAAGGGACCCTGAGTTAATCGGTCAGCATGGGAAGATTGTACTTAAACATTAAAGGATCAAGTTTTAGCAGTTTTGATATAAAAAGACATGATGCACCAGGATAAGAGTGTCCAGAACTTGAGTAAAATTTCAGCTTTTTTCATTTTTTTTTTTTAATTGAAACCGTTCGTGAGAACCACCTGGAACAGCAGCCTTTGCCTCTCTATCTTGAAGGTTGCATTGTAAAGAAACCCAGCTGCTGTCCTCAGTACAGGCTAGGCTAGAGCACCAGATACATGACACTGTACATCAAAGCCTTCTCAAGTCTCATTAAAAACCCAACGATGAACACAGCTCAGCGAAGTGGCACTTGTTGGCAACGTTCCTGGCATGCGCACCACAACAGAAAACATTTACGAAGGTACCAGGTTGCATCGCCTGCACATTGTAGACTCGATCTCTATCATCCAATGGAAGCTGCAACTGAGACCCTCCCCCCTTCTATAAGCCTTTAACTTTGCTCGTCGGCTTCACAGCAGTCTGGAGAACTTTACACATACACTTTTAAATCGTCTTTAGTTATTACCATCAAAGCTGGTCCTTTACTGTTTCAGAGCACTGAAGTTTCTACGTTTGGGTTAAACTGTACAGCTTCCTCAGATTTCAAATGCACAGGCTTTTCTGAAAATCTGAATCTCCTGACAGAATCAATGACTTGCACCCTAAATCTCCCGGGGCCTGAAATCTCTTCCCTGTCTTCATAAGGGAAATTCAAATCTTTATTTGAGCTCTTCTCTAGAGGAGGTCAGTCGGTAGGAAAACAACTCCCTGTTGTTGTCCCTGAAATCTAGCTGATCTTCCCCAGGCTGACCATGCGTGAGAACAACTGCCCTTTCATGGGCTAGAAAAGCCCTGCTTCTCAAAACGCACTTGCTAATGCTGTCGGAAGATGCTGGGGAGGCTCTGCGCTGAAACTTGCATCCATTTGGTCCACAAATAGATAATAATAAAAAGGGCACCTAATATCGCACTGCAGTTGGCCTCTCTCGGGCGGAACAAGGGGCTATGTGTTCTGTATAAAAATAAAATAAAAAGCCCCCACACGCGACTTCTCCGTGCACTCCATAAATCTATCCAGGTAAGGAAAAGTCCCTTAAGGGAATTTCAGTGGGGGGTTGGATATTTAACCCTTTCATCTCTGTATTAAAACTACTTTAGCACACCCTCACACTCGCGTTTTTGGTCTTCAGTTCGGCCCTCCAGTGTTACTGAAGAAATAATAATAATAATAATAATAATAATAATAATAATAATAATAATAATAATAATAATAATAGATCTGCCTATTCAGCTCCAGTTTGAACCTTGTGATTTGGAGAAAACTCTGTCGTTGGGGGTGGGAGGGCTCCCTAGTAGGCACCATTAACTCCTGAGGGAGGCCCGCTGGGAAGTCTTCACTGTGAAGCAATTCCCAAGTCCAGAACCCTCTTTCCCCCACATTCTCCATCAGATCTCACAGCGGACAGTAACCCTTTGCTTCTCTGGCCCCTTTGCCCACAGTTCCATTCTACTCACGCTGCTGTTGTGGCCAGACCAGTGGACCATAGCCTGGTTGTGTGCCGAGTCTCCAGTCAGCGCAAACGTGGTGCTGGTCAGTCTCAGCTCCTCCATCCGGAAGCGGGTGGCTTTGTCCGGGTCCCGCGCGCCAGTCCCAGGCCCCTGCTGCCCTCCATCCCTAAGCATGCCCCGGCGGCTCCGACTCGCACCCTCTCCGGGTTCAGTCTTCACAGGATCCGCTCCACTCCGTCTCCTTCGGCCAGAGCGTGCAGCGGTCGTCATTGACACCCTGCTGCCCCCAGATCTCTCCAGAGACAGCGTCCGGTCCCCGGGGGCCACTGCAAACAGGGGTCTCATGAGGAGGGGCGGGGGCGTGGCAGGAGCCCGACCCAGCGGTCCCGGGTGAGGAAAACCTCTTGGAGTCAGGGTCCAGCGTGGGGTCGAGCCGGGGTGCTGCGAGGAGCAGCAGGAGCGGCTGCTGAGGACGCCGGGGGCTAAGAGCACCAGAAGCCCCGTGCCCGCCAGGAGCGCGCTCAGCCTGGTCAGGGAGCCGCCGCCGGCGCCAACTTTTCCCATCGCGGGAGCGGAGAGGAGCGGAGAGGGGATTTCGGACCGAAGGCAGGCGGCGGCGCGGGGCTCCGAGCTGAAGGCGGCAGGGTGTGCGCTCAGGACCCCAACTCCATCCAAGTTGGGCCGCGGCGGGGCGCGCTGAGGCGGCGCCGGGCAGGTGGCTGCCGCTCGCCCGGGCTGGGCTTGTGCGGAGCGCGCGGGTTGGGACGGAGCTGCGAGCCACCGCCGCGCGGGGGTGGAGCCGAACTGAAGTCACGGGCGGAGCGGGCGCCGCGAGCTCGCTGGCGACGCGGGAGGGAGGGAGGGAGGGCGGGCGCTGCCGGGGCTCCGGGCTCTGCGCACAGGGCTGCGGGCACCAGCTATGCCCACGACGACCCTCCCCTAGGTCCGCGGAGTCCCCCGCAAGCAGCCCGCGTACCCGTCCCCCGGGGGGTGGGGGGCGGTTCTGGTCTTTTCCAGTTAGGAGATAAGGATGTGTGAGCTCTTGCTCTTTCTCCCTCTTAAACTGAGTGAGTTGGCATCTAGTCCTTACTCCGAGCAGAGCTTGTGTGCCCTGGCTTATGGAAGATCCCAGAAGGCATCAGAGAGCGACGTAATTAACTGACTCTCTGCGTGTGTGTGTGTGTGTGTGTGTGTGTGTGTGTGTGTGTATAGTTGGGAAGATTTGTCCCCGCTCTGTGATTCCTCCTAGATTCCTTCCCTGACCTCCCAGTCATTGATAACAAATGCACTTAAAAACACGTTTTTAAAGTTAAGGTTCCCCAAGTATTTTGTAGCTCCATACGTCTTGGAAGAGGGAGACTAAACTTGGAAGAAGTGACCTGTTAAGGGTTTTATTCTCAGGGCTTAGCAACAGTGCTCTGAACCGTAGGAACTACAGATGACTGACTTAGGGAATGCGAGTTGTGGGTTTGCTATAGATCTGGATATTACACAGACATAGGAAAGGATTTGTATGCATCTGGTGTCACCAGTGTCTAACCCAGGGTTGCTAACACCCGCATTCGGCTCCCCCTTGAGCAAGTCAGTGCCTGGTGGCGTTCGCTGTGGGACCTCAGGCAGTTCAGCGTCCTACATGTTAAATTAAATGCTTCATTAGGTGATCTTTAAAATCCTTTCTGTTCTTAAATTCTGTAATTCTGTGATTACAATATCAGCCTACCCCAAATCCCCTGATACTGTTCAGAAGTTCAGATAAGGATTTGTAGTAGGTGAGAGGGCTTTGAAAATTCCAAAGAGTTTCTCAAAAGCCTAGCCCTTTTCAAATTGATAGTTATCTCTAAGGTTTGAAATAACTTTGAAACTCTTTACAGTTTTCATGTTCTAGATAACATTCTCTTATGCACATTAGAGTTATGAAATTATTGAGGGAATATATATGGATTGGATAAACATGTTATAAAATAGTGCTAATTTCCAGTTTTGATTTGATTTTTGTTCTCTGACACTTAGACTTGTTATATTACTCTAGAATCTACATTTGTCATGAAACCCACTTGGCAGTGATACTCAGTGATAATATTTGGTTGAGGAACCTTCCTAATGATGTTCTAGAGGACAACTTTTATGATAAAACTCCATTCCAGGGAGATGTCACATACCCATGGCTCCTACAGCTCAGGCCTGTAGTCCCAGAACCTGGGAGACTGAGCCGGGATGATCTCCGCTGATTCAAGGCTGGGATAGAACACAGCAAAGCTACAGAAGTGTCTAGGCTACAGAATGGGATCTTGTGTCAAAAAATTAAAATAAAATAAAATATCAGATTTAAATTGCTCTGAAGACCAAAGCAGGAAGGAAGTGCATTTTTAGGGACTGCTCATATCAGAAATCAAAGTTGAGGACCTAGGCGTGTCCTCTAGCTATTAAAAGACAAGGATTCTTTGAAGAGCATTATACAAATACGGACCCCGCTGAAAGAGAAACACGTTCTGGCAGGTTGTAGTCTCTACATAAAGGCTGGAGTCAGGAATCCTCTATCCTCCCCAGGCTTCCAGGCCACTCTGCCAAAGCCCCGGATGTTCTTGTTCCTCCTCTCAGAAAGGATTTTGGTGCAAGGCAGGGTTATCATTTGCTGACTGCTTTCTTTCCATACTCTGTGAGCCTCCTTTCCCATCTAGATAAATGAGCAGGAGTTCCTCCAGGAAAGAGTGAAGAATAAGGACCCAATAAATTCCCATCCAAAGAAAGGGGACTAGAAAAAAGCAAAATGGGTAAGCAAAAATTAAGTAGTTTTCTGGTCTTAGATATTGCTTCACTAAAAATTTAGTTTTAAAATAGATCTCTTCCTGAAAGAATTAAAAATGGTACAAATGAGTGGAATTTTCTTCCTACAACAAACACCTTGCATCTTTTCCACAAACATGTTTGGAAGATCTCATGAAAACCAGGTGTAGGGTTTATGTTGTAATTCTATCATTGGAGAAGCCAAGATTGTCCCAAAATTTAAGCCAGACTGTGCCACATAATAAGTTCTAGGGCAGTCTGGGATACAGAGTGAAATCTTGTCTCAGAAAAAAAAAAAAAAACTATCCCAACAGCAATAAAAACAAAAAAGATCTCAAGAACGATCACGTTAAAATGATAATAGTCACTGAGACTTTGTTATTGACAGGGAAAAAATTTAAGGCCCAACTTCCATTATCCATTGTTAAAGATAAAATTATACAAACGTGGATAGAACTCACCCCAGGAAATATTGTACTTATGTATGTGCATATTCCTTTTATTTCCCAACGACTTTTATTAACAAGTAGTAGGAGACAGTACGAGAATTCTCTAAACCGTGCATTCCCATGGTTAAAAGTTCTCAGCAACAGGTGAATCATGGGAAAGCCTGCCCAACACTATGTTCAGTTAATCAATATGGTATAAGTCATTATGATTTTACATTTATTTTAGCATTTTTTGTCTGTATATGGGTGTGGGTGTAGAGTTCAGAGGACCAGTGTGCCTAATGGGTTCTTTTCTTCCACCATGTCAGTTTTGGGGATGAAACTCATGTCCTCAGTTTACAAACTCCAGTGATTGCCTGTATGCTGAGCCATCTCATGGGCCACAATATTTATTGTTATAATTGTGCTGAGAAAATGTTATTAGCAAACTAACGTCATAGGCCTGAAGATATCATACATTGATGATTCCTATAAGAGGGCTTTTAATTTTGCATATGAAAAATATCCTATTGTTGTCTAGATCAACATCAAATGTTTCATCAGGAGTAATTCCATGGCCCCTGTCCTGTATCAGTCTCTTAATAGTAACTTTCCAGTGTTATTTAATCCTGTGTTTGTTTTCTTGGTTAACAACCCCCCTCCAAAAGTTATGTGAGGTAAAGGATGATAGCAGTCTTATTAATCTGCACTTTCCCCAATGTCTCCCTCAGTGTCTGGTTCATTAAGAGCTCAATAAAGAACAACCGCCTAACTGTAGAAACACTACCCACATCTCACCTAGCAGGGAACACTGTAAATCAGATGTATTCTCTGTGTGAGACCCTGTGCTCCAGCCTTTAAATGTAGCAACTTATATGGTTCCTCTGAGAATTTTCTCACAGCTAAATATTACCATTTTCTCCATTTTGCATATGATGTCAAACAATTGCCACCCAGGGTCACACTGCCATTAGTGCCTAAGGTAAAGCTTCTGCATATCCATTCCTGCTGGAATTCTCTCTACTCTAAATTCAGCTAGCAGACAACATTTGTTGGTGACTTTCTATGGAGCAGGCACCCAGTAAAAGCATAGTCAGTTTCAGTATCATTGAACAAGCAATACTGTAACAGGTGAGTAAGGGGCAATTGTGTGGAGGGAGAGGAGGGAAGTGCATTAGTAGTCCCTGTCCGCTTGCCCTTATTTGGTATGCATAAGGAGGTGACGCTAAGCAGGGTGGAATATTCATCACTGCCACAATCCTACTGCAAGAGCTACAGTTAGCTAACTTTCTTTGTTTTGGTTTTTCAAGGCAAGGTCTCATTATGCAGACCAGGCTGGCCTCAGCCTTGTGATCCTCCTCCTTCAGCCTACCATATATGGGGTTATAAGCAGGTGCCACCACTCCCGGCTGTCAAGTCAACTCTTACATTCTTTTGTCTGTCTTCCATTGCTCCTTGTCTGATGGATACCTTGACTTCAGCTTACATTAAATCACATTACATGCTTCATCACTAGAACAGTGTCTCTTAATAGCTCCCAAGTCCTTGGCTCTCCTGGGATACTGCTGAGAAAAGGCTTTTTGCATTTCAGATGAATGCCATGAAGAACTGCAGAGGAAAACCAGGTAGAACAATATGAAGGCTGTTTTCCTACTCTGCCAAAGGAATGGTGGGAAAAGTTTAAGCTGCCCTTTAAAGTACTTTCGGGTATCAGATAAATACTGGGCACAGTCTGAATCCAGTCATTGTGTCTTCTCAGACACCCAATCTAGGTTGCTTAAGCAGAAGTACTTAAGGCCTTATATTTGGAAAATGTGGGCTAAGGTACCTACCTGACACATAGGGATGCTATGAAAGCCGGTTTACCTTTGTATAACTCAAGGAATAAATCCTACTGCTTTGCATTTATGTGACTTCAGTCTCTCTAGACCTATAAACCACTTTTTCTTCTAGTTCAATAAATCTTGCAGCAGCTCCAGAAGATAGGTAGGGGGCAGGTTTTGCCTGCATCTTACAGAATAAATATACATTTATCCAAGGTCACGGAGTTAGAGACAAACTTAACAGAGAATCTTATATCTTATTCCCCACTCAGTCCTATCTTGTTGCATCCAGTTGGTACACACATGAATTAAAATCACACACTTTTATTTGGCTATCAGGCATAGCTCACACAAGCATTTCAAACTTCAAAGACCAACTTGTATAATTATTTAGGAAAAGAGAGGCATCAAATAACATCACTGTCATCTTGTGAACTCGTGTAAGCATACATTAACCTATTTAAATACTCAGAATTAATCTAAATAAATAAAATGAATGTATGACAAAGTGGGTTTATTTAAAGGTGATATGATTAGGTTGAAAACTATATCTTTACCAAAAGTCTTATAATGCACTAATATGACTTGTGTATAATCTTCAAATGATCTGAAACCTTCACAATTAAGGTCTCTCTTTTCTGTCATCCTCTAGCTTCTAAATCCAATGCATAATAAAGGTTTATGCCTTATGTTTCAGAACAAACATTGTACCTTTCTCTTAATCCAACTTCTTTAAAGCTACAAATAATAATAAATAGATGGAGATCTCAAAAGTTGTAAATGTGTTCCCTTTAGTTTCTCTGGGAATACTGACTGGAGCAGTGGTTCTCAACCTATGGATCACAGCCCCTTCCAAATATCTCTGTCCCCCCAAAATATTAACATTACTATTCATGACAGTAGCAAAATTGCAGTTGTGATGTAGCAATGAAAATAATTTTATGGTTGGGGGTCGTCACAACATGAGGAACTGTATTAAACACTAAGCAGCATTAGGAAGGGTGAGAACCACTGTACTAGAGGATGATGCAAAAGAACCGGCAGGTACCGTGAATTCACTCAGGGCCAGAGATAGATTAACCAGTGCTTCCATCTCACCAAGAAGATGGAGGTCTATTTTACAGAGAATTGGTCCGAAGACAAATGGGCTCAGTTCTGACACCAAGTTCAGTAGGTTCCTGGGGCAGAAAAATCTCCTGTGTCAAATACACAACATCCATTAAAGGTCATGGTTTGAGGGACTGTTCAGTCAGGGCACAGGGTGGATCTTGCAAAGAAGCAGCAACTGGAGGAAAGAGCAGCACAGCAGGGAAGATACTCAGAGTTCTGCTGTGTCTCTATTAGATCTGGATAGAGTGTATGCACTCATGCTCTCCAGTTCAGCTACCTTCAACAACATGCCACTCTGCAAAGTAAGGGTTCCGTAGAAAGTTGGGTCTGTTTCCTTGCTGCCTAAGTGTTAGACTTTGTGGAAACCTTAACTCATAAACTTCACCGACTTCCATGTTTCACTAACCTCCTCCCTGATGTTTCTAAGTTTTCATTCTGCTACTTAAACTATCAGGATCACTTTTCACTTCCTTGATCCCTTCTGCATGATTTCCACCCTTAGATCCCAGACTCCTGATGCCTGTGCACTCTGTTACCTGAAACTTAATTCTCGTTCCCTACCTGCCATGTCTTATGACATCAGATCCTACATCCCGGCATGATATGAGGGTCATTTTAGTTTTTTCATATAATTTAACAGGTTTCACCATAAGCGCTAAGTAGGTAAGTCTTATCTATTTTCTACATTCACTTTGCTGTCTGAACCTTAGATATTGCCCTTCTAGTATTCTAATAACTTGTCTTTACTTATCCATCTATTTATTAGAATATGAAATCTTGTGGTTTAGGGGCTCTACCATATAGATGTTTCTTAACCCTGATCATGACCCAGGCCAGGCACGGGAAGACACTCAGTGTTTGTTGATTGAGTGAATGACACAGCTAATGCTCTTACATCTTTGATAGTGTTTATTTATATGGTCAGACATTCAGCATTAGAATGAATTAGAGACACCCAGCAGGGTTGTCATGCAAAGCTAAAGTTATACCTACAAGAATAGCTGAATCAACGAATAAAGCAATTTAATGCAAACCGTCATTAACTGAAAATACTCACCTCCTCCAATCTGTTGCTATCACACAAAGCCTTTCTAGAGAACCTTGCTCAATCACATAGAAGACACTAGTTTATACATTTTAAAATATTGAAAAAAATGTGTTCATATGTTATTTTGTCTATTAAAGTATTCAAATTCTGATAGATTTGCTTATTCATTGTGTTTCACACACAAACACAAATCTCCAGCACCAAAAACATACCTTCTTAACAGTATTCACCCATTATGGTCAACCTCAAAAAAACAGTCCTGACTGGAATTTCCATAATAATAAACTAAAATTTTATTGAAATAGAATTAACAATTTACACACACATCTAGCGGTAATAAATGTGTTAACTGGAAAATATACCTCAAAGGAATAAACTTATAGTTGTGTAAGAGAAATAAGTTCAGACATACCAAATGCTGCATTATTCTTATCAATAATAATTATATTATCAAGACTTCTGAGGAGAATAGATTATTTTAGGTACTTTACAAACACACTTAAAAGTAAAAAAAAATGATTTGTTTGACTGTAATAAGCATTTATATATATCCAAGCACTACTCTGTGTATCTTAAATATGAAGCTCTTAATATTATATAATTCTATACTAGAATTTATCAATGACTTCAAAACTTTTCTCTATGAATACACAGTTTCTATTTTCGGTTTCAAGAATTTTTTGACTACATTCATAAATGTATTTTCTCTTAAGAAGCCTTGTCTTTGCTTATCGTGGTGTCTAAAATGAATCTGGAATTACCTTATATGTATATGAAACTGAAGGTGAAATTGTATCTGTGGACACCATACTATGCCAGAAATTTTAATTGAGAAGGCGCTCTTTTTTTCTCTACATGCCCGGGAATGTTTATTATAAATCACTGACAATTTGTGTTTTGTTTCTGAAGTTTCTTTACGGTTGGACCATTTGTCAAATGTTTTGATGATAAAGTATTTGTGCTGTTATTGTAGATGTTTCTTGCAGCTCTAGGGACTGAACCCAGGATCTCACATATACTAAGCAAGCCTGGGACAATTGAGCTCCAGCTCCATTGCCAAGTAGGTTCTAATTATGGCAGTGTTATGATAAATCAGGAAACCTAGTATGAAATCCCTAGTTTTCCCGGTGTGTTTGACATAATCTTGTCAGTTTCTAAAACCACCTGGACTTTAAGACAGAATTGCACAGTGCCTATAGATCAATTAGGGAGAAAATAACATCTGAAATTATTTCTCCCTGCTATTGATGGATGTGCTGTTTTCTGCATTTATTTAATCTCCATATTCTCTCAGCTATCTTTATGAGTTTTCAATCATTCAGTGAATCCTAAGGATTTGTTATGTTAGATAACATTGTTATTGCAATCACTTCATCTTACTTTTCGATGACTTTTTTAGTGTGTAAAATCAAAATAATTTTTGCTTTGGTTTTGAATCTAGGTACTTTAAGAAATAAGTATAGATATTAAGTACAAAATTTTTCATTTTAAAAGAATTTCTATATACCTAATCCTGGCCTCTGTAAACTAAACTCCCATTTCTTTCAGATTTCTCTGTTTTTTGTTAGTTGATAAATTGCTTAGAGCTTACTTAGGAAAATAAAGTATGTTTTATAGAAATTGTGGCAAAGATCAGTTTATGTGGTGACATACCATCCCCTACATGGGAGAAATGCTTCATTATTTCTCAATGAAGTGTGAATATGGTGCTTGCTGGGAATTCTTTTGAAAATGAATAAATCATAATCACTACTTTTCTTTTCTTCTTAAATCGCTGACTTTGGAAAAACATATGAAGAGGTTGTGAGTTTTATTTTATGCTTTTTGTGCATCTTTTCATTTGGTCCATTGTTTTGTAAATATTGATTATTAAATATTAAGCTACGGTTGCATTCCTGGAGGAAACTATTCAAAATTAGAGCGTCTGACTGGCTGACATTTTCTTTGAGGCTTATGCAGGCACAGCCATGAGATGCCCTGTCTCTAATGTTTTTGGTTTGTTTCCTTTGTTTGTTTGTTTGTTTGTTTGTTTGTTTTTTGAGACAGTGTCTCACTATGCAGCCTTGACTGGCCTGGAACTCACTACATAGACCAGGTGAGCCTTGAGCTTATAGAGGTCCACATGCCTCGGCCTCTTAAGTGCCTAAATTAAATCTGTAGTAGCAAATACCAGGCCCAGCCTCTTTAATTTTCTTGGTATGCTGTCTTTGCCACATCTTAAACTCAAGGTTATGTCGGCTTCATAAAAAGAATTTTGTAAAGAGTCACACATTCTTTATGTTCTGAAGGAGTGCTTGTAAAACCAGCATTAACTCTTCTTTACTCTTGTGAAAAATCAAAGAACATCAAAAACAACAATAACAAAAAATTGGAGTCAATTTCCACTGGAATTTGTGGGAAATATTGCATACACAGTTGTATCAATCCCATCTATTTAGGATTCTCACTTACTGTAATAAGCAATTAATAAAATATTTATCAAATGACATCCATTTAATCTGAATCTTCAAGTCTATTGACATATATTTGTTTAAAAATCCCTTTACATTACTTTTATTTTCATTTTGGCATACATTAAACCTAGACTCATGTCCTCTTTAGATTATTGATATTGGTCAAATTTTCATTTCTCTCATTTTTATTCATAAGTCTTACCAGAAGTTTCCTAATTTTACTAATTGTTAAATGCAATTTTTAGTTATTCTGGTTTTGCATATTTGCTTTAATTTAAAACTTTTTGTAGTGCACATATATAAATATGCATGTATTTATAATTTTATGCTCCTGTCTAGTCACTAATCAGCTGTTTCCTACAAATTTTAATACAGTTTATTGATTATCATTTAAATGTCCTTGTAAATTTTTCTTTGATTGTGAACTCATTAAAAAGCATTCTATTTAATCATCAAGCATTTGAACTTAAGTACTTTTTAAAATAATTGCTAATATGCTTTAATTGCAATCAGAAAAATTATTGAATTACTTCAATTCTTCTTTGAAGTTTATTTATTTTGAAACATGTTTGGTGATCTATTTTGTTATCCATAGCAGTAAGCAGTCTAATAAACTTACTGCAAAAATTTGTATTATGCCATAGTTTGTGTTGTGTTCATTGGTTAAGTTTACTAATAAAGCTGTTCAAATATTCATGACTTTATTAATTTTTTGCTTAAATTTTAATTGTAAGTAGTGGATAAAATAATTATAATTGCATACGTCTCTTTAACTTTTAAAATCAAATTATTGTGGGTATTCTGAAGACCTATTATTAAGGATGCTTTTTAATTGTCATAACTCTTAATGTTCATATTTTATGATTATGAAATAATTACCCCAGTCCCCAAGATTATTTCTTGCCTTAAACTTAAATTTGTATGATATCTTAACAATGTGTCTTTAACCTGGTTAAATTCACTATATTTCTAATCTTGAAGTCTTCCTTTATTTACTTATGTATTGAAAATAGATTCTTTTCTCACTCAATACATCCAAACCTCAGTTTCCCCTCTTATCACTCCTCCCAGCCCCCTCACCACATCTGTTCTTCCCTAGATCCACTCCCACTCTGGTTCGTCTTTCGAAAAGAACAGGACTCCAAGAGATGCCAGCCTAATAGGACAAAGACACAGTAAGACCAGGCAAAAGACCTCATATTGAGGCTGAACAAGACAATCCAATGGCAAGAAAAGAATCTCAGGCGACAAAAGAACCGGAGAAACACTTGCTACTACTGTTAGGAGTCCCACAGTGACACCAAGTTAACAACCACTGCGTTTACACAGATGACCTGTCTTTTAAAGCATCTTGTTTTCTGACAGCCATTTGTTTTTGGAAACTAAGCCTCTTAATTTTGAGGTCAGTGTAGATTCACCATGTATTTTCCCTTTTCTGTGCTGGTATTCTGTGACAACATTAAGGAAAAATGAATTTATTCTGGTTTTACAATTCAAGGATATGGTACATCATGACAACAAAGCCATAGTGATAGGAACTGGAAGCAGGTGGTCACATCACAACCATACCCAGGGACAGAGCTTGTTGCTCAGCTCCTTTCATTTCTTCAGTTCATTATTCCAGCCAGAGAATAATCTCATGTCTACTGTGAGAATACACAAGTCTTCTCACCTCTATTAATGCAATCATGATAACCTCCTATAGCCATATCTCATGGACACCTGGTAATTCTAGAGTCTGTCAAGTTAAGAAAAATGTATTATAAAAGAATTTCCATATACTATGGCCATTTTTTTCTTATGGCACTGGTTTGTTTAATTATAGTGTACCATTAAAATAAGGATATAGTTGGTAAGATCAAATTACTGTATGTGCAATCAACACCAAGATTCTTATCCCTCAAACATCACTTTAGAGCAACTAAATAAATTGAAGTCCAGTTCTTGACTCTCCTGTTAAGTGTTGACATTATAAACATGTGTGCCACCTATCATGATAGTTTTAATCAATTTCATTTGTAATTATTCTTAATGATTATATGTATGGTATCAACTTTGTAGCATAATAACTACGTTAAAAACAGTACATTGTTATTTTTAAATGTTAATTGATTGATGATAGTCTGATCCTAAGAAAGCAAAAGCATCTAAGGTGCTAGGTATGCTAGCTGGCATGCCTTGGCCATTTTATTGTTATGTCGCCTTTAGTAAACACCCATACCCTTCTTATTTTGTAAAAATTACTTCCCACTCCAGGCCCCACGTACCCCAATCAACCTACAAAATTCAGTCTACTTCCCTTCCCAGTGAGATCCATGCATCCATCCTCAAGTCCACCTCTTTATCTAACCTCTTTGAGTCTGTGGACTGTAGCTTGAGTATCATTTATTTAACAGCTAATATTCACTTATAAGTGAAAACATAGCATATTTTTCTTTCTGAGTTTGGGTTACTGCACACAGGATAATGTTTTCTAGTTGAATGCATTTGCCTGCAAATTTCTTGAAATCATTATTTTAAGAGCTGAGTAATATTTCAGTGTATCTCATTTTCTTTATCCATTCTTCAGTTGAGGGAAATTTAGGTTGTTTCCAGTTTCTGACTATTACGAATAAAACCTCATTTAATATAGTGTAACATGATGGGCCTGCTTTTGGGGGTTTCTTTTAATAAGTGTTCTTGTGATAGGATGGAGCATCTTTGAAATATACACCCAAGAGTGATATAGCAGCAGTCCATGCCCTACACTGCCTGAATGACCAGGAACCAGAGATTGGATACCCCAGAGACCTAGGGTAGAACCAAACATGACTGACAGAAAAACTAAAAGAAAAAGAAAAAAGAAAATTATTATTAATGATATTCTTTTAATTCTGCTATACTCATAGATTTGTGCTTTGTCCGGTTGTCATCAGAGAGGTTTCTTCCTGCAGCATATGGAAAGCAGGTACAAAGATGCATAGCCAGACGTTATGTGAAGACTAAATAAGAGGACACATGGGGTTCTGAAGAAGAACGCTTAAAAGAAATCCCATACTAAGTCAAAATTGAGAATAATAAATGGTTATTTATTTAGGGGTAAACTCACAAATCAGAATCCTCTGCTGGGTTGGAGAACAGAAACTGAATCCTGCAGCCAGAAAAGAGACTGGATGCATGCTTTACATCAGCATAAATAGTATAAGAGGCCACGCCCCAATGGGTGGTTAACTTAAAGGCTATTGGCTGTAGGATTTCCTACAGCACCTCCCACTTTTGTTTTAATAAGATTTCTAAGCCTAATACAAAATTGCATACAATAATAACAAATATATTCAATAATTATCCTATCCTAATGCTTTTAAGTCTTATATAATAAATAACTTGGCCAAGTCATGAGAGGAAAGTAACTACAACTATCTAGTCTATACTATCATTAAAGATCTGAGAAGGGAAATAATATTACTTTAGTAAGCAGGAAGTGCAATCATGCAACTTCCAAAATATGCAAAAAAAAATGACAGAGACAACTGGCTACTTCGCCCAAAGTCTCATTTGCAATGTTGAAGCAACCAGCTTTGGCTAAGGCCTAGAGTGACAGATGATTTTCAGAGGCATGAAATTTTTCCAGTTATTGGAGTATCATGTACAATTTGGGGAAGAATCCAAGAAAATCTTGTTATAAGGTTAAGTCTATGCTTTCGGTATAATTTTTTTATTAATTTCTCCAAAAAGTTAGCACAAGCTCTTTGCCATGGTTCATTGTCTTCCCACAACTTTTTTATTTTATTAGCAGTGAAAGGCAGTATAATCTCTGCTGGGTTTATACCTGCTAATTGACAAAGTCTCAATTTACCTTTTATAATTCTTTCAGAGATATTTTCCATATACATTTTTAATTTTTTACTTGGTTTATGTGATAAAAAGATCCATTCTAAGATAATATCATCCCCCTGCATTAAAATTCCTGTAGGAGAAATTCTGGAAGGCAATATGATTAGAATATAATTAATATTTGGATTTACCCTATCCACATGTGCCTCCTGTGATTTCTCCTCAACAACTGTCAATTCCTTTTCTGTTTCAGATGTTAATTCTCTGGCACTATTCAAGACTTTATCACCATCTAAGGTTTTGTTTAAATGAATTATTAAATCAGGTGTTATCCCAACAGCCAGCCATAAACTGGAAATGTCTCCTAACAATCTTTGAAAGCCATTAAGTGTCTGTAACCAGTCTCTCCTAATTTGTGCCTTTTGTGTTTTAATTTTATGCAAACCTATTTTATAACCTAAGTAATTGACAGAATCTCCTCTCTGTATTTTTTGAGGAGCAATTTGTAATCCCCATTTGGCAAAACTTTCTTTACTTCTTCAAATCTCTTTCTGAAATATCTATGTTTGAATCAGATAGCAAATGCCATCCTTGTAATGGTAAATTATTTATAAATTTTTTTATTTATAAAATTTTTATAAAATTGCTTAAGTATTAGTTCCAATGGCTGACTTACAAAATATTGGCACAAAGTGAGGCTATGGAGCATTCCTTGTGGGAGGATAGTTCATCGATAGCTCCTAGTAGGCTGAGAATTATTATAAGTAGGCACGATGAAAGCAAATTTTTCTCTATCCTTTTTTTGTAAAGGTATAGTGAAGAACCAGTCTTTCAAAACAATAACTATGAGAGACCATCGTTTTAGTAATAGAGAAGGCAGGGGGATTCCAGATTGTAGATGGCCCATAGGTTGAATGACCTTATTGACAGCTCTTAGATCTGTCACCATTTTCCATTTACTAGATTTCTTTTTTACAGCAAATACAGGAAAATTCCAAGGGCTAGTTGATTCTTCATCATGGTGAACATCTAGTTGTTGTTGTACCAGATGTTCTAAAGCCTGCAACTTATCTTCAGCTAGAGGCCACTGCTTAACTTACATTGATTTCTCAGTTAACCATTTTAAAGGTAGGGCTGTTGGTACCTCTAAAGGTTTGATAGTTGTTTTACGTTCTTGTACAACGTGAATGGCTGGTGGCCTTTCTCTATACTACCTTATAATATCCTTCCCAGAATTATGAGTTCCTGGGACTGCAGGAATGTTAATCTGGGTATTCCATTGCTGCAGCAGGTCATGAACGCATAAATTTACTGCAATATTAGCCACATATGGCCTCAGCTTCCCTCTTTGACCTTTTGGCCCAATACAGTCAACCCATATCGTGCTTTGTTTAACTTGAGATATGGTTACAATTCTTAGTAATTGAACATCTGCCTCTTGAAGAGGCAAATTTGGATGCCAAGATTTTGGAGTAATGATTCTCACATCTGCATCTGTGGCTATCAAACCAATAATGTCATTTATATGCACTGTTAGCTTTGGTCTTTGATCATTTATAGAAGTCTGCCAGAATATACGTTTCCTATTTTCTATTGGAATTTTTGACTAATCCTCCATGTTTATGCCATCAGCTAGAACAATATGGTCTTTTACAGAAGATTCTGGATTTTTTTAATTTTCCTGGTGAGACATGTCCTCCACAGTCATTGGGAATGACTGGCCCAGTAGGTGTGGAGTCCAAATCTATGTGGGCGCCAGATGAAGTAGGACACTTAAAAGAAATCCCACACTAACTCAGCATTGAGAATAATAGACGGTTATTTATTTAGGAGTAGACTTACAAATAAGAATCCTCTGCTGAAATGGAGAACAGAAACCAAATCCCACAGCCAGAAAAAAGGCCAGATGCGTGATTTATGCTGGCATAAATAGTATATGAGGTCATGCCCCAGTGGGTGGTACATTTAAAGGCTATTGCCTGTATGATTTCCTATAGTAGGGTTCCTCCCTTCAGAGATCAGGGAACCCTGCAGAAGAAGTGAGGAAAGATTATGGGAGTCAGAGGGGATAGAGGAAAAGAGGAGAGTGTCGTTCACTGCATCATCTAATCAAGATGCATATGGGTTCACAGAGACTGAGGCAGCAAGCATAGGAACAGAATGGGTCTGCATCCAGGTCCTCTGTGTACCTTATGGCTATTCCTTGGTGTTATTGTGGGCTCCTAACAGTGGGTACAAGTATGTTTCTGACTCTTTTTCTCCTATTGGGTTACCTTGTCCAGCCTTGCTATGAGGGTTTCTACCTGGTCTTATTATATCTTGTTCTGTACTGTTTTTAAACACTAGACAAAGGAGTCTTGGATCTGGGGGAGAGGAAAAGAGTGGAGGTAGCTAGGAAGAGTAGAGGGAAGATAGACTGTAGTCAGGAGATATTGTATGAGAGAAGAATCTATTTTCAATTTATTTTAGTTCTAGAAAATAATCAGAAATTTCTATAGTTCTGCCATTCCAAAAATAATATGTAAATAAACATATACTGTATAACCTCTTTTAACAAAACTTCTGGAAGTGATAAACAAATTCAGTAATTTGGCATAATATAGAGTCAACTTGTACAAATCAATAGCTTTTCTATACATCATCAACAAACATACATGGAAAGAGATCATGGATGGAATCTCATTCACAACAGTCCCAAAGAAATACAAAATATAGGAATTAACTTACCCAATACAGGTAGGGATTTCTCCAATGAAAATGATATTGTTGCAGAAAGATATGGAGGAAAAACATTGGAAAATAGACAGATATTCCATGCTAAATAGCTCATCTTATATTAATTATGTTATTAAAAATAAAGTGCATTTATTTATCAACAGAAATA
Source organism: Chionomys nivalis (assembly GCF_950005125.1). Taxonomy (NCBI): domain Eukaryota; kingdom Metazoa; phylum Chordata; class Mammalia; order Rodentia; family Cricetidae; genus Chionomys; species Chionomys nivalis. Next base: position 10,031,912 of record NC_080093.1, on the reverse strand, counting down.
CAATTTAGAATTCTAGCATATAGTGAAAATAAGATGTCTAAGTTTCTTATAAGAAAATAAGACCACTGTGTTTATAAGTTCTTGGCTGCTAATTTCTGAAATTCAGGGACAAGTGATCAGTATTCCAAGGCAGTCTCAAAGTTTTCAAATTCTGATATTTTAAACACAATTCCAACAGTCTTCATTTCTATAACTTGAGTATTAAAAAGTCTGATTTAAAGAAAACAATACAATAACCTTAGAAGTGCTACAAAGAATTACTTTCTGTTATCTACAATGAAAACTACATTAGACTACATGATAATTTTTCTCCCTAAGCAAAAGGAAAATGAATGATCTTTGCCAATGTTTTCTTATTTAGCAGTCATACAAGCAAAGTGATGTATAATTTTTATGAAATCTTTGCCAAAATTCCAAAGACATTTTCTATTATACTATATAAAGACCTTAAAATTCATAAGGAATCTGAAAGAACCATGGATACTCAAACAATCCTGAAAAAAACCAAAACTGAAGATATAAAACTGTCTAATTTCAATAAGTACTGCAAAATGCAACAGTTCGCATAGTAAATGCACTGAAACATGGTCAAATGATATTTTTAAAAATGCTAAGGATAAAGAAAAATAAATTTTTCTTAATAAATTGTGTTGGGCAAATTAAGATCTTGGGCAGAAGAGTTAAAGAGGACTCATACGCTATACAATAATCAATTTAAAAATGGATGAAAGAATTAAATATGGGACTTTAGCATTTAATAATAATAGAAGAAAAGTTTATTAAAATAGCATAAATTCTTAGAATTGGCACCAAAAATCCAGACAAGAGATAGATAAGTAGAAGTCTATCTTCTATTTAGAAGTACTGTCTATTTAGTTTAGAACAAACTAAACAACACTGATGGCAGACATACTAACAGCAAAGGAAGAGGATAATGTAAACTATTGGACAAAATGTGTAGTGATATTGCATTTGTGATCTCATACATAAATCTTGCTTGGTGGTCAGAGAATAAAACAGCCCCACTGGTCAGCCTTACAGATCAGGCAGTGGTGACACACACCTTTAATCCTAGTAGCCACACTGGTTGCCATAGAAACCAGGGGGGAGAGTTGTAAACCTTTAATCCTAGCACTAGAGAGGAATATAAAACAGCAGGAGAAAGCTTTAAGTCTGTCTCATTCTGAGGATTCCTGGAAGCAGAATCACCATTTCAGACTAAGGTAGAGGTAAAAGCCAGTGGCTGGCTGTTTTGCTTTTCTGACCTTTAGGTTGAGTCCCAGTATCTATCTCTGGGTTTTTATCAATTGTGCTACAATAATGTTTGCAAACTATATATGTGACAACAGGTAAATACCAAAGACATGTTTATCATTCATGCCACTAGCAAAATAATCTGGTTTGTAAGTGGACAAAAGACTTGTATATAAATATCCCCAGTGAAAACATACGTATTGTTAATAGTTGTATGAAAAGATGCCCAACATTGCTAACAATCAAAAAATAAAAATCAAATCAGAATAAAAACCACCTCTTATCTGTTAAACAACAAAGTTTGTACAGATATTAGAAGATAAAATATTGTATCCACTATGGGAGACAGTATAGAAGTTCCTAAAAAATTTAAACATATACCTTCTATATGGTCCAGCAATTGCATAGACATGTCTCATCTCTATTTTAAAAAAATAGGATGTTGGAGGAATTCAATTTCCCATTATCATAATAACTAAGAGGTAGGAACATCTTAGATTTTCATTGAGAGATGAATAGACAGATAACATGTGGTCTGTACACAAAACAGAATATTACTCAACTTTGAAACAGGGGAATCTTGCTACTTGTAACTCAACAGTGTTCACCCTTGTGAACATTTTTCAAGGTGGAGTCAGCCTGCTACAGAAGGACAAATACTGTATTAACTCACATATAGGACGTATTTGCAACAGCCAAACTCATAGAGTAGCAGAGAATAGGGTGTTGGTTCATAGGTGCTGAGGAAGGATGGAGGTGGCCCTAATGTACTACTCAGTGGGTATACACTTTCAGATACATGGATGACTAAATTCTATTATTTACTGTAAATATTATGCCCATATTTAGCCTTGCTATATCACACATTTAAAGTACATCTACTACAGATCACATGTTGTCTTCTTATTACAATAAAAAAGAACAGAGAAGAAAATTTAAAGAAAAATAATTGAGCATATTCACTGAAGACTGAGGGCATTTCCTATTCATTGTTCTCCAGTTTCTTCAGATCTTGCAAATGCAATTTACTGTCATTTTTTGGTGGTTATTAGTCTTTCCCTGATCTTATTATTCTCATTCAGTTCCTCAATGTTTTAATTTCAGATTCCCAGCCACTATGGCTGTAATCAGTGTATTTTATTTTCTTTTCTCCTGTTCAGATGCTTTGCTTCAGCTGTTGCATTTAGTTACTGCCCTTTCATCCCACTCCCCAAACTCCTTGATTGGATCTGTTAATTAAACTTTGGTTATTATTTCAGCTATAACATGTGACTTTGTTCTTTGTATATACTATTTCTTTATTCTGTATTTCTATTTATTTATTGAGGCTTTCTGCTTTTGACATTTGTTTCATGTTTGTTTATAATTGTTTATGGAAATATGTGTTGATGTCTACTATAGATTATCAGAAAGTTGTAATGGTTATGTTATATTGATGTGAGCACCTATTGCTTGTCTTTTCATCTTTGAAGCTGAGATCATACCGGCTCTTGAAGTGAAGACAGATATTTGACTGGAATATCAAAATCCTTGGAGTTTCTGAGTTGTATTTAAACATTGTTTTCTCTACTTCATCATTATAAAAGGGGGGTTTTGTCTTATTAGTGGCTGGTGAGAGAAGCACCCATATGAGTACCCCTTCACTGCTTTCTGTTACTCCCTAGTGAGAATAACCTGATCACACTGGAACGTAATAGAAGTTCAAAAGCTCCAAACTTCTCTAGTTCAGGGTGCCCATGTGGTCTTCACAACACTAAAATGTTGGAGATCAAATTCCTGGCTTCCTCCACTATCTTTTATAACTTCATCCTGTTCTCATTGTGTTCTTTGGTATGGCTCTGGCAGCTCCATATAACTCGACAAAGGTGCTGCCATCTTCGTATTTTCTGGTATGGACAAAATGAAGACCACAAAATGGGCTTGAGTAGTGCTGTTCTTGAATGAAGGTGTTATATTAGGTTAATCTGCATATTTTCTAGTTCTTTGTGAGAGAACCTGACTTGTTATCTTTTGCTTTTATTTGGTTCATCTTTGTGGGAATTTCTAGGTTTTCAGCATCTTTAGCTATATATCAAAAAGTATATGAGGCAAAAATAAAACCAGGGATTCGAAACATAAGTTGGGTCCTACGATTGTCTACTTATTCATCTTTATTGTTTTAGCTGCAGATGCATTTTATGTTTGTATAATAGATGTATAGAAACCTGGGCTTTTTCATGCGTTACTATCAGGAATGGAAAAAGGGAGTCTATCATCTTCAAAACCAAGCTTAGACTGTCTTTTAATTGTGACTCTCATTGTCAATATGTTATAACGTTGTCTATCACATAATTTCTATCTAATAAATCCTTCAAACCATTAACCAAAGATTAAAACCTTAAGACCTATATTTCTTGTTCATAGTCATAACTGGTAGAATGAGGGTGGCTGATTTTTGGAGCATTCATCAGACATCTTTTTTTTTTTTTTTTTAAATTACATCAGGGAGACATATCATATATTTTGGATCTTCAGACTTCTAGAATTCTGTTCTTATGTTTATGTCAAAAGATTTAGAAAGTAAATCCAACTGTGAAATTAAATTTCAAGTGTCTGTGTCCTGTATGCTATCTTCTCATAAGACTAACCAAGTTGCATTGACTGAGTCCTAATCAGGGATGAAGAAAGCTTCCTCTGTCCTGAATTAATCAAACGAACTCATGTAGAGAACCTAAGACTCTTACATTTTAATTTGTAATTGGTACCATGAAGGGACATGTGTGTGCCTGTGTGTGTGTGTGCTGTGTTTGCATGTATGAATCTGCATGATGCATATGCCTGGTGACTTCACGGGTCAGAAGAGACTGTCAGATTGCCTAGAACTGGAATTAAGGGTGGTTGTAAACCAACATGTGGATGCTGGCAACTGAATGCAGATCCTCTGAAAGAACAAGTGAGTTTAACATCTGAACTTCGAGAGAAGTTCCTGGTCACTAGATCTTGCATTGTTATTGATGTCTCATTTCATAATTTGATAGTTTTATTTGCTTATAATGAACAGAATTTTTTTTGCTTATTTTTTCTTTCTTTCTTTCTTTCTTTCTTTCTTTTGTTCTTTTTTTAAACTATTGTACTCCCCCTTTTTCACCCATAGTCTTCCTATTAATTTGATAACATTATTCTAACATATTTTGTAATTAAACAGCATTTTTTCTTCCTATTACAACCTTTTATTGGATTATGAGGCTCAAAATTATATTCTTGCAGTTGTAGAAGTTTTAAAAGACTATAATGGCTTACAGGATTTGTTAACCCTTTCCACTGTTTCCTAGAACATATTAATTACAAGTATTTTACAATGCTTTTCTGTTAAATTTAATTCATTGGTCTGTTTCTATCTATCTCACTCTTTGATTTAATTTGTTACAACCTACCTTTTTTATTTCGAAATATCATAATTAGGTAATATCATAATTGCACACACACACATCTTTGAAATGGAGAATACATGACCTTTACCTGAGTGATATTTGGCCTTAACATCAGTTTGAACTACTCTGTGGTGTCAACTTGGCTTTGCGACTAGGACACAGTAACTCTGAGGATTTGCTTTCCAACCCTGAAAGCACTGCTGCACCTTGGTGGGTTTGAATTCCAAATGTTTCCTTCCTTGCTACTGGGTGATATCTGGGATCCCAACAAAGCCCAGTTGTTTAATCCTAGAAGTTGTTCCTTTCTATTGTTTCTTCAAATTTTTGCAAATTAGACATCCAAACAACTCAAGGAGAAATTTTATGATACTTTTCACTCTCTATATTTTCTTTATGGTTGGTACTATGTGCCCTCAAAGCCTTAGTTGCTTTTACCTGTACCAATCTCCTATTTTCTTTGACCCAATGTGACTGCTATTTTTTGTTATGAAAATATTCCTCTTAGCAAGAATTGACAATATGGAGCTCAATTCATTGTGTGAATTGTAATCCCTGGAGTGCTTTATGCATAGTTTATTTCCAAGTTCTTTTAAGCAGTTATTTTACGTTATTACCTAAGTTTTATAGTTGTTTTCCACATGGGGATTATTCTGATTCAAGCTATTACCACTTGGTTATAACCCGAAGTCCAAAGTATTGTAATGCTCTCTAGTTTTTATGTCTCCATTGACCCTTCTAAGTACTTCACTGGAGTTTAGTCAATACCAACAGTAGTATGACATTTTCATTGTGGGGATTTATTTATATCAACAAAGTAGTAGAAATCCTTTTCTGTCACTGTCACCTAGTGCCTTGACTTGATTTTGAAACAGCTAACTGGAGTAAAGATAATAACGAAGAAAAGGAGATTGAACATGTCCTTATTTATAAACTCTCCTTAAAGTATCTTATCACAAAAGATGATCTGGTTTGTGCCAATAAGCATCCTACTTTAAAAAAAAATTTTTAATAATTTCAGAATAATTCAGTTGAAAACTTTTATTTTAAATTAAAATAGTGTAGTATCTTGACATACTAGGAGGAGCAGATACAAATATATATTAGATTAAGAGTCCTTAGAAGCATCTTTCTTCAGCAACAACTATGTATCATGCAGGGGTAAAAATAGTTACAACCCATTGAGCACTTGCTGGATAAGAGTCCCTCGGGCTGAGTCCAGTATTAGAGCTTTACACTCCTGCATTTGGTGCTGATACTGACAGAAGACTAGGAACTACATGCTACTGCGTCCGCCTTTGAGAAACACTGTTGAAAAGAAACAACACCAGCCACACAATAGATGGTCCCCTGGTGTTTACAGAATGGTAGATAGATGTGAACAATTAACAAAATTATTTGTGCTTTTATTTTTAATTGTTTCTCATTTGGAAGCTGGATTCCTATTTCTAATTATAGTAAGTACCTTTATCATAGATAATGGGAAGATGAATTATATTTATTAGATCTTGCATAATTTCATATTTACAAGTGTTCTCTAGCTTCCTACACTGAATAACTTCAAAACTGTACTCCGGGAGACTTGTCCTTACATCATGCTACTGTGGAGCAGTGTTGCTCAGTGGTCTCAACAGGCAATAACATCTCTGCCCACATATCAGAAATAAAAACTATTTGTAATCATCTAAGCACACTGAGTCAGAAAATGTGCAGACTTTCCAGGGAGTCTGACACGCATAGAAATGTCAATTTCAGAGCCACTATCTTAGAAAATGTATTCTAATAAGTTGGCAGTGCTTTACATGACAAAGTTAGTTAAAGGTGGTACACCAAGAGCTGCCAAGGTATGATGGTCTGAAATGCTCACTTTTCAGATTAAAAAAAAAAAAATTTAAGTTAGTGTTTTACCAGACTTGGAAAGTTCATCTAGATCTTACACACAATACACACACACACACACACACACACACTTTATCTGTGTATGCATGTATATTTGTGTGTATGTGTTTGCTGTGCATGTTTTTTTTCATATAGGCGTGACTGTATCAAATAAGGACTCTGTAAGAAAGATCTAGCACCTTGAAAACTGGAGTTTCTAATTTTTTTGCACCAATCTTTGTTAGTTAGGCTGCTCTGAGACAAGTAAAGTAAGGAAACGCGACTGATTTGATTAATTGTTGCAGTCTTACACCCACGAAAGAGAGAATTTTGAAAGATTTGTTCTGATCTCTCAATAAACCTACAGGATAAGAATTGGTCACTACAAAGAATACTGGATCTTTCCATTGACCCCAAGTGAATCATGAAGGAGAATATCTGGCTGCTCTAGTCCAGTAACTAAGTTTTCAGAACTAACATTGTTATGTTTTTACCATTAAGAAAGAAAGTGCAGCCCTGAATAAATAAGTCGCCCTGCAATCAGGGCAAACCACTATCTGTGACACAGTATCCAGGGCATGGTATCTATAGACAGACCGCACCAGGAAAAAAAAAATCTGGATAGTTGCTGACTGTATCAAAGAAAACAAATCTGCTGTCAGCAATTGTCAAGCTCAGAGAACAGAAAACTGGCTGAAATTACCATCGAAATAAAATATTAGAGTGCAGAGGGTGTTGCTCAGGGGTGTAGCAGTTGCTTAGTCTGTGCAAAGCCCTAGATTATACCATCACTATTACAAACATCATTAAATAAAAATCATGGTATACTTATGTACTGTGTCCTCTATTTGCTTCTACTATGAAGTCAAGGGGGAGGGGAGTGAACCGACAAAATAGTGAAGTAGAAATGGAGTTCACTCTGACCAACTTTTCTACTGCAGCTTTCAGGGTCAGCACTTTTCTATAGGATATACAGAGAAGCGTACTTTAATGGTAAACCAAAGCCAAAATTGGCATTAATGGCCTGAGTTAGACATTCTCATTTCTAAATTGGGACCACATTGTTACTTGAAATGACTCAGGTTATTTTGTTATCAAGATATCTTGGACTTGAATTTTTTCTTCAAGTCCAGAAAAATAGCATCAGGATGGAACACATTTTAGAAAAAAATGATGGTAGACAAAAATAAATCTGTGTTTTGACTATTCCAGAAGGCATGCTTATTCAACACATGTGCTGCACACTTCTTGAGCTTGAAACAATTTTATTTGAATCCCAAAATTTATAAAAACCAGACCCAAGCCAGTTGTGTACTTATGAAGCACATCCTAGATGAACCCTACAGGTAGACACCTGCCCAGGTCCCTAGAGGAATGTAAACCATGAATTATACTCTTAACTAATTTATAAAGGCATGAAACAATCTATAGAGGCAAAGTGATGTGATATATTTAAATTTTCTGATTTCTGAGCCTTTTTAAAAGAATTAGCTTTACAACTGACAGGCATGTAATCTGGAGTAATGCACCTTACAACCTTCATTTCTGAGCTATGTGATGAAGGTCTGGGCTTAGCAATTTCCATTTGTGATTATGTATTTGATTAGGACCCTTGACACTAACTTGCAGTGTTACCTTTCCAGTTTCTCCATGTCCGTAGATCTGTTTCTCATTGATTCAGCAAATGTCCTCAAACAAACAGTTTTAAAAGTGGAAGGATTTGTTTGGGCACAGTATCTTAAAGGTTTCATTCATGTTTTCTCGTCTCTTTGGATCTGAGCCTATGGAAAGGCAGAGAATCAGGGAAAAGATACATATACATGGTGAAGCACAGACGTTCATTTCACACAGCACCTCTCAGTAAAATCATCCAGTACTGAAATGAGAGCCTTCAATATCCAACCACCTCTCAGTGATTAGGTCTATAAGCTGTGCCTTGACTCCAGTTCTTAAGCCTTCAGCGGGGCATTTTATATGTAAGTCATGAACTTTTGTTGCAATTGTCTCACTCATAAAACTTGCCTTGATTTTTTACGAGTTTCTCAAAGCTAAAAAAGTGTTTTTATAGTTACAATGATAGACCTAAAGTCCATACTACTCTACTTGAAAATTATGAATGCATCTCTAGGATCACGAATTATAGGCTCAATGTCCTTTATTTATGGCTAGAAACCAAATATGAGTGAGTACATCCCATGTTCCTCTTTTTGGATCTGGCTTACCTCACTCAGGATAGTGTTTTCTCTTTTCGTCCATTTGCATGCAAAATTCAAGAAGTCATTGTTTTTACTGCTGAGTAGTACTCTAATATGTATATATTCCATACTTTCTTCATCCATTCTTCCATTGAAGGGCATCTAGGTTGTTTCCAGGTTCTGGCTATTACAAACAATGCTGCTATGAACATAGTTGATAATATACTTTTGTTGTATGATAGGGCATCTCTTCGGTATATTCCCAGGAGTGATCCTAGAGAAGCTAAATAAGAAGGTGAACCCAAAGAAAAACATATAGGCATCCTCCTGAATATTAACCTTCATCAGGCGATGAAAGGAGACAGAGACAGAGACCTACATTAGAGCATGGGACTGAAATCTCAAGGTCCAAATCAAGAGCAGAAGGAGAGAGAGCACGAGCAAGGAACTCAGGACCGCGAGGGGTGCACCCACACACTGAGACAATGGGGATGTTCTATCGGGAACTCACCAAGGCCAGCTGGCCTGGGTCTGAAAAAGCATGGGATAAAACCGGACTCGCTGAACATAGCGGACAATGAGGACTACTGAGAACTCAAGAACAATGGCAATGGGTTTTTGATCCTACTTCACGTACTAGCTTTGTGGGAGCCTAGGCAGTTTGGATGCTCACCTTACTAGACCTGGATGGAGGTGGGTGGTCCTTGGACTTCCCACAGGGCAGGGAACCCTGATTGCTCTTAGGGCTGATGAGGGAGGGGGACTTAATTGGGGGAGGGGGACTTGATTGGGGGAGGGGGAGGGAAATGGGAGGCGGTGGCGGGGAGGAGGCAGAAATCTTTAATAAAGAAATAAATAAATTAATTAAAAAAGAAAATTATGAATGCATTGCTATACATAGAATGAAAAATTTTTCTCACTGATTAATTTAAGTACTACAGAGTAGTGCAGTACTCTGGATCATCTGCTTGGGTCTAATTTAATTACATATCCTTTTCAACTTACTGTAACTCTTCTGTGTAGGGAGATGGCCAGAGAGATGCCAAGAAGAAAAATAGAGAAATGTTCTCCAGGGAAAGAAAAAGGTGAAAAACAAAGTTTACATACAGTCTTCAAGACAGAGCACAACCCTTTAATGCTTTGATTTTTGTGTAGAGAGGTTAGCGCAACCATCTGACTGATAATAGAGGTACGATGCCTAAGTCGCTGTGTGCTAATTTATAATGAAAGACAAACTGATACAACTGGTGAATTCCATATGGATGCAGGCTTCCCTGATGGTAAAGACAGATATTTTCAGATGATGTAAATAGAACATTAACGTTTTTTTAAGGAAAGCATACCAGAATGCTACCAAGAATGGGAAGAAATTTCAAAAGTTGTATAGAGAAGTTATTCTTTCCTCTAGGGCTCACAATTCTTATTCTGATGGTACACTCTCTTTTTCAATGTCTAATGCACATAAATTCTTCAAATACTCTTAGTCATCAATTCTGAAATCATACAGTTCTATTACAAAAAATTTATTTTATTTAATTAGTATAGTTCTTTTTAAAACACATAGTTATTTTATTCTTAGATTGTGGAAATGCATAAAAGGTCTTATCTGAGCATTTATATGGGCAACTTTTCCCATCTTAAATAATATTTCAAGAACACCCAAAATTTGTTTGAATATCTACACCTTTAGATTATATACTTTGTGGTGACTATCAAGGTGGTGCCTTTGTTAAAATCTACCTTCCTAAGCTACAATTAGGAGCAAGAAGAGCTGGCATACTGCTCCACAGTAAGGCAACTATCTGTAGTAACAAAATAATAAACAAAGCTAGAGAAAAGGTTTCTCATTGTCTTTATATTTCTAAATAAAACACATTGTTGACTTTTGCCAACCTGTGCAGATCTGTGCCTATAAGATCTGGGATCCGAGGACCTGGAAAAATGGGATGTACTGCACACTAATGCTGTAGACAACCTATCTTCAGTTTTGGTAAATGTAATATACAAATGTAACAATGATTTAAGAACGTTTGTTTTAGTTCAGAAAAACATGCAAATAAAAATCACTAAATACAGCCGGGCGGTGGTGGCGCACGCCTTTAATCCCAGCACTTGGGAGGCAGAGGCAGGCGGATCTCTGTGAGTTCGAGACCAGCCTGGTCTACAAGAGCTAGGTCCAGGACAGGCTCCAAAACCACAGCGAAACCCTGTCTCGAAAAACCAAAAAAAAAAAAAAAAATCACTAAATACATACTAAAGGACTACTTCTGTCCCAGAATGTTCTCAGGAGAGAGAAATTGAAACACTGGAACATACGAAAGATTTTATCTGGGAAAACACAAAAGCAAGACAGACGACCGAATCCAGATTTGGGGAAAACTGACCAGACTGGGTTCTATAGCTATTTTCTGACATCCAACAAGAATAAACATGTCTTATGAATTGAATGTAAGTGTTTGTCACAGGAAGCATGAAAATGTGTCCAAGAACAAACCAGGAAATAAAATAAACTTGAGGCAAAAGGCCCTCTGCCCTTTTTCCTGGAACCTCTTTCATAGTTCCCCAAGGCATTGCTCTTTTGATTGTCCTCCAGAAATGTTGAAGAAGATTGGCCCATTTTACCTAATTAAGTTTTGTACCTTGTAAACCTGTAACAAAACAATGCATGGGGCATCATCAATGGGTGTAGTTTTTGTTTTTATTTATTAGTTAACAGTAAGTTTAATACAAATTAAAATAACAAAGAAATAAAATGGGAAAGAAAGAGGAAAAGAGAATGAAGGAATGAAAGAAGGAAAGAAGGGAGGAAGGAAGATAAGAATTATACCTTTCTATACTCTGCTCTATGATACTCAGTCAAGTGTTGATCACACTGTGGGAAGATGTATCTCTTTTACCTCATCTGCCTAAGGCATCTTCTGATTGGTTCAATAAAGAGTTGAAGAGTCAGTAGCTAGGCAGGAAAGGATAGGATCGACTTCTGGGGAAAGAGAAAAACTTAAAAAATAGAATGGTCAGTCTGGCTTGAACTGGTTTAAGATACACTCACAATAAGGCAAAACTGTGTCCTGTAGTAGCCTTTAGGGAGAATCCTTTCCATATCATCTTATGTGTATATAATTGGGGAGTCATATGATCAAAATCAGATCCATTATAGTAAGCAACATGTGCAATAGAGAAATGATTTATCACTACTAACACTGAGGTTTGCAGTACATGCACTTCTTGTGATGGAGATGGAATGATCTCCATGGCATTTAGAGAATGATAATGAATTTAGCTGTATCCAGTTGTGATACGTTCTTAGTCAAGGTCTTTGCAACATGGAAATGCTTTTATTTGATTATGACATTAATGTAGTTGATGGCCAGGATTTAGTGCGAAGCAATTGATCCTGGGTGCTGCTGAATGCTTCCAGGAAGAAATGATAAGCTCCCATTATGGCTAAGGAACTGGCAGCAGCAACATTTTGATGCTCATATCACAGAGTTAAACTCAATCTACACATTTCTACTAATTGTGATAGTTAGAGAATTACAATTTGTATTGGATTCACATCACTGTCAAGTCTCAGGAGAAAGATAGTACATCTCATGAGAACTATTGCTCCTTTGATTTAGGAGTAAAAAAAGCTGGGTGGGTTTAGATGAGACAGAGCCATGGATTCTGAAGTTACATTTTTCTAAGGGAAACAGGATATCCCTCTTGAGTATGGAGACACTATATCTAGATATCTGTTGCTTAAAATAAAAATATCTTATAATAACTTTATCTTAGAGTACTTCATATAGGAAAATAGCTATCCTTATTTTCCACCTTATGTTTGTTCTTACTACTTCTACTATGTGGTTATAATTCAGAATCCAATGAACATATCTTACAATTCCCTGGGAGGAAAATAACTGAAAATTCACAGAAGAAGAAAAGAGTCAATATTCTAACAATTTTTCATAATTCTGCTAACCACCTGAAGACAATGAGAAAATATATAGGAAAGTGGGATTTAGCAGTTTCCTTGGACTACTCTTAAATATAACATAGTTGTGATGGTGGGATGCTTGAGTAGGCTTACCCTAAAAGGGACAGCAATACCCACCCAGGGCTCAGAAAACATCATGGAATAGAGTTAGTAGAGTGTAGACAAAATGTAAGAACCAGAAGATGGGGGCATGTGAAGTATAAAGGTATCTGCTGGGTCTGGCTGGGTCATTGACCTCATGAACTCACTTCAGCTGAGGTTATCTACAGAAGGCCTGCACAAGATTGGACCCACTCACAGTTCACATGAGATGGGAGAGGAGGCCATGCACTGGACTCATCTGTGAAGGACTCACTGACAAGTAATGACAGTGGGGGATCAGGTGTCATTTTCTTCAGTAGTGTAGCTACTAATAACATATCCTGGCTTCAGTAAAAAAGCTCCCACCTAGATTTGGGAAAGATACAGTAATTAAACTCAGTGGGTCACACATAAATGAAAAACAGAAAAGTAGAGAGGGCATGTGTTGAAAAGAAGGGTATCACCGAGAGAGACAGAGAGAGAGAGACAGGGATGGGAGGGAACTGGTGGGTGTTAGTGACTAAAATTCATTATATAAACACATAAAATGGTTAAATGTTAGGCAACCTGCGAAGTGCCATACTTTGCATCTGTGGCCCTGCTCACTCACACGTTGAAACTTTTATCCCCTGTGATGCTACCTTTAGATGGTCTCTTAAGAGGTAATTATGTCATGTGTGGAGTTTTCACAGTTGAATCAATGCCCTTGTAAGAGATGGAAGTGGACTTCTTTCTCTAGACCATGTGGGGACACGGTGAGAAGGTACCAGAAAGCTTCCATCAGACATTTGCCATTGGCTTCCCAGATTCCAGAAGCCAGGGAAGGATGGTTGTTTAAAAAAAAAGATATTTATTCTGATGTGATTTTGTTATTGTTGCCTTAACTGAGTAAAGCATAACATAATCTTGAATAGGTAAATGATTTTGATGTGACTGAATTTATAGAAATTATTTTACCTCCAAACTAAATGAATTTATGGTCATTTTGTTGACTAAACAAAACTTGGACTTAACATTTTCTCACATTTAATACAATGTTGATCTTGACTGAAAAGCTTGAAGGAGCAACATCCTAGTTTCAGTGAGATGGAGATGTGTAGCAGGATAACACTTGTGGAGCCAGCACTCTCCTGTTTCATTCGCTGCACATTCTCAGAGGATGGCTGATTTATGAAGGCACTGAGATCTATACTGTGATGCAGGGAACTAGGATCCCTGGTAAGATCTTCCTCACCGTTTCTACCTGGGCTAGGCAAGGTAGTGAGAAACAAACTAATTTTAAAGTTTATGTCAAAATTCAAGAAGAAAAATAAGACAAATTAACACACAGCCACTTTATGTTAAATGGGGGTGTCACCCCCAATAGACCCATGTGTTCTAAAGTAGATTTGGAACACTCACATTCACTAGGTGGAAGGTAGTTGATAATGACAGATGGATAGATAGATGACAGACAGATAAAGATAGAGACTAGAATAGAGAAAACAAAAATCTGTGGAAATAAGTTAAATAGAAAAATGTATTTGTACTGTTTGTGTTAAATGTAATATACACTTGCAAGTTTTTATGTTTCATGTTGTATCAAAATAACAAACTGAGTTTGTGATCTCAGTGTCTGTTATATTATAATTCGATAATCTCCCACTATTTACACTGGAGGGTCTCCTCTATATTATACCCCCAGTAAAAGTAGTCTTTACAAGCTACTGTCCAGGTCAATGTTTTCTAATCCCCTTATCCATGCCTCCCCTGCTTTAGCCTTCAATGGATCACTTCTGCTAGTGCAAATACTTATTTTCAAGGCCAATTTTTATTTAAATATTATGGAGGTCAGTTAAGGGGCATTTTCAATAGTCTACTATAGATCTCAAGAGTTATACTCTATTTCATGTATCAAAGGGATGGCCATTAATTCAGAGATTCGTGGCTGATCAAAGTGCTAATAACAAGTGACTGTTGAGTGCTCAATCTTAAACAATATTGCTTCTTCAATATTGAGAATAGCACAGAAGAAGAAGAACACAATGAGGAGAAAGCTGTGTAATGCAGTGACTTTGGCACTCATAAACTCAGAGAGCTGTGATTGTCTATAAAGGGGACAAACATGATGGAACATGTAAGCATACAGTCATGGATAAAGAAAAAGTTCAAGGAGCCCAGAACTATTCAGAAAAGCTATTAGCAGTAGCAGTTGAGAGCTTCTGGGAGAGGGAAAGTCATGGTCTTCAGTTATATCATCACTGGTGAGTTGTTCAGGTTCTATCAGAGAGCTTCATAACTATGCTTGTGCTGGTGGCTTTGGCTAAATCCAGTGGGAAAGGTACTTGTACACATAAAAAATGCTATAAAGATTGACTAGTACAGTATCATTGGATGATTAAACAGGATATAGGAGGTGAACAGATGTTAAAGACTTAGAACAGTGCCATATATTAGCTCTTTGGAATTATTTGTACTTTACTATGAGCCATCCTTGGACTGATGCAGGAAAGAAATGTCCATTACCTACTTTTTGATGTTTGGTGGCTATAATTTTATTTTTCCTCCATACCGATAATTATTAAACTCTACATCACAACCCTTTTAATATAAGCTTTTAATCATGACTATTTTACCAAAGAATTAAGCATATTATTATTGAAGTAGTGAAACAAAAAATCCACCTGTCAAATGACAATCAAAACCCTCCTACTTTCTTAGAGTTTCTCCTAGCAGCAAAGCAATTGTTTAAAAAATGAAGAAAACAAAAAGGAAGAAAGACCTTTTGTTCTGTCTGAGTTTGCATGTCAGCTGCTCTTGTCTTTGTGATGGTTTGTTTAGGCAACCAGATTGTTGAGATTGCTTGGGTGCCACTTCACTCTCTTACACCATTGATATCTCAAAATAGATATCACTGTCATCTGTTGCTCACAGTCTTTCCACTGCCTCTCCTCTGATGTTCTTATAAGGAAGCAAGATAAACTGCATAGAAGATGCATTTTAAAAATAAAATAGAAAACAAACATTTTCTACCCAGTGATTTGTATTGCCTGTTATTTTGAGCTATTTTATATACAAATACATAAATTTGAATGTTTTCTACTAAATACAGTTTCTTAATTGAGTGGTTGGGGTTCAAGTTAGCTCTAAACTGAGAAGAAAGGGGACCTGGCTCATTTTTAATAAGAGAGGTGTGCTTTCCCATAAAAAGCCAATTCAGTGCAAGAGGACTCTGCTTAAAACTCAAGAGTCTCTTGAAATTGGCTAAACTCACTGCACAAAGAGTTTAGAGCATGCTGTACTAAGTATTTGTGGAGGTGAAATCTCTGCCTTTATTAACCTGTGATGAAAGACATGTGGATGATTGTCACAATTAACAACCTATGACAGAATTCATAGAAAAGATTGAAAGACTTAAAGTTCCAAAGGGGACAGCCATCACAACCACCTGAGGCATTTACAGCAACACAGAAGATATTGTGCTACAGGAGGTGGGACCCTGAGTTTGGGGTTTCATCTGAGGAAAAAGGTGAGGTGAAGCTGATGAATGAAATTTCAACACAGCTGGAAAACAATGAAACTCATCCTTAAAAAGTTAATGTCTTCAAATTAGAAATACAAAATTTAAGAGCAGTAGGCACACATATTTAGCCAGTATACCTTCAGTACATAGAGAAAATATATAACTAATGCACAATTAATAAAAACTCAGAGACAGATACTGGGGTTCAACCTGAAGAAAAGAAAAGGAAAAGAAAGAAAAGAAACAAAAAGAAAAGAAAAGAGAAGAAAAGCAGTCACTAACTGGCTCTTACTTCCACCTCAGTTCAAAATTGGTGATCCTTCCTATGGAAATCTCAGAATGAGACTCTGTCTGAGAGCTGTCTCCTCCCATTTTATAATCCTCTCTAGTTCTAGGATTAAGGACATGCCCTGCTACTGCTTGGTTTCTATGGCAAGCTAGTGTGACTATTGGGATTAAAGGTGTGTGTCACTGCTGCCTGGTCTGTAAGACCAGCCAGTATGACTGTTTTAGCTTTCTGATCTTCAGGGAAGCTTTATTTATTAAAATACAAATGAAATACAACTAGAGATAATGAAATAAAACAAACATCCCTCTCATGGGTGATTAAAATCACAAGCAAATTCCTTTCCCCACCAACATTTGGAATGTGAAAAGGAAAGGTCTGTCACATGAACTAGAAGCTTAGAAATTCACTAAGCATCCCGGGGCTGGAGAGATGGATCAGCAGTTAAGAGCACTGTCTGCTCTTCCAAAAGTCCTGAGTTCAATTCCCAGTAACCACATGGTGGCTCACAACCATTTAAAATGAGGTCTGGTACCCCCATGAGGAAGAGACCTATTCAGTTGTCCTCACCAACTTAGATCATGAAACCCAGTATGGACAAGTTTAACAGAACCACCATGTATGGACTGCCCATGCATACTACAGCAATGCCAGGGCATAAATTTTATTTTTATTTCAAGTATCCTTGCCATTGGTGCTCTAGACTACATGGGGGGCAATTAGGACATTTATTTTTTAAGAAGAAAATAATGCTATTGTATTATGATCTATAAATCATGGTTTGTGAGATTCTGCAGAGGAAGAGTCCTTGGCCAGTTGCTCCTCTTATGACAATGACACATATTCACACAATGGCCCTCATAGTAGGGAGTTTGGATCATAAAAAATGTATAAGTAGTCAGACCATGAAGTCATGAAGCTGTTCACCCGATGGCCTCTGAGATCCAAGTCTCTGACTGATGCTGAATGAAACAATCCAAATGTCTCCAAACATGATGGCTTTTTCTTCATTATAATTGTCTTTATCATTTTCACTGAAAAGTTGATCAATCAAAAGGTCAAAAGACTAGCTATAAAAGTTGGGATTGACAAAAATAAATATGGTTGATTTGAAATTTGAAATGGACAATTCCTTTGGATTCAAGTATGATGGTACAATGGTTGACACAGTGTTAGGAAAATAAATGGTACTAAGTCAATATTATGTGTTATGATTTAACTCGTAGTTTCCATTTGAAGTTTTTATTACATTAGTTGACATTCATATTGGTTTAATAAAATGCTGATTGGCCATTAGTCAGGCAGGAAGTATAGGCGGGGTGACCAGACTGGAAGAATTCTGGGAAGAGGAAAGGTAGAAATGCATTTGCAAGCCAGACACATGGGAAACAAGATGAGAATGCTTTACTGAGAAAAGGTACTAAATCACATGGCTAAACATAGATGAGAATTGTTAATTTACTAAGTAGCTATAAGAGCTACTTAGTAATAAGCCTGAACAACAAGGCAAACAGTTTATAATTAATATAAGTCTCTGTGTGTTCATTTGGGACTGAACAACTATGGGATCAGGTGGGACAGAAAGTTCTGTCTACAGATCTTACTAATTAAAACCTGGAATCAGATATTAAGGAGTGAAAGGTGAAAGATCAAAGAAACAAAATAGTCTGCTACCAGTTCTTACCTCCATGAAATCCTCAGAACCAAAGTGACAAAATCCTGTCTTTACAAATCCTTAGACTAATTGTGCTGTGCTCCTGACTCATTCCACCTTATATTCCTCTCTCTGCCCAGCCATATCCCTTTCTGTCTCTACCTTTCTAATATTGGGATTGAAGACATGTGACTCCCAATTATTAGGATGAAAGCTGTGAGCTACCATGGCCTGACTTTGTTTCTCTTTTAGACTGGCTCAGTCTCATGTAGCCCAGGGTGGTCTTGAACTCACAGAGATTTGTTTGTCTCTGTCTTCAAATGTTGAGATAAAAGGTGTGTGCCACTACTGCCTAGCCTCTATGGCTACTAGTGTCCTAGCTCTGCACTCTGATCTTCAGGCAAGCTTTATTTGCTATATCTCAAACAAAATATCACCACATTGTCTCTTTTCTGCTTCATAATAAGAAAAATTGAATAAATATCCTCAAGCTCTTGCCATACAGACTAGTTAGAAATAAATTTGTTTCTGCAAATAAAGAGACCACCACTTTTGTATCTTGATAAGTTGTACACTTGAAAACTTCACTCTCAATCAACAGGATGCACTACCCACAAAACCCGAAAAACAGAAACACCTGAGAGTGACATGGTCTTGATTTTTATTCTAACTCAGGAGCTGACTGTGTCTCTTCCTGTTGTCAGGGTCTGACCTCAGAATCACTTGCAGGTGGATAGTTTTGAAAAGAATTGGCACAAAGGAAATGAAGGAAAGAAGGAAGAGATAAACACTCCAGACCATCAAAGTTCCAGGAATGGAGAGGTGAGAGAGAGTGGAATGTATAAGCAAAAGATGTAGTGGTGTGTATAGGGGATGAAAACATCTGCATGAAAGTTTCAGAAAGAAGGAAGCATGAAAAGTTTTGCCACAAGCAAAACTTCTACAATATTGGACAGAAAAGACTAGTACTTATTATATATTACGCTCACGTCATTTTAGCTGCCATGCTATTGCCAACCTGATAAATTTTATCCTTAACCAGTCATTCAATGAAACCCCTCCTACTTCAAGGTGCTTCTCATCATTCATTGTGTCATAGCCACAAGTCATTACTACAGAAAATTGCTTCTGATTAGTAGTGAAAAAACTATGATGAACCTGATAGTTCATCAGTTTAACAGACTTTGATGCTGATTTACAGGGGAAAGGTGAAAGAGTTTACAGTTGCAGGCTAACAAAGAACTATAATGTTGTGAACAAAGTTTACGTGGTCATTGTGATGGGAGTTCTGTAGAACAGAAGGAGGCCGGTGGAAACACAGCTAGTAACAACTGTGGGCATGAAGTTTCAAAAGGAAACAAGGACTTTACTGGGAAAGAATCAAATGTGAGTAATGTCATATTCTAGCAAAGCATCTGTGCTTTCATCCTGACAATTTTAGTGGGACTGAATTCAAAAGCAATGGATCAAATTATTTGGTAACCTCCAAAGATACCAGGTATGCACATGGTGCACAGACATACACGCAAGAAAAACACTCATGTACATAAAATGAAATAAACAGATATCAAAAAGTAAAACTAAGCCAGACAGTGGTAGTACAAACCTTTAATCCCAGCACTCAAGGAGGCAGAGGCAAACAGATCTCTGTGAGTTTGACCCCAGCCTGGTCTACAAAGTGAGTTACAGAACAGCCAGAGATACACAGAGAAACCCTGTCTCTAAAATCCAAAAAAAGTAAAAATAAATAAATTCTTTGGTGAAAGAAGTTTTAAGATAACATAGCATCCATGCTATGGCATAATTACTACTTAGTCTCTTTACCTAGAGTTGAGGTGAAAGAAAAGAAAGTGAAGCAGAAAGGGAAGAAAAAATTATTGTTCTAGTCAAAATCATACACATAAATGCATGGTTTGAGGATAAAAGGACATTGAATCTGGTTGAAGTTGAGATCAAATAAGTTCATCAAAATTGGCTATAATTGTTAAGGAGATTGTCATTAAGAAGAAACCTGGGACTTTGACCTGGGAAACAGGCACGATTCTGTCCATCAAGGAATGCAGGTATAACAATTACCTGGGCTGCATGGAAATGCTGCAGCCCAAAGGCTGGCTCTCTAAAAGGAGAGTCTGTGAGTTAAGTTATCAGCATCATTTAGGGGCATCTATAAAACAGCATGCTTTAGAAGGAAAAATAAAAACTTTCAAATAAAAAATAATTTTTATGTAAAAGTTTGTTTTCAATAACATGCTTTAAAGATTACTGTTCCACAGTAGGTTTGTGTTGGAGCCCAGTATGTCCCTAACTGGTAGTACTATTTTGGGAGGATGTGGAGAAGTAGGGTCTAGATGGAGGGAGTAGGTTATTGTAGGATGTCCTTGAGGTTGCTAACTTGACTCCCTTATATAGTGTGGGAGTCCCTTCTGTGTGCTGTGATTACCATTAATGAATAAAGAAACTGCTTTGGACCTATAGCAGGGCAGAAGTTAGGTAGGCAGGAAAGCGAGACTGAATACTGGGAGAATAAAGGGTGGAGTCAGAAAGAAGCCATAGATCCTCTACCTGGGACAGACACTGGGAACATTACCTGGTAAGCTACTTCCCTGTGGCGAAACACAGATTAATATAAAAGGGTAAATTTAATATGTAGGAGTGAGTAAATAAGCAGCTAGAGCTAATGGACCAAACAGTAATTTAATTAATACAGTTTCTGTGTGATTATTTCGGGTCTAAGCTAGCCTGGCAGCTGGAAACCAGTAAGTGACCATCTTCCAACATACCTACATTTGCCATCCTTGCTTTCTGATCTGCCTAGCTACAAGCTAGCCATCATGATTCTAGAACCACAGCCATGAGGCCCATCGCTGCTAACAAGCTTTCTTTCTCACAGGAGACCACACACTCAAACACTGATCTAAAAGGCACCTTTCTTCTTCAGGAGGCTTCTGCCAGTATTCTGTTACTGCAGCAAGAAAAATAACTAATGCATGGGTAACATACTTCAATTAATGTTTCCTTCTACTAATTATGTAGTTCTGCCACCACCCTTACTTTGTATCATGCTATTAATATTTTGTACATCATATACAGAAAAGATTGCACACACATACATTGAGTAATATGCAACCATAACAATGAAGACATCTTAACATTTGTGATGACAAGTAACTGTACATTTATGACCACATAAATGTAGCTATATATGTACAATGATATTTGTAGCAAAAAGCAAGTAGGTCACTGGTGTGGAAAGTCCTTCTGTCTATGTGCTGCTTTTATTGGTCAATGGATAAATATTTTTCAGCCAATGGCTTAGCAGAATAGAGCTAGACAGGAAAATTAAATTGAATGCTGAGAGAAAGAAGGCAATGTCAGTGAGAAGACATGTAGCCACCGCCGGGGACAGATGCCTCTGCTACAGCCCCCTGAACCTTTGTTGGTAGGCCACAACCTCGTGGTGATGTTAGATTAATGGAGATGGGTTAATTCAGGATATAAGAGCAAGCTAGAAATATGCTTAAGCTATTGGCCAAACAGTATTGCAAATAATATGGTTTCTGTGTGATTATTTCGAGGCTGAGCAGCTGGCAATAAATGAGCAGCTTTCTGCCTACAGTTTACATTATCTCTCATTCCTTTGTGGAAGCCAAAAATGTTGGCTATGTAGAAGTAGAAGTCGACTGGAGGTTGCTTGAGTCTGGAAAGTGGAGAGAAAACAGTGAGAGGGAGATAGTGGTGCTAACTAAACACAGTTGTTGAGGGAATACTTCCAACAATATATGGCACAATGAGACAACTCTAGTCTGAAATATTTAATTCTGTGTCTCAACATAGAAAAATGATATTTGTGGATGAAGAAATGTTAATAACTTTTACTTATTAAACATTTCATAATTTAATTACTTATAAGGCCATATCACATAAATATGTATATATTAATCAAAGCAAATAACTAAAACTTCCCACACTATCTTTGAAATCATAATTAGTCATATAATACCTCTGCATTTTCAGGTGGTCTCTTTTTTGTTCACAGAATGATTTTTGCCCTCCAGTATGTTTCTACTGGCCAAAACATTCACTAACCCAAGCACTATATAGATATTCAGGTACTCAGAATTATTGTTAAGACACTAAAATAATGGAATGTGACTTATACCTTTGAGAAAATCAGATTAGGAATTATATAAATATGGAAGAATTATAGGCATTGTATGTGAATCTTTACTTATCTGCCTAAATTATATGTCAAAAAGTAATCAGAGCAGGTAAAGAGCCATCAGTCTACCTGGGTTACACAGAAATGCTGCAGCTTAGAAATGGACCATCTGAAAGGAGACTCTGTAGGTCAAGTTGTTGGTGCCATTTTAAGAGCATCTAGAAAATAGCATGCTTCAGAAGGAAAAATAAAAACTTTCAAATAAGAGTGATTTTGGTGTAAAGGTTTGTTTTCACTCACAATCTTTAAATCATCATTCTGGGTATGTGCATTCACAATTGATGGCACAGTGGAGCCAAGTCTAACACCATACGACATCTGCCTGAGTCATTGGGATATAAAGTTTTCACAGCTTTATAAATGGTCCATGAGTAAGTGTATTTTAGTAGTTAACTGAGTGATATTTTACAGCATCAAAATGGAAAAAAGCTTACTTTTCTTGGTTTTTTTCTGGGACTTCTAAAAGTCATAAAGTTCATTTCATTTCTTATATATGAAGGCTCAAATCATCACAATTCTTCTCATGATATAAAGAGAGAAAGAAGTCCCAAGTTAAAAATATTTTAAAATTTTTAACTTTTACTGTTATCACATTCAATTTCATATATATTAGACTTATGTTTGTGCATGAATATGATATATTAGTGATCATGTTTGCTGTAGTCAAACATCAGATGACAATTTAATAGAGTCCCATCTTTCCTTTTCCTTTATGTACATTTCAGGAATAGACCCCACCCAAGGTTTTCCAGAAAATCTCTTTACCTGTTGAGTCATTTTCTCAGCCCCAAGAATCACAATTCTTAATCTACAATTCTCACCGTTATGGATTAAAAATTATAATTTATATCCCTGTAAAAATTGTGATCACAAATTATCTCATAAGTGATATACTTACTTGTTTTTATATCAGAGATATCCAGTGCAATACCCCTCAAGTGTATTGTATTTGAATTTCTAGAATTGTGAGGACACTATTTATATCATCAAGATAGTTTCATGTGTCATTTATTAAATATTTAGGCATGAGATGTAATAATAGTAGATTCTAGGTCATAGTCAGTTGGTAAGATGTGATAAGACAGTTTGCTCAAAAACTGAAGCAGAAGCCATGATAATGAACATAAACAAGTTCTAAAAGCTGGCCAATTCAAGGATCAGGATTCCCTAGAACCCAGAGAAGGAATGCAGTTCTGCTAATTACCTGGTTTTAAATCAGAAAAACCCCATTTCACACTTTTGATCTCCTTTATTTGTTTGTTTGTGTGTGTGTGCTTGCAAAAATATGCTATTTGAACAAGTCAAGGCCAGAGGACAAATTGTATGAGTTGATTCTCTCTTTTCATTATGTGGGTCCCAGGGATCAAATCCAGGTCATCAGACTTGATTGCTGGATGGCAAAGCATCTTTATCCACTGAGCCATCCTGACAACCCAATTTTCTTTTTACATAAATCTCTAAGCTTATGGTAATGGATGACAATAGCAATATGAAATATATACAGTTCTCAAGTGATATGTATTTCATACTGAGAATTTTAAACATTAGTAATGATTAAAAGAATTCAAAGTGACCTCAAATATTAATTAGGCAACTAAATGAACTCAACAGTGCATGAGCACTCATTATCATTCTCTATTCTCTATTTTTAGTTGTCAAACCTTGCTAATCAGAATGCTGCCAAAGTATTAGAAATCTAGTTAGCTTTGTCCTTAATTCCATATTATGAGGACTTCTAAGTCTCTTGAGCTATGAAGGAACATGGAATAAAGTTTGGTGATAACGGAAATTTAGTAACTATGGTGACATGACTGGAAAGAATAAGAATCAGGGATTAGTTTTTGGATGTACTTTAATTTAAATTTATTATTATCATTGTTATCATAATCATCATTACGTCTTTATCATTATTACTATTAGTCTTAGTTACTGTTCTTTTGCTGTGAAAAGACACAATGGCAAAGGCAACTTGTGGAATAAAACATTTGAGAGCTTGCTTACAGCTTCAGAAGGTTAAACCATAATCATGAGGAAGCATGGCGGAAGGCAAGCATGATGCAGGAGAAGTATCTGAGTGCTCTATTGTGACCTGAAGGCAACAGGCAGAAAGCAAAAGATTGAGACTGGCATGAGATTTTGAAACCTCAAACCTCACTCCTGCTGATATACCCTTTCAACAAGGTCATGCGTACATCAACAAGGCCTCCCTGTTCAGTGTTCCCCAAACAATTTCATTCCTTGATGACTAATCATTCAAAGGTATGAGCCTATGGGAGCCATTCTCACTCAAAGTACCATATTACTATTATTGTGCACACGAGTGTGTCTGTGTGATACATATGTGGGGGTAAATATGCTATGGCATATTCCTGCAGTTGGTCCTCTCCTTCTACTTTTACATTGGTTCTGGGGACTGAATATGGGTCTCCAAAATTTCAGTGTGCACATTTACCCACTGAACCATCTTGCTAACCCCAGACTGCAATTTTGACATGAACACGTTGATATTGTTATAGACAAAGAAAAAAGTCTGGGCAAAAAAACTTAATTTTGGACCATTATGAAGCAGAAAAAAAGGATCTATGTGATTGTTGGGATAAAACTGACAAAGCATTACAAAAAGCAGTTGGATGTGCCAAAAGTCAAGATTGGGATTTAATCACTTTTATTTTGAGGAATTCTCTGAAGTCATTTTCTTATCCTCTTCCTCAGATGTGGAAACAAGTACTGCTGATTTGCACAAGGGAGCTATAAAGGAGTAAAACCCCGTGGTTTCTGAGTACTGTCGTCAGCATCTTAGAATTTGGAAAACTGTTGCAACAGAACAAAAAGCACAGACCCGTAAAATTGGGAGTAGCATGCATACTTGTGCTTGAGAAAATAATTAGTCCATTATAAAAATAAAGATCTGGATAGGTAGACATAGTTCTTCCTAACTTCACTAATAGATAGAAAGGAGAATCTATTGACAGTGTGTATGTGGCTTAAGAATGTAACCCATATCTTGCTTTAGGTGGAGCCAATTTTTAGTCATTTAGTATGAACAGGAATGTTATACACTTCTAAAAATGGTCTCCCTAAGAAATTCTCCTAGCTGCTCCTATAGGCACTATTTCTCCAAGTGGCTGGATAGGGTCCCTGTCTAGGGTAACTTGGAGAAGGACTTGCTGAAGAGAGAGCAGGTCCATCATCTACTCTGGGTTCAAAAACATGCAACTTGTGAACACTGTCAGTCTATAATAGGAAATAAGTCAAAATTGTCATTTAGATGCCACTTCCTTTTGTCAGTCTCTCTCTGGTTTGTAGTCACAGAGGACTTTGATTAAATCACTTACTAGAGGGGTAATTGCTGTTTGCCTTTCTATAGTTTTGAATAAAAAATCATAGTTCATAAAGCCTAGTTCAAGCCATACTTTTATTTATTTATTTTTTATCAATCATATTCTATTTGGCCAAGAAGAACTTCAATTGACTCAATTATAAAAGTGGGATAATCATAATCCATTTTCACCCTCAGGTTGTACATAGTCAAATGGTATCACCAAATATTTGAAAACTATTAAGGACTGCTGTTAGAGACTCAGAAAATTTAAGACTGTAATAATTTATTTTTCTAATTTTTGTTGCTTGACATATTAGGAAAAAGACACAAAAAGTGAACGCAACCAAACGAATTTAAATCCACTCCTTCCCAAACAACAAAATAAAATGCTTCTGGGACCCAGGGATTCAAACAGCTCACTCATCCAATGTCTCATGAATCTTAGGAGCTGGGATCTTTCAATTTAGGTCCTGTGTATTTTAACTGCTCAGACTTTTGAGGCTACATGTAAACCTCTTAATGGCAAGCAAGAAATACAAAAGTTTTATATCTGAGTCATTCATTGAGTCTGAGCTTAGACATATCTCCATGTCTGGCTGTTTTGTTACCTTCACTGTGTTTCAATTTCTGGGCAAGAGAGCAGAGCCATTCCTCCCCCCAGCTCCACTCATGGGTGTTGCTGGGAATTTCCCCTATTTGTATTCCCATCAAGGAAACTTTTAATGTGTCAATGCCTAAATCTAGATTAATCACCAGTTTGAAGTCTATGGAACAAAAAAAAAAATGATACCAGTTTCATAAAAGTCAGGAAAAGAAATAATCATATATACATGACTTTAGTACTAAAATATTTTAAAACCAGTGGCTATTGGAAAATTTGTATGTTACACACACACACACACACACACACACACACACACACAATTTTACTATGTTGCAAAATGTATTCTCTTACCCCTCACCCTTCAGAACACTGGAATTACAGAAGAGCACCTCCATGCCCAGAGATTTTGTCTTATGTAGAAAGTGAAAGCTTTGACTATGTGACTTTTTAATCAACATACTAAAATTCTCCAAGATAATTGGTATATTTGAGTCTTTGAGAGTTAAAATGCCTAGAAACAGCTAACCCATTCCTGTTTATAGGTTTTTGAAGAAGACCTTATTTTCTTCTGAAATACAAAGTTCTGGAAAAAGTAAGACAGTTTCTAACCTTTGTAGGAATTTATCTCACTTTATATATATATATATATATATATATATATATATATATATATATATATATATATATTTGGTATTTATGGCAGATTCTTCCTCTATAATTTGGTAACATACAAATTTGGCCATTTACCTTGTTTTTGTAGTTCACGAGCATGTTAAATTAATTAAATTGTTAGTAGTCATTTCCTGAGCTAATTGACCAAGCAGTGTTTTAATTAATATAGCTTCTGATAATTATTTGGGTCTAGGCAGTTGGGAAGCAAATGAGCAGTCTCTGTATACACTACTGTCCTTCAGGAACAATAAGATTAGATAAACTCTTTTTCTATAAGCTACCTTGTTCACTGTGTTTTGTCATAGAATAGAAGAGTAACTAATATAGATATGTTGGAAGATAGACTGAGAAGAGACAGTTTCCCAGAGGAAGTAGTTATGAGGTAATACTAAAAAAGTAGAGGGATAGGAAGTTTCCTTTCAAATTGTTTCTCCTAGGAATATCGGAAGCTATGCCCATGAAGTCTCTCTAACATGGCTACGTAAGCATGACCTAAACAAAGATGACACCAATAGACACAATAATGTGAATGGGGGAATACTCAGGAGACTTCAACCCTAGACAAAGAACTATATGCAATGAAGGAATGCTAAGAGCAGGAGAAACAATAATCTTCACACAGGAGACAATTCTAAAAGCAGGGATTGCTTTAATGAAGTATTTGTTCATAGTATGTAGAGACCAGTGCTGCCTGGTGGAGGACAGAACTTCTTAAGTCTTCCCACCTGCAATCCTCATGAACACATTCTTTTATGAATATTTATTGAGATGTTTTCTATTTGAAAAACTATTTCCTGTTGTCCAAAGGAAAATATTAGTAAGGTTCTAGTGCAAATGAACACTTGTCCTAGTAGCCAGGAAACACACTGTTAGTAGTGTCTATATCTCCTTTGCATTTTTCTGTACTTGGAAACTTGTACTCAGCAAATGAATCTTCTGTTAATAATTCAGTTTTACACATTCAAACTCAGCATGCTACCAGGTTGGAAATAATTTTACATTTCCATAAATACTGTAGGTTGCCATAGCATCTAAGCATTGCATGTCAGTAGCACTGACCACATGTTAAACTAATAACTTTTCTTTACCCATATCTAAATGCTTATTATTTTGCACCCAGAATATAGTTGGCATGTAAAAATATTAAGAGTAACACTGAAATACCTCAGGCAAACAATGGTCTTTTATTTAGCAGTGCTGGTTTAATTAGACACATACAATGAATAAATTTTGACCTTTTCTTTTCTTTTCTTTTCTTTTTTCTTTTCTTTTTTTTTTTTTTTTTTTTGAATTTTTGAGACAGGGTTTCTCCGTACCTTTGGGCTCCTGTCCTGGAACTAGCTCTTGTAGATCAGGCTGGCCTCGAACTCAGAGAGGATTCGCCTGCCTCTGCCTCCCGAGTGCTAGGATTAAAGGCGTGCACCACCACGGCCCAGCCTTACCTTTTCTTTATAGCATATACAGAAGTTAAATGTGTTATAAGATGGTCTCGCTGAACATAATGGACAATGAGGACTACTGAGAACTGAAGAACAATGGCAATGGGTTCTTGATCCTATTGCATGTAATGGCTTTGTGGGAGCCCAGGTAGTTTGGATGCTCACCTTAATAGACCTGGATGGAGGTGGGTGGTCCTTGGACCTCCCACAGGGCAGAGAAACCTGCTTACTCTTTGGGCTGAGGAGGAAGGAAGACTTGATTGGGGGAGGGGGAGGGAATGGGAGGTGGTGGCGGGGAAGAGGCAGAAATCTTTAATAATTAAATTAATTAATTAATAAAAAAAATCAGCAAGAAAAAAAAAGATGTGTATGTGAAAGATAAATTTATAACTTTTGAAGAAAGGATGGAAAACTAAATAGAATTTTGCATTCTGCAATTTGTAATCCAATTGACACCTCTTGTGCGTGTGTGTGTGTGTGTCCCAAAATCTTCTTTGAATGGCTGTCTTGCACTGTTTTTTTATTTCTCTGCATATCTATTCTATTTATATTCATGAACATTTACAGGCATCCAGAACACTAAACTCTTTCTTTGTTTCTTGTTTGGAGAGCCCAAACTGTCAGAGATAATTCAAATTCAAAATGCAATTAGCAATAGAATAAGTGAGAAAAATGCAAATATTACATAGAAGACTTTTTTTCCAAAAGAGATAATGGAAATGGTTTTACATCTAGAATAAGCAAATCAACACGTTTATGATCAACCAATGCAAAACTAAGAAAAAACTTAAAAGATAGGATGGACATATACATACGATTATTGTCTATTAACCACTCTCCAGTAAAATTCCATGTAAATAAATAACAAATCAAGGTAATGACACCATTCATTTAGTAGGAAACCTAAAATAATAATGGTTGACATTGATATCACCAATGATATGGGACATTTGAAATATTTATATACTTAGTTGTTTTACTATTCTTGAAAAGTTTGGATTGTCTACAAATAGTAATTATACATATTTATCTCTGAACACACATATCACGGGAGTTATATAGCTCAAATTAAACTGTGCTTACTTTCCAAATAATGTAGATGAGAATATTTGTGGCACTATAGTTTATAATAATGGAAAATTTGAAAAGAAACAGAATATCTATTATTGATAATATGAATTTGAAATCATATTACCTGTGAACAATGGAATATGATCATTGTTGATAAATGATTGAGCTACCCAAAACATGTTAGTTAGATTGTGTGTTTGATACTTGGTAAAAGTATCACCATACAACGTAAACTTACAACTTAATTAAATTAAGTCAAATACAGTATTGGAAAACATCTTGTGACCTTTTGAATGTTGTGAGTATAGACAGGGATCCAACCTGAATCTGTTCTAGAATAGTGGGATTAATCTACTATATTTTCACCTACAGTGTAGTCACATAGGTGTACACATGATAAAATGTCTTTGCACTAAAGCCCTAAGATTTGTTGACTTTATTTTATGTTCTGACTTAATAAATCTAAAAATAAAATCCACATATGGTATGTGATTCCCCTCTGTATGCTGTGAATACCATAATTTAGAATTGTTAATAAAGATTAATAAAGAAACTGTCTTGAGCCCATGATAGAGTAGGATAGAGCTAGGCAGGGAAACTAAACTGATTACTGGGAAAAAGAAGCCATGGAGCTGCCACCAGAGACAGACATGCTGAAACTCCCCACCCCCCCATAAGCCACAACCTTGTGATGATACACAGATTAATGGAGATAGGTTAATTTAGGATATAAGTGTTAGCCAGAAATACACTTAAGCTATTGGCCAAACAATATTGTAAACAATATAGTTTCTGTGTGGTTATTTTGGGGCTGAGCTGCTGGGAACAAATATGCCACCTTTATACAAGAAATTGGATCTTTAATGAGGGGATGACTAAGCCCACGTAAAATCTGAGAGGGCTTGAAAAAAAATTCTAGAAACAAACAAACAAAAAAAAAATCAGAGTTTAACACAGCTTCCTGGTGTTTTCTGGAGGCATGCTGCAGCTCCTTTAAGAGAGGTCTTCCTAACTCAGTGGTAGCAAAAAACAAAAACAAAAACAAATAAACAAAAAACAACAATACAAACCATGGTTCTAAAATGGTGGCTTCCTGGGCCATGCTGCCAGCATAAACTCTGGCTCTTTCAGAAGACCAAGCATTTAAAAGGGTTGGTGAGAAGAGTGCTACAACTTGCTTAATGGAGACATAGACCTACTGTGTGCCTAAAAATTGGAGCAATGCCATGGCTCTCAGGTGCAAAAAACATCCCTCTGGCATGTTGAACTGGGCTCAACAAGCAGGCAGGGGCACCTTATCTCTAGCCACATCTACTTAGCATTAAATAGAAGCATTTCTGATCATAAAAGGATTACAAAGACATGCAATAAGGACAGATTCCAACATAAAAGACCTCTAAATGGATCACAGTGTGTTTAAAAATGTATGTAGGCTTTGGAGAGAAAAGGTAAAGAGTATAGAGAGTCATAAAAGGAAGTAAATAATTTAGAAAACATAAAACAAAGTTTTTAAAGAGACAGAGTACAGTCATAGATTAAATGACTAAAGATAATAAAATAAATATTAAAAAGTAATAGAGTAAAAACAAATAAGCTAGGTTAAGATGAAATATACACAGAAAGTCTGGATTATGTATATTATTGTTTTCTTTAAATTATTTGACTGTGAAGGAGCTAAGTAACCAACACATATACTGTAAAGGTACCTCGATTTCAGAATTTGAGTCTAAGGTTATGTTGCTTTGGAAAAGATGTTCTTTTGTTCCTAAAAAGATGGAAACCTGTGGATTCTTTCCAGACTAATGCAGTTTAATGGACAAAGATCATCTGAAAGGTTGCTGTGAACATTCCCAAAAATTACTTTGCCCAATAAACAGCAGGAGGTAGTTTGGAGAGAACTATACCCAAATTCCCAAATATTGTTTATAAATGTTTATTTACATTTAAAGAAGGATAAGCTTTATAGATGCATATTTTGTATTGGTATTGATCTTGGTTTATTGATACAAATTTAAGGTTAGTTTTGTTATACTATGTATATGTATATTTCTCTTGTTTAAGGAGTTGTGTTTGTGCAGCTCATTTAAAAATGTAATGTACAATTAAGAAATACAGGTTAATAGATGGTCATTTATAATAGTCAAGATTGTAGTCATGTTAGGCAGGTCTTCTAGATATGTAGAGATATATTTCAGTTAGATAATCTTCAAATCTTTCAAAGACTATAGAATATTGCATTTTAAATGTTTTAAGGACTTAAGACTTTTTATGACAGGAAACACATCTGCTCCTGGCAGCATCAATTACTTCAAGAGGAAGATGGACATTGAAGAGGCTCCTTATGAAGTTTGCTAGCTATTTGTGTAAGAAACTGCTCTTTCCTGGACTACTTGATGTTATGCTGTATGAACTGGACATGGAGGACCACAGAAAAATGTTGGCTGAACTTGCCTAAAGGTGAGACCATCCTTCAGAGTTCCTGCTTCATGAAAGAGTCTGCTATACATTCTGAAGGATACAGAATAAAGTTACTGACAAACTGCCAATAAAGGAGGAACTGTCTTTGAAATTTCTTGCTTCGTGGAAAAGTCTGATGGATACTATGGGTCTTTATGCTGAAGATGGATGCCCCAATGGTACAGAAGAACCTAAGAACCTTGGGTGACTGTCCAGGTAGAAAGATGTCTCTGTCAATTTTCAAGTTTTGGAAGTTGCTTGCTTTCTGTTTACTTAGGTAATATTATATCCTTCCAAAGTATTTGATGGAGTTGAATAATACAAAGTTATAATTATAGTTTTTCTTAGTTATCAAGTAGATATAAATATTGTAACTGTAATTCTTGCTTGATACCTGTCTTGTTATGTGTAATTTTACGATGTTAAAGCTAAAACCTTCATTTTTATTTCAACAGAAAAGGGGAGGTAATGTGAGATTCCCTTCTGCATGCTGTGAATACCATTGGTTAATAAAGAAACTTTCTTAGGCCAGCACAGAGCAGAATAGAGGTAGGTGGGGAAAACTAAACTGAATGCTGGGATAAGGAGGCAGAGAGAAGCCATGGAGGAGCCACTGGAGACACTGGAACTTTACTCAGAAAGCAACAGCTTCATGGCAATACACAGATTAATAGAAATTAACATGTAAGAACTAGCTGATAAGAAGCTAGAACTACTTGGCCAATCAGTGGTTCAATTAATTAAGCAGTGGTTTCTGTGTGATTGTTCTGAGTCTGGGCAGTTGGGAATGAACAAGTGGTCTCCTACAAAACACATCAGGACTCTTCATAAGCTATATAGTGACATAAATTATATATGAAATTACCTAAGAAGTAT
This sequence comes from Chionomys nivalis, assembly GCF_950005125.1. Taxonomy (NCBI): domain Eukaryota; kingdom Metazoa; phylum Chordata; class Mammalia; order Rodentia; family Cricetidae; genus Chionomys; species Chionomys nivalis. The sequence goes on along the minus strand of NC_080093.1, from coordinate 9,999,016 downwards.
TACATTTGTCATATATAAGTATCTATCTTTAGTCTCTATTACCCAGAGAATAGCTTAATAGTTCTTCCTTGGGTCAGGATGCTATACAACACTGGAAACAATGCCTGGGTGAGGCAAGTCTGCACCCATAGTTAGGTCATATGTTTCATGAATTGTTTATTTTATCCTATGTATCTGTCTGTCTGTCTGTCTATCTATCTATCTATCTATCTATCTATCTATCTATCTATCTATCTATACATTGACATGTTCATTTAAGAAATATGGGTGTTTTGTCCGAATGTATGTATGTGCATCAGTCCATGCCTGAAGCTTGTAGAGGACGCTGGGTTGCCTGGATATGTAATCATGGACAGTGTGGGTGCAGGTAATAGAACCCAGGTCCTCTGAATGAACAAGAGACTTTAAACTTTGAGCCCTCTCTTTAGCCAATTATATCAGTTATTACAAAAAAGTCAGCCTTGAGAGTAAAAGGTAAAAGAAAGGAGCCAAAACATGATTAGCACCTAAGCTGATTCTGACCTCTATACAATTTGTTGCTTATGCAGCAGCATTTTAATGATGATTATCTTATATTTCTTTTTTCCCTACAGTACCAAGTGGCACTAACTTCTTGTAGTGATCATTAGGTCCCTCTCAGACTCCTACTTCACATAAGAGTAAAATGTATCTTCCAGTGCTTCCCATGGATGTTTTACTAAGTCCACTCTGATGCAGTTGAGTTTGCTGAGGGGCAGGATTTGTTTTCAGGAAGAATTAAACTTCACATCACAATAGAAACATTTCCACTTGTCCATATTTAATAAGCAGCTGGGTGCCATCCAGAGACATCTGCACTGGAAATCTTTATAAGAACAAGTCTCTACTGGATTATCTTTCTCTTGGGATTTGCTTGGATTGAGGGAAATAACATAAACATCTTCTAGCCCAGTACATGTTCAATATGGCTGTGATCATGCTAAGAATAATAATGATGCATGCAATGATGATTTTAATTTTTTTTAACAACCACAAAAGCTACCCATTTGAGCAAATTTAATAGTAGTTCAATATTTTTTCCAATACTGTTTACTTTCCAATTTTGTCAGTTTATCTGAATATGCTTTAGAGATTTTTTTTCCTTCCAAAAACGTCAGGCATTGCACTTAGTTGACAAAACTTCTTACTGTCTTCTAAGCCAAAATATACCCACAGCAAGTATATGCTATAGTTTTTGTTGTGTATAATAGTTCCATCTCGAGATAATAGCACCGACTTCTCCCTTAGTTAGTAGATGGTCCCTCATTTTGTGCTTGTCTACAGTTGTTCACAGAACAATTATGACATAAATTCTATGTCAGAATACAGTGGAGCCATGCTCTCTCAGCAGGTTCCTTCCCGAATTTGACAGAACAGAGATTAAATAGGATTCAAATCATATTAAATATAGTAACTTTATTAAAAATCTTAACCTTTACCATGGGAAAACATTATTTTTAAATTTCTTTTCTGCTATTATAATAGAATGTCACTTTCCCCAAATCAGAAAACTTATGAATAATTTTGATAAAGAGAAGCAAAGAGACTGTCTTAGTTAGGGTTTATGTTGCTATGAAGAGACACTATGACCATGGCAACTCTTATAAAAAAACTTAATTGGGTTGGCTTTCAGCTAAGAGTTTTATTATGTTCTCATTATGGTTACACATGGTGGTGTATAGGCAGATGTGGTGATGGAGAAGGAGTTGAGGGTTCTATGCCTTGATGACAGACATAGTTTGAGCACAGGATTCCTCAAAGTCCACCCACACAGTGACAAAGACCACACCTACTCCAACAAAATCACACCTCTTCATAATGTCCCTGCCTTTGGGGATTTTTTTCTTTCAAACACTACAGAGACATTCTTATTTCATCATAAGTAAAGTATACCTGACAAATGTCGCAACTATATGATATTCGTTATATTATATACAGCTATGTAATATATACAGCTTCTGTAAAAATTAGAGTCTTTGCTCACAGCAAGGTGCTGAAGTGAACAAAGGACAAAATGATACTCAGAACAGAACGTGGACTGAATGACTTACATTGACTAAGAGAGAAAATGCAAAGGTGGCAGAGAAAAGAAGATTTGTCACTTTTGTGGATAAGTAATAAAATGGATTGCAATTGTTTTTAGCACCTGACGAAGGCACATTAGAAAGGAAGAGTATCTTTTAGTTTACAGTTCCAGGGGATGTAGTTCATCACTGGAGGGGGATATAATGTCAAGAGAAGGACATTTTTGCTTGATCATATGTCATCTATAGTCAGAAATCAGGGAGCTATAAACGTTTATAGCCCACTTTATTTTATTCATTCAGAGACCCCCCAGCCAATGACATGGTCCTACTCACATTTAAGGTGAGTCTTCTCACTTCACAGACAGTTGAAGAAATTTTTTATGGTGATTGTAAATCACATCAAGTTGACAGTCAAGATTAACCTCACAAATGTAATACTGAAGGTTCCAAGCTCATATTCTGATCAGAGAAAACTGCTGGTAGATGTGCCATCCCTCAGGGTGCTGTGGGATTGCCCTCTGTATGCTGTGAATATCATTGGTTAATAAAGGAACTGCTTTAGGCCTATAGCAGAGTGATAGGGGAACAGAGCTTGGTGGGAAAAACTAAACTGAATGCTGGAGAAAGGAGGTGGAGTCAGAGAGAAGCCCTGTAGCCCTTATGGAGATGGACATCAGAACTTTAGCTGGCAAGCCACAGCCATGTGGTGATATACAGATTAATAGGGATAGTTAAATTAATACGTAAGTGTTAGCCAATAAAAAAAACAGAGCTAATGGACCAAGCAGTGATCTAATTAATACAGACAGTTTCAGTGTGATTATTTTGAGATTGAGCAGCTGGGAACCAACAAACAACCATTCTCCAACAAATTGGCACCCAAGGGGCCTTCCTCTAACATAACAGTCTACCAAAAAATCTCACAGGAGTCTGAGTCACCAGAATAAGGACTGGATTAGAGGTTTTCTTTGTATAAAAGGGTTTTTGTTTTGTTTTCAGAAAAGCTTCCTTTTCAATCATAGGGGTATTCCCCCACAGATATTTTTTTTTAAAACACGCCCTAAAAAAGAATCCAGTTATTGAAATATCAGTTACATATTAGCATAAATGTGGGTCACCAGAATCCTAGATCCATGCATATTTGCCTTTCAAATTATGTCTCTATGTTAGAACACCTTGTTTCACTTGGATTTGAAATTCGCATAACAGACATTTAACTTTTCAGCTGATGGGCTGATTGTGTTGAAGGTCATACCCAAAGCTTAATTACAAGGATATTCTAGGAAAAGGTGAATTTTCATTTTCTACAATATGCAGTTTTAATGTTGGGCCCATTATAAAACAGTCATAAAAATGAAATCTGAGATAAAGATGTGAAGGTAAACGCATTTGAATTCTTGGACGGCTATATCTCACCGCACTCTAAGCGAATACAAAATGGGCCATTTCCCTTATTTTTAGCTGCATTATTTTACTATAACTAAATTCTAAAGACCAGTGTTAAAAGCATATTGCTTTTGTATAGATCCTGAATTCAGTTCCTGACACCCATAATCTGTTACTTAGAATGGGTTGTAATCTTTGTCATTTTGCTTCAAGGGCATAAGACACCCTCTTTTGTGTTGACTGAGGTTTTCTGCCTTGCCTGGTTCCTGCAGATGTTAAATCTTAAAGAAATCACACAGGGGTCTCTACATTAATTATAAACTGATTTTCCCATTACCTCAGGCTTCTTATTAACTCATAACATATATTAGTCTATTATTCTTGTCTATGTTAGCCACGTGGCTCAGTCCTTTTTTAACGAGGCATTCACATCTTGCTTGCTCTATGTATGGATCACAACTGCAGACTGTGCTTTCCTCTTCCTAGCATTCTTGTTGCCCCACCTCTACTTCCTGCCTGGTTGCCCCGCCTATAATTCCTGCCTGGCTACTGGCCAATTAGCATATTCAAATACAATTGACAGGGTACAGGCCATTGTCCTACAGCAATCTGGACTTCAAAGGCACCTGCACACACACACACACACAAAAGTTTGTCTATGGATCTCTTCATCAGTTTTCATCAGATGCTGGGTGACACCACTCAGATGAGAGTTGGGCTAGACATCAAATCTATGAGTACAACATAATAACATTACAAATCACTTCATTGACTTTTTTTTTACCAGTCATGTTTAGTTCTATCCTAGGTCCCTGGGGTATCCCATCTCTGGGCCCCTAGTCTTCATGGCTTCTCAGAGTATGGGTCTCAAGTTGGGCCAGTTATTAGTTGTTTACTCCCACAATTTCTGCATTATCTTTATCTTAGCACTTCACCCTCTGACTTCCCTCTCAGCATCTTTCAAATAATGAGTTGGGGGAGAGGGAGCAAGAGGAAGGAGGAGAGGTTGATCCTCATGAATTACTCCTACGTTCCACTGAATTTCAGAGGGGTTAGGATTTCTCACACCTTCTAGGTCAGCAAATCCAAAGATCAACATTCTATTTGGGAAGGAACAGGAGGCTCAGACATAGGATTTGGATGATTAATTTAAAATCATAAACTGTGTAGGCACCCATAGATTTCTATGCCCACAAAGTTCACTTATCTTATTTCTTAAAAATAATATAGAGATCTTTACAACTCTTTGTGGTATGTTCTCTTTGCATCCCTTCCCCCAACTCTCTCTTTCCCCTCTTTCTCTCTCTTGATCAGTATCTAGTTTAGTGACTCACACTGAAACCTCTGCGGTTGTATTAGTTTTCTCATTGCTGTCACAAGCACCTGATAAAACAAGTGAGGAAGGATTTGTTTTGCCTTGCCTCCCAGTCTGAGGGTCCATCATAGCAAGGAACTTGTCCCAGCATGCTTACCACCTTTTACCTGTAGTCAGGAAGCAGAGGAAGATGAATGCTGATGGGTAGGTAATTTTCTTCTCTTCCCATTTATATTTAATCTTTGATCTCAGTCTATGTGAAGCTGTCACTCACATTCAAGGAATATCTCTCCTTCTCAGACACAGGCACAGAGATGCCCAGAGACATGTGTCCTAGATAACCCGAAGTCCTCTCAAAGAGACAATCAAAAGCAGTCATCACAATGTTGTGAATTTATTACAAAAGGCTGTAATAAACATAGATAGCCAGGGGTTTAAAGAGTATGTATGAAACTAAATTGAGATACTGGATCAAGTACAACAAAGCAGAGATAGTTTTGCGAACTTTATTGATATGGAGTATTCTACTGTCAGTAGAGAAGGAAATAATCTGTAAGTGAATAAAGAAATGACAAAAATTTTGTGGGAGATGCTAAATGAAAAGAATAATGTTGAAAGAAGTAGACTTGTTTGAGTTATATACCTACAAACCTTAAAAGTACATAAAAACTATAATGACCATCTACTATGCAAACTGACAAGAGATATACTGGAGAGGAGGAGATCTGCCTCTCTGGGAGGTTCTGAGCCTTCTATGCTCTCCTGACCTCTACAGTTACACAGTCTGAAGAGACAGAAGGTCCGGATATACAACAGAACATCACAGTATTGAACTTTCATGTGACATCATGCTAATCAGACTGATAAAAGAGAAATGACAACTTTACTAGAGGACTTAGGAAAGGACATGAACTTTAGAGTCAAGGACAAAAAAATCTATGAATATTCAAAAATTACTATAGAAATGAATTATTTAGGAATTCAATGAGCCATGCCAGATGACCTCCAAATTGAAGGACACTTGCATCTCTGTAGGGACATAGCCCCACCCATTGGGGGCGTGTTCGCCTCGGGCTAATGTTTACGGATAAATCTGCCGGGCATGAGCCCAGCAGGCCTTTTCTTTTGCTCCGCTTTTCCGGTACACCGCGGGAACCTGTGGTCCTGTAAGTTTATTTCCTTATTAAAGCTGTATATATCTATATAATCTGTCTACATTCATTTGCACCACCACATTTGGCGCCCAACGTGGGGCTCGAACCCACGACCCTGAGATTAAGAGTCTCATGACACAGAGGCTTCTATAAGAAAAGGGAGAGCAATGCCTGTTTGATCTCTTTCTAATACAATGCACTTGGAATTACTAAGTTGACACATAAATTGAGCCACATTAATAACATTAAGAAAGGCTTCTGTAATCGTCTTGGGCTCTGAAGCAAATAACTCTTTGCATCAGAAACAATTAATATACACATGAGGAATTTCTAGTAACTCAAAGAAGCAAAACCTTCTAATCTAACAGTAATGTAACAAACTCAGAACAACAACAAAACAAACCAAAACAACAACAACAACAACAACAAACTATGAAGGATGTCAGGATTTCATGAGATGTTTTATTTTATTGAATCTTCAAGCCTTTTTAGGCAGAAATGTTCATCATGGACTAAGTGAAGTCAGTTCCACCAGGAAACGGGAAGGACAACAACAATGAAATCAACAAGGCATTATAAGATTAAAAAATGGATTGTGTGAAATTGGACATGAACAAGGAGAATTAAATGATATGAATGGACAGGTGTAGCAGCCCCTCAGACCATCCATGGTCATTTCTTCAAGGACTGTTACAAGTACCCCTCGTGGCAACATGGTGAGTTCTTCATGATTATCTGGGAAAGGAGCCTGAAATCCAAACTAGGTTCTTAGACAGCTGGTATGAGTGGTGAACTCAAAGTGAACATGTACTGTAGTTTTCCTAATAACACACTTTGATAAAAAGAAAACCCCAGAATCTTAAAAGTCTCTTATAGAACTTATATGCAAGTGAATCTGAGGGTTTAATAGGCAAAGCTGATGTCTGCTGCATTGAAATAATATGATTATCGCACTGCAGGACCTAATCCCTCATGCCTACAGCTGATGATAGTTTTGTAAGCTAAGAGTTTTCTGCCAAATATCCTCTGGATCTAGTGACTGCTCAGGAGCATCTTATCCAAAGCACCCTCTTTGCCCTGGTGGTAAGTGTGGGAGAAAAAAAAATGGCTTAGTCTCTCATCCCAGTTTGGAAGATTTGTATAGAGTCATTACAGTCCCAGGGTTCCAAAGAAATAGCCTGAGCTTTTGATTTTGACTGTCTTCAAGCCATATTTCTTCCAACAATGCTGTTTCCTTTCATTTTTCCTCACTTGCTGGAACTTTAGGCTCTTTTTCAAAAGACCCTTCAGAGTCTCTTTCTTGGGTGCATTCCTGAAGGGACCTAATTTTTATTTCAAAAACTATTTTCCTAAAAACTACATTATTTCTGCCTTAAAACTTTGTCTTCTGCTTTTCTAATGGACTTGCATACAGACTGAATTGTGTATAATTCCTAATTTTAACCTGACCTCCCCCACTTGGAGATAGGCTTTCTATTTAGGATACAGGTCCTGCTCAGCCCGTTTAGTAGATTTGCCCTTTGCAATTAATTCTAAGGTTATCGCCCTGTGTCCAAGTAAAGTTAGGAACACAGTACACATATCTGCCTATTCCAATAACACCAACCCTCCTGTACCTGATGTGTTTGACAGTTTCTAAATTGAGAAGCAGACGAGTGGAGAAGACTTGAGCCAGGTAAATGTAGCTGTCACTGCTGGGACATCATTCCCAAAGGCTGTACGAGTTGAGGAAGCATAGAGAACTTCCCATCAAGTGAGATGAACGTGAATAGCCATTTTGGAATCATGAATTTTAAATAAATAAGTCCACTCCAGCTACTATTAGCAATCTGGGGGAGAAAAGATGAAGTATGACCTTTAGCCCCCACTTAGAAGGGTTACTCCCAGCTCTTTCCATGCAAATTTTTGAAAATACTTTCGAAGGAAATGACTATGACGTTCTCCTGCATACTCTATCACTGTCACCTGGGGGCAGGGCTACAAGTCATCCCAGCTGACATCCTTTCTCTTATAGTATTTAGCAAAATTAAACTGTCAGTCTTCATTTTTCCTGATGGCTTCAGTACAGTACCCATTTCTAACTAAGAGGCTTTCCCTCCGTTTTCTTTTCATTAATTTTAAAGGACTTGGTGGATTCAAAGCCTTTATTTTCAGATTGACATCTTGAGATGAGACCCAAGATACTGGAGGCAGGCATCAGTGCAAATGAAGCCTGGCAGCATAACAGAAAGAGAATGGGTTTCCTCTATCACTTAGAAATTCTCTAAGTACAAAGCTTGGGCGAGTGCCATGACCGGATTGTTTTATCATTGCTGAGATGGAGTGAGGAGTCTACAGCTGTGGGGTAAACCCCTGAGCTAATTCATAATAGTCTCAAACAATCTAGAGAGGAGGAAAGACCTCCCCATTGAGCATACAAGGCAAGGTGAGTATTCTATTACTCAAGTGATGAGCTCCCCAAATCTGCTCTACCAGTGGCATCTCTGGTGGCAGCATCATGTCATTCTTCATATTTGAGTGCCCTGATCTAGATCAGAGTGTGTTTCATAGAATCTGAATATTATATAGTCCTGTGAAACTTTAAACTCTCCCAATATACTAGGAGTGTTGAAACATTTGAAGGGGTCACATCTTTCTCTCATCCCACTCCAAGACATCTAGTTGGTAAGTTTGCTACTAAAGACTACACAGTCTATGTCTTGACCTTTTCTTCTTACTTTTCCATTTACATAGATCTCCAGGATGCCTGAGCTGCCTTCAATACCCCAAATTCATATCTATTCTTCTTTTAGTACTGTGCCTTTTATCCACATCCCCAGTGTCCTAAAAGTTACACTAATATTCTCTAAATTTGTTCAGAAAGTGCCATTGCTATCTTCAAATTGTTTGTCTACAGAAGGCCTTTATTTATTTCTAAGATAAAAGAAAACTAGTGAAAGAGAATTAGCTGGAAGAAAGAATGAAGCTTTACTAGTTATGAAATATTTACTTTTTATAGGAGTGTAAGTATACCAATTCCGAGCTCCCTGAAGATGTAACTCTTATTACAGTTTCTCTATGCTTCAGTGTTTACTGTAGGACCTTGAGTAAGTGAAAATTCAAGTACAGTTCTGATTAACTGCAATCGAATGAGTTTAAAGTCATGAAATGTTACTCCATGAGATATACTTCACACTGTGCTCTCTCAGGACTATGGGGTTAGGATTAGGTTAGTGGATTCATCCTCGACCACTTCTCTGATTCCTTAGAAATGCAAGAAAAATAGAATTTTTAATACTTTAGCTTCCATTATCAGTTCATTATATAAAGATCTCAAGGGAATTAAACCATTGTTCATGAACCTTATCAGAATGAAGATGCAGCCACTTTTTTTCCTGTGAGGATTAAAGGGTCAGATAGTATTTGTGGTCTTGATGACCATATGTGCCCCATGTCACAATTTTTCACTTTGTATTAACTGTATTCCAGAACAATTTTATTTAAAAATCAGAAAGTGAAATGTATGAGTTGAAACAAGAGAAGATTGAATTAGTGAAATTCACTATTGATGAGTGTCTCATTATAATGTCTTTCAGAGACTTATGTTTCAACTATTTCCTGTAACAAACTGTCTTATCTTGATGGAAGAGTAGAGTCAACACACCCACCTACACACATGCACACACACACCAGAGGTTCTATCCCCTCCTTGTCCAGATGCTTAAATGGATGCATTTATTCCTTGGGGTATTATTTGTACTCAAACACAGCAGAGTAGTTGAATCATGATAGGTTCATTATTATCAAGAGATGATAGATTTGTCTCTAGAGAGACATGATCATTCTTTACACAACAGTGACTTAGTTATAATAAAAATAAAACAAAAAACATCCTTGATACAAAGGTTAATGAGGCACAAATTTTAAGGGCTCTGTGGGACTTTAGCCTTATTAAAAGGGTTCAATAGCTAACTGCAACTTGCCAATCCAGTGTTTCCATATTTTGTTTCTTTGCCAGAAAAACCACATTGTGTTTGAAATTTAGTTGAAGTAGTGGCCATTCCATTCGTATGCACTGAATAGTAAATGCACTGTTATTTTTATGCACACAAATAATAAAAGAGAAGCCAGAGAAAAGAATGCTGGCATTTCCTTCAGCTTTCACATTTTCCTTCATGGGATTATTTATAGAATATGTCTAAAGTTATTATACGACAAGTCGTTCTGGAAGAGTTGGTTCCCCTTATAGTTTAAGCCGTAGAAATCTAGATCCAGATATTGATAACACTGACTCAAGACATGTGGGATTTCCGTCACTAACACCAAACTTTCTCATATATGCCTCCTGCCTTTGAAAATTATTACTCTTTGAAAGTCTTGTACAATGTTTTTATTGCATTCTCAATCATCTGCCTTCTCAACTCATCTCTTATCTACCCCCATTTTCTTTTCCACTCAAATTTCTGTCCTTTTGTTTTTTAACCAATGAAGACCACTCAGTGCTTGCCAAATACTCTTGGATGTATGATCTTCTACGGGAGTCTTGTTATTTTGCCAGGACCTAATGTCTTATAGAAAACTCTCTCTTCCACTCCCAGAAGCTAAGAATGGCCAATATCTCCATGACTAGTGGTGGAATTTTGTGCCCAACACGCATCTTCCCGATGGGATCGAGTCTGGCTCAGGTTTCCACAGATATTGTGCATTCTTTCACCAAATCTCTACTCGTTTGTGTCAGCTGTTATGCTGTGTCCAGAAGACACTGTTTTTTTGTTTGTTTGTTTGTTTGTTTTGTTTTTTCTAGTCATCTTCCTTTTTTGGCTCTTATCCTCTTTCCATTTCTCTTTCCTCAGTGGCACCTTAGCCTTGGGAGGAGATGTGGTGACATATATGTTTCTTTAAGGCTGAGTGTCTCAGAATCTCATTCTCTGCTCCTTGGCCAGTTATGGGTTTCTGTGTTAGTCGCCATCTTCTGCAAGTAGAGGTGTCTTATACATCTATGGCTATAACAATAAATCATTAGAAGCCAGATTAATGTCATGTCCATTTACCAGAATAATAGTGGCAATTTCTTCTTAGGGTCCTTGAACTATCCAGGAGATACTCTTCTTTCAATAATGGTATAAGTTTTCATCTTTTGGAACAGGATTTAAAAACAATCATAAAATGTTTGGTTCCTGCCATGATGGTGTGCCACCAGTGGGTATATATTTCCAGGCCAGTCATTATTGAATATTGCATAGTTCATAGCTGTGTGTGCTTGTTGATTGTCTTTCTTCTCCATTAGGGAGAAAATCACCTTCAAGCACTGATAAAGCCAGCAAGTAGTACTGAAGTTTCTAGATCAGTCCTAGTCATGTTCTATGACTTAAGTAAGTGATGTTTTAAGCAGTAGGGCCTTAATGAGGAGCAAGAACAATAACATATAATGTCTATAGGATCTTATTGGTCAGCCACCAACCCCAAAGCAATACTTTATTGTTATTGGGCTTTTAACTAGCCTCTGGTGTCTGGTAGGGGCTTTGTTGCCTCCTTATAGGGTAACACCACAATAGCACTTTTTATAAAATGTGTAGCCCCTGATTTTAACTACATCCTTTAAAAATAAGACAGAAAGTGTAACCAACTAAAAATATCAACATGGCCCAAAATATGGCAGAAAGTGATACAAAAAAAATATATCAACCAGAATGGAATCATTAACACTAAGGAAGTTTCTATAATCCAATAATCTGTCACTGTTCTGAGGAAAATAAGAAAATAATCCAGTCACTGAACAAACTTCTTCTCAAAGATTACCTATACATATACTTACAATAATTCAGATTGAGTCTTATGATAGTATAATGAACACAATTGCAAACTCTTCAACCTCCAACACTGTCTTCTAGTTTACCACACAACAATGTGGAGAGTAGTTTTTTTTTTTTTAATAATCAGCAGTTACTGTTGAAAACATGAATTGACAAGCAAAGAAAAATCATATATGCTAGGCTATCATGCTTCCAGGAAAGTCAGGATGTACATTAAACTCGAATGAAAATTTATATTGCTTAAAATTTAGAACACTACCAATGACTTCCTCTGGGTACCTTGTTCAGTGGAAATTTATTAGATATTATTTTATTCAGAGTGACAAAGCACGTTGATCAGTGCTTGATCGATCAGTTAGTAGTGTAGAAAGATTGTGATAAAGAACAGTGAAGTTTATTCTAAGTTTTCTCTGTACATTTTATTTATTTACATGCATATGCTTATGTATGTACATGTGTGGCATGTACGGAGAACTCAGATGATCATTTGAAATAGCTGTCTCCTTCTACCATGTGGGACGCAGGCATAGAATTTAGGTTTTCAGGAAGTAGGCACATTTACTCACTGAATCATCTTATGCATCCAAGTTCGTCTTTAAATAGTCACATAGTCGTGTGGATGACATACTACATGGAACTTTGCATATTGCAGTGTTTTCAGGTCCTCACCCCGTGGTGTCCTCTTCTGTTGAGAAGGCCTTCCTTCCACTCTCCCAATGTCTCCCTGATAAAACCACCCCCTTTCAAGCTTTACCCTTGATGTAGAATCCATTTGATTGCCCATGTAAATTTGATTATAAAAAATCCATGAATAATAATGGCCTTTTTCTAACATTTATGATTAACTTGCATATAAAATTGTGTAGTTCTATTAAGATTCTTATAATGTTTTGGATTTAATTTTATGTTTATAATGTACATTTAGTAAGAGATTATTAATTTCTTTCATGGAAGAATGTGCTTTACTCAACTTGGCCTTTACAGTATTTTACATAGCAATGGGGATAAGAATATTTGTCCTCTGAGGCTTTTCTAAGAATCAAATTACATGATACATTTGAATACTTGGTACAACTACAGTGTACCCGTTTATATGGATGTCAAGTGGACAAACTACGGTTTTGATTTTTGACACAACTGGGATCGAGATGTGGTTTCTTTCCTTAGCTGCTCAACAAAGAGGGAAAGATCTTAAACAGTCTGCCTTAGAAAAGGAAGAGGTATCTGTATGAAGGTTTAATAAGTGTGTTACATTGTGTGCAATGGTGTGGAGTGTAGTCAAGTAATGTTTTGAATAAAATATTCTACTAAGTTAATTTATACATACATAGATACACAAAGAGACTGGATTATGCATATTATTGTGTTTTCTTTGCATTTTTTGCAAGAAACTGCTCTTGCCTGGACTACTTAATGGTAGTCCAGGGAGAAATTTGCTTCTGGAGGTTACTAACTTAAACCAACATAAAGATATCTTGACTTCAAAATTTGGATCTAAGTATATATTGCTTAGGAAAAGAGGTTCTGCTTTTGTTTCCACAGAAGATGAGAACCCGTGGATTACTTCTGGTCTAATGTGGTTTGATGGAACAAGATTCCATGAAAGGTCTCCAGAAACCCTCAAAATACTTTGCCCAACAAATAGCAAAGGGGAAAAAAAGTCCAAATTTCCAAAATAATGGTTTATAAATGTTCATTTTCATTTACAGAGGTTGATTATAAATGTTTAATGGTCACAGTCAATTTCTAAAACAGTAAGGGGATATGATATAGAGATGAATATTTTACGCTGGTAGTGACTTTGGTTTATTCATATAAATTTAAGGTAAATTTTGTTGTATGTATATTTCTACTCTTGTTTAAGGTATTGTGTTTATACAACTCACTTAAAGTTACAGATTAATGGACAGTTATTTATAATTGTTAAACTTGTAGCCATGATAGTTAGGCTTTCTAGTTGTACAAAGATATGTTTCAGATGGATAATTACTCTTCAAATATTTTAAAGAGCTACAGAACATGGCATATAAAATGCTTTAAGAACTTGGATTTTTTTTTTTTTTTTGATAGTGAGACATGTCTGCTTCTGGCAGCAGTAATTACTTCAAGAGGATGATGGGCATTGAAGAGGCTCCTTATGGGGTTTGCTAGCCATTTGGGCAAGAACTGTTCTTGCCTGGACTACTTAATGGTATCCTGTATGAACTGGACATGCAAGACCCACAGAATAGTGAGTGTTAAACTTTCCAAAAGACTGGATGTTCTTTAAGGTTCCCTGCTTCACCGAGGTAACTGTCAGACATTCTGCAGGATGCAGAAGTGACTGAAAAACTGCCAAAATAGGCAAAGCAGCCTTTCAAATTTCCTGCTTCATGGTAAAGTCTGCCAGATACTATGGGCCTGTAGGCCGAAGATGGATGCACCCAGAACTATGGGTGACTCTCCAGTCAATGAGATGTCTCTGTCAATTCTAGAGTTTTCGAAGTGGCTTACAATGCACTTCCTGTTTACTTAGGTAATATTATATTCTTCTGGGGTCTTTGATGGAGTTGAAGAATAGATACTTAAAATTATAGTTTTCCTTAGTTATGATAAAAGATAAACTAGATATAAAACTTTAGACTCAGGAATATAGTATAAATGATAGAGTATTTTCCTTAATTTGTCAAATGTAAATAGACTAAATATTCTAATTCTAATTCTTGCTTGATAACTGTTTTGTATGTGCAATTTTACTATGTTAAAGTTAACATAGTAAACATTTTTATTTAGACATATATAACATTTTTATTTAGACATAAAAGGGGAGATTATGTGGAATGTCCTTCTGTATATTTGTTTATGTGTTGCTTTTATTGGGTAATGAATCAAGCTTCTTTTGCCTATGGCAGGGCAGAATATAGCCAGACTCATGCAAGATTTCTAAGGGATTCCCTCATGCAAGGATGTTTTAACTGACCCTGAAATGTATCCCCTTCCCAGTGGTGTCTTTCAGTAATCTCCTCTATCCCTCCCCCAAAATTTAGCACTCATGTTCCCATGACCACCTGCCTGCAGTCCAATCATGAAATCTCATTTATTTCCCCTACTGAGGGAAATACTTGCTACCACCACCCAAACCATCCTTGTTTCTAGTCTTGCTTGGACTGTGGATTGTAGCATAGTTTTCTTTTATTTTACAACTAATATTCACTTGTGAGCGAATGCATACCTGTTTATCTTTCTGTGTCTGAGCTACCTAAATCAGGATTTTTTTTTTTTAAGTTCTATCCAAGGCCTTCCAATTTCCTGATGTCAATGTTTTTAACACTTTAGAAATATTCCATTGTGTAAATGTATAACATTTTATTTATCCATTATGGGTTGAGGAACATCTAGGTTGTTTACAGGTTCTGGTATTACTAATCAAGTCGCATAAACATATTTGAGAAACGGTCTTTGTGGTGTTACTGGACATCCTTTCAGTATATGCCAGTATATGCCCAAGACTGGTATAGATGGGTCTTGTGATAGATTATTCCCAGTTTTCTGAGAAACCACTACACAGATTTCCAAAGTAGTTATATAAGTTTACACTCCCACCAGCAATGGAGTGCTCCCTTGTTCCAAATCCTCTCCAGCATGCGCTGTCCTTTATGTTTATGATCTTAGTCTTCCTGAAAAGTGTAAGATGGAAGTGCAGACTCCATTTGATTTTATTTCCTAATGGCAAAGAAGGTTGAACGTCTCCTTAAGTGTTTCTCAGTTGTTTGAGATTCTTCTGTTGCGAATTCTGTTTAAATCTGTACCCCATTTTTAAGTTGGACTATTTTGTTTGTTAGTGTCTAATTTTTCGAGTTCTTTATATATTTTGGAGGTCAGCCTTTTGTCTGCCGGATGTGGGGTTGGTGAAGATCTTTTCCCATTTTGTAGGCTGCAGTTTTGTCTGATTGATTGTGTCCATTCCTTATAGAAGTTTTCAGTTTCCTGAGGTCTCATTTATGAAGTGTTGAGCTTAATATCTACACTATTAGTGTCCTGTTCAGGAAGAAGTCTCTTGTGCCAATGTGCTCAAGGACATTTCCCACTTTCTCTTTCATCAAACTCGATGTATCTGGATTTATGTTGAGATCTTTGATACACTCGGACTCGAATTTTGTTCCAGGTGACAGATAAGATTCTATTTGCATTCTTCTACATACTGATATACACTTAGGCTAGCAGCATTTATTGAAATACTGTTTGTTTTCCATTGTATAATTTTGACTTCTTTGTCAAAAAATCAGGTGTTTATATATGTGTGAATTTATGTCTAGGTTTTCAATTCAATTCTATTGATCTGCCTATCTGAGGGAGTGGCTAACCAATGACTATTCTAGCTTAAAACACAAGCCAGGAGAGTAATTTCACCCCTGAAACTGTCTTGAGCACCAGTACCCACAGTTTAGATGAGCCAGAAAACTAGAATAGAAATATAATAGTCTTGGCAAAAAATAATGTCAATGTAATAATTCCTAATTATATTCTGCCATACTTATAGATTGGTGCCTAGCTCAATTCTCATCAGAGAGGCTTCATTCAACAACTGATGGAAAGAGATGCAGACTCACAGCCTGACATTAGATAGAGCTTGGGG
The DNA here is from genome assembly GCF_950005125.1 of Chionomys nivalis. NCBI lineage: Eukaryota > Metazoa > Chordata > Mammalia > Rodentia > Cricetidae > Chionomys > Chionomys nivalis. Next base: position 9,982,709 of record NC_080093.1, on the reverse strand, counting down.
AATCTTGCAAAAAATGGGGAATAAATGATTGGAGGAGCCTAAGTGGTTAAGGACAATACAATAAAACTCATAGAATTAACTAATCTGGACTCATAGGTGCTCCCCGAGTTTGACTGGACAACCAGGGAGCCCGCGTGGGACTGACCTAGGCCCTTTGAATATATGCGAAAGTTGTGTAGTTTAATCCTGTTGTAGAACTCCCAACAGTGGGGACAGGGGCTGTCTCTGACTTTAGTGGCCATTGGGACCCAAATCTACATACTAGGTTACCTTGCCCTGCCTTAATGCATGGGGAGGTGCTTAATGGTACTGTAACTTGATATGCCATGTTTTGTTAATACTCATGGGATACTTGCCCCTTCCTAAATAGAAAACACCAGTGGGGATGAGGAGCAGATTGAGGGGTGTGAATAAAGGGAAGCTGGAGAGGTAGGACTTGGAGGAGAGGAGGGAGGGGAGACCAAGGCTAAGGTGCAAGATCAATAAATTAATTAATAAATATTTAAAGATCTCCTCTTTCTTTTACTCCTCCATCTCCTACTTTTTCTAACTTATATCAGGTCCCAAAACTATATTCCCTCTATGGGACTGCCGAATGCTAGAATGTGTATTTTCCCGGAAACTTACTTTTTCTACCCATTATCTTGACTTTTGTGGGGAGAAGAGTGTTGGGAAAGAGTGGACACCACACGCAGAAGCATTAGTTCTGTCTTACAGGGGCCCTGAAACCAGTAATCAACGGGACAGTTTCAGTCCAAAGAAAAATATCTGCTGATTTTTTATTATTTTAAAGTGTGCTATGTTTGTTTATGCTCTGGGACTTTTGTTTAATAATGTAAAGTTGTGCTGCTTTTGTTTAAGATGCATTTGTTTAACTCTGTGATTCTGTGATTCCTTGCCTCTCTAAAATACTTGATAGTCTAATAAAGAGCAGGATGGTAAATAGCAAGGCAGAAGGATAGGCGGGGCTGTCAGGCAGAGGGAAGAAATAGGACGAGAAATCTGAGAGAAGGAGCAAGGGAACAAGGACAGGAGGACAACAGGGGCCACTCATCCAGCTACATAGCAAGCCATGGAGAAAGAAGTAAAGAAAAGGTACACAGAAATAGGAAAAGATAAAACTTCAGAGGCAAAAGGTAGATGGTAAGAAGAGCTGGTTAGAAACAAGTCAAGTTAAAGCCAAGCATTCATAATTAAGATTAAGACTCCATGTGTGATTCATTTGGGAGTTGGGAGGGCACCCAAAAGAACAAGAGTAAAAAGAGCAAAAACAACCAAAAACAATGTTCTCTCCTCCTAGATCCCAAGCAAGTGGAATCAGAAAGATGCATCCAGTATGGGTCTGTCTAGTCATCACCGGTGAAGTCTTTGTATTCTTGTGTGGCTCTAGTGAGGGAGGAAAAGCTGTACGCATACTTGCAGGAGGGGAAAACAGGAACCCAGATCCCCAGTTGGCCACGGGCACCATATGTATGCGTAAGCCACTCTAGTTTATTTACTGAGTCTTCTTCATGTCATTTCCCTGCTCTTCTTTATCTTCTAATGGCAAAGAACAAGGACATGAAGGGTCTACAGATGAGGCTTATGCTAACCAGTAAAATAGCAATACCAACATCTGTTTTTCAAAATTATCTAAATTTTTAATGTCTCAGCTGGATTTATAGTACATGAATATGTTTAATATAAAATAAAGTTTATTTATAAGCTCTCAAATATAGTAGATGCCACTCTAAGAAACTGTTTAAGCTATGATCAGTTTCCCTTAAAATTAATATTAGATGCTTGAATGTTTATGAACCAAGAGCTGGTTATTCTCAAAGTAGACAGATTCCTTAAGTGGAACAAGTCTTTCTTCTTAAAACAAACAAATAAGAGAAAAAACTTATAGAAGTAATTTTTTATTAGTAACTTAATAATCTAGCAAACATGTAGGTTTCCTCATTGTATTTTAAGTTATAAAATATATTTGTTTAACTGATTAAAGTCATGCCATTATGATGCTTAAATATCAAAAATTATTTGGAATTAGGTGGATATCATTCCATGAAATGTTTTACTACTAGTATTTAAAATATAATACCAAGAGCATCCCTAGTGCTTATGGCAGTCCGAATGCATACTGACAATAAGCTGTTGAAGAACCTCATTTGGAGTTTTTGTTCATTCCTTTTTTTCCTCCTTAGTAATTAAATTTATAATTGCAAGACTTGATTCAGCGATGCTAAACAACTGTGTATTCCATTTAAGAAAAATGTCTATGTTCCTGAGGATTAATAGATGATGGCAAGTGCCAGGATTATGTAGCAAAATAATACATCCTAATTCTAAAGTAGCTGGAGTACTCTGCCAACTTGCTCCCCCTGTCATCTTGCACTCAGAAGAAGCTTACTGCTGGCAAAAGGAAACCCTCCCTGGTTTGCAGCCCTTGAGAAAATGTTTTATAATGATAGAAAGAGGTTATACAATTCTTAAATCATATGTTATCTCTACATCTGACAGGAAGGGCAGATCCTCAGGACCAGGCAGGTGAATTTTCTAAAATTTATTAATAAAAAGGACACACCCCCACTTTGAAAGACCATCTCAAGGGCATGTCTCTCAGACATTGTAGATGATAACTGTCGTTACAGGAAAGTAATTTTTCAACTTCAGAAGGATTTGCTATCAGTAAGCTGTTTTCTTTCTCTCTCTCTCTCTCTCTCTCTCTCTCTCTCTCTCTCTCTCTCTTTCTTTCTTTCTTTCTTTCTTTCTTTCTTTCTGGGAAACAATTCCACATATGAAATGTGAATTAATCCGACATGGGAAAATGTAGGGTTTGTTTTCAAATGATGCTAATTTGCGTTTCAGAGTGCATCCCACAATTATACATACTAAAACAGATAACTAAAGCCGGTTGGTTTCTCACATGACAATAATTCCTATTTGTCATTAGCTGCCTTTCTATTACACTCAGCTACATGAGAAGGTTCTCCACTGCTGAACTGAACGGCATCTTCAAATTACCCTTGAAACACAGTTCATTGTTTGCTCAAGCTAAAGGAAAGAAAGTGGAGATGTGATGTGATCGTCAGGATCTCTGACTAAAACAGTTAAAAATCCTATCTGGATTTGAATCTGGGAAGTAGAGACATTTTAGTTATAGTGTCTTTTATAGCATAATCACTTTAATTTCTCTCACAGGTTTGATTCAGAGAAAACAAGACAGTGAAACTTCAAGAAGGAAATCACTCGTCTCTGACGATAGTAAGGATCTTGTTTAAAATAATGCATATAATACATGAACATATATATTTTGTTGTAGTTGGTTGTCTTAACTCTTTTATTCTTTGACTCTTTTGGGGGCCTGGCAGAAAACTCCCAAATTCGTTCACACAGAGACTTATTCGCACTTATAAGTGGCTAGTGCCTATCTTTAGCTTGCTTTCTTTTTAATCAACTTTTCTTAACTTAAATTATAACATTTAAATTTTGCCTCTGGGCTTTTACCTATCTCTATTTTTGTATATCTTTACTTCTTACTCTGTGCCTTACTGGTTGTGTGTCTAAGTGGCGGGTTCCTGATGTCTTCTCTTCCTTCTTTTCTTGTTCCTCGATCTCTCTTCCCAGATTTCTTCTTCTACTTATTCTCTCTGCCTGCTAGCCCCACCTATCCTTTCTCCTGCCTTGTTATTGGTCATTCAGCTCTTTATTAGACCAACCAGGTATTTTAGACAGACAAAGTAACACAGATTCACAGAGTTAAACAAATGTGATGTAAAAGAATGCACCACAGCTTTGCATCATTAAACAAATGTTTTACAACATAAACAAATGTAACACATCTTAAAATAATATTCCACAACATTTTGTATATCCTATGTACATGTGACAGTGTAAGTAACTGCTTATGTGTTAATACTGGTGTTTCAAATGTTACCAGTTTACAAAGGAAACTTACAAAGGAAATAATAGTATTTTGTGATAATTGTTGAAAAGAGTAGAAAGAATCCAGAGGATAACGTACAGCAGCAACAGCAGGAGCAGGGAGACAGAGAAGGAGAGGGAGTGAGAGTGATTTAATACTGTTCTGGGTTTACAAAGCAAAGTTGCCATCATCCACAGGTAGACATACTGAAACAACGTATCTCTCCTTTGCATGCTCTCTCTCTCGTTCTTATTTCTTTTTTTACTTTTGTTTCTTTCAAGACAGGGTTTCACTGTTGCTTTGGAGACTGTCCTGGAACTAGCTTTTGTAGAGCAGGCTGACTTCGAAATCACAGAGATCTACCTGCCTCTGCCTCCTGTGTGCTGAGAATAAAGGCATGTGCCATGACCACCCAGCTTGTTTTTTGATAGGAGATAAAAGCTAGGTCTTCTTGCATGCTAGGCAAACATTCTATGAAGTGAACTACATCCTTATCCTTTTATTTATACAACTCATAATAAAGTTTGTATTTTATAGTGATACGTAGGATGCACCTACAGTTGCAATACATCCGCTATTTATGTATGTGTACATGTGTAGGAGATTTGCGCTCTTGGGCTCATCTAGCCTTCCCATCTCTTATTCATAGTTACAATAACATCTTACAAGTTGTATTTAAAATCAGTCTTATAATAAGGTAATAATAGGGATCTTTTCTCAACAGTCTACACTCTATTCCTTTCCCCTTTAGAAACTGGATGTTTTATTAGGCTATGTGTAAGGTTCATGAGAGGTAATTCTAAGGGTTCATCAATTGCAGCTGTCCTTCGAATCGACTACAAGACAACAGAGAGATCTTCCTGTGTCTTGAGTGCTCTGAAACCTTAGGAACTGGCTGGTGATGAGTCCTCATTTTCTGCTGTTCTTTACTACTGCGATTAGTAATCACATGTCATGTGGCTGGCAATCATGAGTGTTCTTTATCACTAGACTTAGACAAGCTAAGAACTAGTGAACTTGGATTGCCTTTTCAAACAGTCATATGAGGGAAAGTTGGCTCACATCTGAAACATACAGCTTTGTGTCACAAGCAAAGCTGAGGTCTGGCCCACACCAGAATCTCAGCAGAAATTCCCTCATACCTTTAAACAAAAACATTCATAGACATCAAAAGAGTTAAGACAAAGGAATCAATTTATCAGTTTTGTTGACATAAAACAGGTGAGAGTCAAACAAAACCCTGTAGCCGGGTGATGGTAGCGCACGCCTTTAATCCCAGCACTTGGGAGGCAGAGGCAGGCGGATCTCTGTGAGTTCGAGACCAGCCTGGTCTACAGAGCTAGTTCCAGGACAGGCTCCAAAGCCACAGAGAAACCCTGTCTCGAAAAACCAAAAAAAAAAAAAAAAAAAAAAAAAAAACAACAACAACAACAAAAAACAAAAAACAAAACAAAACCCTGTAGTGAGCAAGTGGACACTTGTTGGATGGTCTGATACTTTTAATAAGAAATGTCCCCCATAATCTTGGGCATTGGAACTCCTGGTTCCCAGTTGGTAATGTTGTCTGGGGATGATGAGGTCAAGCCTAGATGGAGGAAGTTCATAACTGGCATCAGTTCATAACTTTGAGAAAAATGTCTCCACCACATCCAGCTTACTTTCTCTTCTTTATGCTTATGGCTCAAGATGTGAGCTGTTCCTGTTGCTATGTCTTTTGCCGGCTACCCTTCTGTCACTGCCATGGACTCTAATTCTCTGGAACTGTAGCCAGTATAAAGTATTTTTTTTTAAGGAGCCTTGCTCATGGTGCTTTAAGATAGCAGCATAGAACTAACTGATACAGGACATTGGACACAGTTGGTCTATGTAATTAGGCCATCTGTACTAGCTTTTATTTAAACTGAAATTAGGCACCTACTTCCCCATGGATTCAGGGTCTCAGAGGCTCCATCTTTCCTTCTTCATGGTTACATTACAAAGGTGGAACTTTGAGTTCTTTAAGTCTGTGATTGTAAAACCAGCAAAAGGTTAGCAGAATATTTCCATCTCAAAAGGGCAAAAAGAGAAATTATAATCAAGTTTTATAAAACAAATAGGAGCAGTGAGGGCAAAAAATGCTGCATAAAGTTTTGTCAAGCTGAAAAATGCTGGGGTGGCTGTGGTGACAGAACGTAGATTAAAACACAGCAAGATCACACCTTCAAACACTGGCTCATTTTCTTCCCTGCTTTTATTCTGTGCTACACTTTGCGAATTTTATTCTATGTCTGAGGAATGCCTTATTAGCCATATTATGGATTATTGACATCTAATAGCGTTTGATATTTTATCATGGAAAGTCACCACTGTAGAGCAAATCCACATTTCAGTATCATACATACAAGAGAACAATAATAAATGAAGGACTCAGACAGAGTCCTAAGTGACATTTTACTGATCGCTCTGTGTTCAGAGAAGAAAAGCAAATCATTACCACTCAATTCCTCCAATCCTTTCCAGCACACATAGTAAAATGTAATGTGTTGATGGAGGCATGTCTTAATGTCAACTAAGTGATCATCATCCTGTACAATAAGGAGAAAAGATAAAAAACATAAAGACACAATAACTCAGAACTGGAGTTACGGGAAAATGCTCTGCAATTACCATGGAGATGTTTGATCTTGATGAATAATCCTAAAAGGTTTTTGGATGGATTTCTCACAACCTTTACCTCTCACAAGTTTAAGAAAATTGCTTCATTGCCTATCATTCAACACACTCCTGCTTCACTTTGGTTTGTTTATCAGTTTTATTTTCAAATTCTTTTAGAGAATGCAGATATTAATAATACATGGTGTAGATAGCTTCCTTGCCCTTTATAACATCATGAACTCGTTTATGGTGTGTGCTGGAAGAATGAAATTGCTCTCAGAAATACACTCTGAGATTCTTTGTTTTGTTTTGTGTTTGTGAGGAGAAACTTAGGAATGACTTGGGTTAAAAATACATCGAACTTGAGTCTTTGTTTAAGCTCTTCTTAGAGTCTTGGATCAAATGTAATGCTCCAAAATTGAGCATCACGAAAGAATTCTTGTATGTGCAAATAGGTTTGTGGAAAATAGTTATCATTAAACTTATGACATTTGAAAGACAAACTAAAATCCCACAATGGAGCTGGAGATACAGGTTGGTTTGTGGAGTGCTTGTCTGGTAGAAAGGAAGCCCCAAGTTTCATCCTAAGTAATGCATGCACACAGTGTGGTGGTGAACAGCTACAGTTCTGGAACTCGGGGGATGGAAGCAGAAAGATAAGACTTTAAGGTCATTCTCAACTACATAGTAAGTTCAGGGCAGCATGGGCTACATGAGACACTGCTGGAAAATAAAAACAAGAAGACAAAGCAAAACAAACAATAGATGCAAATTCAAAAGTCTTTAAGATGGCATATATTGTAAAAGAGCAAAGTAGATCAGGCAGGAACCTAGACAAGTGCGACAGTGCTGGCTCATGGAAAGTGAGCACCGGCTATTTTACCAACCAGAAAGTCAAATAGTATTTTGAGAATCTTTGAGTTTATAAGATAATATGCCATATATTCATGTGTAACTTCCTGGTTTTAGATATTATCATGTTATTTGTATGTTTTTAAGTACTGTATAGGCCAACACAGATGGGAAGCCAAACAAGCGCAAACCACACACTGTCATTCACAGTCATTACAAAGCATGTGCTTGACACTTTAGCTCTTTTGCATGCCAAACATTTGAGATTTTATGATATATTCTTTTATATGCAAAAAGAAAGTAAAACCAACATTTTGGGAGTATTGACAATAGAGAATAAACTAAATGCAAAAATACCCACTTCCAATCATTTTTACTTTATGAAATTATATACAGTTATCTCCATGTCTCATAACTTCCAATCAAGGTTATAAAACAGATAAAGTGTCAAGCAGAAGAGTCAGGACTGTGCCAATCATAGACTCATAGTGTTTGATACCTAATGCTTGTTGTATAGTATTTATTTTTTAATTTAAAATTATTTATTTAATTTATATACCAACCACAGTTCTTCCTCCCTTTCCTCCTCCATTCCCTTTCACCCCACCCCCACCCTCATCCACTCCCCAGAAAGGGTAAGGCCTCCCATGGAGAGTCAATGAAGCCTGGAACAGCAAGTTGAGGCAGGACCAAGCCCCTCCCCCCTGCAACAAGGTTGAGCAAGGCATTCCACTGTAGGGAATGGGCTCCAAAAAACCACCTTATGCACTAGTCCTACTGCTAGGGGCCCCACAAACAGACCACTGTCACCCCCATGCAGAGGGCCTACTTCAGTCCCATGCAGGCTCCCCTTCTGGTGGTCCAGAGTCCGTGAAGTTCCATGAATTTAGGTCAGCTGTCTTTGTGGATTTCCCCTCATGATCTTGACCCTCTTTGCTCAGGTAATCCCTACTCCTTTTCTTCAAATGGATTCCCAGAGCTTAACCCAGTACTTGGCTGTGGAACTCTGCATTTGTTTCTATCAGTTACTTCATGGAGGTTCTATGATGACAATTAGGGTAGTCACCAATCTGGTTAGAGGAGAAAGCCAGTATAGGCACACTCACAACTATTGCTAGGAGTCTTAACTAAGGTCATCGTTGTGGATTCCTGGGAATTTTCCTAGCACCAGGTTTCTCCTTAAACTCCATAATGGCACCCTCAATCAAGTTATCTGTTTGGTTGCTCTCTTTCTCCCACTCTTCTCCAGCTTATCCATCCCATTCCCTCATATTCTGATCCCCTATACCCTCCCCTTCTACCCACTGCTTCCAGTTTTCTCAGGAGTTCTCATTTATTTACCCTTCCCTGGGCAGTTCATGCATCTCTTTTAGGGTCTTCCTTGTTACTTAGCTTCTCTGAGGCTGTGGATGGTAGTCTTGTTATTCTTTGCTTTATATCTAATATCCATTTATGAGTGAGTATGTACTGTGATTGTCTTTTTAGGTTTGAGTTACCTTATCTAGGATGATTTTTCCTACTTTCATATCTTTGTCTGAAAATTTCATGATGTCATTGTGTTTTTACAGGTGAGTAATGCTGTATTGTATAAATGTACCACATTTTCTTTATCCGTTCTTCTGTTGAGGGGCATCTGGGTTCTTTCCAGGTTTTGGCTATTATGAATAATGCTACAGTGAACATAGTTGAGCAAATGTCCTTGTGGTATGATTGAGAAAACTTTTGGGTGTATGTTCAAGAATGTTATTACTGCATCTTGAGGTAAATTGCTTCCCAATTTTCTGAGAAACTGCCATACTGATATTCAAGGTGGTTGTATAAGTTTGCACTCCCACAAGCAGTGGAGGAGCGTTCCCATTGCTTCACATCCTTTCCAACAGGAGCTGTCATCACTGTTTTTGATCTTAGCCATTCTGACAGGTGCAAGATAATATTTCAGAGTTGTTTTGATTTTCATTTTCCTGATGATTAAGGATGTTGAACAATCCCTTAAATGTCTTTCAGCCATTGAGATTCTTCTGTTTTTAATTCTCTTTAGGTTTGTACCCTCATTTGTAATTGAATTATTTGGTATTTGATGTTTAATTTCTTGAGCTCTTTATATATTTTAAAGATCAGCCATCCATCAGATGTTGGGTTAGTGAAGATCTTTTCCCATTCTGTAGGCTGGCATTTTGTCTTATTGACTATACCCTTTGCCTTCCAGAAACTTTTAAGTTTCAGCCAGTTCCATTTATTAACTGTTGGGGTGCCGGGATTGAGACACGGAGGCTTCTTTCCAGGTGGAAGAACAGCAGCCTTTATTTTGCCCAGCAACCTTTTATACCTCTACTCCTTCTGTGGAGACCCACCGGCCAGAAAGAACACAAACATCCTTGTCAATTACAGACCACAAGGAGGTTCCACTTTCAGTCAGGGGGAGTGAGGGCAGCTGGATCACAACAAGTATCTGTGCAATACTATATATTGGTGTTATATTTAGGAAGTCGTCTCCTGGGCCAATGCATTTAAGGCTTCTTCCCACTTTCTTTTCTTTGATCCACTTGAACTTAGGTTTTTTGTGTGGGGATAGATATGAATCTATTTGTGCTCTTCTACATGTTGACATCCTGTTATGCCAGCATCAATTGTGGAAGATGCTTTCTTTTTTCCTTTGTACCATTTTAGATTCTTAGTAAAAAATCAGGTGTTCATAGGTGTGTGGATTAATGCCAGATCTTCATTTCAATTCCATTGATCCCTGTGCCTGTTTTTATATCAATAACAAGCTGTTTATACTAAGTCAGAGATGTTGATGCCTCTGGAAATTCCTTCATTGTTCATGATTGTTTTGGATACCCTGAGTTTTCTGTTTTTCAATATGAAGTTAAAGATTCCAGGTATGTAAAGAGTTGTGCTGGGATTTTGATAGGGATTGCATTTAATCTGTAATTGCTTTTGGTAAGATTCTCATTCTTACTATGTTGATCTTACCTATCCAAAGAGCATAGGTGGGCTTTCCATTTTCTGATATATTTTTTAGTTTCTTTCTTCAAAGACTTAAAGTTCTTCTCATACAGGTCTTCCACTGGTTTGGTTAGAGTAACCCCAAGATATTTTTACATCATTTGTGGCTGTTTTAAAAGGTAATGTTTCTCTGAATTATTTTTTCAGCCCATTTATCATTTGCATATACGAGGGCTGCAGACTTTTTTCTGTTAATCTTGTATCACATTGTATTACTCAAGGTGTTTATCAGCTGTAGGAGATCCCTGTTAGAATTTTGGGGGTCACTTTTATATAGTTTTATATGATCTGCAAATAGTGAATGTTTGGCTTCTTCCTTTCCAACTTTTATCCCCTTTGTATCTTTTTTTTCTTGTCTTATTGTTTTAACTAGATTCCCAAAATATTATATTGAATGGATATGGAGAGAGTGGAAATTATTTTCTTGCTCCTGATTTTAGTGGAATCACTTTGAGTTTCTCTCCATTTAATTTGATATTGTTTGTCGGTTTGCTGTATATCGTCTTTATTATGTTTATATATAGTTCTTGTATCCATGATCATTCCAAGACCCTTATCATGAAGGGATATTGGATTTTGTACAAAACTTTTTCAGCACCTCATCAGATGATCATGTCTGTTTTCTCTTTCAGTTGGTTACAGATTTTCATATGTTGAAACATCCCTGAAACTCTGGGATGAAGCCTACTTGATATTGGTTGATGATTTTTTGATGTGTTCTTGGATTCTGTTTGCCAGTATTTTATCCAGCAATTTTCTATCAGTATCCATGAGGGAGATTGATCGGTCTGTAATTTTCTTTCTTATTTGATTGGTCTCTTAGTGTCTGTATAATATTTGTTCAGGACCTTCTGGCTTTCAGGTGCTCCATTAAGAAGTTGGGTGTTATTCTGACGGGTGTGCCTTTATATGTTGCTAGGCCCTTTTCCTTTGAAATTCTTAATATTCTTTCTTTATTCTGTATGTTTAGTATTTTGATTATTTTGTGTCAAGGGATATTCTTTTGGTTTCAGTCTATTTGGTGTTCTGTAAGCTTCTTGTTTCTTCATAGTCATATTCTACTTTAGGTTTGGAAAGTTTACTTCTATGAGTTTGTTGCATATATTTTCTGTGTCTTTAAGCTGATATTCTTCTTATTCTTCTATCCTTATTATTCTTAGGTTTGGTCTTTTCATGGTATCACAGATTTCCTGGATGTTTTGTGTTAAAACTTTATTGGATTTAACGTTTTCTTTGACCAATAAATCTATTTCCTCTATTGTATTATCAACACTTGAGATTCTCTCTTCCATCTTTTGCATTCTGTTGGTAATGCTTGCATCTGTATTTCCTGTTCATTTACCTAGATTTCCCATTTTCAGAATTCCCTCAGTTTGTGTTTTCTTTATTGCCTCTATTTCAATTTTCAAATCATGTACAGATTCCTTCACTGGTTTGATTGTTTTCTCTTGCCTTTCTTTAAGAGATTTATTGATTTCTTCCATTTTTGTTTGTCTTTTCCTTGATTTCTTTAAGGGACTTTTTAAAATTTCCTCCTTAAGGCCTCTGTCATCTTCATAAAGCTACTTTTAAGGTCATTTTCTTCTGTTTCATCTGCATTAGGATGTTCAAGTCTTGCTGTTATATAACCACTAGGTTCTGGTGTTGCCATATTGCTCTTTAAGTTGTCGAATATATTCTGACACTGCTGTCTACCCTCTGTTCCTCTAATCGGTGCAGGTGGTGCCTGTGCTTCTGAGAACCTCTGATGTCTGGCTGCTGGGGTTCTTCTTCCAGTTGGTGCAGGTGGGGTCTATGTCTTCTGGGGCCGTTCTCACTCCAATTGGTACAGGTAGTGCCTGTGTTCCTGGGGGCCACTGATGCCACAAGGAATGATTAGGTGGGAGGAGGAGATGGGTTTGTGGGGCAGAGTGTGACATGTAGGTTGCAGAGTCCAATTGGTGACAGGGGTGGTGGAGCAGCCTGTCTGCAGGAGTCTTACCTGATGATCAGTTGCTGGATCTGAGGTGGGAGGGAGATGGGCATGGAATGTGCCCTGGGCGCTAGGGTTTAGAGAGTGGGGCTGTTCAGGTGGGAGACTAGTTACTCACCTCTTCCTCTAATTATTGCAGGTGGTGCCTGTGTCTCTGGGATAATGCTAGTGCTAATGCTGTGGGGGATGGTTTGGTGGGGGTAGGCTGATGGGTTCCGTGGGTGTGAGGAGGCATGGTAGAGGGCACTTGTAGGTCGTAGAGTCCAGTGGGTGGTAGGGGTGGTGGAGAAGCCTGGGAAAGTCACCAGTAAGCAGTGCAGGGTCAGGAACGACTGCCCAGTGGCCCTAGAACCTCTCAGGATTTGTTGAACTTAAGTGTTGTGACTGTGGACTTTTTGTGAGAGGAATGGTAATGCCTAGACCCTGCTCATGGGGCTTTTTGCAGAGATCTATTGGAGAGGTACCACACTCAGAATTTTGAGGGTCTCACATTGTCAGTCAATCCTGCTCACCTGTGAAGCAGATAAGGAGCCCTAGATAGTAAAGAGAGAGAGTATAATAGCAAAGGATCCAGGGTTTGCTGTAGATTCCTTATGTGTAGACACTGACCCAGCAGACTGGACTTCAGTGCACATAAGATTTCCAGTATAGGGTTAGCAGATAAGACTCCTGCAGATAGGCCTCTCCACCATCCCTACCACCCACTGGACTCTACGACCTACAAGTTCCCTCTACCTTGCCTCCTCACACCCACGGAACTCATCAGCCTACCTCCCCCCCCCCCCCCAAACACTTGGTAGGGTTTTCCTCACATGGTTCTGAACTATGTGGCTCCCTAAGTCTAACAAGAATGGTCAACCTTTATCTTCTATGGATTTGAGCATAGATAACACATGCCTGATTAATGTCACTTTAGTCTTTGGAACTTGAGGACAAAAATCTCTGTTATATATTTTTCCCCAAAACATTAAAAATATTTCCTGGAAGACATTTTAAAACTAGCATCAATTTAATAGTAGATATTTGAACATGGGCCATTTATCTAGTCTTCTCCTACTGCAGGAAAGACTTTGTAAAACTGAGCATGTAGGCTCTCAAAAAAGTGAAATAAATGACATTTTAATTTATTTTTAAGATTTAGTTTAGGGAACATTTAGTTTAAGGAGAGATGGTTCAACAGTTGAGAGTATATTTTTAACTCTTCCAGATGACCCCATTTAGATCCCCAGCACTCATATAAGGGCTTACAACAATGTTTAGTGATTTAGAGGATCCAATGCCATCTTTTGCCTCCATGGGCACCAGGCATGCATATGGTGTCAAGACATATGTGGGGAATCACCTATACACATAAAATAAAAAAGACTAAATCTAAAAAAAGGTAAAAAGTTTGTTATATGTGTCTGTGTATTTCTGTGTGTATTTGTGTAGACCAGTCCAGAGGAAGGCATGGATGCTCTGGAGCTGAAATTACGAACAGTTGTAAGTTACCCGATATGGGTTCCAGGAATAGAATTTTGGATTTTTGCACAAGCAGTATGCACTCTTCATTGATGAACCATCTCTGTAGCCTCAGGAGTGGTAATTTTAGAATAATTTAAGAATATTTTTTTTATTATCACAGACTTAACAATGGGTGAGAAACTTCTAGTTGGAATATGTCTGCAAGAGTTTTATTCTTCCTTTTAGTCCAATTGTCTGTGAGTTTTTCATTATTCAGGGTACATTCTGTTGTAAGGATCAACCTTAGCACCAACAGAATAGAACAAATGTTTAGATATAGTATTAATAATGAAACTAAGACAAGATATAACAAATTCTAGCTATCCCAATATAAATATACAGAATAAATTATTTACTTTGGAGTTCCTATAGGTGAAGATGGATTTATTAATTAATCATGTCCAGTACATCATGGCAAAATAACATGAGCCCTATACTAATTCATTTACAGTGTACAGTTATGCATTCCCAAACACTTTGTATGAGACCAAATTTTTCTAAAAAGCCAACTGGTCAGTGGGAATAAAATTTACAAATCATTTTATTTATTAATTTGAACAAAATATCTTTAAGATAATATTAGAAAATCAAACAGAAACCATGTAAAATTAATAATATATGATGGCTGAAATTTATATCAAGCATATTGGGTTATTTTAACATTTGGGTAAAGTTGATTTTATTTCGTATGTTGATAAAATAAGGAAAAAGATCATAATATCTCAATAAATGATGGAATAGTATTTGATAAAATCATATGCATTCCATATATAAACAAAACAAACAAGGAATAGAAATAATCTTCCTTTACTGGATAAAAAAGAAAGCATGAAGAACACAGGTGGGCTGGGGAGGTATTGGGTGATAAGGTGCTAACTTGCCTAGCATGTGTAAGATAATTGGTCCCAGTCTCATGACTGTCTCAAATAAAAACAGGCAGTAATACCTCAGATCTAACCCTATACTTCACAATAAAAGAGTAAATGCCATCTGCTTTAAGAGGGAAGAGTACAAGTTTATATGTTCTGATCTCTTCTATTTAATATTATACCAAAGGTAAGTGTTAATTAGTTGATTTCCACATTTGATAATGAGCATTTAAAAATAAAATTATAAAAACAATAGCATTTATAAGGGCATCAGAACACAAAGTACTTGAAAAATAATAGATCAAACAGAAAATACTGCGTACTTCATAGGCATAAAAGTGAAAGCTAAAACTATAGTTTCCGTGGCACATCTAAAAAACCTGAAATTAGTGGAGCTACATGAAATACTCATAAACTGGAAAATTTATTCTATAAATGATCAGTGTGTTAAATGTATGCGCAGAGTTAACATAAACTCTTTAAAACATCTGAGCTGAATTTTAGAAAAAAGTAAACGCACCTGATTCAATAGTTTTTTTTTCGGTATATAAAGCTGGGGAAATTAGCTGGCTAAACTTACCCAAGTCCTTTCATAAATGAGTTAAAATCTGATACATGTAAGTGATGTGGCAAGAGAGCGACAATGAAACCAAAGTCTCTCTCTCTTAGAAAGTTTCAAGGTTAGATAAGAAATCTATTTCTCTTTGAAACGTCTTAAGCAAATTAAAATCCCCGAAATATCTTTGATCACAGTATAACAAAATTAGTTAGCTGGAAGGGAAATTGAATATATTTTAATTTAACTCCTTCCTGTTAGAGCTGATGTTCTGAAGTGTAAGATGTCTTGCCAAAAGCTACACTGGACGATGCAAGGTTTATGCTATCGTTTTCTAAATTCTGTCTCCTTGGAGTAGTTCTGCAGCCGTCAACGCCATGCTGCATACAATGCATAGCGAGCATTAGGAAATATACAATGAGTCAGAACAGGCAAGCTTGGTGGCTTTCTTTATTACATACTGAGAGCAGTGAAGAGGTAACAGGAGTGGAAACAATTCTACAGAGCCTGCAGTGAGAGGAGATGGGTGAACCAGGAGACAAATATCATTAGCATGAGATGTTGCACGGACAGCTTATTGATTCCCTTCTCACTTTAGTCTCAATGATGCACATTGGTAAATAGCAGATCATGTCATGGGAATCAGGCTGGAACCCAGCAACCTCAGGAAGAGGCAAGGCCTTGCAGGGAAGGCTGATTCATGTGGCAAACATGTCACATCTCTCAGTCCCTTGTGTGCAGCTTGTTAGATGAGAGAAAGTAACTCGCTCTGGCATTCTGTGAAGAATTGCAAACACTGCAGCTTCCTGCCTGGAAATTCACTGTTCTAGTGCTCAAAGTCAAAACAACTGAGAAAGCCAGGACATTTTCTTCCTGGGAGGAGGTTGTGGCAGATGTTTTCATTACCACGTGGCATAAGCACACACTTGTGAGTAGAAAACTGGCTTCCTTCATGACCACTTCACAATGCCCAGAACCTACTGAGAAACTCCATGTACGTACGTCAGGTGTCTTAACTGCTAAATATCAAAAGAGCCAGTAAAGCACAAATTAAACCTTCTGTCTAAAATTTGGATCACCTGAAATTATCAGGCAAGGAATAGTGTCAGGGTCTATTATGACTAGGGGAAGCTAAGGATGCTGGGCTAAAATAGGCGCAGAAGAGCTTGTTTGTGTCCTAAATCCTCATACTATACCTGGAGAAAGGCCTGATGAGCAGAAAGTGCTTCTGAATCACTGTTGTAATATGGAGCGGCGGGGCTGCGTCCTCGGCACCCGGCTGCCCGCATGGCTTTACCCAAAATAATTACACGGAAACTGTATTCTTTTAATCACTGCCTGGCCCATTAGTTTTAGCCTCTTATTGGCTAGCTCTTACATATTGATCTAACCCACTTCTAATATTCTGTGTAGTACCACGAGCTGGCTTACCAGGAAAGATCTTAACCTGCGTCTGTCTGGAGTGGGAGAATCATGGCAACTCACTGACTCGGCTTCTTTCTCCCAGCATTCTGTTCTGTTTACTCCACCCACCTAAGGGTTGGCCTATCAAATGGGCCTAGGCAGTTTCTTTATTAATTAACCAATGAAAGCAACAGATTAATACAAGACCCACCTCCATCAAATCACCAACTCTCCAAGTCAGTCTCTGTATATGACCAGAAAAATCTCATATCTGTGACAGATGATGACAAGATAGTTTAGGACTGGAAGCCAGCTGCAGCTGTGAAGCAGAAATAATATGTCAAATCCCCTTAAGCATTTGCTTAAGCTTACAAGTCATTATAAGCCATTTGAGAACAAGCAAGTTATCTATGGATCCAATAGCCCAGAAGTGGGTTACAGAAGACACTACTACACTGACCAGACCCAATTGCTTTAGGGATGCAACACCTGTTCTCTCAGGTGCTGGGAGTACCAATCATCAACACCTCAAATTTTACTTTCTCTACACAACTTTCACACTAGCTGAAGGGAGCCCTCCTGTTGAGACTGAAAGGAAGGGTAGAAAAGTCTGGAAGATCTGCTGAGATCTTAGCCTGAAATACCCTTGATTTTTCTGTGGGTTGGGGGATATGTCTTCTCTAGAACTGGATTCTAGAATGGCCTATCGCTATCTTTTCCTTCTCCACATTTTAACTGTGTGGTTAAGTTGGCCTGTGTTTTTAACCATTTACACAATTAGACTAGGCACAAGCTTAGTACTATTTTCCTGAAGGTAATGACCCCACACACCACAGCTCACTTCCTCTGGGTGCCCGTAACTTAATATCATTTTCTTTATTTTTAATCATTTGTGTACAATTCACCTAGAAGAAATTGTTATTTTTAACTATATGCGGTTTTTCTAGCTTAATGAATCTTGCTTATTAGAAAAAAAGATAACCAATTCTTAATATTTTTCTTTTGACTGAATTTGCTTTGTAAATCTTTTAAACACAATTTATGTTTTATAGTCTAATTTTCTGTCATACATAATGCTTAACCTTAGTCATCAATTTTTTTATGTCTATTAATTTTAACATGTTTCGTTTATTCAGTATGTTCTAAAACTTTCTTCCTTCTTGCCTGAATATATTTATTCTATTATTTTGAAGTTACTGTCTGAAAAGTCCACTGTCTTTAAGTGTTGCAGTCTCCACTCTTCACTGGTACCATTCCAACTAGGACTCAGTTTTCTCATATAGCAATATATATCCATTCATGCCCAAGTTATAAACTGAAAGTCAGGGATCATTTGATGTTTTCTGCCTGTAGAGATGCTTGCATTTCCTGGTCAGGCAGGTCATATTGAAGCGGATAAGCTTTATCCTCTAGGGATCCGTTTCATTTTCTGTAGATTCCTTTCACTTAATCCTGGTGAATGCTCCCCAGGTATGAGGATAAGCCCCTCTAGCTCATCAGTTGACACCCCAGGAGTGTATGCCGCCCCCCTTAGCAATATTTGAACTCCAGCTACTGTCTCTTCAGCACTAAGTGATTGCTGATACCAGCTATTCGAGTTTTCATTGCTCATCTCACAGTTGTGATGGGTTTAATGCTTTCTTAACTTTAAAAACATATGACAATTATTTAATAGTTTGATAATTCACATTCAGATTTGGGTAGAGAGTGGTTTCTATGACTTTAACTCTCATAAGGACAAATAAGCCTGTATGGTGACAACTCCAGTTGACAGCCCACATAGATATGAGGAATCTCACACAGCCCCTCCACTAGCTGAAGAGATACAGGCAACTGATAGCTGCTAAAAGATGAAGATCTGTGTTCTATATTGAAAATTCATACATTTCCTTTAAAAAGAGGCAAAATTAATATGCCACTCATCTTGTGTATTTTCTGTTTCAGGGCATTGTTCAATTGATTATTTTTAAATAAAAATATATAAACATGGATTCTATAGAGATATGTCTTGCTAATAAATATGTGCGTGTGTGTGTGTGTGTGTGTAAATATGTGGAATGGTACCAAATACATAGGTTTGTAAGCTTGCTGTCCTACCTTGATGCTAACTCCATCCTTTTATCAACTACTTCACTGCAGATGAAGAAAACATCACTAAGATTTCTGACTTTAGGCTTATAACTTGAGCATGAATAAATATATATTGATATACAATAAAACTGAATCTTAATTTGGCATGGTACCAGTGCAGAGTAAAGATGGGAATAAGAAAGAAAAGTGGACTTTTCAAACAGTAACTTCAAAATAACCGAATGTAAGTATTCAAGAAAGTAAGAATGGTGAAAGTTTTAGAAAATACTGAATAAATAAAAGGGCATTGAATTAATGTTTATAAAAATAAATAGCCTATACTTCAGGGTACGGAAACCTTGATTATTTGCTGATATACTCTTCCCTGGACCTCAACTTTCACATACGGCATCCCCTCTTTTTTAGTTATGTTAAGATGGTCTCATCCACTTTGTGAAGATTGTTTGTTCTTCCAGTTAGTCCTTAGCCATATTTACCTATGTCTTTTTCTTAACCTGACAGAATGTATCACTGGATTTTTACACAAGAAACCTTTAGATTCTGCTCTAAAGATTGCTTCCAAAAAGTCTTAAAGATTAAACCCAGTGGTTTGTCTATTTTCACCTTTAAATGTGTGATTTTGTGTTGGTTTGCTTTCTTTTTCTTTTTTTGCTTTCCCCCCTTTTATTGGAAGTATATTCTTTCTTCATACAATATATCCTGATTGCAGTTTTCTCTGCCTATACTCTTCCCAGATATTTCCCATTTTCATGCCCCTCCTCACAAACTGCTTTTATGTTCATCGTTTGAAAAGAACAGGCTTGAAAGAGAAAACAAACATGACAAGATAAAATATAGTAAAATAAAAAATATCATATTGAAGTTTGACAAGATAAGCCAACAGAAAGAAAGGAAGCCTAAGGGCAGGAACAAGAATCAGAGAACTTTTTTGCTCTCACACTCAGGAGTCCCATAAAAATAGCAAGCAAAAAACTGTAATACATACACAAAGGACCTGGTTCAGTCTTGTGTAGGCACTGTGTTTGTTGCTCCAGCCTGTGTGAGTTCAAAGGCCTTGCTTAGTTGACTCAGAAGACTTGTCCTTCTAGTGTCCTCCATTCCCTCTGACTCTGACAGCCCTTTTGCGGTTGCATCACTGAGCTTTGAGGGGATGGATTTGGTGGTGGATACATCCCATTTAGACTTATTCTCCAAATAATATTTATCTGTGAGTCTCTGTATTTCCTTCCATTTGCTACCAGAGGAAGCCTCTCTGATGATGGCTGAGTAGACATTGATTTATGAGCATAGTAGGATATCATTAGGAGTCATTTTATTGATATTCTTTTTAGAGCAGTAGTATTTAGTTTTAATGTAGGTCTCTGGACTATCTAGACTCTTGTTTTTCATCATCCAAGCAGTATAGGGTATGGGTTCTATTTTATGGAGTAGACCTTAACAAACAGGTATTGGTTGGCTATTCCCACAAGTTCTGAGCTACTGTTGCCCTAGCAGACTTGCATATAAGACAGATTGTAGGTCAAAGTTTTGCCACTGGGTTGGTATTTACATTTCTCTTCTGGTAGCTTGCAGAGTACCTCCTATATCAAAGACACTAAAACATAGGAGTGATGGCTTCAGAAAGGTACCAGTTCATGTTTAATGAATTGTCTGCGTGTTGTCCTCAACAATGGGGCCCTGTTGTCAGTTCGGAGAGAGCAACCAATGTCTTAGCAACAGCCTAGATTGTTCTGGGGTTTTCATGAGACACTTCCCCTTTATCTAACAACTCAATTTAGTGCAACACACTCCCATGACTCGAAGCACTGGTTAGTAATAAGAAATGTATAAACGGAGGCAGCACTTTTATTTTCAGGTCACCCAGTCCCAAATAATCCCACAGAAAAATATATCAATTATAAACTATTGGGCAATAGTTCAGCTACCTCTAACATTTAAATTAACTAGTTCTAACATTTAAATTAAACAATTTCTATTAATCTATGTATTGCCATGTGGCTGTGGTATTACTTGTCTTTTGACATCTTATTTTATGAGTGGCTAACTGATATGACTCTGCCCCTCCTCATCTGAATCCTGTTTGATTGTTCCACCTATCCCTATCCTGCCTGGCTACTGGTCAAATAGCTTTTAATATTAACCAATGGGAATAACACATATTCACAGTGTACAGAAGCACTCCAAAGCAGAAATGTCCAGTTGATACTCCATATCCTCAATTATTAGGAAACCTCTTAGAAACACCTTCATGTATTATAGGAAGTTGACCATTATCCTACACCCACTCTCTCAGGGATTGTAGCATGGTTATCACATACTTAATAGCTAATATACATATATAACCAGATACATACCACATATATATTTCTTTGTCTGGGTTACCTCACGCAAAATGACTTTTTCTAGTTCCATCCATTTGCCTGCAAACACACACACACACACACACATACACACACACACACACACACACAGAGAAGGAATTGATCTGAGGGAAAGATGAGGTGGGGGTAGCTAGGAGGAGTTTTCCTCTTGGGTTAGTCCATTTGCTTGAAATATCATTTTCCAATCATTTAACCTGAGGTATTATTTAACCCTTGGTGTTGAGGTCTGTTTCTTGAATGCAGCAGAAGGATGGATCCTGTTTTCAAATCTATTCTGTTGATCTCTGCCTTTTTATTGGGCAATTGAGAAGGCTGATATCGCGAGATATCAATGAACAATCATTTGTTGATTCCTGGAATTTGTTGTTGCATTGGTGGTGGTCATGTGTGCATGTGCATACTTCCCTTCTTTTGATTTTGTTGGTTGTGAGATTATTTATTTCATCAGTTTTCATCTGTATTAACTTCTTTAGGTTTTTCCTTTTAGCACCTTCTATATGCTGGATTTGTTAATAGATATTTTTTAATTTGACTCTGTCATGGAATATCCTTTTTTTTTTCCTTCTATGGTGATTTAAGGTTATGCTGAGTATAGTAAACTGGGCTGGCATCTGTCATCTGTGGTCTCTTAAAGAATGGAGCACATTTCCAGGCCTTTCTGGCTTTTTGAGTCTCCGTTGAGAAATCAGATGTAATTCCAATAGGTCTGTCTTATTATGTTACTTGGTCTTTCCCCTTACAGCTTTCAATATTCTTTCTTTGTTCAGTATATTTAGGCTTCCAATTATTATGTAGTAAGGGGACTGTCTATTTTTAGTTTACTCTATTTGGTGTTCTGTATACTTCTTGTGCCTTGATCGGAATTTCCTTCTTCATGTTCAGAAAGTTTTCTTCTTTGAGTTTGTTGAAAATATTTTCTGGGCCTCTGAGCTGGAATTATTTTCTTTCCTTTAATCATATTATTCTATTTCCATTTTCAGGTCCTATTCATTTCTTTTAAACTGTTTCCTAGTTTATTCTTGGCTTTTTTGTAGGATTTATTCACTTCCTCTAGTTGTTTGTACTTTCCTGGCTTTCTTTAAGGAATTTATTCATTTTTTTTCCGATTGTTTATTTGTATTTTCCTGGATTTCCTTAAGCAATTAGTACATTTTCTCTTTAAGGACATTTATCATTTTCACATAGTTGGTTTTAAGGTTGTTTTCTTGTGCTTCAGTTATGTTCCACTGTGCTGTGGTAGGATATCTGCAGACGTATTGCCCTGTTATTGGTTGTGTTTTTATGCTGGTGTCTTGACATCTGCATTTGTGATGATTGCAGGTCAAGGTGCTGATTTCTGGGTTTGTCTTAGTTGGGTAGGTGTTGGTTTCTGTTTCTTCTCTAGATCTTTTGGAGAATGTGATAGCTGTGTGTTATCTGTTTTTCTGGCCCAATCATTCAAATTTTCAAGGTAGTACCTCCTGATATTGATTTGAATGAGAAAGTCTTTGTGATTGGGTTGGATTTGTAGGGGAGAAGAGAGTAGTGATGTCTTCAGTTGGCTTACCTGTTTCCCTGTCCTACTCCGCTGGTATGTTCCTAGTGACTGGCTGTTGATGTTGAAAATGGATGATGGATGAGTTGGGAGTAGGAAAACGGGGAGAAGATATTTGTGAACCATTGGACACGAGGTCATAGAGAAAAGGGATATCATAGCAGTTTTTTTTTTTCTGTTACAGAGCTGGGGTTGAGGCTTCAGATTTCCTTTCTTATCAAGAGTATCTCAGTTCTGTAAAAATTAAGGTTACTTAATGTGGGGCCTGATACCCAGCATGGGCTATGTCATTCTTTAGTGAGATTTTTAATGTGTGTGTGTGTGTGTGTGTGTGTGTGTGTGATGCAGGTAAAACCCAGGGCATTTTACCTATTTAACGAACAGTGAACCTCTGTTTTAGATCCAATATCCAGTAAATACGTTTATGCCATTTGTGGTTCTATAAATGACATTTATGCTATTAGAGCATCTTTACTGAGCCTGGGAAGGGTACTTTGAACCACATTATCTATAAAGAAGAAGAGTTCATGATTTATGAAATTTTCTTTTGAAACCCTACTCCAGAGAATCTCGCAGTAACCCACAGGTCTTTGTGTTGTTTGAATCACTTGAATACATGATCACAGTTAGGGCAAGCTCTGCGTGTCTCTTGAGAGCTCGGCTGTCCCTTTTCCCATAATGAAGCAGCTCAGCCACTCCACTGTCCCTGAGCAACTTGTGTCTCCAAGAGAATTCTTATCTGACTCATTTAAACTTTTTTTCAGTAATTTTATACAGGTTTTGCCTTTTCTCTAATTTAGGTATATTCTATGAAAACTAAAGAGCTGGCCAGTTAGTGGGTCAATAAGAGTATTGTAGAAGCATTGTCAGATAAATTATTAATCACTTGTATTTCTAAGTTGAGATCATTGTCATTGTGTTTATTAACAAAGTGTTTTTCTAACTTAAAACAATATCGTTAAATTTGTTACTGCTTTAGCATCAGTTTAATTACTTAGTGGTACTTCCTTATCTTGATATTAACTTCTTTTATTTGCTTTTGAATTATCTTTCCTCTATTTTATGTCATCTACTTTACCATATACACTTAGCCCCATCCCAAACATAAAATTAGTATAACTTAAATTTTATTTTTCCTGAGTTCTATGCAAGCAATATTTTAAAATTTCTGCATCTCAGAGAATAAGTAATCAAGTGATTCTTAGTATGTCTAAGGATGATCAGCCATGAAATATGTGAGGATCTAGTAGGAGTAATAGATGTACCAAGGCTGGATGGTATGCAGTACCTGGGAAAGGCTTCACTGCTAAGTTAACATATGAACCAAAAACTCAAAAAGGTGTGTGAATGGGAGTGAAGGTAGTTTGTAGACCCCAGTGTTGTGGAAGTAGAAAACTGCCTGTCTGTGAATGTTTAAGTCCTTTAATTTTATTCTTATATAATTTAAGACAGATAGAACATACTTCAGTCATACTGTCTCCCCCATAATCTTCTTTTAACCCCCCTCTATCTCCTACTCTTCTTCCCTATAAATCCTTTATCCTACTTTCAAAAACTATCTCTTGCTCCAGAGAGATGGATCAGTGGTTAAGAGCACTAGATATTCTTTCTGAGGACTCTGGTTCAATTTGCATCATTGACATGGAGGCTTACAACCTTTTAACTCCAGTTCCAGTAAGTCCATTGCCCTCTTCTGGTCTCTTCTCTCCTCTTCATTTGTCTCTCTTCCAGTCTAATTTAAGCTGCGAGTTTATCCAGAGGAATGTGTTTAGAGATGTGTCTGTCATTTTATTATGCCCCTCCTTATTTTGTTCCTGAATTTCCTTGTATCTCACCTAGCCCCTCTCTTGACCATCACAGAAATGGTTATGGACTCAGACAAAATCAGACAGGGATAACTCAAGGAAGTCAGTATGAAATCTTCTAATGCAATCTTTGTCTTCCTAACACCCTTGAAAACACATTTACTCATGAACCAATCCTTTGTTCACCTGAGTCTTCGATAGAGTGAACATGTTTAAATGTCAATTTTCTTTTCTAGAAAACAAAGTAGATGTTGATACATATCTGTTCAGGTTCTGTGAGGATAATGAAAGTGTTAATTAAGTCTTTGCATGATTCCTAACATATGACACATATATTAAAATATATAATGATTAATACTTTGATATCATGATGCTAATTGCTATTTCACTAATGCTCTGTACAATAGGTAGGTCACTGGACCCATTCCCAAAGCCTTAATTCTTAGCTGTCTCTGAGAATACAAGGAGAGCTGCCTGCTGACTCACTCTAAGCTGGCATCTGGAACTCTGCTCTCTTGGCTTTCTGTGGAGGCAGCTGTTTCATATGAAGGCAGGTCTTTTCTCAGATAAACACAAGCAAAAATTGAAGGAATAAATTCTTTTTTTAATCTCTTGAAATGAGTATTTGCTAAAAAAATTAGAAGGCAAAGTGTGATGATTCAGAAATTGCTACATGAACAAAAAAGATCTATATAGTGCATTAGAGACACAAGAGCTTTGTAGGCAGGTAACAATGCCACAGCCTGTGGGGAAAAATAAGGAGAAGAACCAGAGCAAAGGTTTCAGTAACTATTCTAGTACGGCATATTTTCCTCCTGAGCACTATGTACGACAACCAGAGTATTTATTGCCCTTGTCATTATTTAGTCTAGAGTTCTGAGGATTTGAATTATTATATCCAATTGGTGAAAAGAACACAGCAGATGACAAGATCTAGTGCTTGATAGTAGGCTGGTAAATATTGTTTGGAATTACTCATGATAAAGTTCTGATATCCTCAAATGTTTCTTTTTCCAAGTACATAGACGATGTTCTAAGTGGTGTGGCCTTACCAAGGTAAAGGCTGAAACATCAGGAAGCCAGGGAGCATAGTGCTCCAATGCAACTATGGCCATTTCACTGTCCCAGTAGCGTATAATCAAAGGCAATTTTCATGAACAGTTTCTTGCAAATGAAAATTGCTTAGAAGTAGATAAGAAATTCTGACTTTTGAGTTACTGATTGAATGTGTGGTTTTGAGGCCAGTTGTGTTAGTGCTTTTATGATAGCTTATACACAAATCTACAGAGTCTAGAGGGAACAAGGGCAAGTTCAGTAAGATTTACTATTTGGAGAGAGCTGACCTTCTAGCTCGTAGATTATCATCTAGGTATGGTGTTCTCATAGGGTAGAAAAGAATGAAGAATGAAGTCTGTTTTATAAGAGCAGTGATACCTATTCTAGATAGCTCTGTTATGACTAAATTCTTTTCATTGCCCTTTCTCCAAATATTATACCACTAAAGTTGGATTTAAATATACAGATTAGGTTGTGGATCTAAAGGGATATTGAATCAATAGCAATGGGAATACAGATTGAGTATCAATAAAAAAGCATGAGTTTTTCTGGAGACTGAGCATCAGAAAGACTTGATAAGGTCAGATGATAGAGCAGAAAGAAGACATTGTTTTGAATGCAGTATTTGCTCTTGGTTTTGTATCACATGTTAGAATACATTTAATCATTGATGGTCATCTCAGCTGATTCCATGTCTTGGCTGTTGTAATGCAACAGCAAGACTGTGCCTATTATGAGATATGGAACGTGGAGTGAATTATTTCTTCTTCATTGTATAGATAATTTAATCAATGTAGTTAATAATAATACCTAGTTTTTAAATCTTTTTGAGAGTCAAATTATATATATATATACATACATACATATAAAAAATCTACATGAATTTAATATGGTTGTTACAAATACCACCAGCTGGGTAAGTACATGCATGCACATGTCATCTTACAATGCTGTAGAATAGAAGGCTGTGATAGAATATTTGTACAGTATATGAATATATATTGCTGTGATTGTTGTAATGAAATGCTGAATGGCTAATAGCCTGGCAGAAAGTATAGCAGGACTTCTATTAAGAGAGAGACCTCCGGGATGAAAAAAGATGGAGTATCCAGTCAGATGCAGAAGAGCAGAGCATGTAGAAGAAGAGGTAAAAGACACAAGCCACATGGCAGAATGTAGATTAATAGAAATGGATTAAGTTATAAGACCTAGTTACAAATAAGCCTAAGATATAGGTTGAACTTTCATAATTAATAAAAATTATTTCATTATCATTTCATAATTAATAATATTATGTCATTATTTGGGAGCTGGATGGTAGGACAAAGGAAAACTCATTACATATGGCACCCAACATGTGGGCACGTATTTCCACATAGGACATGAGAAAACTTTTAAAAAGTTCCAATGCAAACATGGAGTCAGATGTGGCTTCCTAGTCCTACAATTTCAGATGGGTTGGGCTTGGAGTACAGAGGTGTGACTTCCAGTAACTGCCTGTCAGCACAAGAGCTTTGTGTCAGGTTTTGAGCTTGGGTCACATGATCAGAGAAGTCCTAGAGAAGGTAAAGTGGTTCAGACTTAGAAAACATTTATACAGATACAGTAAAAAGTAGGTATAGACAGGCTCAGAAGAAATAACTTGGGAATAATAAAGTCCTTAAAAAAAGAGTAAAGGAATATAAAAAGAATAAGACATGTAAGGATGGGAAATACATAGGGCATCTCGATACTGTATGGTGCTTTGTTAAATGTGAAATTTTTGATAGCTGCTGAGAGCCATTGGACTATGGAATAGCCTGCTACATTAAACAAAACTATATACTTTAGAGATTTCTTGGCTACAGAGTGGAAGTCAAAATATGTGTTGCATTATGGGAGAGGTCATGCCTTTTTTCCCACTGGAAATGAAAAGCTATGGATTCCTTCTAAACTAATAGAGATAAGATTTGACTAAGGGAAACCTCCTAAGAATCTTAGCTTCCATCTTGAGGGAGGAAGACAGGAAAGACTACAGGACAGGTGACACATATGCTGACCCCTTGACATGAAAACAGCTCTGAGACAGGTTGAGATATGATAAATCTTGTTGGCTATACAGTCTTCATGATTTATTACATTACAGTTTGAATATGCAGTCCAAATAGACTTATAAACTTGACATAAAACAAAAAATATCATCTTTAGTTGACTTTTACATACCACACATTTCATACTTGAATTAATATATATATATATATATCCTTTTTAAAATTTACGTGTTTTAGAAAAAAGGAGCAGACACCATAAAAGACAAGCAGCCCAGGTGATTCAGCATCTGAGAATGCAGCTTCTTCAAAATTCTGTATCCAGAAAAACTTCAAAGCTGCTAGCTGAGATGGTCCAGACTCACATACTACTCTAGTGAAGACATCAGATAAGTTCTACAGTTCCCATCACAAAGAAACTAAGCAAAACATAATATAGCTAGTTCTTCCAGGATTTGACCATTATCCTAATTTGCTAAGGATTTCCTAAAGAGGTTAGTATCCCCAGACAAAAAGAAGCAGCGTAGAGAATGCAATGCCCACATTCCCAAGAGGTGGGGTAGTTGGTTTCTTGTTTTTAAAGTTAAACAGAGATATATTTTGGATAATAGGAGGTCTTCAGAGAGTTATAGAATATGACATTTAAAATGTTTAAATAACATAAGGCATTTCATGTCAACGAGATACATCTGTTCCTGGTAATACCAATCTACTTCACAGAGAGTGAAGGGCATCAAAAAACTTCCATATGGAGCTTGTTTTCAATGTGGCAAAGATAGCAATAAACTGCCCTTGCCTCAACTACTGTCTGTATGTTCTCCAAACTGGATAAGAAGGACACAAACAAGATGACTGCTGAACTTTTTCAAGACAAGGTAGGAGAGACCTTCAAAATTTCTACTTCACAGAAAAGTTTGTTAGATGTTCTAGGCCTGCAGGCCAAGGATGAATGACCCAGTATTACAGATGAACCTTGGGTGACTATCCAGGCAGACATATGTTTGTCTTATTTCTATAGTTTTGGAAGTTGCTTGCTCTACACTTCTTGTTTAATGAGGTAATTCTTTATTGGGTCTTTGATGTGGGTTAAGACTAGATAGGTATCCTTGTTACCCAGTTCAAAAAAGAATCCCACAAAAGATATATGAAGTTTGTAAGTTTGAGAAACATAAAAGTTTATCTAGGAAAGTGATTTAATGTCTAAAAATGTTCTTTTTAGGACAGTAATACAAATTATGATAAAAATGGTTTAGGCATAAAACCTTGGACTTCTCAAGATAAGATAGATAATAAAGTGATTTCTCCAAATTTGGCAAAGAGAAATGGACTGGACATTGTGAATGCAAGTTCTACTTGATAATCATTCTTATTTTATATATTAGTTTGTTGTATTAGAAATAAAAATTTTCCTTTTTATTTAGACAGAAATAGGAGAATACAGGATAGTTGTACACTGTATGAAGATGTATTGCTCTGATTCATGTGATAAAAAAGCAGAAGGACCGGGAGATATAGGCAGGAATTACAGGTAGATAGAGAAAACTGGGAAGAAGAAAGGCAGAGTTACCAGTCAGATGCAGAGGAAGTGAATGTACAGGAGGACTATTAACAGCCATGAGACACATGGCATGATATAGATTAATAGAAATGGGTTAATTTAAGTTATAAGACCCAGTTAAGGTAAGTCTAAGCTATAGGCTGAGCTTTCATTACCAAAAAGAAGTCTCCATGTCATTATTTGGGAACTGGCTTGTGAGACACAGAAAAACTCATTACAGAAGATGTTTGCATGCATCGGGGTAGAGGGGGAAAAAGTGCAATGTATGCCCTGGTAATGCTGAAGTATGCCTGGGCAGCCTGTATATGGCGATTCTGTTGAACTTGTCCATAATGGCTTTCATGATCTAAGTTGATGAGGACAACTGCCCTAGTCGTTTTCTCAAGATGGCACCAGGTCTAATCAGAGTTGGTTGTGAGCCACCATTTGGTTGTTGGGAATATGAACTCAGAAACTTTGTAAGAGCAGGCAATTCTTTTAAACTCTGAATCATCTTGTTGGGGTGGAGGGAAATTGTTAGAATAACCATATTTCTTTCTGAATCTTCCAGCCCTTTCCAGCTCCCATGGTTCACTTGCCTTCCTGAGGGTATGCTTCCTTCTAATTTCAATACCACATATTATAGGTCAAAGTCTTGTTATAAAGATGGAGAGATGGCTCTGTGGTCATAAGCATACTCTCCTGTAGAACACTCAACTTCAGTCAAAAGCACATTACAAGTATATGGAGCTACAGCTTGAGGGATGGGAGGTTCTCTTATGGACTCAAATGTGAATGCCCCTTTAAAAACAAAAATATTAAAGCTTAAATATAAAATTTAAGACCACATATGATGACATTCATCCACCATGGATAAACTAGAATGGCTTTCCCATTTCAGAATCCTTGACTTCAAAAAAAAAAAAAAAAAAAAAACAGAATCCTTGACTTCATTACACTCACCTGATATAGCCTTTGGCACTGTTACAAAAATTCAGAAGAGAATATAGATATTTGCAGTTTGTTCTCCCACAGAACCCTGTGATTCTAGGAAGTATGCCCTTGGAATGATTGGTGTGTTGGGACATGGTATTCCCTTAATAGGAAACTCAATAATAATAAGTTCTATATTTATTTTACCTTTTCTTTTTGTCATAGGAAGTCATTTTTAACCCTTTCTTGGGCCTAAGTATCAGGTTGTAAGTTAGTCAGTAAAACTCAACCCATTAATGTGCTTATTGAAAATATTTGGGTTAGAAAAGTTTTCTCTAGAATTCTGCAAGACTACTGTCAAGTCTCCAAGTCCGAAGACAATGAGTTGAAATGAGAGTTAACAACCAAGCTGCCCTTTGCTCATTGAGATAGTAATAGGCATGAAGCAAAGAAAACACTGCCAAATCTCCAGTGTTCCACTTTCTGAGATGGTACAGGCTGGTACTGGGTGATGCACAGGGCTGAGACAGAGCCCCAAAGAAAACACTTCAGGCCTCTTCTAGACTCAGAGAATGAGGGGAGAGATAGGAATGAAATGACATTTCAATTTTAATGGGAAAATCAGAATTTATGTACTTTATGGTGTTCAACAAAATGTTTTAATGTGGAGTGAGTAATCAAATAAGACTAATTAGCATAGCTATCACATCATATTCTTACTTTCTTGTGATGAAAACACTTAAATTCATACTTTCATCTATTTTAAACTACAATCAAAATGATGTTTCATAAATCACCTGAATCAATCTTCATGTTTTTTCCAGACAGGATTTCTCTGTGTAGGGCTGGCTGTCCTGGAACTTACTCTGTGGACTATGCTGTCCTCTAATTTAGAGATCCATCTGCCTCAGTCTCCCAAATTATGGGACTACAGGCATTAGCTATCACGCTAGCACTGCCTGATCTAATCATCCTCTTTAATAAAACTTTCTGGGCTTTGACCTCTTTTCTTACCTGTTTGGGCCAAACTTATTCCCAGCCCCTGACAAATACCCTACCTTAAGAGTTTAACATGCTTAATCACAGCTAAATGAGACCAAATGCTATTAGTTTCACTGTGTCTTTGATATTTAACACAGCATTATCATCACTAGATTCACCCAGGTTGTGGAAATTGCTGAAATTGTGTTTTGAAGGCAGATTACATTACACGGTGTACTGTGATGTCCAATGTTGGCCTCCAACTTGACTGCAACTTGAAACAACTAAAAAACAAGCAGTTGGGAACATCTGTTAGGGATTTGATGAGATTATTTGAAGGTGGCATCTTCTCATGGCAGCCTATGTAAATGGACACAGAAGAAGGTTTTGTCTGCTTGTATTCATTCCAATTCATCCACCTAACTTGTTTCTTTGGCACCAGCTTCTTCAGGATTCCATTGTAGACTTAAGATCCACAGCTCCCTAGGACTACTTCAGTGCCAGGTTGGGAATGCTAATACATCCAGACTTTTGGAGTAAACAACTGCCAGATTCTTGGCCCATCTGGTGAAAAACAGCCATTGTTGGATTCCATGAACCACATCCTCTAAGCAGATTGAATAAATCTTTTCATATACACGTTGATTCTGTCATCAATGTTCCTTTAGAAGCCTTGCTACATATACCAGTCCACAGTTCTTGGTTATAGTTTATTTCAGAGAACTACTTACTGACCATGTGTAGTTTGGGAAAGATTTTTTCCCCTATAAGTACTGCTAGTCATAATCCTGTTATTGTCTTTGATCAAAACTGAAAGATTATTTGGAATTTTGGAGTCAGACATAACTTTCTTGTATGCATTTTAAAAAGAGATATATAAGTAGATGCCATAATGATTGCCATAATACTTTGAAGTCAGAAGATAGATATTTTTTTGTGGAAGAAAACATTATTCATTTGTTGGAAGCAATGACTTTTGGAGTTAGAAGTGACATATAAGAAGACATGCTTGAGGGGCTGGAGAGATGGCTCAGAGGTTAAGAGCACTACCTGCTCTTCCAAAGGTCCTGAGTTCAATTCCCAGCAACCACATGGTGGCTCACAACCATCTGAAATGAGATCTGATGCCCTCTTCTGGCTGCAGACACACAGACAGAATATTGTATACATAATAAATAAATAAATAAATATTTAAAAAAGAAAAAAAAAAGAAGACATGCTTGACAAAAATTAATAAAAAGTAACAAAAAAGAAGAAAATATGCTTGCTAGCAAAGATTACAGTGATCTTGTCCAAGTAAGTTGCACATAATTGTAAAAAAAATAAGCAGATGAACTTGAAATAGAATTCAGGTACGAAAATACAAATAATTTAAAAGTACAAAATTTTTATTATTTCTTAGAGAATTTCATACATGTATCCTATGCCTTGGATCATTTTTACCCCACTTCATACCACTGTAAATAACTATTCACAAAGGCCCCCAATTTTTGTCTTCTTGATTTATTTTGTTTTAATAATTCACTGAATCTAATTTATGTTTTCATTTGTTTGAAGTTATTCAGCAAGTTAGTGTCTACCTGTGAGGGTCTATACTTTATGGAAAACTGAAGACATCAAATATCAACAGGCCCTCCTCCTGAAGTGGGGGCTCATAAGCCCCTTGCTCTCTGTTACATACTGGAATGTTTGCTAGTTTACCTTAGTAAGTCTTGTGTGGACAACCACTGTTCTCAAGAATTCATGATTGCAATAGTCCTGTCAGATTCATTCTTTCTGTCTTATCAGCAAGTTCCCAAATCACAATACAAAGACTTATCATCAATTAAGAAAGCTTGGCTGATAGCTTGGGCCTATTTTTAACTAGTTCTTATAACTTAAATTAACCCATATTTTTCCATCTATATTCTTTTATGTGGCTTGGTTTTCTTTACTCTGTACTCTCCATCCTGCTTCCTCTCCATCTGACTGCTGACTTCTTCCTTCTTCCTAGTACCAACTGTGCCTGAAAATTCTGACTAGCTATTGGCCATTCAGCTTTTTATTAAACCAATTAGAGTAATATCTTTACAGTGTTCAAAAAGATTATTCTATAACATGTGTCTTATGTCAATACACTCTTCAGATCTCCAATTTTTTTCATGTTTGTTGACTGCAACACTGTCCTTCCTTAGGATGGTTCTACTCACTGCTGAGGGATAATGCTGTTGTACACCATCAAGATTTGTCACTCATATTGGTTTACTAAAATGTTGATCATCCAGTAGACAGACAAGAAGTATAAGTGGGGTAACCAAACTAGGAGAATTCTGGGACAAGGAAAGGCAGAGAGCCGTCACCAGTAAAATGCAGAGAAAGGAAGATGATAATACCTTACTGAGAAAAGGTACCAAGCCACGTGGCTAAACCTAGACAGGAATTATGGGTTAATTTAAATTGTAAGTGCTAGTTAATAATAAGCCTGGCTAATGCGTAAAACAGTTTATAATTAATATAAGCCTCTGTGTGTTTCCTCAGGATTGACTGAGGAACTGGGTAGGACAGAATCTTCCATCTACAAATGGCACCCAAATGTTTGGTAAAAATTTCCAAATAAAGTCTGAGAAAGCTTTTAAAAAAGATTCTAGAAAGACAAGGCCAAAGTCAAGTTCAGCTTTTTCATAGCCATCTTTATTCCGTAGGCTGTTTGCTAGCAGCAAGTAGAGGTGTGGCTCATTGTAAGAAAGGCTTTCTAATTCAGGTTTAGCAGCCAAAATCACATGGTGACTCCTTTAAGAGGCCCGCCACCAAGCACTTAAATTTTGTTTATGAACAGTCAGCTAGACTCTCAGGAAACCACGGAATGGGACAGAGCCAGTTGTCAAAGCCACAGCTTTAATCCTAGCCATGCTGCTTAGCAGATTAAAGACGCATGTCATGTGGTCAGAGAAAGAAAGAGATATAAAGACAGATTCAGAGAAAAGAAAAACTAAACAGTTTACACTGTGTTTAAAAATATACATTGGCTTGGGAGAGAAAAGAAAAAGGATAGAAAAAATCCAAATCTTTAAAAAAGAAAAAAGCGTAAATAAAAGAAGTCATATAAAGATGAAAAACACAGAGAGTTTGGACACTATATGTTGTTATGTTGTCTTTGAATTGTTTGACTGCTGAGGAAGGAGCAACAGCTGCTAAAAAACATTTGTTCATAATTAATGCCGGATTAATCCAATCTATATATTTTGAAAATGCTTGACTTCAAACTTTAAGTCATACGTTACTTTGGAGACGAGGTTTTGCTATTGTTTACACAGGAAATGAGAGGCTGTGGATGTATTCTTGGTAAAGAAAAATAAGATTTGATCAATGAATACCCTCTGAAAAATCTTTGATAGGAACAGATGACCCAGATGATCCAACATTTCAGAGTTACCTCTGCTGTAGTTTCCTCTGAGTTCTACGTCCAGAACAGCTTCAAAACTGTTGACTGAGATGATCCAACCTCACAGAATACTCCAGTCAGGACTTAACCATAATCCTAAATTTCCTTTGGGTTGCCATAAGATTATAAGCACACCCAATCAACAGGCAGAGCCTAGAAAACTACATCCACATTCCCCCCAAAATTGATTACAGATGTTTGTCTTTGTTTAGTGAGTTGGCTACAAACTGTTACTGATAATAATCAGGAAAAAAAAGCTAAGCAAAGGAGAATACATTTAGAAAAGAAAACGGGAAATGCTGTGGATAATGCTCTTGTACACTGTTAGGATTTGTCACTCATATTGGTACAACAAAATGTTGACTCGTCAGTAGACAGACAGAAAGTATAGGTGGGCCAATCAGACTAAAACTATTCTGATAATGGATAGACAGAGAATTAGCCACCAGCAATATCCAGAAGAAGCAAGATAAGAATATCTTACTGAGAAAAGGTATTAAGCCACGAGACTAAACGTAGATAAGAATTATGGGTTACTTTAAGTTTTTAGAGCTAGTTAACAATAAGTCAGAGCGAGTAGGCCAAATAATTTATGATTAATACAAGCACGTGTGTGTGTGTGTGTGTGTGTGTGTGTGTGTGTGAGAGAGAGAGAGAGAGAGAGAGAGAGAGAGAGAGAGAGAGAGAGAGAGAGAGAGAGAGAGAGACTGAATGGCTATGGAACGGACAGAACTGAAACTTCCTTCTACAGCTCCCTGTGAGCACTTTCACCAACAGGTTGCTTACAACTCTCGCTTCTCCAACACATTGGGTTCTCCAATGCAATTCCAGGTGTCAATTTCACAGCTTCCCACAATATTCTCTATAGGTCTTAGTTCAGGGACACCCCTGACACAAACCTTGTCTCAGCAACTTTCCTTAGTCATGTGGACAAATTCCATAGCCACTTTCTTCTATTCTGCCAAGACCTGATGCTTACTCGGGTCCCTTCTTCAATTCTATAGTCACAAGTTTCCTGTTTTCCTTCACTGCTTATGTTTGGCTGTCCTGTAACTTGCTCTTTAAAACAAATTGTCCTCAAACTTAGACTCACCAGCCTCTAAATTCTAAGTATTGTGATTAAAGGTGTGCACCACTACACCTTACTCTGTATTTCTTTAATTCCTTTTCACATGTTGGAAAGATAGGTCAGTGGGATCTTGCCATGAGGTTACCACTCTTTTTATTTCATTTCTTAATCTTTTTATCTCTTTGAATAGAAGACTTAGTTCTATTCTAGTTTTTGGTGCTCGTTTTCTTCTCAAATATTTTTTCTCCCTCAACTTGCTCCTTTTCATTATATATCTCCATTAGAGTTAACACTAGTAACCACATAACAGAATCTATACTAGGCTGTTTTGAGATTTCTTCTGTCAAGGAATTAATCCAAAACTCTTCATTCTAGCCTCAGGCAAACTTTTCAGACAAGGGCAAAAGGCAGC
This sequence comes from Chionomys nivalis, assembly GCF_950005125.1. Classification (NCBI taxonomy): domain Eukaryota; kingdom Metazoa; phylum Chordata; class Mammalia; order Rodentia; family Cricetidae; genus Chionomys; species Chionomys nivalis. Next base: position 9,946,762 of record NC_080093.1, on the reverse strand, counting down.
CAGATTTTTCACCAAAATATTACAAGAACAATTTCTAGGCAACATACTAATATTCTTCTTCTTTGAAACCTCTTGAAATAGCCTCTTACAGTTCAAATCACTCTTAACACCACTGTATTCTATGCTTCTCCCAGTAAGACCCATTAAGTAGCACTTAAAGCATTCCACTGCTTTCCTAACCCAAAGTTTCCTTCATAAGTCCAAATTTCTCCTAACAAAATCATGGTCAGGTCCACCACAGCAATATCCCTGTTCCTGATACCAACTTCTTCCTTAGCTATGCTTTCTATTATTGTAAAAGACCCCATGACCTCAACAACGCTTATAAAGGAAAACATTTAATTATGGAGGCTTGCTTACGGAAATCTAGTCCAATATCATCATGGTGGGACATGGTGTCATATAGGCAGGCATGGTTCTAGAGCTGAGAGTTCTTTCTTTTTGATATGCAGACAATAGGAAATAAATTGTCTCACAGGGAGTAAGCTTGAGCATGGAAGACATCCAAGCCCACCACCACAGTGACAGTCTTCATCCAATAAGACCACATCTACTCCAATAAGACAATATCTCCTAATAGTGTCATTCCCTGTGGGGGCTATTTTCATTCAAACCACAACATGGTCTATGTGCTCCTGAGCCAGGTGTTCTTGGAGGTCTCTGAAATACTCTGACTAAAATCTTGAGGAGGAGTATCCCATACATGATAGGTTGCTCTTTATTTGACAACCTACATTTTCTGAGTAGAGGACTATCATCCAACAGCATATTTGTAGGGGGATAGATATGTGTTTGTGTGTGACGCTTATTAAATATTAGATTTCCATGTTTTTCAAACATCTTTAGTGTTTGTTACATTTCCCATCTTAAATGGCCCCTCCATTAACCCTATTTCCTTTTGTATCACCTGAGGTCTGAGAGCTTCACTGATTTATGCATGTAGAGATATTATCACCAAGAAAATATTTTTTCATGCAAATTTTGGGTGACTCTTGATAACTGACAGAAGAATTTCTCTTTCTCCAGCTAGCCTAGGGAATGCTGTGACTAAGAACTCAAGGAACTTTTTATGTTCAGATATAGCTGCTCTTTAACAGGTATTATAGATTTCAGTCCTGAAAACAATTGAAGTGAGGATAGAAAATAAAACTTTTAAGTTTATTTTCTCTCCATTCCCATTTGTCTCATCTACTGCATCCTTGATAGTACAATCTCCTTGACTCCATCTATTTAAGTTTTGAATAATTCAGATGAGCACATTCTTATACTCTCTCCTGGGATCCCACCCCACTCTTCAGTGGTGCTGACTATATTCACAAGTTCAGTTCCTTAGGAATGCCTTTTTGCTCAGTTTTGTATTAATAAAGAGATTAATAATTTTTAAATGAAAGAAAATCAGATGGATAAATACAGAGGATTGTTGTTTTTTTTTCTGTTGCTAATTTTTCTTTTGTTCATTTCTTTGGAGTGGTGAATTTTAAGAGGCAGGTCACACTAAAAGAAAGGATGAACAGAGTTGATAAGTTATGTCTCTCAGAATAGATCAGAAGTGATAGTAGCAGATAAGAATCAATAATGAATTCCCTGTCTAATTTCTTATACTTTCTGTGTGAAATGAACCTCAAGGTGCTGATTTCAGTAATTCCTTTGGATTTGGCCAAGTCTCAGGTTGTTACCTTCACATTGATTTTTAACCATTTAAACATCCACTTCTATTATGTTAACCTGCAGAAAGAAATGTTGAACATAAGTGCTAGAGAGATTGGGAAATCTCAGTGATCGAGACATACAACTCAAACTCCTGGAAGATGTGAAGTTTTGGTTTGCTTTTCTCTTTTGCTATCAACAGCCCCTTCTCTTTCTCTTTCTATTCTAGAAGACATTCCCATGTTGATCAGTTTGTGAACTCTGGGTTCTTCAACTCCTCAATTTATGTAACTGACAAGAAGCTGGCCAGTGGCACTCACAGCTATTATATTATCAGTAGGGATAAAAGCATGATTCTCTCTCACCCTCTCTGCCCCATAAATAGAGAACAGTTTCCAGATAACTTCTGTACAGATAATGGCATCTCAATATTTATTATGATTTCTTTATAGACATATGCCTAGAAACAAGGGTGAAATTCAAAGCATTTGTATTATATAAAAACAGGAATACTTCAAAGGTGATCAAGGTGGATATTTAATGCCACTGTTTGAGTTTTCTATATAGTCAGCCATGAAATCTCCTTCAGTCCCCCTTTTCCCAGTCCAGTGCTTAGCATAAAGCTCAAAATCTTTAGCAGCCACCATCCAAACCCTGTCTGCTCTCACCTTTGCTTCATGACAACAGATGCACTGTCCTCCACATGCCTAAGATAGCCATAATCACAATTGACTTTCTACAATGGTTTCTTAAAAATTTTTCCATTCTTTTGTATCTTCTTAAATTCTGTATGTTCGTGTGTTTCTCATTATGTATAAATTTTCTTAATTCAATATGTTAAGTATAAAATTATACCCTTATTTTTCACAGACAAAATGAAATATTAATTTCATTACTATTAATTTCAGGTGTGTACATGACCGTGCATGCATATTTGTGCATGTTGTTATGCATGCAGATGTGCACCTACATGTGGAAGAGTAAGGTCTGTGTCCTGTTTCCTTTTCAGTCACTCTCCACTCTAAGTTTTGGAGACAGGATTTTTCACTGAATCTAGAACACAGTGAGTTAGCTAGACATGTAGGTCATTAAGGCCCCATGCCCTCTTAATTCTGCTTTCCTAATCTTGTAGCTAAAGTAAAAATTTTACTTGAGAATTTACACCAAGAAAATTAACCATCAGAAGAAATTAGACTGTCTGTTCAAGATATTCTACTTTTAAAATGTTTAATATAGAAATCTGGATACTACTAGATAAGTATAATAATAATTGTGTCTTGAAAAACTGAAGTTCTCAGAGTGGTCCAAGTTATTGGACTAACTGTAATATAGCTAACAGAGATAATTAAATTTCTATAGAAATACAGACAGAATTAGAAGACTAATAAAATTTCCAGAGAGAGAGGCAAAACTTGTACCATTAAGAAGCCGAACAATTCAAATATACGAATATAGGAAACTGGTATATTTTAAGTTCAGAATTTTAAGGATCTGTGTAGGATAGGAACAATATAAATAAATCTTGGAAAATAAATCTATTCAGATTACTTGAGTAAAAAGGCACAGATATTTAAAAATATAAGGTGTCAAATAATATTTTATAGTTATTCTTAGGAAGATCAAGTTCTGGAAAATTATGTAAAGAGAAACATGAGCAATTGCTGTAGTAAGTTTGGATTTCTGAAGATCATTTCCCACACCCAGGCTCAGGAATATGGAAATCAAATGTTTAGGAAAGTACTGACTATATACTAAATTTCAGGGGGAAACAGTGGCACCATAGCAATGCAAATAGAAGAGACTCTTTAGAAAATCACCAAAAGGAAATGCAGAGCCGAGCCTGACCTTGTGTTCTGGGTGAGCTGATGCTATTGCATTTCCCATGTGAAATCTTCCCGTACTTCTCAATCCTGTGCCCTCCTTGAGTCTAAACTCCATCTCACTCATTTCCTGTCCTACTCTAAGCACTGAGATTTTCCATGTCCCACATTGACCTCTCTGCCTGGAAGGAAAGAGCACAGAAGGCCTGAGTCCTAGGCTGGGGGCACTGGGATAACAAAGATTTGTCCAGAAGCCTGCTTTCCATGCAGCCTCTGAACTGATAGATTTCCTTGGCCTACATTTTGATGCTTCTGACGGCCATTTCATTATCATCAAAGTATAATCTCTTTAGTCTTTGTCTGACATCTTAGTGCATGACAAGAATTATTGTTCCTAAAGGTATCACAAGTTTGTAAATAATACCTCTTCGCATTTAAGTTACAAGTCTTCATTTCTACTGATGCTACTAATGACCACCAAAGACAGTCTCCATGTGCTTTGTGTTTCTGTAGTAGAGCTAAACAACTTTCTGCAGAGTCATATGTGTTCAAACCCAGCTACTTCACATGTACTTTCAAGAATCTCTCCTGGGATTTTTATTTCTGTTTCTTTTATTCTATTAAAAAAAGTCAGGCCTCAGTGGTACAAGTTGCTCAGTTTCATGCCCTGTATTCAGTAGTGTGTGTTATATTAATCTTATTTCTGAGACATACTGTTTGTCCCTGCTGAGTGTTCTTGGACTCTGGGCTCTGTGGGAATTCTAGATGGATCCCTATCTTTTCTCATTGGACTCTGTGATGAACCCTTCAAAGCAATAGTTGTTTAGAGATGTTTGGTATCTATGCAGCAGTTTAGTGCACATTTTCTTTTGTGAAATCTAAAGCTGTATTTATGTTTTCTGTCTCTGAAACTTCAGATTTAATATATAAGCACGTAAATCAAGCTAAGAATAGGCTGGAAAACCAGAACATTTCATATTTCCTTATTTGTATTTATAGATAATATTATTATTCATTGAAATTTTAGGTAAAACATTGCAAGGGAAAACACTGTCTTTCTTATGGACAGTAAGTTTGATAGCAAAGTGAAATGCACATTAGAACAGAATCTAATCTCTGCATTGTCATCACCTCACAGAATGACCTTGGGAAAGACACCAAATCCTCCAAGTTGTCTCCATCCATATGAATTTCTGTTTCTGGTTCTATATAGACACAGCACAGAATCCAGAAGTTTACAGAGAGGGACAAAGCAGTAGTGCTCTACAGAATATGAGGCAGACAAAAACAATGATGAATGATGAATAGACATTAAAGTGTCAAGCATTAATGCATTCATTTTCTCATAAATAGGGTATATCATCTGTAGTGTGCCCATGTATAATTGTATTAAAAACAATATCCAAGAAGATCTCTCTCTCTGTCTCTCTCCTCCGTCTTTGTTTCTGTCTCTGTCTTTCTCTTTCTCTCTCTAGACAAAGACAAAGAGGAGAGAGAGAGAGAGAGAGAGAGAGAGAGAGAGAGAGAGAGAGAGATAAAGCCCCAACTTGTAAAACATGACTATTGTGGAAATTCATTTGGCCAATGGCCTTTCGGGTACCGGCCCATTAGGGTGTGGTCTGAGGTACTGCATATGGACTGATAAGCACAGACGGGAAGTTTGTTGGTGGTGGTCAGAGTTTTGTTCACAGCTTCTAGCGCCCACAGAGCAGAAGACAGCAGCTCTCCACCCTGGTTGTAAGTTTATCTTTTATTCCAGGCTCCTGTGGACTTAATTATGCCTACACATGGCTCTGGCACTTTACACACAAATTATAACACAACTGATATTCCAGGTAGGCATCATTATCTCCACCTTGCAATACAGGGTTTCAAAAAGCTGGATAGCTTAATGTCAGGTCAGTATTAACAATTATTCAGATTGTATTCAACCCAAATCTTTCTGAAGTGGCAACTTACAGGAAAAAAAATTGATGTTTTCCTCAGGCTGAATTATTTCATTATTCTTTATATTCTAGGCAAAACTTTGTAGTCCGATTGTCATATAAAAGCCTATAAGGGCAGAGGCAGGTGGATCTCTGTGAGTTTGAGACCAGCCTGGTCTATAAGAGCTAGTTCCAGGACAGGCTCCAAAACCACAGAGAAACCCTGTCTCAAACAACAACAACAACAACAACAAAAAAAAAAAACAAAAAAAAGAAAGAAAAAGAAGCCTATAAGGTATTTTGAATTTTTTGTGTGAAAGTGAAAAATAATTATGGAACTTACATATTTGTAGCAATAGTATAACCATAAGTAAGAGGGGGAAATGGGCTCATTGTTATGAAGTAGAGCACTTAAAGTAATTGTGAGGACTTTAGTGTGGATTCCAATGCACATGGAACCAGATGACATATCTTGGTATTGTGTATCTTTACCTGTTGTAATAAGAGCGGCGGGGCTGCGTCCCCAGCACCCAGCTGCCCACATGGCTAGCTTATGCCCCAAAATAATTACACGGAAACTGTATTCTTTTGAACACTGCCTAGCCCATTAGTTCCAGCCTCTCATTGGCTAGCTCTTACATATTGATCTAACCCATTTCTAATATTCTGTGTAGCACCATGAGTTGGCTTACCAGGAAAGATCTTAACCTGTGTCTGTCTGGAGTGGGAGAATCATGGTGACTTCCTGACTCGGCTTCTTTCTCCCAGCATTCTGTTCTGTTTACTCCACCCACCTAAGGGTTGGCCTATCAAATCGGCCTAGGCAGTTTCTTTATTAATTAACCAATAAAAACAACAGATTATAAAGAAATCACTCCCACATCATTTACCCCCAGTGCTGCTATAGCTACATGGGAGACAGAGATAGGAGAATTTCCTGAAACAGATAAGCTGTCTTGCCTTGTGTGAGGAGTAATGAAACAAGAGATCATATCTTACAAAGGTGGAAACTTTGTCCTCTGACCTCCATATGTGTTCTGTGGTTTGTGTGTGCTTACACTTACATATGTAACACTCATACACAGACTCTGTGTGTGTGTGTGTGTGTGTGTGAGGGAGAGAGAGAGAGAGAGAGAGAGAGAGAGAGAGAGGGAGGGAGGGAGGGAGGGAGAGGAGAGAGAGAGAGAGAGAGAGAGAGAGAGAGAGAGAGAGAGAGAGAGAGAGAGAGAGATTCAGTACTGCTTCTTGTCCTCATGTGGGAGGCAGCATCTCAGCCAGGTGCACCTACAGTAGCATGGTCCTTGAAGTTGTAATCAAATTTCCTAAGAAATAAGAGGAAAGCTTAGTTGATTAGTTGAACAGTCCTATGACCAGATAGATAAGCAATTTCATTTTCAAGCAATGTGTATACAGCTCTTTGCTATCTTCAGACTCTCATCTATAGTCGCATGTTTGACCTCCTGTTTGTTCCTTGACTTGCTGCTTTTGTTCACACACATACACATTAAAAAGACTATAATTACATTCTTATAGGTTGACCACTAATATATAGTTTGAAATGATGAGAAACCCCTTTAACTATTTTCAGTATATGATTGAAACACATGTAGAGGGTAAGGAAAGGTATCAAAATGGCAGTAGACAGCTTGAGTCTTATAAAAGATCAGAAAATATGAACAGGATCAGGAAACTGAAAAGCCCCCTGTGCCTTTCTCATTTGTGGAACATGTGGTTATTCAATGCACTGTGATGTTTCCTATCTCACACACACTTTGTTACACTGCAGAAAGGACCACTAATTCTCTGTTTACATTAACAGTAGCTGTTCAACATTATTCATTGTTTTGACTGGTCCATCATGAAATGATAGAATAAATTATTGGTCCTCTATGTCAATTCCCCATAGAGAATAATAACACTGGTATTGCTTGTCATGGCCTTAGGGTAGGTATATACTATTTTATGACTTTAGCAGAAGGTTATTCAGTAATCAGAAGACATTGGCTTATGTTTCAGTATATGCAACTAGAAGCTCATGCTATAGGCAGCTACTGCTCACTCTGTCTGGCCATCAATGTATAGTAAAGAGTCATACTGTAAATCTGCATCTTAAGTTTAAATTTGTATAGATAAATCAAACTTGATCCAATATGGAGACTCACAATACAAAACACTGTGTATATATTATAAATTATAAAAACTGAAAACTCTGTGTTATTTTAGTATGCAATTAGTTGGAACAATAATGGGTCCACATAGAAATAGGAACTAGAAGTGGAGTGCATAAAGGAATGTTAGAGTCTTTGGAGTCAATTGTGGGAAAATGCTTGTAGGAAGTTGGACAAATGAAACCCATCTTATAAAATGATAAAATGTTTGGTACATATGATTTTTACTTGTGTTAAATTAGAAGACCAAAATTATCCCTTGCTAAACTTGCCTAGGGCGACTGGAGGCAGAAAATGGAAATGTGAACTTGTGGTTTTTAATATCCTCTTGCAGAGTTATTATTAAAACCAGTGATCTCAAAACAAAAGATTTGTGAATATATATGGTAGGGAATGCACACACACGTAGCACACATAGTCATGCACATTTCAACATATACATAATTGAAAAGAAGTTTTTGATTATTTGCATAATTAGCCATTATAATAATGTTTTAGAATAAAACCCAAGTTCTGTGCACAGTGGTAAGGACACCACTTAACGGAGAAAGCAGGCCCAGGCTATTATTTTCATAACTTTTGTTTTAAACCCTGCATTAATTGAGTTGCTACAAATATGTAATTTAGGGTAGGAAAATGAACTTCATAAATATTGAAGATGTGTATGAGACCATATGGATGTGTCAAATCTCATGATCTCAGAAGCTAAACTGGCTTGCACCTTAGTTTTGTTTAATAGGGGTTGTTTGATTCCCTTGAACTTGATCCTTCCAATTTCCTTATCTATATTTGAACTTCAAAGAGTCAGATAAAGACTGTTGAGATGTTAGTGTCTATGTGTTTTGGAACTCAAATTTGCACACTTAAATTATTATAGACTTTGAGTTTCTGATATGCAGAAATAAAGAAATAAGCATTTCAATTGGTGATGGATCAAATAATTTCAATCTAGAGGTTGTCAGTCTGCCATTTCTTGTACACTGTGTTTCTATAAATTCTGACCTGGATTTCTTTGACCCAGGATATCTGGCAGACATAGCTGGATATTTGTCTTCAGTCTCCATCTTTGCCAGAATGCACATCTGAGTGCATTCTGAGTATGTGACACATTGAGAGGACAGGAGCAGCTGAGTTAGAAGGTAGCAGAAAAGTGAGTGATATAAAAGAGGAGACAAAAATATTTCAGAAATTTATGTGTTCATGATAAAAAGGAATTGTAACATACAGAGAAACAGCTAAATAATGAGATCTTGTTTAAAAAGAAACACATGGCCTTACTGAGAAAAATCATAAGTATTTTAGAGTTCTAGGTCGATTTTATACTTGACAAAATCTTATTTGTGACCCCAAGGCGGTTGCATGGACATTACCTTTATTAGTCAGTGATGTGACTGATACATAGACTTCAAGATGTGGAGTCAAAAATTTGTCCTCCGGGATGAATATCATCTGTTCTGGGCAACATAACATACATTCTTAAATTTTGTTTTATCTTTCCATACATAAAATGGAATGTAAAGGGAAGTAAAGAAATACCTTCTGCATTCAGGTGATGCATACATGTTTTCTCCTTCTTGGTGGCTTTGTTCCCATCATGACTCCCTCACACTTACTCTAATAGCAAAGTCAAAGAGTCATGCATGGGTGGATGATATAGTTCAATGCAGAGTGCTTGGGAACATTCTTTAGGTCCTTGGTCCCAATCTCAGCACTGAAAATAACATACTAGTGATTGTACCATGAATCTAAAGAGCACAGGAACACAATCTAGTGTGGTCTTTCATCTCTGCCTTTTCTCTTTAGGCTCTTGTTTCTTGCCAACCATAACGATTTCTTACAATGACTCTGATGAGGTTGTGATTCAGGTGTTACAGTCTAAGAAAATTATTTTCTTAAGATTTGCTTTTGCATGGGAGTGCATGTGCTTGTGGATACCAGAGCTGCTTGGTTGCCTGGAGTGGAATTACAGATGTTTGTGAGCTGCCTCACACAGATGCTGGAAATTGAGCTCTGGTCCTCTGGAGGAGTAGGAGGTGCTCTCAACCACTGAGTCGTCTCCCAGCCCTAAGAAAATTACTAATGAATAACATGTTCTCCATCACATTATATTTCATTTCCCAGCAAAAGGACATAATGAATTTTCATCAAAGCAAAGTCTAATTTTTTATTCTAATACATGATTGCCTGTTATATTTATGACTATATATGCTTTGAAACTGGTTATTTTAAAATAACTCACAAGATTTTTGTCATCCCAGGCTCAAAAATACCGAAATTCATCTGTGACCTCTTTCAACATTTATTCCTGCAAGAGTGGACATGAAGCCTGGACAGTCCACCCATGGAGATACACCCTCACTGTCTCCTCTGTGTTCAGGCTGTTCACATCATTCCCAAGGCAAAACTGGAGAAAATCAGAACTGAGAAAGAGCAAAAGAACACTGAGTCCATGGCTGTTGTTTGATATGAGAGCTGGCTGGAGGTGCAGAGGCAGAATTCTGGGCAAAGAGGATAATTTTGGAGCTCATAGGAAATAAAATAGAGCCATTAGACCTTAAATATATGGTGAAAGCTAGTGAAATTACTTGATAGAGAATTACTAAGATCCATAGAAAAGAAAACGGGTAATTTACTACATAGGGACACTGTGTAGGGTCAATGGATACCTTTTAAGTGGGCAGCAAAGCAGAATGAAACATCCAAATCACTGGTCTTGTCTCTCCTAGAAGTCATCACAAACTAAGTGATAGTTTTTATACATTTCAAAGAAAGAATGTGCTTCCTAGGAAAGAGCTAACAAAATGTTTCAAACTACCAGCTACCCTGAGAAATAAAAAGACAAAAATCTATCATGTTTTTTCTGCAGCTAATGTTGTACCATGTTTTTTTCAATTTATTTAATTTTTTTCATACAATGTATTTTAATTACATTCTTTAGCTCTCCCCAGTATCTCCCAGATTAGCCTCACCTCCCTATACACACAATATCTTAGTTTTTTAGTTTCCCTTCTCTCTCAAGACAAACAGTAAATAGCAAAAATCAATAAAAATAAACAAAATCCCAACAAGACAAGAAATAACAAAACAAAACAAGAAGCACACAGAAAAATCATGGTGTCCATTTTGTTTTGGTCGTCTCCTCCTTGGCATGTGGCCTGCGCTGAGTGTGGTTGAGAGAACACCCAGTGATGTTCCCCTGGAGAAAACTTCTGCCTTCCTTTTGCATCAGGTATCGCCTACAAATACCTTCTGGTTTACCAGTGGGAATCTAAGTCTATTTTCCCTTCTCAGTGCTGGGAGTTTGTCTTGAACATGTGCAGTCCCATGTGCATTGTCACAGTCTCTGAGTTCATATGTGTTTCAGTCCTGCAGTGTCTGGACAATTCTGCTAACTTGGTGTCGTTCCACACCTCCAGCTCTTACAATCGTTCCACCTCTTCTTCCATGTAGATCCTTAAACCTTTGTGGGTAGAGTTTGATAAAGACCTTCTGTTCAGAGTTGAGGACTCCAAAGTCCCTAAATACCTGAATAAATTTCCAGTTGTGGGTCTTTGTGTTTACCATTGGCTTTGAGAACAAAATTTTCATATGGATATTAGGTGAGGTGCTTATGTATGTGTATAACTGTACCGTGAATTCTAATTGGTTTTAATAATAAAAATCCGGAATTAGATATTAGGTGGAGAATGCTGAAAGATCAGAGAAGTAAAGCAGTCAGTCACTAGAGAGACTTCTTACCTCTACCGAATACTCAAACCAAATGGGGGAGATGGATGGGGAAGATCCTTTCTCCAGGAATCCTAGACTGAATGCAATGAGCTCCTGTCTCCTGCTGCCTTATTTTCCTGTCTCCGCCCAGCTATATTCCTTCCTGTCTCTACCTCCCTAGTTCTGGGATTAAAGATGTGTAACTCCCAAATATTAGGATTAAAGCCTTGAGCCACCACTGCCTGGCTCTGTTTCTCTTTTAGGCTGGATCAATCTCGTGTAGTCCAAGGTAGCCTTGAACTCTCAGAAATCCCTCTGCTCCTGCCTTCCAAGTGCTGGGACCTAGCCACAGAAGAAGCAAGATGTGACTGCCTCGCTGAATAAGGTACCGAGACACGTGGCTAACATAGCCAAGAATAATGGGTTAATATAAGTTATAAGAGTTAATAATAAGTCTGAGCTACTAGACCAATCAGTTTATATAGGCTTACCACACAGGCATTAGTGTATACAAATCTATGTGTCTGGAAGCATTACATCAGTATCATCATGGTCGTTGTCTTTATTGCCCTCCACATGAGGAATGCTGCTCAACATGACAGGGATGTCCATTTATGTGTATGATTTGGCATTGTGAGAGAGCTGGTTCTATATCTATGTGCAATGTCCGGCTGTTAGGGTTATGCTGGCAACACAAAGCAAGCAGGGAAATAAATGTACCTGTATTTATGTTCTGTGGGAGTTTGTAAAGATCAATGCTGATTCTTTAGATATTTGTTAGCAGTTCGCTGTGAAGACAACCAGTCCTGGCTTTTTTTGTTGGGAGTTTCTTGGAGCAATGATTGGTCATTTGCTTTTGATCTCTGCAGGTTTCCTATTTCTTTTTAAATCCATAAGGGAGGAATTAGATTCTATTAATTCATTCATTGGCTCAGGTATCCAATCTGCTAAATATACTTACAAATAAGAGTGTTTTGCAATCCGTTTTAAAATGAAGTACCCACTGTTACTTATCTTTTATATCTGCTCTTAAATTTAAATTTCTCCTTCTATTGTAATTTTAGCTAAGGGGTTGTCAAGTTTTTCAAGTAAGTGAACCTTAATAATATTTCCCCAAAGCTTCCTTTTATTTATTTTTTATATTTCTGTTCTGATCTTTATTATTTCTTACTTTCTGCAAAGTAATAATCTTGCTTTTGAATAAATCTTTTTTCTAATTCATAGAGGTGCAAAGTGAAGTTATTTATTTATCAGCTTCTTTTTATATGTCAGTGTTTATTCCTATAAATTGTCTCACCATTGATGCTTTTGTCACATCTCACAGTTTTCCTATGTTGTGTTAAATGTTTTGTCTCTAGGTTTTAAGAAATTCTTGTCTGTTTTCTTGTGTGAACTAGGAATTCTTCAGGGTCATGGTGACTGGTGTTTGTTCTTAGGGGTGTTCCTGTGTTCTTGCTGATGTTGCTATTGCTCTTCCCTTGACTGAAGTCATAAACAGAAGACTTTAAATGCCCCCTCCGAAGCAAATATAGGAGGAGGTTTTCTTCCTATGGATCTCTGAAATGATTTTAAAATAATAAACAAAATCCAAAAGGTAACTTTGCATGAGGAGGAAAATAAATATTTAAATAAAAAAGGCAGACTGTAGATTGGGAGAAAATAGTTACAAGATATAAATCTGAGAAGTTTATATACAGGTCTACCTGAGAGCCACAGAACTTGAATAAACTAATGAAGAAACAATCTTATTACATGTTGGGCAAAGAACCTGAGTTGATAATTTTCAAAAAATCATGCAAATGTACAATAATATGTGAAAATGTGCTCCATGTCAATAATATTAAAGAAATGAAAATTAAAACCACAATGGGGTATTAGCTTATACTCACTTAGTTGAATGTTACTAACTAACTAATAAGGAAGCCTTGTCCAGTATGTGGAAAAAATGGGAAATTTTAATCAGCACTTTTGGAAAATAATATGAAGAGTCTGAAAAAATTAAATATGGGGTAACCATATAACCCAGAATACCCTTTACTGAGTAGAGAGTCAAAAGAAATGAGTCAGTATTTGGAGGACCAGCTGCCCAGCCATGTTGGTTTCAGCATTATCTTCCATTAGTAAGCGACAGGGCGAGTCTAAATTTCCATTGACAGATGATTAAACATCAACATTGTGGCGTATGGATGCAGGCAACAGAGCATAACTCGTATCTCATGCATAGGAAGAACATAGCTGATACCTACAGGTGACTAAGTGAAAAAAGTCGAATTTGGAAGAAAGCATACTCCTATGTTCTTACTTACACATAAAATTCTTTCAAACGTCAAATAAATAGGAATAGAGAGTAGAACGGGCAGAGGAGAGGAGCAGTAGAGGAGAAAAAGGTGGAAATAGTGAGTACCAGGCCAAAATATCCATCTAGACACAGAAATGTGCTGCTTGAGAATGAAAGTCATACAGCATTCCATATAGATTATAAAGTATAACTCCACTTAAAAAATTAACAAGACATTCTTATCACCAATAAAGAGGTGACTGTAAAAGGTGATAAATATCTTTATTTGTTGATTGCAATTATATTTTCATAATGTAAATATGTAGTTAAATCTCCGTGTTGTACATTTCAAATATATGCAATAAAATAGATTTTGAGAAGATGAATAAAGCAGAATCATTCAACCTGCTGCAGATGGTGAAATGACTCATAATTCAGAACAATGTACTATGTCTAAAAATAGGTTCTTAAAATATCGCTAATAGTCTATTTGAAGGTAAGAATGTCCTTTGGTCTGTGTTCCATTATCCAATGTTTCTACACAAATGCTTGTCAAGCATTCAAACTTGGAAGCAGCTGCCAGAATTTAAATAAAAAGTTCAGGCTTCTGTATATACTAAAAGGTTAGTAAAGTGTGTCACCATAATTTTTATTTACACATTTCAAATTTATGTTTCAAAGATTCTGCATGTTAAAAATCTTTTATGAGGAGAGAT